>NC_059102.1:108808203-109435021 GCF_020740685.1 Jaculus jaculus
TAGGGGCTCACTTTAGCTCAAGCTGACCTGGAATTCACTATGTAGTCTCAGGGTGGCCTTGAACTCACAGCAATCCTCCTATCTCTGCCTCTGCAGGGATTAAAGATGTGTGCCACCACATCCAGCTAGAAAAATCTTTCTAAGGCACCCAGAATTAGTGTGGGCCCCTGATCCACCCCAGATGTGCTGGGAGTCTGGCTCTGGAATCCGAGGCCCCTTTGGAATGAAGGCCACTGCTTCCCCAGCCCTCTGTCACCGAACTGTCCCTTCTTACCAGGCAGAAAGAAGAAAGCAGGAACTCTAGCTCCTTCTCCAGGGGAGGGTTTGATCAACAAGTGTTCTCTCAACCTGAGGCAGGCCCTGGCTGAAACCACAATTTCTGGGCACGAGGCCTCTTTTTATTTTGCCTTCTGCAGGATGGCACGGTCACAGGGAGGCAACTGAGACCTCTTCTCATTTTCTTCCCTCTTTCTAAGCAAGAAGAGGCCTGGCAGATGTACAGGAGATTGACCAACTGTCCTGGTCTGCCAGGGGCCATGTGGGCTTCTCTGGGCCATGGGCTTTAGCGTTAAAACTGGGAAGCCAGGCTTGTATTTCCAGCTACTTGGGAGCTGAAACAGGAAGACCTCAAGTTCAAGACCAGCCTGGGAAATTTAGTGAGACTCTGCTTCAAAATTAAAAAAAAAAAAGGAGAAATGGAGCCAGGAGTGGTGGTGCATACCTGTGATCTGAACACTAGGGATTCGGAGGCAGGAGGATTGCCAGTTTCGAAGCCAGCCTGGATCATACAGTGAGATTGGGTCAAAAAAAAAAAATTACAAAAAGGGCTGAGGATGTAGCTCAGTGAGTAAGGGGCTTGCTTAGCTCATGTGTGGGTTGAATCTCCAGGCCCAGAAGGAAAAGAAAAAGGAAACTGGAGGACCCAGGCAGGTAGGAACAGGTTGGTCACTCTACCATATGTAATGACTTAAGATCCTAGGAGCCCTGACTTTGACAACTTGCCTGTGAAAAGGAAAGGTATGAAATGGATTACCTAAAGGTCCACTCCCTGAACCAGAGACTAGAACATTCTAAAACAGAAGGTTCCAGAAGGTCTGTAAAGACAGGTGACTATGATTTCATTCAATCACTACTTCCCGTCCACTGCTGGGTCAGTGCTTACTCTGTGCCCAGCCCTGTGCTGGGAGCAGGGGGAAGGAAGAACACCACGGTCACTTCTGTCCATGCTCATCCCTCTCAAGGAAGTGCCAAGTGTGGGAAGACATGTGATGGGTTCTTGAGGGCTGCTGGTGCCAACAGGTAACAAGGTAAACAGGATCATTACAGATGGGAAGAGGCTTTTATTTTAAGCTTTGTATTGACAATAAATCGTGATAATTCCCGACCAGGGAAGAGACCCAACAATGAGTGTCCTAGGTGACCTGATTCACAGAAACCAGCTGTAGAAACCCGATGGACACTAGATGGTGTTAAAGGATGTTGTCCAGTTTTCAGGGCTGATGGTTATACCGTCATTGTTACATAAGAGTCTGTTTCTGGGGCTGGAGTGATGGTTCAGTGGTTAAGGTGCTTGCCTGCAAAGCCTAACGACCCAAGTTCAATTCTCTCTGTCTATCTCTCTGATTGCAAATAAATAAAATATTTAATAAAATTTAGGGGCTGGACAGATAGCTTAGTGGTTAAGGCACTTGCCTGAAAAGACTAAGGACCCAGGTTTGACTCTCCAGACCCCACATAAGCTAGATGCACATGGTACTGCATGCTTCTGGAGTTCATTTGCAGTATCTAGAGGCCCTGGCATGTCCATTCTTTTTCTTTCATAAAAAACTTTTTTTGGTTTTTCGAGGTAGGGTCTCAATCTAGTCCAGGCTGACCTGGAATTCACTATGTAGTTTCAAGATAGCCTCAAGCTCACAGCGATCCTCTTGCCTCTGCCTCTTGAGTGCTGCGATTAAAGGCATGTGCCATCATGCCCAGCTAATAAATATATATATTTTTTAAATTAAAAAAAAAACTGCATGCTACCTGTGGGCTCTGCTGCATCTTTCTTGCTTCAGTTGTTACTATGGAAACCTACACACACACATGCATACACACACACAGAGAAAACAGGAGAACAGCAGGTCCTCACGTGCTCAACTCAACGCCCTCACTGAGTTTCAACTCAACTCCGAAGTCCACACCCCTGCTGGGTGGCTTTATTTTATTGTCCTCAATTGGTGGGAGGTGATAGGGACTGAAACTAGAGCATTCGTTTATCTTAAAGTCAGCCTAGATAGTGTATCTTGTCATCTGTGACTATTTTATTTATTTTCAAAAAGAGAGAGAGAGAGAGAGAGAGAATGGGCACAGCCAGGGCCTCCAGCCACTTCAAACGAGCTCTAGATGCATGTGCCACTTTGGGCATCTGGCTTTATGTGGGTACTGGCAGGCAAACGCATTAACCATCTCTCCAGCCTGTTTTTCTTTTCTTCTTTCTTTTAAAATATTTTTACATATTTACTTGCAAACAGAGATAGAAAGAAGAGGGAAAGAGAATGGGCACACCAGAGCCTCCAGCTATTGCAAACAAATTCCAGATGCATGTACTACTGCGTATCTGGATTTATGTGGGTACTGGGGAACTGAACCCAGGTCATTAGGCTTTATAGGCAAGTGCCTTCACTGCGGGGCCATCTCTACAGCACCTCTTCCTTCCTTCCTTTCTCTCTTTCTCTCTTTCTCTCTCTCTCTCTTTCTTTCTTTCTTTCAAAACAGGGTCTCACTCTAGCCCAGGCTAGTCTGGAACTAACTCTATAGCCCAGGCTGGCCTTGACTCATAAGAATCCTCCCTAGTGCTGGGATTAAAGGAATGAGCACCACACCTAGCTGGATGCAAGGTTTTTATCCCAGCTCTAACCACTCTACCCAACAGCAGCCTCTAGACCCCCTTCACTTCTAAAGTATAGCAAAATCAAATGAAACACAAAGTTCAGCTCTCTGGCTGCACTAGCCACATCTTGCAGTGTTCAACAGCCACACGTGGCTCTGGGGATGGAACAGGTTCCCACTGCACTGTTGGACAACGTTGCTCTGGCTTCCCATCTCCCAACTCTGTAGTTCAGGAACTTACAAGCTTATTTCCCTACCAGTAACAGGCGTGATAACACACTACAAAGACTAGCTACCATTTACCCTGCTTACTTTGTGTTATAAATGTTCCATGTAAACTCAGCACTCACAGTAACCCCACAGACACTGAGATCGCTCCACTTTACAGATAAGAAAATTAAGGCACAACGAGATGAAGTGCCTTGCCCAGAATCACTCAGCTGGTTAGTGGCTGGGCTGGGCTGGAGTGAGAGGCCAAGCTGCTTGGAAACAGGCCCGCTGAACACGAAGAACCCTGTTTAACGCATATTTGTGCTGGACAAACATTAGTGATTAAGACTGCCATGGTACTACTGATGTATACAAGCGAGCCAGATTTGACTTAGTCAAGGACAGGTGTGTGCTATGGGCCCAGCATTTGGGCAATCTGGGTAAAATACCCCAATTAAAAAGTGGCAACTTGGAAGCCAGGCATGGTGGCACACGCCTTTAATCCCAGCACTTGGGAGGCAGAGGTAGGAGAATCACTTAAGTTCAAGGCCACCCTGAGCTACGTAGCGAATTCCAGGTCAGCCTGGGCTAGAGTGAGACCCTACCTCAGAAAAAAAAAATGTGGCAACTTGGGCTGGAGAGATGGCTTAGCAGTTAAAGCACTTGCTTTGCAAAGCCTAAGGATCCAGGCAGGTTCAATTCCCACTACCCACATAAGTGAGATGTATAAGGTGGTGCATTATATCTAGAGTTCGTTTGCAGTGGCTAGAGGTCCTGGCATGCCTTTTTGTTTTCCTCAATCTGCCTCTTTCTCTGTCTCTCTCTCTCTTTCTCAAATCATAAATAAAGATTTTAAAAAGTGAGAGGCTGAGGTCGGAGGATCGCTGTGAGCTCAAGGCCAGCCTGAGACTCCATAGTGAATTCCAGGTCAGCCTGGGCTACCGTGAGACCCTACCTGGAGGAGGGGGGTAGTGGCAGCTAGGCACCGAGCAGCCTGAGGGCTCTGACTCCTCATGCTCAGCACGAAAACAACTACGCGCAGGTTTAAAAAGCTAAGGAACAACCCTGCTGGTCAAGATGATGCAAAAGTGGTGGTTTTGATGCAGTTCCATCCGTGTGCTGAGGACTGCCCGCTCCTCCGTGGCCTCTGACATCACAGTGTAGGCAGAAGCAGTGCAGCCAAGAGCACTAGGTCCCCTCCCCCTCTGTACTTCTGGTCTGGCAGATGCCTCCCTGCAGGCCCACAGGAAATACTGATTGAGACTGGTGGCAGCCAAGAGAAGGCCTTTTCTCCTGATGAGATTAGGCCTGAGGGAGCACCTCCTCCCCCACCCAACTGCCCAGAGCCAGGGCCTGTGCAGGGAGGCCTAGAGCTCCCTGAGCAGCCCTGCTGCGATCTTTGGGGCTGTATTTATCCCCCATCTGGGTCCTGCACTGTCCCCGCTCCTATGCTATCTGCCCCTCACAGCGTCAGCCTTTCCTGACACCCCATCTTGGCTCAAACCACTTCTCGCTGCTTGTCTGGAACCAGGCTACCAGGCACCTGGCAGGTACTAACCTGGCTCTGAGGGTGCTCCCCCAGGCCTGGCTCTAAGAGGACTCTATCCAGACTGCACCCCGCTATGAAACATCTGTCTTCACGCTGCGGGAGGCAGGCTGCGTAAGGGAAGAAGCGCCAGGTTCGAGAACTGCGCAATCTGTCTGCACTCCGCATGTGCATCGTTGAAAGGCAACCTAAACCCAGCCAGGTGGCTCGGGCAGCTAATGCTAGCTCATTGGGAGGATCAAAAGATCGAGGACAGCCTGGGTTACAGAGTGAATTCAACACAAGCCTGGGCCATTTGATGAAACCCTGTCTCAATATAAAAAGAAAAAGCCAGGTTTGGTGGTGGTGCACGCCTTTAATCCCAGCACTTGGGAGGCAGAGGTAGGAGGATCGTCATTAGTTTGAGGTCAGTCTGAGAAAACATAGTGAATTCCAGGACAGCCTGGGCTAGAGTGAGACCCTACCTCATTTAAAAAAAAAAAAAAAAAAAAACCAGAAAAGAAAGAAAGGAAGGAAGGAAGGAAGGAAGAAAGGAAGGAAGGAAGGAACGAACGAACAAAGGCTTGAGAGTTGGGTGTGATGGCACATGAAATCTCCCAGCACTTGGAAGGTAGAGGCAGGTCACTGGTGGCTACAAAGCTAGCTCGAGGCCAGCCTTGGCTACATCATAAAAGAAAGCAATAGGCTGAGGAGGGGGTGGCCAGGGATATAACTCAGTAAAGAAAATTCGTGAGGTTCAAGATTTAGTCCCTAGTATTGCAAAACTAGGAATCCGTCAATCAAAAATTAAAAAGCTTCCTCTAGTTTTGGAAGACTACTAGAGAGGATGACGTATCTAGAGCCTGTCTGACACAGAGGATGGGTGCTTCCTTCCCTTCCTCCAAGGACTGTCAACTCTGTGTCCCTCCTTCTCTGCCTTGCGCAACCGCAGAACCCGGAATCTGCAGAGAACTGCTGCCGCCCACCCGGAGAACTCTCTCTCCCTCTGGACCCTCAGCCAAGGGGCTGGGGCTGTCCCAGCTCTGACACTGATGTGCTCCGTGGCCCTGGACAGATCCCATCCTCCTCTGGTTTTCCATCTATACAATGGTTATGCAGAGAACGCTGCGCCTGTGGACACTCTCCGAGGCCCATGAAGGCATGAAGCTATCCCAGACCTCAGAGAGCTGGTCCTCTGTCTGCCCTCACCTTCTGGCCCTGGCACAAAGCTTATTCCTATTTATGTCTCAAAGGAGGCCCTGAGAAAATGCAGGTTTATTGCCCCACAAGCTCCTTATCTGAGAGTTTCGAGCAACAAGGGTCACAGGGAGTTTCCCTAAGGGTGAAACCCGGGAGCCTCCACTGCTTCCACCCTGCCTGCTCCCTGGTGCACCTTCCAGATCCACCTTTGGACAGGGAACACGGAGGCCCCACACCAGGCGAATGTTTGCTCAGAGGCCTAGTGGGAGTGATGGCTGAGGCCCTGGGACCACATCCAGCCAGGAGCATCCCCTGGACCTGCAAGGTGCCCAGCTGAGATCATGTGTACCATTTGAACTTCGTACCATGCCGGGCACCATGGGCCAGAGAGAAAGAGAAGGCAGATAGGTGTAACAAAGTATACTGATAAACGCTCACTTGACGGCAGGGAACCAGTGAGCTCATTGAGGATGAATAGGGCTGAATGGAAATCTGTTTGGTTTTGTAGTACAGGGGACTGTGCCACACATGTACCAGGCAAGCACTCTAACACTCAGCCCCTGAGTGGCAATCTGTTTGCTTTTGATTTTTTTTTTTTTTTTTTGAGGTAGGATCTTGCTCTAGTCCAGGCTGACCTGGCATTCACTATGCAGTTTCAGGGTGGCCCCGAATTCAAAGTGACCCTCCTACCTCTGCCTCCCATGTGCTGAGATTAAAGGCGTGTGCCACCATTCCTGGCTCTGAGTGGCAATCTGAAGCAGGAGATGGCCACTAGGGCCCAGGGAGGGCTGCTGGGAGTGCTGCAGAGGGGAAGGATCCCAGGCAGAAGGTAGGACTTGTGCCGCCTGGCACGGTATGAGGCTTACAGAGCACGGGCGCGAGGGGAGAGCAGGGAGCAGGTATCTGCGCAAGTGTGGGGAGCCACCAGGGCTGCAGGTGGCCCGAGGCACGTAATGCTGGCCTGCGGCTTGGCCCAGGGGTTGTCAAGTTTGCAATAGGGGCTGAACACAATCAGAGCCGCAGTGGGCTCAGCCCGCCCTGAGGAAGTTAGGATGTCAGGCCCGGGAGATGGTTTTCTCTCCTCAACTCGGGGTTCATTTCATTGAACGTGGGCGGGCTCATCAGCTGCAGAGAGCCATCGGGAGTCTGCACTTGGGAGGAAAGAGTGTGACAGTCCTGCCTGTGACTGGAGACTCCAGACAGGATAGTAGATGCTGGGCAGCCTAATTCCGCTCATAGCCTGGAGACTGATGGGAAATTCTTTCCTGCTTCTTTTTCACCTGCTCATTGCTCTGGACATAACTGCTGCTGATCATCATTAATCAATTCCCCAGGCAGGGCTGCAACAGCTGACATTACCCACCTTCTGCTGCCAGCCTCTGGAGCTCCACCCACACTCTGTGCCCAGGCTGGCACAGGGGCCGAGCTGCTTCTTCCATCAGATTCCAACTTCTGGCTGAGGGCACCTGTGCCTCCAAGAAGAACTTCTTGCCTTGAGGCTGGCTACTAGCATAGGGGGCAGCGCCCCGTTGGCATGTATTTGCTGACACTATCGTAGTGGGGACCTGAGAGCTTCCGAGTCCCTGGAGGGCTGGTTCCAGCCACATGGCTGTCCTGAACCCACCTGAGTTTCCAGTGCCAGGTGGCCAGGAAGCAGCTATTCCAGGACAGTGCTTGGAGAGTCGTCGTTCTACATGCACTTTATACAACTTCCTCCTCTCCCCTCACCACCACCCCACGGAGGGGAGAACTGTGCCTCGCCCCCAGCTTTCCTCACCCCTCGGCAGAGGGGACAATATTCATCGTTTCATTTGTTTTCTTGTGCGGTTCCTGCCCCCAGCCCTTCCTGGTCCTGACCTTGAGTTGGTTCCTGGAGTGGCCTTCGAGGTAGGCTCTGACAGGGACCAAGGGAGAAAGGAGAGAGCACGAAACGTCCATGTTTCCTTGCTTTTCATAGCAATGTTACTTAAAGATTTACGATTTGGAGGACAGGGATCATCTGCCCCTGTAAGTGGATAAATGCAGAGAAGCCTCTGGCCCTACTCCCACTTCCTGCTGACACAGTGTCTAAGCTCCCTGTGTATTTGTGCGTGTGCACATATGTGTGCATGTGGACCATGTGGACAGAGGCCAGAGGACAGCCTGCTGGGGCCTCCCTCCGGCACTGCCCGTGTTGTTCAGAGACGGGATCTCTGTCATTGGCCTGGAGCTCCCCCTGACTAGTGAGCTCCAAGGATCTGCCCATCTTCCCTCTCCAGTACTAGAGTTCCAGGCACACACCACCACACCCAGCTTTAGAAACATATTTGATTTATTTATTTGAGAGAGAGACACAGAGACAGAGCAAGCCAGCATGGGTGTGCCAGGGCCTCTTTCCTCTGCAAACGAAATCCAGATGCATGTGCCACTTTGTGTATCTGGACTCACATGGGTACTGGGGAATTGAACCCAGGCTGGCAGGCTTTGCTGGCAAATGCCTGAGCCATCTCTCTAGCCCCCAGATTCTTTTTTAAAGAGTTCTAAGGATGAAACTCAGGTCTTCTTACTTACAAGGTATAATGGTTTATGTTATCTTGGATGGGTTAACTGAGGTGGGAAGAGCCACCTTAACTGGGGGCAGTACTAGTTCATGGGCCAGGGTCCTGGGCTGTATAGAAAGGAGAGAGATGGCTAAGTGTCAGCAGTCATTGTTCTCTGCTTCCTTACTGTGTACTGAGTATGACCAGCTACTTCAAGTTCCGGGTCACCAGGCCTTCCCTGTCACGTTAGACTGGAACCTGGAATTATAAGCTATAAACCCTTCCTCCCTTTAATTAATTAATTTATTAATTAATTTATTTATTTAAGGGGGCAGATAGAGAATGGGCATGCCAAGGCCTCCATCCACTGCAAACAAACTCTACACATACAGTGGTTTGATTCAGGTGCCCCCATACTTAGGAGCTCTGAATGCTAGGTTCCCAGCTAATGGAGGTTATGGAATTAATGCCTCCTGGAGGCAGTGTATTTTGGGGGGCGGGCTTAAGGGTGTAATAGCCAGTGTCCCCATGCCAATGTTTGACACACTCTCCTGTTCCTACTGTCCACCTTATGTGGGCCAGAGGTTGATGTCCACCCTCTGCTCATACCATTGTTTTACCCTGCCATCATGGAGCTTCTCCCTCGAGCCTTTAAGCCAAAATAAACCCTTTTTTTTTCCTAAAAGCTGCCTGTGGTTGGGTGATTTCTACCAGCAATGTGAACCTGACTGCAATACTAAAGTGGTATTGAGGAGTGGGATTGCTGCTAGACACCTCACTGTGTGGCTTTGGCCTTTTGGAGCTGATTTTCAAAAAGAATGTGGAAGGATTTGAAACCTTGGCCCAAGAGATGCCTTGCAGTGCTTGTAAGTACAGCTTGACGAACTATTCTGGTCAGAGTGAGAGACCTGAATGCAATAAGAACTATGGACTGTGAGGTTTGGCTTATGAGGGTGAGAAAGAGCTTTGCTTGGACTGGGCTAGCAGTTTGTGTGAAAAGCTTGCTATTATGCCCATGTCCTGAGAAGTTGTGCAGGGTTGCTTTGTGTAGAAATGACCTGGTATGAGCAGAGGGATATGGCAGGAAAAAAAAAAATCTTTGGGTGAACTGCTGCCCATTCAGCTGCAATTGAGAGATTACAACCTTTGAGACTGGGCCAGCTGACCTGCACTGGGGCAATAGGAAGAATGTTGACTCTTTTGAAGGGGGCTGAGTGTCCTGTTCTTCAAAGTGCTTTATTCCCCCTTGGACTAACAAATTGGCATGCTAACCTGGTATTGTGGAATATAAGAAATGCAGGAAGGAGGATCATTGAGTTTGCAACATGGTCTTGTGTTTTGGAAATGGCCATGGGCAGTGTGAAGCAGGTTTGCTGGATGCCTGCATGGAGTCGCCATAGGGCCATGAGGATGAACCATGGGTTGCAATGGAGATCCAGTGGAGATGCTGGGATCACAAGATGGCTGCTAAGGAAAGCTGCCAGCCTGATGTTTTCCAGGACTGTCAGTAGTCTAGCTGGAGGGGTGGAATTAGAATGCCAGAGACTTGTTGCTGGTTAGAATTATCAGACTTGGAGACTTGTCACTGATTAGAGTTGTTAGACTTGAAGCTACAGAGTTTGATGTTTACTGTGGTTGTTTTAAATCTTGTATTGGTTGAATATTTCTTTTGCTATGCCCAATGCCATCTTTTCTAGTGTGAATGTTTATTCTGTGTCATGATGGGCTTTTTGAGGTTATTTTGTGGTTATTATGGCTCAGTTAAAAGACCTTGGATTATAGGGATGTATGAACATCATTGGAATTGATAAAAACTATGGGACTTTTAAAGTTGGATGAATGTGTATCATTTTACATCATGAATGGTTATTAGTTTATGGGGCAGAATGTGGTGGTTTGATTCAGGTGTTCCCCATAATCTTAGGTGCTCTGAATGCTAGGCTCCCAGCTGAGTTTGGGAGATTTGGGAATTAACACCTCCTGGAGGCAGTGCATTGTTGAGGGTGGGCTTATGGATGTTATAGCCAGTTTCCCCTTATCAATGTTTAGCACACTCTCCTGTTGCTATTGTCCACCTTATGATGGCCAGGGGGTGACGTCCACTCTCTGCTCATGCCATCGTTTTTCCCTGCCATCATGGAGCTTCCCCCTCAAGCTTATAAACCAAAATAAACCCTTTTCCCCCCAAAGCTGCTCTTGGTTGGGTGATTTCTGGTAGCAATGTGAGCCTGACTATGAAGACACATATGCATCACCTTACGCATCTGGCTTACATGGGTCCTGGGGAATCAAACCTGGGTCCTTTGACTTTGCAGGCAAGTGCCTTCACCGCTAATCCATGTCTCCAGCCCTTAAATTGACTTTTTGTCAGCTACTTTGTCTCAGGGACAAGAAGGTAACTGATAGAGAAGGCAGGCACTTTACCGACAGCCATCTCCCCACTCCTGCACGCTCTTACTGTGACTGAACCTAGTTTTCAGTCAGACCCGCTAGGCCTCCCTCTCACTACACCCTACCTGGGAGCAGGCAGCAGCATACCACACCCCAGAGTTGGTCAGGCTCAGTCAGGATCCAGGTGGGCATCCCTGGCTTCTTTCCATACTTTTCCTATTCAAGTCTGAGGGTTTGGGTTTGCATCCTGCCAGTGATGAGAACTCACCCCTTGGAAAGGTCAAGTGTTGGACCTCCTCCCTCTGGTCATCTCAGTCCCCGGAGCCCCACCAGCCACACCTGTGACTCTGGCTACAGTAACAGCCTTCCAGAGACCTGAGGTCCCTGACCACAGGCCCCCGGGACGGCTCTGCTCCACGACGGAGGATTTCTTGTGTGATTGTTTTTCAGCTCTTCACTTTGGTTCCTTTCCACTGTGCTCTGAGCTGCCCCCATCTCTCATCCGATCTGGATCCTTAACTACACGGAAGACCCCGATGGGGACTGAGGACCCTCAGTATAACAGCTTCTCCCACGAATCCGGAGAGTAGCAACAGCCAGACAAGGAGGGGAAAGTTAGTCACACACCCAGGTCCATCCAGAGCGGAATCAGGAATAGGATGTAGGCCCGGGAGTCCTCGAAAACACAGAACAAAGTTTCCTTTTATCCCATGCCTGGGTACAGTACCACATACTTTCCTCCTTATCTGTACTGCTGTAAGTAATAGTGCAAGCTTGTTTGTGGACGAACACATTCCAAGGATGGCTGGTGATGGTGAGGTCAGGGGTCATTCACCCTCTCAGGGCCCTGCAGGGGCTCAGACCTTTTTGGTGGCTTTCTTATTTGTTGGTTTTCTTCTTTGTAGGCTTCCTCCCTCCCTCCCTCCCTCCCTTCCTTTCTTCTTTCCTTGGTTTTTCAAGGTAGGTTCTTGCTCTAGCCCAGGCTGATCTGGAATTCACTTGGCAGTCTCATTGTGGCCTTGAACTCATGGTGATCCCCCTACCTCTGCCTCCCAAGTGCTGGGATTACAGGCATGTGCCAGCATGCCTGGCTTTCCTCCATTTAAAAAAAATTATTTATTTATTTGCAAGGTGGGGATGGGCACATCAGGACCTCCAGCCACTGCAAACAAACTCCAGACACATATGCCACTTTATGCATCTGGCTTATATGAGCCATGGGGAATCAAACCCATTTGACTTTGCTGGCAAGCATCTTACTGCTAAGCCATATATCCAGCCCATCCTTCCTTTCTAAAAATTTCTCTGCCTCTACCTTCTGCCTCTTCTCTCCTTCCTCCCTCCCAAGATAGGATGTGGCATTGGCTAACCTGGAACTTGCTATGTAGGCAAGGCTAGCCTTGAATTTTTGGAAATCCTCCTGCCCCTGCTGCTACATCCAGTTCTTTTTCCCTTCTATTTTATTTTATTTTATTTTATTTTATTTTATTTTATTTTATTTTAAGACATCTTAATCTCATTCTGTAGTTGAGAATGACCTTGAACTTCTGATCTTCTTGCCTTCACCTCTTGACTGCTAGGATTATAAGTGTGCTACAACACCCGGATATGCAGCGCTGGGATTTTCCTGTGGGCAAAACATGGGGAGCACTAGTAGCCCCAAATACATCCCATTAGCTGGTACCACTCAAGGCCCATGCTGGAGACTGCCATGGAGCCAGTTATATACAACCAGAGGAGGTAGTGACTGGATTGTCAGTGTGTGTATACAGGGGACAGGTTAAAGAAAGATTTCATGATCCACTGAAACAGAACTCCATCACACTAGCAGAGGTGACAACCCAGCGGGGACCATGACAGCAGATCAGAACTCCATCACACTAGCAGTGGTGACAGCCCAGAGGGGACCATGACAGCAGATCAGAACTCCATCACACTAGCAGTGGTGACAGCCCAGAGGGGACCATGACAGCAGATCAGAACTCCATCACACTAGCAGTGGTGACAGCCCAGAGGGGACCATGACAGTAGATCAGAACTCCATTACACTAGCGGTGGTGACAGCCCAGAGGGACCATGACAGCAGATCAGAAGTCCATCACACTAGCAGTGGTGACAGCCCAGAGGGACCATGACAGCAGATCAGAACTCCATCACACTAGCAGTGGTGACAGCCCAGAGTGGACCATGACAGCAGATCAGAACTCCATCACACTAGCAGTGGTGACAGCCCAGAGGGGACCATGTCAGTAGATCAGAACTCCATCACACTAGCAGTGGTGACAGCCCAGAGGGGACCATGACAGTAGATCAGAACTCCATCACACTAGCAGTGGTGACAGCCCAGAGGGGACCATGACAGCAGATCAGAACTCCATCACACTAGCAGTGGTGACAGCCCAGAGGGGACCATGACAGCAGATCAGAACTCCATCACACTAGCAGTGGTGACAGCCCAGAGGGGACCATGACAGTAGATCAGAACTCCATCACACTAGCAGTGGTGACAGCCCAGAGGGGACCATGACAGCTGATCAGAACTCCTTCACACTAGCAGTGGTGACAGCCCAGAGGGGACCATGACAGCTGATCAGAATTCCATCACACTAGCAGTGGTGACAGCCCAGAGGGGACCATGACAGTAGATCAGAACTCCTTCACACTAGCAGTGGTGACAGCCCAGAGGGGACCATGACAGTAGATCAGAACTCCATCACACTAGCAGTGGTGACAGCCCAGAGGGGACCATGACAGTAGATCAGAACTCCATCACACTATCAGTGGTGACAGCCCAGAGGGGAAAATGTCAGTAGATCAGAACTCCATCACACTAGCAGTGGTGACAGCCCAGAGGGGACCATGACAGCAGATCAGAACTCCATCACACTAGCGGTGGTGACAGCCCAGAGGGGACCATGAAAGCAGATCAGAACTCCATCACACTAGCAGTGGTGACAGCCCAGAGGGGACCATGACAGCAGATCAGAACTCCATCACACTAGCAGTGGTGACAGCCCAGAGGGGACCATGACAGTAGATCAGAACTCCATCACACTAGCGGTGGTGACAGCCCAGAGGGGACCATGACAGCAGACCAGAACTCCATCACACTAGCAGTGGTGACAGCCCAGAGGGGACCATGACAGTAGATCAGAACTCCATCACACTAGCGGTGGTGACAGCCCAGAGGGGACCATGACAGCAGATCAGAACTCCATCACACTAGCAGTGGTGACAGCCCAGAGGGGACCATGACAGTAGATCAGAACTCCATCACACTAGCGGTGGTGACAGCCCAGAGGGGACCATGACAGCAGACCAGAACTCCATCACACTAGCAGTGGTGACAGCCCAGAGGGGACCATGACAGTAGATCAGAACTCCATCACACTAGCAGTGGTGACAGCCCAGAGGGACCATGACAGCAGATCAGAACTCCTTCACACTAGCAGTGGTGACAGCCCAGAGGGGACCATGACAGTAGATCAGAACTCCATCACACTAGCAGTGGTGACAGCGCAGAGGGGACCACGACAGTAGATCAGAACTCCATCACACTAGCAGTGGTGACAGCCCAGAGGGACCATGACAGTAGATCAGAACTCCATCACACTAGCAGTGGTGACAGCCCAGAGGGACCATGACAGCAGATCAGAACTCCTTCACACTAGCAGTGGTGACAGCCCAGAGGGGACCATGACAGCAGATCAGAACTCCATCACACTAGCAGTGGTGACAGCCCAGAGGGGACCATGACAGCAGTTCAGAACTCCATCACACTAGCAGTGGTGACAGCCCAGAGGGGACCATGACAGCAGATCAGAACTCCATCACACTAGCAGTGGTGACAGCCCAGAGGGGACCATGACAATAGAACAGAACTCCATCACACTATCAGTGGTGACAGCCCAGAGGGGACCATGACAGTAGATCAGAACTCCATTACACTAGTGGTGGTGACAGCCCAGAGGGACCATGTCAGTAGATCAGAACTCCATCACACTAGCAGTGGTGACAGCCCAGAGGGGACCATGACAGCAGATCAGAACTCCATCACACTAGCAGTGGTGACAGCCCAGAGGGGACCATGACAGCTGATCAGAACTCCTTCACACTAGCAGTGGTGACAGCCTAGAGGGACCATGTCAGTAGATCAGAACTCCATCACACTATCAGTGGTGACAGCCCAGAGGAGACCATGACAGTAGATCAGAACTCCATTACACTAGCGGTGGTGACAGCCCAGAGGGACCATGATCAGAAGTCCATCACACTAGCAGTGGTGACAGCCCAGAGGGGACCATGACAGCAGATCAGAAGTCCATCACACTAGCAGTGGTGACAGCCCAGAGGGGACCATGACAGTAGATCAGAACTCCATCACACTAGCAGTGGTGACAGCCCAGAGGGGACCATGACAGCAGATCAGAACTCCATCACACTAGCAGTGGTGACAGCCCAGAGGGGACCACGACAGTAGATCAGAACTCCATCACACTAGCAGTGGTGACAGCCCAGAGGGGACCATGACAGCTGATCAGAACTCTATCACACTAGCAGTGGTGACAGCCCAGAGGGGACCATGACAGCAGATCAGAACTCCATCACACTAGCAGTGGTGACAGCCCAGAGGGGACCATGACAGCAGATCAGAACTCCATCACACTAGCAGTGGTGACAGCCCAGAGGGGACCATGACAGCAGATCAGAACTCCATCACACTAGCAGTGGTGACAGCCCAGAGGGGACCATGACAGCAGATCAGAACTCCATCACACTAGCAGTGGTGACAGCCCAGAGGGGACCATGACAGCTGATCAGAACTCCTTCACACTAGCAGTGGTGACAGCCCAGAGGGGACCATGACAGCAGATCAGAATTCCATCACACTAGCAGTGGTGACAGCCCAGAGGGACCATGACAGCAGATCAGAACTCCATCACACTAGCAGTGGTGACAGCCCAGAGGGGACCATGACAGCAGATCAGAACTCCATCACACTAGCAGTGGTGACAGCCCAGAGGGGACCATGACAGCTGATCAGAACTCCTTCACACTAGCAGTGGTGACAGCCCAGAGGGGACCATGACAGCTGATCAGAACTCCTTCACACTAGCAGTGGTGACAGCCCAGAGGGGACCATGACAGCAGATCAGAACTCCATCACACTAGCAGTGGTGACAGCCCAGAGGGGACCACGACAGTAGATCAGAACTCCATCACACTAGCAGTGGTGACAGCCCAGAGGGGACCACGACAGTAGATCAGAACTCCATCACACTAGCAGTGGTGACAGCCCAGAGGGACCATGACAGCAGATCAGAACTCCATTACACTAGCAGTGGTGACAGCCCAGAGGGGACCATGACAGCAGATCAGAACTCCATCACACTAGCAGTGGTGACAGCCCAGAGGGGACCATGACAGCAGATCAGAACTCCATCACACTAGCAGTGGTGACAGCCCAGAGGGGACCATGACAGCAGATCAGAACTCCATCACACTAGCAGTGGTGACAGCCCAGAGGGGACCATGACAGCTGATCAGAACTCCTTCACACTAGCAGTGGTGACAGCCCAGAGGGGACCATGACAGCTGATCAGAACTCCTTCACACTAGCAGTGGTGACAGCCCAGAGGGGACCATGACAGCAGATCAGAACTCCATCACACTAGCAGTGGTGACAGCCCAGAGGGGACCACGACAGTAGATCAGAACTCCATCACACTAGCAGTGGTGACAGCCCAGAGGGGACCACGACAGTAGATCAGAACTCCATTACACTAGCAGTGGTGACAGCCCAGAGGGACCATGACAGCAGATCAGAACTCCATTACACTAGCAGTGGTGACAGCCCAGAGGGACCATGACAGCAGATCAGAACTCCATCACACTAGCGGTGGTGACAGCCCAGAGGGGACCATGACAGCAGATCAGAACTCCATCACACTAGCAGTGGTGACAGCCCAGAGGGGACCATGACAGCAGATCAGAACTCCATCACACTAGCAGTGGTGACAGCCCAGAGGGGACCATGACAGCAGATCAGAACTCCATCACACTAGCAGTGGTGACAGCCCAGAGTGGACCATGACAGCAGATCAGAACTCCATCACACTAGCAGTGGTGACAGCCCAGAGGGGACCATGACAGCTGATCAGAACTCCATCACACTAGCAGTGGTGACAGCCCAGAGGGGACCATGACAGCTGATCAGAACTCTATCACACTAGCAGTGGTGACAGCCCAGAGGGGACCATGACAGTAGATCAGAACTCCATCACACTAGCAGTGGTGACAGCCCAGAGGGGACCACGACAGTAGATCAGAACTCCATCACACTATCAGTGGTGACAGCCCAGAGGGGACCATGACAGTAGATCAGAACTCCATTACACTAGCGGTGGTGACAGCCCAGAGGGGACCATGTCAGTAGATCAGAACTCCATCACACTATCAGTGGTGACAGCCCAGAGGGGACCATGACAATAGAACAGAACTCCATCACACTAGCAGTGGTGACAGCCCAGAGGGGACCATGACAGCAGATCAGAACTCCATCACACTAGCAGTGGTGACAGCCCAGAGGGGACCATGACAATAGAACAGAACTCCATCACACTAGCAGTGGTGACAGCCCAGAGGAGACCACGACAGCAGATCAGAACTCCATCACACTAGCAGTGGTGACAGCCAAGAGGGGACCACGACAGTAGATCAGAACTCCATCACACTAGCAGTGGTGACAGCCCAGAGGGGACCATGACAATAGAACAGAACTCCATTACACTAGCAGTGGTGACAGCCCAGAGGGGACCATGACAGCAGATCAGAACTCCATCACACTAGCAGTGGTGACAGCCCAGAGGGACCATGACAGTAGATCAGAACTCCATCACACTAGCAGTGGTGACAGCCCAGAGGGGACCATGACAGCAGATCAGAACTCCATCACACTAGCAGTGGTGACAGCCCAGAGGGGATCATGACAGTAGATCAGAACTCCATCACACTAGCAGTGGTGACAGCCCAGAGGGGACCATGACAGCAGATCAGAACTCCATCACACTAGCGGTGGTGACAGCCCAGAGGGGACCATGTCAGTAGATCAGAACTCCATCACACTATCAGTGGTGACAGCCCAGAGGGGACCATGACAGTAGATCAGAACTCCATCACTCTAGCGGTGGTGACAGCCCAGAGGGGACCATGACAGTAGATCAGAACTCCATCACACTAGCAGTGGTGACAGCCCAGAGGGGACCATGACAGCAGATCAGAACTCCATCACACTAGCAGTGGTGACAGCCCAGAGGGGACCATGACAGTAGATCAGAACTCCATCACACTAGCGGTGGTGACAGCCCAGAGGGGACCATGACAGCAGATCAGAACTCCATCACACTAGCAGTGGTGACAGCCCAGAGGGGACCACGACAGTAGATCAGAACTCCATCACACTAGCAGTGGTGACAGCCCAGAGGGGACCATGACAGCAGATCAGAACTCCATCACACTAGCAGTGGTGACAGCCCAGAGGGGACCATGACAGCAGATCAGAACTCCATCACACTAGCGGTGGTGACAGCCCAGAGGGGACCATGACAGTAGATCAGAACTCCATCACACTAGCGGTGGTGACAGCCCAGAGGGGACCATGACAGTAGATCAGAACTCCATCACACTAGCAGTGGTGACAGCCCAGAGGGGACCATGACAATAGAACAGAACTCCATCACACTAGCAGTGGTGACAGCCCAGAGGGGACCATGACAGCAGATCAGAACTCCATCACACTAGCAGTGGTGACAGCTCAGCGGGGACCATGACAGCAGATCAGAACTCCTTCACACTAGCAGTGGTGACAGCTCAGCGGGGACCATGACAGCAGATCAGAACTCCTTCACACTAGCAGTGGTGACAGCTCAGCGGGGACCATGACAGTAGATCAGAACTCCATCACACTAGCAGTGGTGACAGCTCAGCGGGGACCATGACAGCAGATCAGAACTCCTTCACACTAGCAGTGGTGACAGCTCAGCGGGGACCACCACAAATTAAAACTTATGTTTCTTCTATCTCAGAATCCATGGGTGCTAGAATCACAGGTGTGATCACACCTGGGTCTCAGTAGAATCTTTCTCTTTTTAAAAGTTTATTTTTATTCATTTATTAGAGAGAGAATGCATATGCCATTTCCTTCACCCACTGCAAACAAACTCCAAGCACGGGCACTACTTTGTGGATCTGGCTTACATGGGTCTTGGAAAATCGAACATGGTTTCACCAACTTTGCAGGCAAGCACCTCAACTGCTAAGCCACCTCTCCAGCCTTCTCAGTAGAATGTCTTGTTCATGTGGGTGTGTGTTCCTATGCAAGTGCACATGTATAGGGGGTTGTACAAGTGTGGGGTGGCTCAAGAATCAACCTCACATGTCATTCCTCATGTTCACTTTAAGACAGGGTCTCTCATTAGTCTGAAGCTCACTATTTAGGCTAGTTTGGCTCACTAGAAAGCCCCCAAAATCCAATTTCTGCCTCCCCAGTGTGGGATTACAGGTGAATACCACTACATCCAGCATTGCTACATGGGTGCTGGGGATCAAACTCAGGTCCTCATGCTTGTGAGGCAAACACTTTACAGACTGAACCATCTCCCCAGCTCTCCACAGCCCTCAGTAGCACATACCCCTCACTCTATTTTATTTTTCTGGTTTTTCGAGGTAGGGTCTTGCTCTAGTACAGGCTGACCTGGAATTCACTATATAGTCTCAGGGTGGCCTCGAATTCACAGTGATCTTCCTACTTCTGTCTCCCAAGTGCTGGGATTAAAAGTGTGCACCACCATACCTGCCCCCCCGACACCCCAAGGCAGGGTCTCTCTCTAACTGTGTAGCTCCAGGCTGGCCTTGAACTAATGGTGATTCTCCTATCTCGGCCTCCCAAGTGCTGGGACTAAAGATGACCACACCCAGCCCTCCGTAAGATTTTAAAAAATACTTCATTTTATTTATTGATTAGAAAGAAAGATCGAGAGGGAGGGAGGGAGGGAGACAATGGGCATGCCAGGTGCCTCCAGCCACTGCAAACACACTCCAGATGCATGCGCTACCTTGTGTATCTAGCTTTACATGTGTACTGTGGAATCAAACCTGTGTCCTTAGGCTTCACAGGCAAACACTTTAGCTGCTAAGCCAGCTCTCCAGCCCTTAATAGGATCTTTTAACACCACTTCAGGATTTGGACAGGGTTAGTTGTGATTGGTTATTATCATCTATAAATTCAACATGGATTAATTAGTCTGCATCCACCTAGATTAATCAACCAGGTTAATTAAACAGGACACCCTGCTAAAAATGGACCACAGAGTGAGGTGGTCCTCATGAGTCCTCCTCCAAGCATCTCCCTACAAAATAAATTTGGAGATACAAAATACAACTGCCCGATACGGATGAGGAGCAGTTTGCCCACATCCAGCAAGCACGAGTACAATTCTTTTTGTTCTTTTAGTTTGTGATGTTGTGCGTGCCAGGCTGCTGTTCTATCATTGCACCACACACTCAGTCACCAATCCTTTTCTTTTTGATGTAGGTCATATTTTGTCTGCATGAAGTCTACATCTTGCATACCTCACTTGGGAAGTCCCTGGAGTAGGTGACAGAGCGCTGGAGAGGATGGCCACTCCTCAAGGTTTGAGAGAGATTGCCCAATCTACCTGTCACTCCATAGGTGTGAATCCAGGAGCCAATGCCGGGAAGAGCACACATCTCCAGTCCTAGAGGCCCGACAGTCCTAGAGCAGTTGGCCCCGCTCCAGGGTCCTGGCCACTGGCTGTCCCCCAGCTGGTTTTCTTCCTGCACAGTGCACCTCTCTCAGCTTCACTGTGAATCTTATTTCCTTGGACTCCTCAAAGCCAGCTGCTTGAGGGCCCACAGGGCCTGTGACATCTGAGGGCCAAGTCCTGAGGTGTGCCTAGAGCCTGGAGCATGGGCCTTTGCCTGCCAACCACAGTACTGCCCCTGCCAGCGTCCTCCGGGTACGCTAGAGGCAGCAATGGCCATGGTCCACGAGGGTCCTCTCCTATCCTCAGCTGCTGCCTTCTGCTCCGGCCCTCGGCTCCTTCTGCTCCTTGGTCCTTCCCATGTCCTTTCCCTCGGGACTGACCCAACCCCACCACACCCTGTTACTCTGAGGCCGGGCCAGAGGGCAGCATCGGGCTCTGAACCTCCTCAGCCTCTGCACTGGGCACCGACAGCCAAAGTGTGGCTCCGAAGGAACTGTGGGGGAAGAGGACGGGGAACGAGAAGGATGGCAGCAGAGCGCAGAAGCCCAGAGAACTCAACAGCAGTAACAGTGCCGACCCAGCCCGTCTTCCTGCCAAAAGACTGACTCCACTGACCGCTGTGCAGCTCAAGGGAGAGTACGCGCTCAGCATTCAGGAGGCCCTGGGTTCTAGCCCAGGCACCACAAGTAAGTAAGATTGAAAATAAAATACACCTCCATTCTCAATATTTGCAGGGATCTTATACTATTCTCTTTGCAAAGACCAAGCAGGAATATATATATCCACACCTACCCAGGCTCAGCATGTCTCTTCCTTCTCCAAACAGCACTTTCCCTCCACCAACTTCCTAACCAACACTCCTCCAGGAAGCCTCCCACAGGCATGTTCCCACAAATACTTCAGTGCTGGGATTCCCTCCCAGGCCTCCTGTCTACCACAGGATGGGTTTAGCAGCAGCATAGTTCAGCAATCAAAGGCGCTTGCCCAGAGTTCAATTCCCCAGCACCCACATTAAGCCAGAAGCAAAAAGTGGTGTATTTGTCTTGTGTCTGTTTTCTGTGGCAAGAGACCCTGGCATGCCCATATACACATGTGCACACACACATGCCAATAGATAAATATATATTTATTTATTTATTAGTTTGTGGTGATATAGTTTGTGAAACATAAATAAATAAATAAGTATTTACTTATTTGAGAGAGAGAAAGAGGCAGATTGTGGGTGTGCCAGAGCTTCTAGCCACTGCAAAGGGACTCCAGATGCATGCACCACTTTGTACATCTCGTGTAATGTGGGTATTGGGGAATCGAATTTGGGTCCTTAGGCTTTGTAGGTAAGCACCTTAACCTCTGAGCCATCTCTCCAGCCCAAATAAACAAACATTTAAAAAAAGGAAAAAATTAGGAAGGGACTTGAGACAGAGAACTCTGAAAGGAGTGTCATTTCATAGTGGTGAGACCTCAACCAAGCCCCACAGCCTCTCTGAGTCTCCCTCTCTTTCACCTCTGTGAAGCCTGCTTCATCTCTAAATGACCACCTGTCCTTGGCCTTAGCCTTAGCTTCTCTTGGCCATACCCTGAATTTGATCTCAAAGGGGGAAAAAGCAAGCAAACAAACAAACAAACATTCTCTACCTGCTTCCAAACTAATTTCATCATTCCTTTGCTGACATGAACACACTTCCCCACCTCCCTCATCCTGCTGGCAAGACAGAACCAGCCCTGTCCACCATCCTGACAGACCAGAGACCCCCCCCCACAAAAAAAAAAAACTTGGCCTATGAGCAACAGTTAACCTCACCCCACCACTGCTCAGCCCAGCTTGTCTGAAGGCAGCTCTGGGGACCTGGGAATGGAGGCATCTGTGCCATGGGATAACCACGTGCTGTGGACTCTCACTCGTTTCTGGGGACACCATGTCCTTCTTACTAACCCTTCAAATCTGCCGCATCATTTCCCTGGCAAACCCCAACACTATAGGAACCAGGGTGTGTGCACACTGGCGGTTGGGAGAGCTGAGGTCAGAAGGTAACCACGGGGAAAAGTGGGGTAAAGGCTTATCCCCGCAGCTGCCTTCCCTGCCCATCACCCCCTGCAAGGCTGGCCTGTGAAAGGCTGCTGGAAACCAGGGATGGCTATATGCCCTCTTTCTCCTTGCACCCAAAGATAACCCATCACAAATCCCACCTCTCTTTCTCCACTCTAACTGCTATGACCACGCCCTCACCTGGGTCCTAGCCACCCACCATCTTTTCTCAGGTTTTTTGTATTTTATTTTTATTTATTTGATAGAGACAGAGAGGCAAATAAAGATATAAATAGAGAAGACAGGTGTGGTGGTGCACGCCTTTAATCTCAGCACTTGGGAAGCAGAGGTAGGATTGCTCTAAATTCGAGGATACCCTTAGACTACACAGTGAATTCCATATGTATATATGCATATACATATATATGTATCTATACCCACATACACACACACACACACATATATACATATGAAGAGAGAGAGAGAGAAAGAATGGGCACGCCAGAACCTCCAGCCACTGCAAACTCCAAATGCATGTGCTACCTTGTGCATCTGGCTTATGTGAGCCCTGGGGAGTCGAGCCTGGGTCCTTTGCAGGCAAGCACCTTAGCCACTAAGCCATCTCTCTAGCCTTTTATTTATTTATTTATTTATTTATTTATTTATTTATTTATTTTGGTTTTCAAGGTAGGGTCTTGTTCTCGTCCAGGCTGATCTGGAATTTACTACGCAGTCTCAAGGTGACTTCAAATTCACTGCAATCCTCCTACCTCTCCCTCTAGAGTACCAACCCACACCCAGCTCTAGTTTGTTGTTGTTGATTTCAGACCTGCAAACCTGAGCATTTCACTCACTAGTCACAGCTCCACCCTTCCAGCCTCCACTAGCTCAGAGAGCTGAGCTGTAGACAATGATGGTTTAACTCCTCCAAGGCCTGTTTCTCTTGCCCCAGAGCCTTTGCACAGGCCACATCCTCTGTCCAGCATGCCCACTTTCACTCCCTCATCCCCTGCTCATCTTTCAGAGCACAGCTGCTTCCTTAGGGAGGCCCTGGGCTAGCCACAGTCTGTACTTATTTTACACCTCTTCCCTCTTCAGGCACCTGCTTGGAGGTTTTGTGGGATGGTACAATGAACTGACCCTGTCCCTTTAGTCTGTGAGCCCACAAGGGCAGGGCTGGGTCTGTTTGGACTTCACCCTTCTTGATCTCAATCTGGGACTTGTGCCTCATACACAGAAAACAACCAATACACAAACAAAGGTCCTATTCAAAAAGTTACATGGAGGGCTGGCTTAGTAGTTAAGACGCCTGCCTGTGAAGCCTGGGGACCCAGGTTCTGTTCCCTGGTATTCACGTAAGCGAGATGCACAAGGTGGCCCACGCATCTGGAGTTCGTTTGCAGTGGCTGGAGGCCCTGGCGTGCCCATTCTCTCTCTCTCTATGTGCTTCTATCCCTCTCTTAAATAAATAAAATGTTTTTAAAAATACAAAAAGTTACATGGAGAAATAGCTTTTTTTTTTTTTTTTTTTTTT
Organism: Jaculus jaculus; assembly: GCF_020740685.1. Taxonomy (NCBI): domain Eukaryota; kingdom Metazoa; phylum Chordata; class Mammalia; order Rodentia; family Dipodidae; genus Jaculus; species Jaculus jaculus. Next base: position 108,832,265 of record NC_059102.1, read on the forward strand.
TGGTTGTTTTGTGGTAGGGTCTCTCTCTAGCCCAGATTGACTCACTATGTAGTCTCAGGCTGGCCTTGAACTCACAGTGATCCTCCTACCTCTGCCTCCCAAGTGCTGAGATTAAAGGCATGTGCCACCACGCCTGGTGAGAAATAGCATGTTTTTTAAAGATAGCAATTTAGGGGCAAATGGCTGGCTAGTCTTGAACTAGTCGATATATGTTATGTGTAGGGTGGATCTCCAAGGTCTTTTCTCCAGGGTGTGCTGATAACTAAGCTACTCTGGTTAATGGTTACAGCAAGGATGAACAGACACACCCAGCACACTGTCATTATGGGGCCCATCAACCTGCCGTCATGGATGATGGAAGAGGACAAAAAAGATCCAAATAAAAGAGGGATTAACTGGAAAGAAGGGATTCAGTGGAAGGGGAACAAAAGAAGGTAATGGGAGGAGATTATGTTCAAAATACATTATGTATATGTATAAAAGTTGTTAATAAAAAAAGTTTTCTGACTGGGTGTGATGGTGCTCACCTTTAATCCCAGCATGCAGGAGGCAAAGGCAGGACCACTGTGAATTCGAGGCCACCCTGAGACTGTACAGTGAATTTCAGGTCAGCCTGGATTAGAGTGAGACCCTACCTCAAAAAACCAAAAAAAAAAAAAAAAAAAAAAAAAAATTTTTTTTTTCCTCAGGCTGAGGAGATGGCTTAGCAGTTAAAGGCACTTGTAAAGGCTGCAGCCTGGGTTCAAACCCCAGTACCCACATAAAGCCAGATGCACTGAGTGGGGCATGTGTCTGGAGTTCGTTTGCAGGAAAGAGGTCCTCATGTGCCCATTCTCCCCTTCACAAATAATCATATATATGTATGTATGTATGTATGTATAGTTTGTTTGTTTGTTTGTTTGTTTGAGGTAGGGTCTCACTCTAGCCCAGGCTGACCTGGAACTCACTATGTAGTTTCAGGGTGGCCTTGAACTTATGGCAAGCCTCCTACCTCTGCCTCCCAAATGCTGGGATTAAAGGCATGCGCCACCATGCCTGGCTCAATAGTTTTTTTAAAAAATTCTTTCTGGTCATTATCCTCTGGCTTGCCTCCAGGACTCCATAGCAAACGGGGACGAGGTGTCTATTGACAGGCACTTCTGACCCGCTCTACATTGTGGACACACTCCCCCTTCCCAAAGGCTCAGGAGCCATTTTCAGTGGGCTCGGATGAGGAAGAACAGGTTAGGCTTAATGAGAGCAGCTGCAAATCCTAGCTGTGCCCCTGTTGGCTGTGTGACTCTGTCAAAGTCGCTAACCTTCTCTGGGCCCATTTCCTCATCTGCCAAAAGGAGGACAAGCATGTCTAGCTGCAAAGCTGTTATGAGAATTAGTGAGAGAATGCACATTAAGCGTCTAAGTGGGGGCTGGAGAGATGGCTTAGCTGTTAAGGCACTTGTGTACAAAGCCAAAGGACCTTGGTTCAGTTCCCCAGGACCCCGATAAGCTAGATACACAAGGGGGCGCATGCATCCAGAGTTTGTTGCAGTGGCTGGAAGCCCTGGTATATCCATTCTGTCTCTCAAATAAATAAATAAATAAAAATATTTTTTAAAAACAAGTCTGAGGGCTGGAGAGATGGCTTAGCGGTTAAGCGCTTGCCTGTGAAGCCTAAGGACCCCGGTTCAAGGCTCAGTTCCCCAGGTCCCACGTTAGCCAGATGCACAACGGGGCGCATGCGTCTGGAGTTCATTTGCAGAGGCTGGAAGCCCTGGTGCGCCCATTCTCTCTCTCTCCCTCTATCTGTCTTTCTCTCTGTGTCTGTCGCTCTCAAATGAATAAATAAAAAATTAAAAAAAAAACAAACAAGTCTGAGTGGAGTTGGGGAGATGACTCAGCAGTTAAGTCGCTTGCCTGCAAAGCCTAATGACCAGGGTTGGTTCCCCAGTATTCATGTAAAGCCTGCTGCAGAAAGTGGCACATGCGTCTGGAGTTCATTTGCAGCAGCTAGAGGCCCTAGCGTTCCTATTCTCTCCCTCTATGCAATAGATAGAAATAGTTTAAAAAAGAGTGTAGGTGGGAGCTGGGCATGGTGGCACGCACCAGCATTTGGGAAGCTGAGGCAGGAGCATTGCTACGAATCTGAAGCCAGCCTGAGTTACATGGCTGAGACACTGTCTTGAGAAACAAAATCATCTCTCAAACCAGGGTGTAGATTCCCGCTGCCCTTTCCTTTGCAGTGGATTACAAATAAGAGCCAGCCCTGCCTTCCATGAAACAGGCAATAGGAGATGGTTCATTGGTTAAAGGCACTTGCTTGCAAAGGCTGCTGGCTTGGGTTCGATTCCCCAGTACCCACATAAAGCCAGAGGCACAAAGTGTCACATGTACCTGGAGTTTGTTTGCAGTGGCTAGAGGCCCTGGTATGCCCGTTCTCTCTCTCCCCCTGCAGGGCATGGGGGGAGGGGAGACAAAGTTCTCACCCTGCTCAGGGAAGGGGCCTCCTGGTCCTGACATCACCCTGGGTGCCTGAGACACTGCAGACCCTGACTCAGGCCCTTCATCTGTTCCAGCTGTGTCCCCACCTGTGACAGGACCCTCCTGACTCCGGCTCCGTGCTTGATCGTGGGCTTTGGGCAGTCTAGTTAGTTACAATGCCAACCATGGTTTTGGTCACTGAGTCCAGCAGTCATGATCCCAATAAGAGAGACCTGAGACCTATCCTATCTCTGGGTGACTCCAAGAAGCCATCCCTGGGGACATCACCCTGGCTTTCTCATTTATTATAACTTACAGTACAAAGGACACATAGCACCCAATATAGATCTTTGCGTGTTTAAAAGTTTCAAAACACAAGCCTGTGAGCCTACTAACCTGCTGTTTCTCTGAACAGTCTCCTCCTTCCCTCTAGGGAATTGAACCTAAAGCCTCAGGCATGTTAGACAAGACCTCTACCACTGAGCTACACCCCTCAACCCTCTTTTTACTTATTTTGAAGCCTCACTAAGTTGCCCAGGTTGGCCTTCAACTTCCGATGCTCCTTTCTCAGCCTCTCAAGCACTTGGGACTCTAGGCCTGTTCCACCAGGCCAGGCTTGAACAGTCTTCTGTCTTTACATGAGCCCACGTGTTCCCTTTCCAGATCCAAACCCAAACAGGCTCACCCCGCACATGCTGCTCTCCACCTGGCTTTCCAGCTGATGTGGCACCCCGGCCTCTCTGCACCCACGGCACCTCACCCCCACACTGAGCAGCTCTCCACAGATGCTGAGGCAGGACCCTGAGGCCTCCACCCGGAGGGAGTGCTTTGGGCCCGATGAATGCTGTGGACACTGTCCCCGTTCCTTACCCCAGTGGGACTGTGATTTGTAATTGGGGGGCAGCAGTCCTCAGGGCCCCCTCCAAGTGAAGCCACGCCTTGGTGCAGATACTCTCTGGAGTTCTTCAGTCAGGGTGGGGGAGGGGAGGGAGGGCAGTGGCGCTGTGTCTCCATGGGGTTTAATGGTAGCTCTTTCACTAAAGACTGGAAGTTCCTCTACTCTGGGTGTTGACTCGGTATCCTTTCCACCTAGGGAGTTCCAGAACTCACAATAGCAATGAACAGGTGCCTGGTACCTTAGTTCCTAAAGCGCTTCCCTGTCCAGGGCATGGGGCTCCACAACAACACCATACATCATGCAGGGCAGGCACCTCACCCCCATTTTACAGAGGACGAAACCAAGTGTGATGAAGCAGGCTGAGTTACCTAGTATCTACTACCCTTCACAGATGGTTGACTTCACACCCCTTGGCGCTCCTGGCCCCACCTCCTTCAGTGCACCTCTCATTTCCTCAACCCCAACCAGGCTGGTGGGGAGACACTCGCTAAAAGGTCCACAGCTGCCAGCTGTAAGCCCTTCAGGGCTGAGCTGGATGTGGCTCATCCAATACCCTCAAGCTTGGAACCACCTCAGCAAATGGTTGCTAAATGGCAAGGGACTGTAATCAATGAGGCTGGGGATGTTCTCTCCATTAAATTTTTTTTTTTTAAGTTTTCAATTTTTATTTATTTGAGAGAGAGAGATTCAGATAGAGAATGGGCCTGCCAGGGCCTTCAGCCACTGCAAACAAACACCAGATGCACGTGCCACCTTGTGTATCTGGCTTCCGTGGGTCCTGGGGAATTGAACCTGGGTCCTTTGGCTTTGTAGGCAAGTGCCTAAACAGTTAGGCCATCCTTCCAGCCCATCTCCATTTTATGCATGGGACACTGAGGCATAAAGAAGAGGCCAGGCCTCCTTCCTTGGAGGCAGAGGTCCTCTGATTCCACTAAACTCTCTTTATTGGCAACCTTTGGCATCTGAAGTTCATGTCTGTTTCCTCTTGCAGGGGCTGGGCCCTACCTGGTCCACCCAAATATAGAGGGGCACTTGGCAAGAGATTATCTAAGGGGGGCTCACTATTCCAGCATGGTTGCCACTCTGCGAGGCAGCAGCAGAGCTGCCCATGTACCATACTGTCAAGCACTTGCCACACTCATCCCTGCAGCCCGAGGCAGGAGCCATTATGATGCCACTTTGCAGGTGGGCAAAGAGACATTGCTCAAGGCTGGCTGATGGCTAGAAGCCAGGGCTATGACCAGACTGTAGTGGCGTTAGGTACTCTTGCCAGCCTAGAGCCAATGAGAAATTCACCGTCAGAATGCCAGGGATGAGTCCCTGGGGGGTTGTGGCCTTGGCAAATCCTCAAGCTCTCTTTGCATCACCTGCTGCCTCCCAACTCCGGCTGGCTGGGGCCAGAGGCTCTCACCTGGACTGCCCTGAGGTGCCTAGCACGTCCTGAGGGCAAGGCCATGCCACTTGCCAGCCCCAGGTTTGAGGCTAGGCTGGAAGCGGATGTTTTGGGAATCATGCACGGGTTTTCTCAGTCTCAACTTCTCCTTGGAGATGCCAGTGTCTGCTCCTGACACAGTGGCAGAAGCTGGGCAAGGTCCCACTTACCCTAACTGGGACACGATGTGGGGGTGACCCAGTGGAACCAATTCTGACACTCCAGGGTTTGCTTACAGGCAGAGCACAGTGGCTGAGATCCAGGACTGTGGGCAGACGTCATGGGTACCAATAGAAGCCCCTGGGCAAACCTCCAGGCCTCCGTTCCTCATCTCTAAAATGGGGATGGCACGGGCTAAGGAAATGACTCAGAGGTTAAAGGTGCTTGTTTGCAAAGCCTGATGGCCTGGGTGCAATTCCCCAGTATCCACGTAAAGCCAAATGCACAAGGTGGCACATGTATCTGGAGTCTGTTTGCAGAGGCAAACAGCCTTGACATGTCTATACTCTCTCAAATAAACAAGTAAATAAGTACAAGAAATAAAGTGGGGCTGGGGAGAAGGCTCAGCAGTTAAAGTGATTGCTTGCAAAGCCTGATGACCCAGGTTTGATTATCAAGTCCCCATATAGAGCCAGATGCACTAAGTGGCACATGAACCGGGAGTTTGTTTGCAGTGACAGGAGTCCCTGACATGCCCATTCTCTTTCCCTCAAATAAATAAAAATATATTTTAAAAATAATAAAATGGGGATGACAGTGGCTTACAGGCTAGAATGTTCATACTGCTCACCTAGATGAGAAGACATGAGACATTTAATTCCTGTCTCCTTCCTCATCTCTTTCTAAACTTGTCCACTATCATCAAGTATTTGTAACAGAAAAAATAATAGCACACTCTTTGTAAGGTACTTTTATTGAGATACAATTTATTGACAACATAGTATACCCACCTTAAATATGGGAATTCTGGGTGTGGTGGCACATGCCTTTAATCCCAGAGCTTGGGAGGCAGAGGTAGGAGGAGGCTTGCTGTGAGTTCGAGGCCACCCTGAGACTACATAGTGAATTCCAGGTCAGCCTGGGCTAGATCAAGACCCTACCTCAAAAAAACAAACATATGTGTGCATGTGTGTGTGTGGTGGCTCATGCCTGTAATCCTAGTGTTCTAGAAGCTGAGGCAGGAGATTGCTGGGAGTCTGAAGTCAGCCTGTGTAGATGAGTGAGTTTGAAGCTGGCCTGGGCTACAGTGTGAGATATTTGTCTCCAGAGAAATAAACAAAACAACAACAAGCAAGCAAAACACAGAAACAAGGGGTAAGACATGAAAGAACTAAAACTCCACAGGCTGGGCATTGTGAGGCCAGAGCTGAGTTAATGAGTATAAAATCTTCCCGCTTCTTGAAGCCTAAGAAATACTACCAGGGTTTGGTCTAGAAGCCTGGCCAGTCTGACGCCCCCTCTCCTTCCTGTTCACCAAGTTCAGCAGTCCCTCCCTGCCCCTCCTTCAGAGGTCCACCCAGGCCTGGACCTCTGATGGGGCCTCCTTTGCATCCTGCCCTATGCACTCTAGACTCCTGTAACAGTGTCATGAGTGGTGGCTTGCAAACCACAGCTCTGGTGGCTGGAGGCCAAGCTAAGGGCAGACTGGGCGTGTACTGAGGGCCAGCTTCCAGGTTCATGGAAGAGTTGCTTCGAGTCCTCATATCACGGTGACAGGGCCAGGTCTCTTGGGACCTCTTCTGTTAAGGGCACTAACTTCACCAGGAGCACTCGGCCTTCCCTTTCAGCCCATCACCTGAGGGGGTGGGTGTGAGGTTTTCAACACAGGAACCAGAGGACCACACCAACTTCCAGACCACAGTAACCCCAGAGAAAATACAATACCATTCAGACATGGCCATGCCAGTCTAGGTCACAAGCCTTCCCTGGGAGGCTGGAGAGATGACTCAGTAGGTAAAGAACTTGCCTGCGAAGCCTAAGGACTCGGGTTTGATTGCCCAGTACCCATGTAAAGCCAGATACACGAAGTGGGATATGTGTCTGGAGGCCCTGGCACGCCCATTCTCTCTCTCTCTGCTTGCACATAAACAATTTTTTTTTAAAAAAAAGCCTTCCATAGCTCCCCAGTGCCTCCAATCAAAACCTTACCTTTTCTCTGAGACACTATTTCAGCAAATTATTGAATCTCTGTACTTTTTGCTGTAACTAAAAAGGAGGCATAAAAATAGTTCCTCCTTCACAAACTTGTAGGATTCCACACTGTACATGGGAGGTGGGGGTGGTGTTAGACAATCAGGATCATGACCTCTGTGTCCTCCTCTTCCTCCCACACTGTTCTAGCACACTCGTCCAGGCACGGTCCTACCTCAGGGCCTTTGCACTGGCTATTCCTGCATGGCTCTCACCCTAGAGTTGAGCCCAGCTCACTTCTTCAAGCCTTTGCCCAAGTCACCTTCACAGTGAGCCCCAGTCAACTCTTAAAATTGCATCAGGCAGGGTGTGGTGGCGCATGCCTTTAATCCCAGCACTTGGGAGGCAGAGGTAGGAGGATCGTCGTGAGTTCGAGGCCACCCTGAGACCCATAGTGAATTCCTGGTCAGCCTGGGCTAGACTGAGACGTTATGTCAAAAAATCACACACACACACACACACACACACACACACACACAACCCAGGAGCCACACTTAGCAGTCTGCTTTTTGTCCCTACCTGAAGGTAAGCTTTTACCATGGAGGTTTTTGGTAAACCCCCGGGAAGGGCTCGGTGAACTGGTGAGAAGCCCTCAGAGCAGAGGCTGAGGCAGCAGATCCCCACACTACTGCTGTTGTTAGGACCGCGATCGCCGAGCGTCCCAGGCAGAGCTCCAGGGCCAGCCTCCTTACTGCAGGCTCCTAATCACACCTCCCTGGTTCCCCGCCGCACCCTGCCATTGCTCAATTATAGGAAGGAATAGTAATTACATCTTTAATTATAACTTTTCCCACTTTGGCTGAACCATATAAAATTGCTATTTTTTAAGTTTTAAAAAGAAAAGGTTGGGTATGGGCTGTTTTAACATGATGTAAGCTAATATGCTTCCCATCGAACTGCGTAGGTCCCCATAAGGCCCCTTGGACCCTGGTATGGGAATACAGAGAAAGAGTGAGGTCACCTGACCTTTCAGACAGACGCGAGTACCAAGTGCTCCAGACTGAAAATAACAGCTTGATCTTAGATTCTCCTGGGATTTGTAGAGATGATTAAAAAAAAAAAACACTAAGTTTGAAAGTGCTATTTGATATTTTATTATTTGTTTATTTGAGAGGGAGAGAGGGAGGAAGAGGCAGAGAGAGAGGGAGAGGGAGGAAGAAGAAAAGAGAAAGAATGGGCACATCAGGGCCGCCAGCCACTGCAAATGAACTCCAGATGTATGCACCCCCTTGTGCATCTGGCTTACGTTGGTACTAGGGAATTGAACCTGGGTCCTTAGGCTTCACAGGCCAAGCGTCTTAACCGCTAAGCCATCTCTCCAGCCCCAACAGTGCTATTTGAAAAAGAGCAAAAGCTTAAAGCAGACCTTCCCTCCTGCAGAGGGAACTGGTGGCGCTCCCCAAGGAAGCTCACTCATTCTGGGGGAGCAAAGCTGGCATGACAGCATAGCTCCTCCTCCAAAGTGCCCCATGCTACAGAGATGGCTGAGTCTAGTCCACTGGCTGCCAGAGCTAAAGGACTCAGCCACCCCTGAGGCTCTGCCCATTTCACAGAAGGGAAAATGACGTCCAGAGAGGGGAAGGGCTGGCCTGAGGTCACTCCGTGGGGCAGAGGGAGTCTATGTCTGCAGACTTCAGTATCAGGGCCTTTCCAGGGCTGAACCGCTCCTGCAGTGTAAGCTTCCATATTGCTACTTTGTACACTGTTGTTTTCAAGTGAAACGTTCAGGACAACTCAGAGAGTGCAGTGTCTTCTCTGTAAGCCAACTTTTTACAGACAACAATACTGCATAGTGTGTGTGTCTCAAGTTACTTCCTTATAGCCTTAGGGTAAAGTCCCCAAAAGAGAAGACAAGGAGCAAAGGGCAGGCAGATCGTTTTCACTGACTTTTGTCATGGGCTGCTAGATTACCCTGCAAAATGAAACATCACGGGTAAATCGTGACAGCCTTGCCAGCACAGCTTCATGCTTTTATGTTTATTTTTGTGAACTTTATAGAACTCCACAGTTTTCACTTATGACATGACATGACATGTGGTCTTGTTTTTCAAACCACTATCCTGGCTTTAAAATTACTTGTTTATTTGTTTACTTATTTATTTATTTAGAGATAGAGAGAGAAAGAGACACAGAGAGAGGGAAGTAAAAAGGGTATGCCAGGGCCTCTAGCCACTGCAAACAAACTCCAGACACATATGCCACCTTGTGCATCTGGCTTACATGGGTACTGGAGAATCAAACCAGGGTCCTTAAGCTTCAAAGGCAAACACCTTAACCACTAAGCCATCTCTCTAGCCCACTATCCTGGGTTTTTTTTTTTTTGTTTTTTTTTTTTTTTTGTTTTTTGAGGTAGGGTTCCACTGTAGCTCAAGATGACCTGGAGTTCACTCTGTAGTCTCAGGCTGGCCTTGAACTATTTTTATTTCTTTATTTGACAGAGAAAGAGGGAGAAAGGAAGAGAGAATGGGCACACCAGGGCCTCCAGCCACTGCAGACGAACTCCAAACGTATGCGCCCCCTTGCTCATCTGGCTAACGTGGGTACTGAGGAATCGAACCTGGATCCTTTGCTTCGCAGGCAAGCAAGCACCTTAACTGCTATCTCTCTAGCCCTATTTTATTATTATTTTTTAAGACAGGGTCTTTTGATCCAGGCTAGCTGAAAATGGCTGCAAACTCCTTAATAAGTCCAGGATGACCTTGAACTTCTGGTGTTCCTGCCTCGCTTTACCTCTTAAGTGCTAGGATTACAGACATGCACCACCACACCCCAGTTACAAGGTTCTGGGGTTCAGAACCCAGGACCTCATGCATGTTAGGCAAGCACTTTACCAATTGAGCTGCACTTCCAGCCCTTTTGCTGTATGGCCTTTTACAACAACATCCCTTCCAGGGACAGGGGATATTTACCTATAAGATTAAAAAAAAAAAAAAAAAGTGGAAAAGCCACAATTCCACTATACATTTTAAAAGTATCAGTACAGGACAGTTTTTTTTATTTTTATTTATTTATTTTTTTTAAAGAAAGAGCTGGGGTGTGGTGGTGCACACTTTTTTTTTAAATTATTTATTTATTTATTTGAGTGACAGACACAGAGAGAAAGACAGAGGGAGAGAGAGAAAATGGGCGCGCCAGGGCTTCCAGCCTGTGCAAACGAACTCCAGACGCGTGCGCCCCCTTGTGCATCTGGCTAACGTGGGACCTGGGGAACTGAGCCTCGAACCGGGGTCCTTAGGCTTCACAGGCAAGCGCTTAACCGCTAAGCCATCTCTCCAGCCCCAGTTTTTTTTTATTTTTAAATAACCAGAATCTGCCTCCTTCCTGTATCACCCAGTGGCCTGAACCAGCTCGGCAGGAGCCTGCGCCCCCCTCCCTGCCCAGGACACTCTTGAATAGATGACAGGGGACTCAGGTAGCACTTAGGCTTGGCGCGGGGCTCTCGAAGCAGCATGTATACTTAGTCTGCTTTTATGAGGGGATAATAATACTCATTTGCAGTGCAACTCCAAGTCAGAGGGCCATGGGGCAAGGTCATAGTCATTGCTTCAGGCCTGGAACCCCTGTGCTCCCCATAATGCTCACCTAGCCTCTGGTTCAGTACCTAGGATGACACTGAGCTCACCGCCTGCCCTTCTTTTAGCCCTAAGAAAAGCTCTAGGTTACTGGGAGAGGGACAAGATACAAGGCAGCTTAGAACCTGTTCCTTAATCCGGGACAGAAGTGAGGTGCAGGACCCAAGATGCAGGACAGGGGCAGGCTCTTCTTCCTCCACACCTCAGAAGAGATGGGCAGGAGACCCAGGGACACATTCCAATCCTGATACACAGGTGGTTCGGAGCCAGCCCCAGGACCATGTACAGAACCCCAGACCCTAGGGCAGACTCAATCCCCCCTTGGCTTTGCTTTCCTTGGCTGCTCCTGGGAGGGGAAGGAGCGGGAGTTGCTGTTTAGAGGCCCCTAGCAGGACCTAGCAGGAGAGGCAGTGATTGGGAACAGATTTCAGTTTCAGCCTGTGAGATCACAATCATAAGAAATGCACAACGGGCGTCAAGACCATTTGGAGGTGGTCTTCTGGAGAGGCCCAATCCCATGACAGAGGCCTTCATCCAGGGACCTTAGGGCCACCACACCTCAGACACATACTCTATCCCCCGCCCCACCCTCTTGACCCCTCACTTCTCTGAGGTCCAGGTGTGGCAAAGTCAGCCCTATCCCACCTGGCAGATACACAGAATTGGGCTCTGGCATGCGGCCAGGGCATGGACCAGGCCATCCTTTCCCTTTCTATGAATATGGGTGGGTGTATGTTTGGCTATGAGCCAGGCAGGTCTGTGGCTGAGATCTGGCCGCTGCCAGCCCTGGGTTCCTCTAAAGCCTGGGCTCCTCCAGCTCCAGGCGATGAGGCTGGTCTTGGTGGCCGTCTTTGCCCGCCCCACCCGCACGCCCAGGTCGCCTTGGCAGGGACCTGAGGATGCTCCCCCCTCCACTATTTTCCCGGAGGGGGGAACTGAAGCCCAGTCGGTCCCCCAACCAAGAGAAGGAGGCTCACGACACAGGTCCCACAGGGCACCCGGGCCACATCAGGGCCTGTCGGGACCGGCTGGCCGCGCCCATGGCGAGCCGCCTCACCGCGGCGGGAGGGGCGGGTGGTGCAGACCGAGCCCGGAGCAGTCGGGAGCCCGCACCTTGGGGCGGCAGCTCCCAACCACCCACCGAGGAGGGGGGGTCACACTGCACTGCTGTCCAGTTGGGGAAACTGAGGCTTGGGACAGGGCAGAGCTTTGTGCAAGGTCACGCGAGGTGCTGGAAGCCAGGTTCCCGCGCCCCTCCAGATCCCCACGGCGCGCCGAGCGCAGCATCCCTCCCGGGCCAAGCTGCAGCCCCGGGCGCCGCGCGCGTCCCTCCCGCCGCCGCGCAGCCCGCGAAGGCGCGTCCGCTCGGGCGAGCCGCCCTACCTTGCTGGCGGCCGCGCAGGTGGCGGCGGCGGCGGCGGCGGCGTCCGGCTCCCGCTCTGCGCTCCGCGCCACCCGCCGAGTACCCGCGCCCAGCGCCGCCGCCTCCCCGCGCAGCCCAGCGGGAGGGGCCGGGCCCGGGCGGGGCCGGGGGCGGGGCGGGTCCCCGATCAGGTTCCGCCCGTGCGCTCCGCCGCCGTGGCTCGGGGCCCCTAGATCGGTCCCCGGCGCGCGCTCACTGGCGCGCTCTCGCTGCTGGGTGGGGGAGCGCTGCGGGACCCTGAGCAGGGGTGGGATCGCCAGGTCCGCGTGGCCTCGCGTCCCGCTCCCCCTCGCAGCGAGTCACGGGGCACGAGTCCCGAGCCTGTTTCCCTTTGGGGAGATGGAGAGCGTGACCGCGAAGCCGCAAGAGGCGGTGTGAGGATTGCTTGGGGGATCCTGGCCGGATCCCGCCTGAGCGCCGAGCCTAACTCAGGAAACTGCTTCCAGCCCCGGCTGAGGCTCCCACGCGGGCCAGAGAACAAGCGGGGGCTGCTGCGTGATGGCCAGGATTCCGTCTTTCCCTTGACAACCAGGAGGGGACGCTGCTGCCCAGTCTCAGAGCCCCGAGGACACTGGGCAGTGTGCGGGGGGAGGGGATGGAAGGTCCTGTTTTTACTAATAAACACCCACACCACCTCTCTTGAAAACGGATCTTGGTTTTGTGTGGCGGTGCATCTTGGGGTCTAGAGCAATGCCTGACGTGTTGTGGGTGAATAAGCATACTACATACTTCACATGTATTTTATGCTACAAAATTTGTGTGTGTGTGTGTGTGTGTGTGAGAGAGAGAGAGAGAGAGAGAGAGAGAGAGAGAGAGTGTATGAGCACACCAGGGTATCTTACCACTGCAAATGAACTCCAGATGCATGAGCCACTTTGTGGCTTCTGGCTTTACCTGGGTGCTGGGGAATTGAACCCAGGCTTGGAGGCTTTGCAAGCAAGCACTTTTAACCACTGAGCCATCTCTTCAGCTTCTCATGTAGCCATGTTTAAATATGTTATTTAGGGCTGGAGAGATGGCTTAGTGGTTAAGGTGTTTACCTACAAAGCCAAAGGACTTCGGTTTGATTCCGCAGGACCCACATAAGCCAGATGCACAAGGTGGCACATACATCTGGAGTTCGTTTACAGTGGCTGAAGGCCCTGGCATACCCATTCTCTCTATTTCTCTCTCTCTCAAATGAATAAAATATGTAAAAATTTAAAACAAATCTTTATTTATTTGAAAGCTGAGAGAAGGGGAGAGAGAAAGGGCACATCAGGGCCTCCTACCACTGCCAATGAACTCCAGAAGCATGGACCTCTGCAGTTTTGATAAAGTATATGGACACACAGCATGTTGTGGGGCATCTAGGCACTCATGGCTTCATGTTTGTTTAAACTTATTTATGAGAGAGCGAGCGAATGAGAGCGTGCTTATGGGCAGGACAAGGCCTCTAACCCCTGCAAACAAACTCCAGATGCCTGTGCATCAGACTCACATAGGTCCTGGGGAATGGAACCTGGGTTCTTTGGCTTTGCAGGTAAGCATCTTAACCGCTAAGCCATCTTTCCAGGCCCTCCTCCCACCCCCAGTGCTGGGATTAAAGGCGTGTGCCACAATGGTGGGCTTCCTTTTTTTTGGTTTTTGTGAAACGGGATCTCACTCTAGTCCAGACTGGCCTGTTACTCATATTCTCCTACTTGCATCCCCAGTGCTAAGACTTAAGGTGTGTGCCCCCATGCCCGACTCTATTGTTTATTTAGTTAAGGGAGGGGAAGAATATGGATGAACCAGGACTTCTTGATGCTGCAGACACACTCCAGATGTATGTGCCACTTTGTGCATTTGGCTTTATGTGGGTAGCGGGAATTTGAACGTGGCCCAACAGCAAGTACTTTTAACCACTGAGCTATTTCCCCAGGCCTCTGCTTTTTTTTTTTTTCCTCTGCTTTTTTTTGAAAATTTATTTTATTGACAATTTTTTGTACATGTATATAGTGCATTTTGGTCATATTGACCCCTCATTACTTTCTCTTCTCTCTCTTTTTTTTTTCTTTTTCTTTTTGTGACTCACTGAGTTTAATTAGGGTTACCTGCACAAGCATGGGTGAGCACATGCTACTAGTGGCTAGACCACTGAAGAAAATGTCTCTCCCTCCCTCAGGAACTCTTAACTGCCAGTAACTCTTCATGGCAGGATAGGGGCCTCCTGGGCTCCTCTACTATCTATCCATGATGGAATATCCATGGGCCCAATCTTGTGCAGATGTTGTGTGAAGCGTTTTCCCATCCCTTCACCTGAGATAGGGCAGACATGATGGACCAAGAATGCACCAAAATCTAATTTTGTTGAACCAATGAGCTTGTTGGGGTTACTTACAGGAGCCTGGATAACTCAAAAGCTGCTAATGACTTCCCCAGCAGCCTGCGTGTCCAAACAGCCCACCCCAGCATAGGTGACCACCTCAAAGAAACTGCTGTCTCTGCAGTGAGCTGGTTAGTCTCCCTCCTTCCCTTCTCAGTTGTTTGCTGCTTCTGTAACCTTGGCGAGGGGTTACAGAACTCTGACCTTGTTACTTTTAGCTTCGCCAGACTTGACCAAGTCTCCCTCCTCCCTCCAGGGGGAGATGTTTCAGTTAGGAGGAAATTGCTACAAAGTAGCAGGTAATGACAGCCACCTTGAACTCTGGAATGCAACAGCCAAGTCCTGCCTGGAAGACAGTGTTCCCCAGCACCCTTCCCATCTCTGGCTCTTGCATTCTTTCCACACCCTCTTCCACAATGTTCCCTGAGCCTAACATGTCCCACTTAGAGCTGAACACTCAACAGTCACTTATTCTTAGCATTTTTGAGCCTCCCTACAAGTTGCCTCCCAGTGCAGAAAGAAGCTTCTCCAATCAAAATCTATGGGCATAAACATGAATATTTAGAGGACAGTTTGACGGGCATGTCTCCATTTAGCCAAAAAAATGTGTAGTTTCTCTCCTAGGGCCTAAGACTTCCCCAGCCACAGGCTTTTCACTAGGTTCTCAGTAACAGGCATGAATTCTTTCCCATGGAGTGGGCCTCAAATCCAATCAGAAAGCCGTTGGTTATCCACATAACAATCATGTCTCTTGTGGTGGTTTGATTAAGTTGTCCCCTTAAACTTACATGTTCTGAATGCTTAGGTCCCTGACTGGTGGCGATTTGGGAATTAACACCTCCTGGAGGCAATGTATTGTTGGGGGCGGGCTTATGGATATTATAACCAGTCTTCTCTTGCTGGTGTTTGGCACACTCTCCTGTTGCTATTGTCCATCTGATGTTGATGAGGAGGTGATGTCCACCCTCTGCTCATGCCATCGTTTTCCCCTGCCATCATGGAGCTTCCCCTCGAGTCTATAAACCAAAATAAACCCACTCCTCCCACAAGCTTCTCTTGGTTGGGTGTTTTCTGCCAGCAGCTTGAAGCTGCCCGCAGCACCACTATTGCATCAGTGGGCACATCTTGCTTGGCTGGTCTGTTGTGTAGAACCCAGGATTCATGGCTGGGTAAGCTGCTAATGACATCTCCCCTAGCAGCCTACATAGGACCAGCCGTTATGACAGCTAGCCAGCAGGGAGTTAGCTTCAGCTTGATTTCTCTGTCCTACAACAGAAGGCAGGTGGCATTTTCCACAACAGGATCTTACCATGTAGTTCTGGTGGGCAACCAAAACCAGTGGCAATAGCTTGTATGGTTTGGGGGGGAGGGGGAAGGGCTCTCTGACAAACAATTCCCTGAGAAGTATCCCATCCCTCACACTAATTTTCCTATGACTTGTGGAACCAGCATGGCCCACCCATGGAGTGTACTTCTGTTCAAATTCTTTTTAAAAACATACATAAACCCAGCATGGTGGTGCATGCCTTTAATCCCAGCATTTGGGAAGCAGAGGTAGGAGGATTGCCTTGAGTTGAAGGCTACCCTGAGACTACATAGTGAATTCCAGGTCAGCCTGGGTTAGAGCAAGATCCTACCTCAAAAAAATTTTTTTAAATATATTAAAAAATATATATGTTTTTTGTTTTTTTTTTTTTTGAGGTAGGGTCTTGCTCCCAGGCTGACTTGGAATTCACTATGTAGTCTCAGGCTGGCCTTGAACTCATGGTGATCCTCCTATCTCTGCCTCCCGAGTGTTGGGATCAAAGGCGTGCGCTACCATGCCCAGCTTAAAAATTATAAAGTTATTTAACAGAGGAGTTCCCCCTATGTTGTTTTCATAATGTCTTTACCTTCCCTACCTCCTCCTCTTTCCTTACCCCACCGCACCTAAACCTTTCCAACCCCTTTCCACTTTCATATGACCTGTTCTGCCATGCCCTCCTCAGAGCTTCCCTTTCTAGCTTCCTGGCTTCTACTCACTTTCACTTACACACAAATCTAAGAATTTGAAGCTAGGATCTGCATGAGAGAGAACATGTGGTATTTGTTTTTCTAAGCACAACTGAACTCACTCAGTATATTCTTGTCCAGTTCTACCCATTTTCCTACAATTTCAGTTTTTCTTTACAGCTGAGCAGAACTCCATTGTGCAAATGTATCACATCTTCATTATCCACCCACCCATCATTTGATGGGCATCTAGGCTGATTCCATTTTCTACCTATTGTGTACCTAGGAGTAATAAGCATGGATGATTAAGTCTAAGAGTCCTTATGGTATATTCCCAGGGGTGGTACACCTGGGCCATATGGTAACTCTATTTTTAGCTTCTTGAGAAACCCGTATTCTGATTTCTATAGTGTTCTACCAGTACACACTCCCAACAGTAAATAAGGGCTCTCCTCTCCCTGCACTCTAGCCATCATTGGTTTTCATTTTCTTGGTAATAGCTATTCTGACAGGTGAGACAGAATCTCAACGTAGTTTCCCCTGATGGCTAAGGATGTTGAACACTCTTTTTTTTTTTTTTTTTCGAGGTACGGTCTCACTCTAGCCCAGGCTGACCTGGAATTCACTCTATAGTCTCAGGTTGCCCTCTAACTCACAGAAATCCTCCTACCTCAGCTTCCTGAGTGCTAGGATTAAAGGTGTGTGCAGCCATGTCCAGCAGTAGCCCATTTTTCAAAAGAAAAATGTTTAATATTTTATTTATGAGAGAGTGAGTGTGAATGGGTGCACCAGCCACTGCAAAGAAACTCCAGGTGTATGTGCCACCTTGTACATCTGGTTTACATGGGTCCTGGAGAATTGAACCTGAGTCCTTTGGCTTTTCAGGCAAACACCTTAACTGCTAAGCTATCTCTCTAGCCCTCAAAACAAACAAAAAAATATTTTTTTTGAGGTAGGGTCTCACTCTAGCCTAGGCTGACCTGGAATTCACTCTCTAGTCTCAGGCTGGCCTTGAACTCATGGTGATCCTACCACCTATGTCTCTGAGTGCTACAATTAAAGGCATGCACCACCATGTCTGGTTTCAAAAAATATTATTTATTTATTTACTTGAGAGGGAGGGAGGGAGAGGAGAGAAAGAGGGAGACAGAATACGAATGTATTGGTATGTCAGGGCCTCCTGCTACGTCAAATGAACTCCAAATGCATGCACCACTTTATGTGGGTACTGAAGAATCAAACCTAGGCCCTCAGGTTTTGCATGCAAATGCCTTTCACTGCTAAGCCATCTTTCCAGCCCCAATAGCCCATGCTTTGATTCAGTTGTTTGATTTCTTTGAATATTGTACTTGTTAATCCTCTGTTAGATGTATAGCTGGCAAAGATTTTTTTCCCCCATCTTGTAGGCTGTCTCTTCATTTGATTAACAGTCCCCTATACTGTTCAGAAGCCATTTAATTTCATGAGGTCCCATTGATGATTGTTGGGCTTATTCCCTGAGTGACTGGAGACTTATTCAGAAAGTCCTGAATTATGCCTATATCTTGAAGTGTTTTCCCTATTTTTTCTCCTAGCAGTTTCAGGTCTTATATTTAAGGTCTTTGATCTATTTGGAGTTGATTTTTGTGCTTGTTAGGAGACAGTTTCATTCTTCTACATGTAAGTATGTAGTGATCTCAGCACCATTTCTTTTTTTTTTTCAAATTGGTAATAAACTACTCAAGTTTTAATATCCATTCATAGCTTAAGATAGGTATCTTTATGCCCAGACTTCATGTTCAAGATAAAAGCCTTAAAAAGTAGACAATCTTCATCTATCATTTGAATATCAGAATGCTGATTCAATGTCTGAGATTTCTTATTACCTATGTTTTTTTTAAAAAAATTTTTTTTGTTTATTTTTATTTATTTACTTGAGAGCGACAGACAGAGAAAGAGGCAGAGAGAGAGAGAGAATGGGCATGCCAGGGCCTCCAGCCACTGCAGACGAATTCCAGATGTGTGTGCCCCCTTGTGCATCTGGCTAACGTGGGTCCTGGGGAATCAAGCCTCGAACCGGGGTCCTTAGGCTTCACAGGCAAGCACTTAACCGCTAAGCCATCTCTCCAGCCCATTACCTATGTTTTTATTGTTTTTTATTTTACTTATTTGACAGAGAGAAAGAGGGAGAGAAAGAGAAGGGGCACACCAGGGCCTCCAGCCACTACAAACGAACTCCAGATGTGTGAACCCCCTTGTGCATCCGGATTATGTGGGTCCTGGAGAGTTGAACCTGGGTCATTGGTTTTGCAGGCAAATGCCTTAACTGCTAAGCCACACCTCCAGCCCTTACCTATGCTTTTAAAATATCAACGCTATTCTCAGAACCAACCTTATTAATACCATCACTTTGAACTGTCTTGAATATCATATTCCTTGTTTATTTTTATTTATTTATTTGAGAGCAACAGAGACAGAAAGAGGCAGAGAGAGAGAGAGAGAGCGGGGGGGGGGGGGGAGAATGGGCACACCAGGGTCTCCAGCCACTGCAAATGAACTCCAGACGCATGTGCCCCCTTGTGCATTTGGCTTATGTGGGTCCTGGGGAATTGAGCCTCGAACCGGGGTCCTTAGGCTTCACAGGTAAGCGCTTAACAGCTAAGCCATCTCTCCAGCCCTATATTTCATCTTATATGTATCAAAACTTATACTTAACAATGAGCTCTGGGTTGCAATAAAGGACTTATTTTTGCACCTGTCTTTAAATCTTTGTCCGTCAACTCAACAAAGACACATACAAGCGCTACCCAGCACCATTTTTTAAAGAAGCTGCCTTTTCGCCAGTGAGTCTTTTGGCATTTTGGTCAAAAATTAGATGGCTCCGGCTGCATTACTCTATACCTAGTCTTACTTTTTTTTTTTTGTTTTGTTTTCTTTTTTTGACTTCACTTATACCTGGGTGGTGTGCAGGGCCACTTTTCCCCAGACTGAGGCACGAGGCCAGGATCTCTGCCGCTCCTCCCCTCACTCACATCCTTGGGCTTCTGCTTACACCATCTCTTTTGCTGGAAGTCTCTTCTAGAATCATCTGCCAGCTTAAAGCACTCACATTCACGGGACAAGCCTTGCCTTCCCTTCTTTCCAGATGTCCTCTGATTATACTCTCCCAGCAAATGGTCTGCATCTGGTGGCTGGGACTGCACCAGGAAAGGCTACTCTGATAGGGCCTCTGGGGACAGCGAGCATATGGACCCATAAGCTAGAGGGAAGGCTTGGGGCCTAGCAGTTGTGACTGCTTCTCCACCCACCTGCCCCACACCGCACTTCCTCTGCAGTGCAGTCTGGTGTTCACGGGTGGGGGTGGGGGGAAGGGAGGGAAATGACAAAGCCCCGGAGGCATGCTGTGGAAGTGAACACCTCCCACCTCAGGCTACTGGTTCCTCCTGTCCCCTAGTTCCTTTGCTCTCAGAGACCCTGCTCAGTGGGGGGCGGGGAGGGGTGCAGGTTCTGTGGGTAACTTCCTTTCCTGGTAACAGGGCCTGGACTTCAGCTTCAGTCTCATCCCTGTCCTGGCTGAACAGTGGGACTGCTGGACCAGATCCTCCAGCCTGTAAGGCAGTGGCCCCTGGGGAAGGGGTGACAGCTGTGCTGCGGAGCCAGGAACCCGATACCAGTGGTGGGCCCCAGACCCCTGGCAGAGCAGGCTCCCTCCCAGCGGCAGTCTCAGACATTCCTACTGGCCCTTCCCTGCTGCAGCAGCCTTGCCGTTATGGTACCCCACAGCCCTAGCTCATCTCTGAAGGGGATGGCACAATTCCAATTCAAGTCAGCAACTTACACATTCTTTTTCTTTATTATTATTATTTGTTTTGAGACCTCGTTTGGCTATAGGGGGATTTGTCTGTGCTGGGATTAGAGGTGTGTGCCCCCAAGGTTCCCACTCTCCTTCCCTGTGCATGCACCCACAGGCCAGGCCAGCCCTCTCCATCTGTCCTTGAGCTGGGTGAGTGGGTGCTTGCAGGACAGGCATTTTTCATTCAGGCTCCTGGTTCAGAGAGGAGGAGGCAGCTCAGCTCAGCTCAGAGCTCTCAAGTCCCCCAGTGCATCGCAATATCAAGGGTCCACAACCTCTGCATACGTGGCCCAGCACCACTATTTGAACAAAAGCTACTCAGAATTGTAAGGTGCAGAGGTGGCAGAGCAGCCCTGGTCTGGGGTGGGGGGCAGAGCCCTCCTTTGCAGGGAGGAGGAAGGCCAGAGGGTACTCTTTATCCAGCAGCCACTATGCTCCACCACATGGTTTTGGGGTGATTTCTGGTGAAGCAGGAATGTGAAGTTCAGGCTAGTGCTAGGCCCTGGGCTGGCCTCAGGCTTCCTGGTCATTTCCTTCAGAGGAGGGCCCCTCACTGCCTTGAATTGTCTTTGGATTTCCAGGCAGACATCACCTTTCACCCTCCTGTGTGCTCCATGGAAGACTGACCTTAGGGTGACTACGCCTAGACCGCCTTCCTACTCTCTCCCCTGTCATGGAAACCATTTTTAGTAATAGAGCCTCAGCACAGGTGTGCAGGCAAGCCCTGGTACAAGGTGCTTGCCCACTGGGACCCCAGGCCAACCGGGGATGGGCTCTGAGAGCCTCTCAAGGTGCTTAGTGAGGGGCAATCAAGAGCCCAGTGTGCCAAGCCCTTGAGTTCATATCATGATTCATGGGGGGGGGAACAGGGGGGGCGGTGTCTGCCTGGGCTTGTACTGGAACAGGTGTGGCCCCAGCCCTGGGCAGGAGCCTCAAGTGCCTGAGGGATTTCAGAGTGTGCCCCCACCCCATGTATGGAGTGGCTTACAACAATGGGCCCAGTTGGCACTTCTGAGGGACTGCTGCCTAGAGAAACAGACACCCAGAAAACACAGGCCCTGCATCCAGGGCACCACAGGGACAAGTGGCTGAGGCTCGGAGCCAAAGGGCCAGCGAGTAACTCTTAGGAACACTGATAATAGGGAACTTATGTCCTATAGTTGAGCAGCTGTTTGTCACAGTGACATTCTTTATACTCAAACAGGAGGCTCCATGACCCTGTCTCAAAAATACCAAATTTCCACAAAACATATATGTCTCAGAGAATGTTCCAAATGACCCTAGAAAGAACGCACTCCTGGCTGCCTGCATTCTAAAGTGCTCTGTGGGAGCCATGTGACAGGCTGACATTCCTAGGCGAGTGACCTGAAGAGAGAAGCCAACTAGCAGCTTTACAGTGTTTAGATGGGAGACAGACCTAGGCAGAGCCAGGGCCTTGTCCAGGGTCACACAGAGTGGGGCTCGGGGGCTGGACTGCTGGCCCATGCTCTACCTCTTGGGCTTGCCAGCAAGAGTAGAGAAGCCTCTGGGAAGACGTGTCAGGTCAGCTGTCCCCCTCCCCCTCGTCCTCACTGGCACAGCCTTCGGGCACCGCTCTGCTCCTGGATGCCTGCTGCTCCAAGTACGCGGCCTTCAGCCTCTCCAGTTCCCGTAGCTCGGCCTCCAGCTGCTCCCGGTGGGCTGCCCGGAGCTGCCGCAGCTGCTTCATGGGAAAGGGGTTCATGTCGTTGAAGGCCATGCTCATCAGCTTCCTGCAAGGAGGGCACAGTCAGCCCAAGCTGAGCCCTGGCCTTGCGAAGAAGCTCTCCTTCTAGGGAGGAGATGGGGGCTAAGATGACTGTTTCCGGAACCCCACAGATTGGTACTGAGGCAGGAGGGAGCTCTGCAGAGCCCCCAACCCAGAAGAGAAGAGCTGGTCAAGGTGGCTTCCTAGAGGTGACATGGGAGCTGAGTTCTGAAGAATGATAGTGGACCAGGCTCAAGATGGTAGTGTGGTGCAAGAAGTGACCGGGAGGCATTCTAAACAGGAAAAACTGAGAGGAAAAAGCCTGCAGTGGGGTTGTTTTAGGGCTGGGGAATCTGAATGTCACGTGAGGGGCAGACAGACAGCAGGACTTCAAAGCTGTGAGAGAGGGTGCAGGGTGGGGGTGGGGGTGGGGCTGCAGGGGGCAGAGCAGGCTCACCGACTGTCACAAATGGTCTTGGAGAAGAAGCGCAGGTATTGGTAGATCTCCAGGCTGTCCTGCAGCCGCAGGATCTCTTCCTCATTGTACTTGAAGATGGCCAGAGCATAGCGGAACACCACCTGGGACACAGGGGGTGCTCAGATGGGGTGTGGAGGCAGACCCCAGAAACCCCAAGCAGTGCGGGGTTCCTGGCAGGCTACAGAGTAGAGGCCTGGAGGCACAAGGTGTCTGGGTGGCCAGAGGGCTGGGAGAGATGGAAGATCCCAGCAAGGGCACAGCTTGAAACCCAGGACTTTAGCTGAGTCTCAGTTCAACCCCCATTTCTCCCACTGAGGCATGAAGGAGCACTTCTCTCTTGGAGCGGAGGAGCACTTCTCTCTTGGAGCGGAGGGGCCAGTGCCAGTAGTGCCTTCCCTGGGGTCCTCTCAAGGTCATGGCAGGGCTTGGCCCACCCGAGCTCTAGCCTCCTCAGTTGCAGGGCACATCTTCAGAGGCAGGGCCTCTGCTTTCTCTCCTGCGCACCGAACACTTTGCAAAGCTGTGCTCTCAAGTGTTCCCAATGGCCCTGACAGGTCACAGTCTTCCTATTCTCCAGGGGCAGAGTAGAGACCAGGGCTGAGGGGCCTGGCTGTACTCACCTTGGTCCCCTCATACAGGAAGGCATCCCAGACCCGCAGGAGGATGTCGCTGATGAGACAGTCAGCGAAGACCACGAGGAACCAGTTGAAGGTGATGAGAGAGAGGTCCACGTGGTGCTGGCCCAGGTGCGCCATCAGTCGAGGCAGCTTTTCCGAGAGCAGGTCTCGGAGCACCCGCTGGTCTACCTGCATGGCGGTGAGGACTTGTCACCGGTGCTGCCTCTCCACTCCTCAGCGACTGTCGGTCCCCCTGTGGCCCAGAGCTTCTGGGTGGGTCTGCTTTGCACCTGGGGACTGGGTGCAGTGACATATCCCTGTGGCTCCCGCACTCTGGGCTGGGCATTGTCTGTATACAAGTCCTTGGTCCCTCTGCCCCTAGGCTGTTTCTCTACACCCACAGTGGTTCTAAGATGCTCAGTGGATACTTGGAGTGAGGCCTGGACAGGTGTGGTGAGGAGCCACAGGGTATGCCACACTGGACGGCAGGAACAGCCTCGAAGCTGATGCCATGACTACGGCTGTCAGTGACCTCTCCTGGTGTCCTCAGCATGCCTGTCCTTGTTCACTGGCCCTTACTCATTACTCCTGGCTCAAAGACATAGCTTTTAGAGCTCCCCACTCCTCAGCAATCCTCCTATCTTTGTCCCCCTGTGCTCCGCCTTGTCCAAGGCTGTGGCTGGCTCGACTCTCCCCTACCCAAGTCCTTCCAGGCTCCAATGCCCCCATGGTGAGCACCCAGCACTCCCTCCCTTCCCAGCCCAGAATCAGGTCAGCTGCAAAGGCCAGGGTCCTGCTCAAGGCCCCAGGCGACCCACTGGGATCCAAGATGCCTCTGAACTGTTGAAGGATGTGTGGGTGAGCTGAAGGGCCACCCGAGATCTACATCAGGACACAACAGGGTGTGGTGGCGCGTTCCTTTAATCCCAGCACTCAGGAGGCAGAGGTAGGGGTTTAGGCTAGCCTGGGACTACAGGGTGAGTTCTAGGTCAGGCTGAGCTAGAGTGAGACCCTGCTCTGAAAGACCAAAAATGTTAGGTAAGGGGGCTGGAGACATGGCTTTGTGGTTAAGGCACTTGCCTGCAATGCCAAAGAACCCAGGTTCGATTTTCCAGGACCCATGTAAAGTCAGATGCACAAGGTGGCGCATGCATTTGGAGTTTGTGGCAGCTACAGTCCCTGGCACGCCCATTTTCCCTCCTCCTCTCTTGCATAAATAAATAAATAAAATATTAAAAAAAAAAAAAAAACCAGGTGAGGGACATACAGAGGTGTTTTTACACAGAATCTTACTTTAGTCCTGACTGACCTGGAACTAATAGTGATCTGCCTACTCAACCTCCACAATGCTGGGCTTAAACGAGTGAGCCATTATACCCAGCACACTACTGGTTTGACTGTGGCAAATTCTCTACTATTAAGTAAAAAAAGCAAGCTCCACACTGAGTGGTACAATGCATCCCCATTTCACATGTTAAGATGGCACACTCCCTAGCCTGCCCTGTAGCCAGCGACAGCGCTAAGATGCAGTTCTGGCTGAAGACTTGAGCAGAAAGTTCAGGCTAGAGAGGAGACTCCAGCTTTTCTTCCCCGCTTCTTCTAGTGCAGAACATGGCTATGAAGATGAAAGTCCCGGCAGGGATGGCAGAGCGGGGAGCTAGGAGTCTGACCCCTGCTGGCATCAAGGAGCAGGTAACCATGTGAAGCCACTCTTGGCCCTTTCCCTTCCACGCAGCCAGAAGCTCTTCTCAGCAGATACCTTACAAGCCTGCTGTTGAGTCCTAAGCTGGTCCTGGCCCTGTCTCCTGAGAACTGCATCTATTCTCACTCCACCACCCAAGAAGGGAATGGGGGTCAGGTTTTGGTGGCACAACGGATGAGGGGCAGCACGTGCTGCAGAGCCTGGGAGGAAAGAGGGCTGAGCTGGAGATGACTGCATCCATGCTCCCTGTTTCTGTGAAGTGATCTTCTATTCCCATTCTAACCAACCGAGCTAACCAGCCACACTCATCATCTATTCCCATTCTAAAGTGACCTAGCCTGGAGACCAGAGAGGTGATAACATACGCTGAGGTCAAACAGCCACCCAGTGGGCTCTGAACCCTGCTCTGCATGAATCCAGGGGCACAAGGCAACAGTGGGGACAGGGATGCTTCCAGCTGGATGCCACAAACCCATATGAGCGTGTGAATTGTGAATACAGGGATTATCTTTTTTTGGGGGGGGGTGTTTCGAGGTAGGGTCTCACTGTAGCCCAGGCTGACCTGGAATTCACTATGAAGTCTCAGGGTAGCCTTGAACTCACGGCGTTCCTCATACCTCTGCCTCCCGAGTGCTGGGATTAAAGGCATGTGCCACCACACTGGGAAGGATTATCGCTCTTATTCCTACTCCCTCTCCTATCCCATTTACCCGTGGTATTAAATTCTTGGCTGGCAAACAGCAAGGGATGACTCTTCTTCCTCCCCTTCCCAGAAAGCACTGTTTCCAGTGACATCACTACTAGACTAACACCAGTCTGTCTCATGGGCGGGACCCCATCAACCTTACAGGCAGACCCTCAGCTCACCAGGGCCTCCAGCACTTGCAGGGAGGCACTGTGGGCCCTATGCAGAAGGAAAGGTGGGGACTGAGGATCTGTGGGCTCGGGAGGGCTGCTCCATGAGGCTGCCTACCTTCGCTCCCCCACCCTGCTCACCTGAGACGCAATCAATGTCTTGCTATAGTAGTCGGCTGGCAGGATGGTCTCCACAATGGCTACCAGGCACCAGAAGGCACTCTCCTCATCCTCCAAGACCAGCAGGGCTATGGCTGCCAGCCTGCAGAGAAGAGAGTCCTGGAGTGACCCCCAGCAGCCACAGGCCTGTGGAAGAGCAACTCCCTGGGTCCTTGTGGTGGTTTGATTCAGGTGTCCCCCATAAACTTAGGTGTTCTGAATGCTAGGTTCCCAGCTGATGGAGATTTGGGAACTAACGCCTTCTGGAGGTGGTGTATTGTTGGGGATGGGCTTATGGGTGTTATAGCCAGTTTCCCCTTGCCAGTGTTGGGCACACTCTCCTGTTATGTTGGCCAGAGTAATGTCCACTCTCTGCTCATGCCATCATTTTCCCTGCCATCATAGAGCTTCCCTCTTGAGCCTGAAAGCCAAAATAAACCTCTTTTTCCCACAAGCTGCTCTTGGTTTGGTGATTTCTACCAGCAATGTAAACCTGACTGCAACAGTAAAGTGGTACTGAGGAGTGGAATTGCTGTTAGACACCTCACTGTGTGGCTTTGGCCTTTTGAAGCTGATTTTCAAGAGGAATGTGGGAGGATTTGAAATCTTGGCCTAAGAGATGCCTTGCAGTGCTGTAAGTACAGCTTGATGGACTATCTGGTCAGAGTTGAAAGACCTGAATGCAGTAAGAACTATGGACTGTGAGGTTTGGCTTATGAGGATGAGAAAGAGCTTTGCTTGGACTGGGCTAGCAGTTTGTGTGAAAAGCTTGTTGTTATGCTCGTGTCCTGAGAAGTTGTGCAGGGTTGCTTTGCATAGAAATGACCTGGTGTGAGCAGAGGCATATGGCACAGGAAAAAAAAAAAAAAAAATCTATGGGTGAACTGCTTCCTGTTCAGCTGCAATTGAGAGATTACAACTTTTGAGACTGGGCCAGCTGACCTGCATTGGGACAACAGGAAGAATGCAGACTCTTTTGAAAGGGGCCTGAGTGCTCAAGGAGTATCCTGTTCTTCAAAGTCTCCTTTATTCTTCCCTGGATTAACAAATTGGCACCCTACCTGGTATTATGTAGTATAAGAAATGCAGGAAAGAGAAGGTCATTGAGTTTGCAACACTGTCTTGTTTTTTGGAAATGGCCGTGGGCAGTGTGAAGCAGGTTTGCTGGATGCCTGCATGGAGACGCCATGAGGCCATGAGGATGAACCATGGCTTGCAGTGGAGACCCAGTAGAGATGCTGGGACCATGAGAACGGCTGCAAAGGAAAGCTGCCAGTCCCGGTCAAATTTTCCAGGACTGTGAGTAGCCTAGCTGGAGGGGCGGAATTGGAATGCCAGAGACTTGTTGCTGGTTAGAATTATCGGACTTGGAGATGTGTCACTAACTAGAGTTGTTGGACTGGCAGCTACAGAGTTTGATGTTTGCCCTGCTTGTTTTACCTCATATTGGCTGAAGATTTCTTTGCTATGCCCAATGCCATCTTTTGCAGTGTGAATGTTTATTCTGTGCCATTATGGGATTTGGGAGTATTTTTTGGTATTATGGCTCAGCTAAAAGACCGTGGACCATGGGGATGTTTGAATATCATTGGAATTGATAAAAACTATAGGGACTTTTAAAGTTGGACTGAATGCATTGTATTTTATATCATGTATGGATATCAGTTTATGGAGACCATGGGTGGAATATGCTGGTTTGATTCAGGTGTCCCCCATAAACTTACATGTTCTGAATGCTAGGTTCCCAGCTGATGGACATTTGGGAATTAATGCCTCCTGGAGGGAGTATATTGTTAGGGGCACGCTTATGGGTGTTATAGCCAGTTTCCCCATGCCAGTGTTTGGCACACTCTCCTGTTGCTATTGTCCACCTTATGTTGGCTAGGGGGTGATGTCCACCCTTTGCTCATGCCATCATTTTCCCCTGCCATCATGGAGCTCCCCCTTGAGTCTGTAATCCAAAATAAACCTCTTTTTTCCCACAAGCTGCTGTTGGTTGGGTGATTTCTACCAGCAATGGGAACCTGACTGTAACAGTCCTGGAGCGGAGCCCTCTCACAAGGCCAAGGTCCCGTCCCACTCCCTAGCCAGAGTGGTGTTCGTGATACCTAGGAGGAGACCCTGACACTGCTTTGGGTAGGGTCACCAGGGTGACTTCCAGCAGAACGAGGAACGATTTAGAACAGTGGCTCTGGAGTGAAAGGTTAGGTGTGGGTCAGGGTTTTGGTTTTGCTGCTTCCTGGGGAACAGTGAGCAAGTTACCTACCATTTCTGTGCCTTAATTTCCTCATAAACATTACAGGGCCATGTGGGGATGAGCAGTCACCACAGTTGTGGCTAGTCTAGTGCCTGGCATATAGCCAGCTCTTTGTAAATGTCAGCTGTCTTCACCTTCATAGTGGTGAGGTAAAAATCTGGTAGGTGTACTGTAGAGGTCACTGTCCAAGTGAGAGCAGACCCAGTACCCTCTGACATCAAGGGTAAGAGAATCTTCAGGCTGAGCAGGGACATGCTCCTGGAAGAAGCACTCCCATCTTCCCTGGCAGAATCAGTCTAAGATCAGTTTCCAGCATGTCCTCCATGGACCCTGGTAAACAGCTACATGCAATGGGGGTCCCACATGCAGACATTCAGGGGATACTGCCTGTCCCAGCCCCTCCTTGATGCTCAGGGTCTCAGTAAAACCTGCAGGACACCCTGCAGCAACAAGCCCCCATGGGACTCTAATCCAGGATGATCGTGGGGGCCACAGAGCCCCTACCACACACCACACTCAGCAAGGCCTTGGGGCAGCTGTGCTCCTCAGAGCACCTGTAGGGAGAGGGTCTGTAACAGTGAGTCACGAATAATTCTCTCTGGACTTACATAGCCTTTGGTTTTTACTTTAATTAAAAAGATTTTTTTTTTTTTTTGATCCAGGCGTGGTGGCTCATGCCTTTAATCCCAGCCCTCAGGAGGCAGAGGTAGGAGGTTGCTGAGAGTTCAAGGCCACCCTGACACTACGTAGTTAATTCCAGGTCAGCCTGGACCAGAGTGAGACCCTACCTCAAAAAACAAACAAAAAAAGATCTTTTTGAGTCGGGCATGGTGGCGCACACCTTTAATCCTAGCACTTGGGATGCAGAGGCAGGAGGATCGCCGTGAGTTTGTGGCCACCCTGTGACTCCATAGTGAATTCCAGGTCAGCCTGGATTAGAGTGAGACCCTACCTCGAAAAACAAAAAGCAAAAAATTTAAGTGCCAGGGATGGGATACTTTCAAGTGAGTTATTGGCCAGGGTGGTCCCTGATGCCCCTAAAACATTATAGGCCATTACAAGGCTCTTGGTTTCCCTCTAGAACTAGATGGTAAGATCCTATTGCTGAAGATTCCATATGCCTGGGCTGTGGATCACTGAGAAATCAAGCTGGAGCTCAACTGAAAACCTCTTCCCTGTGAACCAGCTGACAAAAAGCTGGAAAAAAAACTGTGTGGCATGCAGCCGTATGGGAGAGCAGTCATCAGCAGTGGTAAACAGCAGTGGACACTGAAAGCCTGAAGTTTGGCCAGCCAGGCCAAATGAGCCAACAGGTACAAGAGTGGCATCTCTGTTATGGGAGAAACCAACCACTCTCTAATTGGACTGGAGGCCACTCCATAGGAGGGAATAAATGCCTGGTACCGAAAACCTAGTTAAAAGCCTATAGCAGGGGAGGTCGTGGGCCCTAGAGGAGTAACACCTGCTATTGTCTGGCTTAATATATACATTATGTTCACCAAACTGCTCCATAGCACTTTTATTAATGTTCTTACCCATATATTAATTTTTTTCTCACTTCTGTTTAGAGAAGCTTCTATTTTCAGATGGTGGTGACCACTGGAATGACAGAGCAGTGTTTAACACTGAGACATCTCTATCACTCCTTCCAAGGTTCAGGATCCATTGTGGAAGAGGTGGCAGAAAGACATTTGGCAGAAACAGCCAAAGGAAGGGTAGAACTGCTTACAATGCAATCTTCCAGACACAAAATGGCCTGGATATCCATGACCTCACAGTGCCTGGTACTGCCTACACAAGACCCTCATAATAGGAAAAAAAGATGATGACACCAAAATAAAAGAAACTAATTGAGAGGGAGAGAGGATATGATGGAGGGTGGATTTATGAAGGGGAGAGTAGAGGAAGGGAGGGAATTATGGTTTATTGTCTATAATTGTGGAAGTTGTCAATAAAAAAGTTTACACAATTTTTTTTAAAAGATGGTACAGTCAGTTGATGGCAGAGTGAGAATTGAACCCATGACTCCACCTTAGCCCACCCAATCCACTGGAGCTTCAGTACAATCACACATCAGGAGTTGCTGTCACTATTGGTTTAGACCTCTGTACACATTAAAAGGTCAGTTGTTGGAGGCTAGTCCCCACCAGGGCTGCTATGTGACTCCAAACCAAGCAGGCCTGCAAAGTTGGTATGTGAAGATGGGGAAAGGATAGAAAGCAGTCCATTTATTTTCACAAATGCTCTAAGTGCTGCTAAACAACACTACATTATCTGTCAACACATGAACAAACCCAATTTGTTGCCTTAGGGGCAGGAT
This sequence comes from Jaculus jaculus, assembly GCF_020740685.1. Classification (NCBI taxonomy): domain Eukaryota; kingdom Metazoa; phylum Chordata; class Mammalia; order Rodentia; family Dipodidae; genus Jaculus; species Jaculus jaculus. Next base: position 108,862,522 of record NC_059102.1, read on the forward strand.
CTGTTAGGACACAACACATGCAGTTCTGATACTGGCCACTAGATGACAATTTAGACAAGCTCAAGAGTCTTGTAGCTTCAAAACACACCTCACTTTCCACATCTGAACAGGCTCTATATTTTATACATAGCTTTCTGTTTAAAGCAACAGTATAAATTTTTCCATGAATACCAATTACATGTGATTGCATATCAATTTAAGTAAAGGTGAGAGAAAAATATTAAAACCAACTCTCTGGGTGTCCTCACCTCTCATTTAGCTATCCCCTGTGTCTTTGTGCCCAGTGTTGTCTCCTGTACAACAGAAGAAGAGAAGATCCCCTTCTGTGAGGTCAGCATTAAGGCCCTTCTGCTACAGGACCTTTCCTTGCCTCTATAACATGGGCTGACTTCCAACACCCTCATCTGCCCCCACATCTTGAAGAGATTGCACAGGCCAGGAAAAAGGTTTGGGTGACTCAGCATCCCATCTGCCACAGGTCCCACTGGGAGTGAGGATGGGTTATAGGGAGGGCTGGTCGTGAGGCCAGAGTCCACAGTCAGCTGTCCAGGTCATCATGCATAAGGAAACTGTGGGCAGAAGCCCTGGCCCTCAGCTTGACCTGTGCCCACATGTGGTCAAGTGGCAGGTAGGACATACCCTCAGTAAGTACTGCTTTACTTGACCTTCGTATGAAGTTCAAGAATTACTACTCATGCTAATCGCACAGCTTCTGGCTCCCACCATAGCTATTCTACTTCTTTTCTCTATTTTTGATGGTACTGGGGATTGAACTCAGGACTTTGTACACAATAGGCCTCTCCTCTACTACTGAGTTATATCCCCAGTCCCTTCCCTTCTTTTTTCTTATTTTTAGTTTTTAGAGGTAGGGTTTCACTCTAGCCCAGGCTGACCTGGAATTAACTGCATAGTCTCAGGGTGACTTGAACTCACAGTGATCCTCCTACCTCTGCCTCCCAATGCTGGGATGAAAGGTGTGCACACTTGGGTCCCCTTCTTCTTCTTTTTATTTTTTTTCCAAATATTTTTATTTGCAAGCAGAGAGAGAGACATTGGGAGAGACAGGCCAAGAGAGGAATATGAATGGGTGTGCCAGAGCCTCTTTCCACTGCAAAAGAATTCAAGATGCCTGAACTAATTTTGTGCATCTAGCTTTATGTAAGTACTGGGAAATCAAATCATTGTTAGGCTTTGCAGGCAAGGGTCTCAACCAGTAAGCCACCTTCAAGCTCCCTTCCCTTCTTTTTGAGGAACTAAGTTACCCAGGCAGACCTTGAACTTGTGACCCTCTTGCTTCAGCCTTCTGAGTAGCTGAGATTACAGGCTTGCATTACTAGGCCTGGCTCCTTCACAGCTTTTCTGTCTGTTTACTTGTTTGTTTCTTTACCTCCCTCCATTTTTGTTTTACAAGGTAGGGTTTCACTGTAGCCCAGGCTAACCTGGAATTCACTATGTTGTCTCAGGCTGGCTAACTCATGGTGATCCTTCTACCTCTGTCTCCTGAGTGCTAGGATTAAAGACACGTGCTGCCACGCCCAGCCACAGTTACTCTTTTTTGTTGTTGTTTTGTTTTTGAGGTAGGGTCTCACTCTAGCCCAAGCTGACCTGAAATTCTCAGGGTGGCCTTGAACTCATGGCGATCCTCTTACCTCTGTCTCCTGAGTTCTGGGATTAAAGGCATGTACCACTATGCCTAGCCTTCACAGCTATTCTTTTTTTTTTTTTTTTTTAAGATTTTGTTTTTTTAATTTATTAGAGACAGAGAAAGAGGAAGAGAGAGACAGACAGGGAGGGAGTAGGCATGCCAGGGCCTCTAGCTACTGCAAGCAAACTCCAGATGCATGCGCCACCATGTACATCTGGCTTATGTGGGACCTGGAGAATTGAACCTGGGTTCTTTGGTTTTGCAGGCAAGTGCCTTAACTGCTAAGCTATCTCTCCAGCCCCCACAGCTATTCTTAAAAAAGCTTCACAAGTTTTTTCCTTCTGGAATTTAACATGGTCAAATGGACATGAATAGTTTTGTTGGGTTGAGTTATTGATTCTGCATCCCTTCTGCTACAGGTCCCACTGGGAGTGAGGATTGGGGATTTCTACAGACACTGCCTATCCCAGACATCTGGGTAGCATATCCTAACAGTTTTTCTGAGGGGGTTTGGAGTGAGAGGCATTACTTTTGATGTTCAACTCAGAATTCCTAATAACTACATATACATGCTCAATTTCACTTAAATTTCAGCTGAAAATAAAGAGTATAGAAAATCTTAGCCCTTGGGACCCTTTCAAATTTGAGTGAGGACATTCTGAACACTGATTCTGTGTTAAATAAATGTCACACATCACCTATTCTGAAAAAAGAGAACAGCTTATGTAAATTTTGCTTGAGGATCCATGTGCTTAAATTACATTGTCAAGACTTGCTTTGAGATTATGCAAGTTCTGTGGAGATAACTAGGGTGCTCATGAGTGTTCCCTCAGTTTTGGAGTGGGTGGCCATACCAGACCAAGTGGCTCCAATCCTCATACCCTATCCCTTCCTCTTCCCTGATGGATGAAGCCAAATGGAAGGTAACTCAAGCTGGAATCTCTGGAATTTCAGACCTGGACATGAGAGTTCCAGGGCAGTCAATAAGGAATGGAGACACTGAAGGACAGCCTTGGTGGATCCTAAATGTCCAAAGAATGAATGTCCAGAGGCTGTGCCATTGAGAGGAGAAGGATGTGCAGAATGATAGTCAGAGCCCATGCCGCTGCAGAGAGCTATGGAGTGCCAAGGTGCCTACCCCAGGGGATGGTGCCCACAGGAAGCCTGGAGAGCACAGCCAAGGCTGTGCACTTTCCTCCTTGGCTATCTGACTCCAAATCATTTACAAACTCCCCTTGTCCCTGGACTCTCTGTTTCACCTGTGCACATGATCTTTATCTAGCCAGTTTGGCTGCATGTGAGCCAGGCTGGCTCCAGGGGTCCACTCCAGTGGTTCTTTGTGAGTGGCACCTGTCAAGCAAGTTGGAGCACACAGGATGAGGCCTGTCTTCAACATGTCCTCTCACCTGCCTCCCAGGGAAGAGGCAGGAGACTTTCTGGGCTCTGGTTTCTGAGACAGAATTGGCCAGGAGAAGGCATGCCCTCACTGCTATGGTGGCTCACCTGTTCAGGCCCTGGCAGTAGCCGATGGTGGGGTTCTGCCAGGAGAAGGCCAGCAGCACGTGGCGGAGCTTGTCAGGGAAGTTGGAGGTAGGACAGGTGAAGTGCTTGTTGGTGGGGAAGGTCCGATTCAGGTCCAGCTCAATCTGGCGGGCGGCGGGGTGCTCGCAGGCCTGGCCCCGGGTCAGCAGCTCCTGGTAGCAGCCTGGAGCGTGGAGGTGCTGGACCCGGCGGTGGACTAACCACCTCCACACGCGTGGCCGGTGCTCGCGGGGCACACCTGCCCTCAGGAGCTGCTTGAGCTCAGCTGAGGGCACGAGCTCGCCCAGGGCAGCCCAGCGCTCCTGCAGCGGTCGCTCCACAGCCTCCAGGGCCAGCAGGTGGTGGGAGCGCACCTCTAGTGCCTGGATCTTGGCCAGCAGCTTCAGGTCCTCCACTTCATAGTCTGGCACCGTCAGGAAGCCGTAGTCGTCATACTCGCTGTTGACAAAAGGCCATGTTAGCAACTGTGTGCAGAATCTGTCCCTAGATGAGGACCCAAGGGAAGGGGAACAATTTTTCTTCCTGGCTGCACTGCAGCTCTGGACAGCTTGCTCCAGTCCCCAGCCTCAGTTTGCTCATATGTACAATGGGTACAGAAACACCCCACCCCCCGCTTTCCCAAGGTGATGGAGCTCCCTTGTTATAGCTACAAGTGTCTATCCTGAGCCCAGCTCTGTGAGCAAGCACGGGCTCTGCAGCCACTCTGTGCAGCCAAGCCAACAGCTCCTGCAACGTCAGTGTGGAGACAGCAGGCTCACATGTGAACAGGGACAGATGGCATAACAACAAGCAGAAGCATACGAGCTGGAGACCCCTTCCAGGGCCCCGACGCTTACTTATCCCTACCATGTGCCCTGCATGTGCCATGTGTCCACCCCAGTGATCCTGCAAAGCAGGAGTCAGCCACATCACACAGAAGCTGAATAGGACTTGCCCAAGGTCATACAGCAAGACAGCCAGGTCTAGACCAAGGCCCAGACTCCTGCCAGTAGCCCTCAGGGGCCTTTGAGCACAGCCACTGGCCCTTCTGTTTTCTGTCCACTGCACTCAGCAAGGGCTGGGCTTGAGGAGGTGGCCTGGGTAGTAGAGAATGTGGTGCGCGTGTGGACTAGGGTGAGGGGCTGTCTCTTCCAAGCCCGCCCCATCAGCTGGCAGGGCACGCTGTGTTTGAGGCCACAGTTACATGGTTCTTGCATATTCTGGGGTGGCAACTGCAGCAGCGATCCTGTCACACAGATGGCCCCTCTCGGGCTACCAGGCAGGCTCACCTGACAGGACTTAGCTCCATGCTGTCCGAGGCCTCACCCGCTTCCCACTGTAGCGCCTCCTGGATGAGCTGTTGCAGCAGCTCTGAGACCTCACCGGCCTTGGGTCCTGCGGTCTCCTGAAGCTTCCGCAGCCCAGCCAGGTACTTGCTTTCCACCTGGCAGTTCCTGGCTTGCAGGTAGGCACACTGTGGGGGAGGGTCTAGTCAGGCTACCAGAACTCTGAACAGCTCTGCATCCTCCCAGCTTTCCTCTCCTTCCCTACTGCTTCCCAAACCTTCATATAGACAAAGGAGACTGTGATTTCCAGCAGGGGAGGCAACAGAGGACCAGGACCAGAAAGGGAGCTATATCCAAAAGGACAGACTGCAAGGACCTTGCATGGTCTATTGTCGCTGCAAGCTCGGTGGCCTGTGATAAGTTATCTAGCCTTTCTGTGCCTCAGCTTCTTCATTTGTAAAAATAGGGATCCTGGCAAAGATTGGTGAGCTTCCTTGTAAAGCCCTGCCCGGGTACGTGACACAGAGCCAGCTCTCTTCCAGTGTGTCTGGGAGGTCGCTGCCCAGGCGCCCTCTGCTGCCCACCTAGGCTTCCTTTCCTTCCTTCACCCCCTCAGGCTTCTGAACACCCGCTTCCCCTGGCATGCTGCCCGGTGCCCTCAATCTGCTATCACTGCACACGTAAGATCGTTCTGGGCAAGTCAGGCCAGCTCTCTGGGCCTTGTTTCTTGTCTGTTTCTGTGCGATGGGGACAAGGAAGCTCTGCTTCATTGTGCTGCCACAAGTGCTGGGACAGGCCTGCCCAGCCTGTCGTAGTTTCATAGTTGAAGTTACAAACACGTCACTGGCTGGGCCCATGGACACTCCATTCCAGCCCTGGTGGGAGTCTGTGGCCACCCCACTCCTTGTTGACCCCTGCCTTCCTCCTCCCTTTTGCTGGCCACTTCTTGTGTCCTGCCCCTAACACACTTCTCAAGTACTGGGCTCCAAACACCCCTCTAAGTCAAGCTCACCCTCTGCAGAGCAGCCACAGCTGTTTCTTCAGGATATGTGTGACCTGGGACCCTCTAAACTCCCAGTTCTCTCCAGGTGACACAGTAACCACTGCTCAGCCTCAGGCCCCCCAGCCCACTACTTGCCTCTTCTGGAAGGCCTTTCTCCACTCCCCTGTCTGGATGCTAACTCGCCCCATACTCAACTCACAAGCCCCAGGCAGCCTGCCTCGACTTCTTGCCTGTGTCTGGTCCCGTAGGGATGTGTGGAATTCAACTCCCTCACTAGTGTGCATCCTTCTTGGGGACAGGGCCAGACTTCCTGGTCTTGTTCCTCCTCCACTGCTGCCAGTTAACATAGGAGATGCCATCAGCCAGGCTGGAAACTGCAGAAGCGCCTAACAGGGCTCTGTATGTGACAGGCTTATAGCCCGGTGGGCAGGCACCGTGTAAGGAGAGTGAGTAGGCTGAAGGGCCAGCAGGGAACAGAAGGGAGCGCAACGTGGGGATGGCCACCCCAGCCCCGGCACCTTCGTCAGCAGGGCCTTCTCCTTCTCGGCCACTTTCCTCCAGATCTTGGTCACTTGGTAGATCTCAGAGTTGAGGAAGCGGTTCTGGGTCCGGTATGCTTCCATGTCATCCTGGAGAGGAGAACATGGGTCAGCAGGCATGCTCGTCCTAGGAGGTGCTTCCAAAGCTTCCTTCCTCAAGCAATTCTCAACAACACAGAAAAGGAAGTCTGAAAGAAAACTGTCCATAGCCTCCTCTAATCTGGTCCCAGCACACTATGGCACAGAAAACCCCAGGCATGGAGTTCAAGGCCTGGCTCTGATATCCCTGAGCCTCACTGACCCTCTCTTTCCTCATCCAAACATGGGACATATAAAATACCTCCTGGGAGAGTACATGGAGTAACAAGGGTAGCAACAAGAAAGTGACAAATCCAATAAGAGTTCAAGTAGGTGCTACTTTTATTTTTAGGCATTTGTTTACTCATTTACTGAATTCCTGAGACAGGGTATCATGTAGCCCAGACTGGCTCTGAATCTACTATGTAGCTGAGGATGCCCTTGCACTCCTGGTCTTCTCGCTCAAGTGCTAGGATTAAACATGCACCACATCTGGTTTAGTGCCATTGTTATTTTTTTCTTTTTCCTGAGTGTGTAATATATGCAGTGTATACACGTGTATGTGCCTCTGTGACATCCCAAGTGCTCCCCTGGTGACCAAGGAAGAATGTTGAGTGTCCCACCCCACTGTTCTTCAGCCTGTTCTTACTTGAGCCAGAGTCTCTAACTGACTTGGGAGCTTGCCTTGAGCTCCAGCGATTCTCAGGTCTACGCACCCCTCTGGGGTTACAAATGCACAGGGCCACACAAGCATGCCCTACAGGTCCTGGGGAGTGAACTGGAGTGGTCCCTCAGGTTTTTTCAAGCTCTCATGCTTACACAGGAAGTGCTCTTAACTGCTGAGCCATTTCTCCAATCAGTGTTTGTTTTTTCATCAATATATTCTATCTGATATTTACAGTCATGCTGGGAAAAATTTTTCTACAAGATGTAAACATTAGTATTTTTTTTTTTTTTGGTTTGTTTTTACAAGGTAGGGTCTGGCTCTAGCCCAGGCCCTGCCCTGAGCTCATGGCAATCCTCCTACCTCTTGCCTCTTGAGTGCTGGGATTACAGTCATGCATCACCATGCCCAGATCTACCCTATGATTCTATTTATTATGCTGGGAATCAAACCCAGGGCCTATAGCATGCTAAGTATGTACTCTACTACTGAGCTGCACTATTGTATTTTCAGCTCCCTTATCTTCTCAGACAAGGTCTCCCTAAGTAGCTCAGGCTGTCCTCTAATTCCATAGTAGCTGGTATCACAGACATGGGTCACCATACACAGATCCAATTTTTTTTTTTTTTTTTTTTTTTGAGGTAGAGTTTCGCTACCTCAAATCACTATGTAGTCTTAAGGCGGCCTCAAACTCACAGCGATCTTCCTACCTCTACCTACTGAGTGCTGGGATTAAAGGTGTGTGCTACCACACCAGACTGATCAATCATTTCTAATGATTTTCTGTAGCTACTCATAACCCCTGTCTTTCTGTTGTTTTTATAATTGGAGCCTGGGTATGTTGACCTGGTTTTTAAGTATGAATTCTGCTGTGATATCTGCCTCTGAACCTGGAGTTTTCCCTCTCTGCATGGTCACAGGGGAAGGAGGAGCCTGCTGCCAGGGCAAACAAGAAGCTGGGCAAGCTGTGGGAAGGTTCACATAGAGCAAAGGACAAAGACTCTCAGTCTTCATTCTGCTGGGAAGAACATTCCAGCACATACTCAAACACATAACACAGGCTCAAGTTAATCATAATGCTTGCAGGTGTTTCCAGTAGGAATCTAAGCCCTTCCTCTCCTGTTCAGGAAAACATTTAGAGCTGGAGGGCAGAAGGTGCCCTATAGGATGGACCTCAGGCAGGCCCTGCATCATCTGGACATGAGGAATGCCCGTCTTGGCACTTCACCCTCAGAAATGAGCCAGCTGTGTCCTGCTTCCATGTGATCCTGGTTTCTTTGGGTGGGTCTTCACTGAGGCCAAGATGATCTTCAAGGTCCCTCCTGGCCAGCAGCTCCAAGTCATGGCCTGGCTGCCCCACAAACACAGTCTGATGGGTGAAAATCCCTAGCTGACCTCCCCTAGCCTCCCACAACATGGAGCTGGCCAGTCTCACTGTGTCCAGGCAGAGAAGTGTGCTACAGCTGAGGTCCCTCTCTGCTCTCTCTGGCCCCCTGATGTGTAACTGCCAAGCATGCAGACTTGTGGGACCTCTTCTGCCTGGTAGGAAGTATAGTAATAAGACTTCCAGATGTGCCATGTTCCAGCCAGGCCTGGTGACCAGGGGCATTGACAGTGGGTCCACACACTGTCTGGCATTAAACCATGAGGTCTCGGGACATATGACTTAACTTTTCTATGCTTCATACCCTCATCTGGGAAATGGGAGTGTGGACTGATGTTCTCTGAAGAATGTACATCTGTCTGAAGTTGCTACAGATGCCTTGATACTGGCTAAGTTAGAGCATCATGAGGGACAGCTTGGGCTATTTGAAGCCCACGAAAACTTGAACTTCTGAATCTGCCCTAGTGTTCTCTTGACTAACAGATAAACATTTCAGAACAAAGTTCTGCCATCCCTATGGCTAAGCACACTGTAAGAACAGGTGGACTCACAGACAGAAGAGACTTCCCTGCCTCCCTGATACTCCCACCAAGGGAGATGGTACCTGCATTAACTTATGATTTTGTTTTGATCATGACCATAAGAGTTCATGCATCCTCTTTCCCAGCAGCACATGTGATTTAGGGGAACTTGAACACCTGTTCCAGGCCATAGTCACTCACATTTGGCTCAGAGTGAACTATTTTCCTGAAGTTGGCTCAGAGTGAACTACTTTCCTGAAGTGAAGCTGCTGCAGGCTGACAGGAGTAGGAGCAGCACCACCTCAAAGGGTGGCTGGGAGGCTCCCTTAGTCACCGCGTAATGGAGATGCAAGAGCGCTCGTGTGGGTTCTTCCCTGATGTGTAGGAAAGCCACAGGCACCCAGGCAGGGGAGGAAAGGGACTACCAGTCCCCAAGTTCTGCTGTATATCAGGTCTGCTTGCACAGTCTTCTGTTTAATTTAATCTTTATCATGGTGCTGGGGGGCGGGGAGTGAAGTGTTGAAGAACCACCATTCCCAATTTAGGTGAACCCCTGCTGTGACAGAGCCAGAATCCCAACCCAGGGGTGCCTCATCCCAGGCTGAGCACGGGTACCTCCAGTCTATGGGAATACGAATTTTGTCATATAGGGTACCCACTTCCACCTCAAGGACAGGCCCAGTGGTGCCCAGGCAGGGAACCGAGCACCCTTTAGATCCAAAGGGTAGGGGTGGTAGCTGGGCAGCCCCCTCCCAATCAGCTTGGTGCCCTACCTTGAGTGTTCTCCTTGGCTCAGAACTGTAGGAAGGAAAAAGAGAAACCTCAGAGAAGAAAAAAGCCACGTTGAAGTCATGAGCAGAGCAAAAGAGAAACACACAGGAGAAGTTAGAGTGCCCGCTGCTGCCGCCGCCACCTTGCAGCACCAGGCATTAGGGATTCTCTTGGGCAATGGCAGTGACAAAGCCTTGCACTGGCACGCAGGGACCACCACTGAAGCTGCGTGGCCTGGACTAGCCTTCCCCTCCCCCTCTTGTGACTGAGCTACTCCTGCCAGGGAAGGAGGGGGCAGACTAGATGCCCGGTCTTTCCAACTCTTTATTCTTTTTCTTTGAGACAGGGTTTTATGTAGCTGGCCTTGAATTGAACTCTACGTAGCTGAGGATGACCTTGAACTCCTGCTCCTCCTTGCCTCTACTTCTCTTCCAAGTATTGGGACTAAAGGTGTGTGCCACCACACTTGGCTCCCCCCTCCCCCTACTGACAGCTCTGAAAGTCAAGATGTCAATGATCCCATTCTTAAATGTCAGTCTCCAGGACACGAGAGTCATTTCCTTAAGCTAAATGTCCTCAATTTCAGGCAAGCAAGACAGTCTCTGGCCAAACTTAATGATGATGGATATCTGAAGGATCTTCTAAGAGCTACAAATTAAGAACCACCTAGAATATGTAACTCTCTAGAGCCTGAGACACTGGCCCTTGGAGCAGTCTACAAGGGTAAGATCACACGAAGGCCAGTCCCTTCACAACTGGACTCGATGACCAATCACAGCCCTGGCTGCTGGAGGGGGGGCACAATGACATGGTCCCTTGGTGCTCAGGAGCATCCAGCTGGTCTGTCTCCATGCTGCTCTACTGCGTCTGGAACAATGGCTGCCCGATGGATGGGAAGAGGCCCCTTAGCAGGCACAGGGCAGCAAGCAGCATTTCCACTGCTGTGTGCAGGGACAGCAGCCTTCTAGTGAGCTGCACCTGCACTCAGAGGATTGTTTTTATTTTAGCCCGGAGAATCTCTGGATTCAGACTAATAAGGGATTTCACAACTAGCTGGTCCTGTGGGTTTTCAGGTTTTGCTGGCAGGGAAGGGGGTATGGATCTTAAGTTCACTTTCATTTATTTATTTGAGAGAGAGAGAGAGGAAGAGGCATATAGAGAGAATAGGTGCACCAGGGCTTCCAGCCACTGCCAATGAACTCCAGACACATGCATCGCCTTGTGCATCTGGCTTACATGGGTCCTGGGGAATCGAACATGGGTCCTTGGGCTTCGCAGGTAAGTGCCTTAACCACACTAAGCAATCTCTCCAGCCCTTAGGTTCAGTTTCATTATCCTTCTAACAATTCTGTAGCCTCTTCATACAGAGGCAAGAGAACTTGCCCAACGCCCCATAGCTAGCAGGGAGCACAGCCAGCTCTCATACCCAGTGCTGGCTCACTTCACAGCACAGCAGTGGCCAAGGCTCAAGCTGCCCCACTAGTTCTTCTCGAACCTTCCTCCACTCTTTCCTCTCTTCCCCCTCCTCCTCTTCTTCCTCCTCCTACTGCTCCTACTGTTATTCCTCTTCTTCCTCCTCCCTCTCATCCTCTTCCTCCTTTTTCTTTCTTTCTCTGTACAGGATCTCATTCAGGCCTGGGCCCAACCTCAAACTCACTTTGTCACTTTGCAACACAAGTTAGCCTCCAACTCACAGTGATCTTCCAATGTTAGCCTTCTGAGCGCTGGGATTATAGGCGTGAGCTGCTCTTTTCTTTCTCTACCTCTACCACTCAGCAGTCCTTGGTTCAGGAGTGTTGGGGCCCCCCAAGTTACAGACACGAAAACACATGAGTGGCTACGAGAGGCAGCATCTGGGGCAAGACGGGCCCTGGTTCTCTATGGCTGCCTTTAGGGTCACCAGGAGCTTTGAGCAGCAGCCCTAGCCTTGGGCATCCTGGTGGTGGGCAAGCTCCTGTCACAACCTTCTACAGAGAAGGCTTGGGCCCATAGCCCACAACATTCTTCAAATGAAGTCCCCTAGCCACGTCATAGCTAGTCCCTGTGGGTTGGGATGGCCTGGGGGGTGATGTGGGGAAGAGCAGGGAAGTGGGGTGAAGCAGGAAAGATGGCAGGACCTAGAAGAGGCAGAGAAGCTGGGAGATGCAGAGCAGGGAGACCAGTCAGCAGACAAAAGCCCCAGTCCCGTTCTGCCCCTCCACCTCAGAATCAGCCTCTGGGCAAGTGCCCCTACCTGTGAGCCTCAGCATTCCCAGCTGCAAACCACTGCCTCATGGGGCCAGTGGAAGGATGAAGCGAGCTGGTACAGTAAGCCCTGGAGAGAGCCTGGCACATGGGACCACTCATTGGTGACTACTGCCCTTTTCTCTAGCAAGCCACAGCCAGCACAGGTCAACTGTACCATGTGTGGGACTGCAGCTTGAGGGCAACCCAGGCACCTTGGGGATCCTGGGGCAGCACAATGCCACTGAAGAATCTGTGTAGGCTAGGTCAGGCCCCAGTCTGTATTCTTGGGTTCATTCAGCTCTAGTCTGACAAGTCAGGGACATATCTGCTTTTCAGTGGTCCAGGGGAACCTGACAAACTGCACTGGGCCTTCAAATGAGGAAAGTGACAGAGGGAACAGCCAGTTTCCCTTTCATACCTATTTCCAGTTTGGAGGTTCCAGGTTGAGGGATAACCCTTGCCTCATCTAGACAATCATTGGCAGTGCCTCCCCAGGGCCAGGAAAGCATGTTGGGCTGGGAGGGAGGCCTACCTTCAGGTGCTCCATCTTCTCCTGCTGGCTCAGGAAGTCACCATCGGCAGGGTCAGGGGGCTGGGTCAAGTCCTGGGTGAGCTTCTCCGACAGCTTGCAGATGACCTGCTGCTTAGCCTGGTTCTTGTCCATGAGCAGCTGTGCGTGCTGCTGCAGAGCCTGCACCTGCTGCTCCCGCAGGCCGGCCTCGTGCAGCAGGCGCTCCCGCTCCTGCTCCAGGGCCTCCACCCGCTGACTCAGCTCTGCGATCTGGCGCACTTTGTGCCGCACCAGCTCCAGCCGGTCCTTGTCCTTGGCTGCTGCCAGGTACGCGCTGGATGCCCGCTTCTCCTGCTGGGCAGCCTCTAGCGCCTTGTGCAGGATCTTCACCAGCTCCTTGGAGGAAGAAGGGACAGCTGTAAGCACTGAAAGTGCTGAAAAGTGCCTGGCATGTGCCAGGGGCACTTGCTGACGCCAGTCTTCACAAACCCAAGAGGTCCTTGGTAGCTCCCCCAGGCATCTCATACCAACATTTCTTTCCAATTGTTGGTCCAACAAGAATGCTGGCTGGGCACAGGCTCCCCAACAGGTCCAGAAGGTGAGGCAGGGAGCATAATGGACAAGTGACTAGACTGCCTAAATGGAGATGAGCAGAGATGTGGGCTGCTTCTCCCGAGTCCACTGGACACATGCTCTGTGAGGGCCCAGTTCCCTTCCTTCTGGCTGGGAAGTGGCAGAAGAGAGCAGCCATCCCAGACCCCCAGCTGAAGTTCATGCTAAAGATGGCAGAGCTGTGCCCCCACTCCTCCCCCACCATCCCTCTGCCTCCCTGGGACAAAGCTCTACTCTTTTTTGTTATTTTCTTTAACATTTTATTTGAGAGAGAGAACGAGCACATCGGGGCCTCTAGCCACTGCAAACTAACTCCAGACCTTGTGCATCTGGCTTATGTGGGTGCTGGGGAATTGAACCTAGGTCCTTTGGTTTGCAGGCAAGCACCTGAACCACTAAGCCAACTCTCTAGCCCAGAAGTCTTAATTCTTGTCTGCATTCTTCAATGTAAGAGAGAAAAGAAACAGAATTTGTTTTAGGCCACAGTACTCAGAGGCTTATCTGTTACAGCAGCTGAAACCCATAGATCTGACTTATACATGTCCATTTCAGAGATGAACAAATTAAGGCCCAGGAGAGCAGAGTTCAATCCAGAAGCATCCAGAACTAGGGGGTAACAGCTATGTGACACATGGGTATTTCATTTTCTTACTCCTGTGGCAGATAATACTAATTACTTATGATGGACGGCCCCTTCCAATGAAGCTGGGTCAACATGAGAGAGGAATTACACAGGCACTCCCCATGCAAGCCACCCAGAGCTCATTCAGTCTTTGTGCCCTCAGCCCAGCCATGATGAGCAATGTCTGCAAGACCAAGACAAGGAAGCACTAGAAAGTTCAGAGACAAGCATGGCTTCCCCCTCAGCTCTACCTGCTCTTGTGGAAGCTCCCAGACTGTAGGGTCCCTGTGCCTGCAGGACTCTAACCTCGCTGGGACTCATACCTGTATAGTTTAAAGTAAGCTCAGAATCCCCACAGTGGGCCACTTGTCATGCTCTGTGCTAGTTCACTTGGAAAAACATATTTTTCCTAGAAACTTTACAAATGTACCCATGCTAAAGCATTTCAGTAAATGGAATGGCTGGTTAGGATTTAATTTTGGGGGAGTGAGGAGGGGTTAGAGTTGAGTAACTGGACCCCTGAAGATAAAAAGGGCAGGCAAGTTTTTCTTATCTCTTACCTAGTTTCAAAGAACTGCTTTTCCACCTACAGTCAGGACCTCTCCTGGGAGGGAGGTCTTTCATAGGATTTAAACATTGTGGCTGGTCAAGTTCAGCCTCTAGAACTTGGTGCCCAAGCTAATCTCTCCTGAGATACTCCGTAGCCCTAACCAACCAGCTGGCCCTCTGGTTCACATTGAGCCAAAAGACAGCCCACCACCCTAAGATTATAAATGCCTTACATAGGGAGAGCAGTCTCTCTCCCCCTTTCTGGTCACTTGGGAACTTCTAGCTGTGGTTAAGTTTTTCCTTTGCCTGGGCCTGGGCTGGCTTGGCCCAGGCTCAGGTCCAGGCCCAGTCAGGAGCCTCCTAGCCCTTACTCTCTGCATGGGTTCTTTATTGCCTTTAGCTCCCCACATGACAGGAGCTCCTTGAACCTTTTATTATTTATTTTTTTGGTTTTCCAAGGTAGGGTCTCACTCTAGCCCAGGCTGACCTGGAATTCACTATGTAGTCTCAGGGTGGCCTCGAACTCACAGCGATCCTCCTACCTCTGCATCCTGAGTGCTGGGATTAAAGGCATGTATGACCACAGCCCAAACTTTCTTTTTTCTTTTCTTTCCATGCTCCCCACCCCCAGACCCCTATCTGGTCACATGGACTCCTGAGCTACATGTGGCCCACATGGGCTTTTGGGCTCCACGTGATGTACTTCTGTTCTCCCCACTTTATCTCCCCTTACCTCCCAGCCTTCCCCTTTCTGCACTCCTTTGTAAAATCTAAATAAAATGCGATATTTTAAAAATCATTCTCTTAAATCTAGAATTGCCAATTCTTTGGTTAGTTTGCAGATATGAACTCAGGAGTTCCAGGAAACACCCCAGAACCCCAATTTCCTCATTACAGGAGAACTGCCAGAAATCATGACTTAAGAAGTTGACAAGACCACATTAGCAGGAGTCTTCTGAAAGCTTGGCACCCTTTCTCTCTCTCTCTCTCTCTCTCTCTGTTTTTTTTTTTTTTTTTTTGAGATGGGGCTTCTATTAAGTGTGGCTGGCTTCAAACTCAGGATCCTCCTGACTTGGCTTCCCAAGAAACTGGAATTATCCCCACACTGCCACATCAGACTCATTCTCTTTTTTTTTTTTTTTTTTTTTCCCTACCTACTCATCCATCCAACATTTATCAGGGTCAGTCCCACCTCCAAGGACTGTGAAGACTGGGGCTGAAAGTGCAGATGACTCTACAGCAGAATGCTTCACTTCTAGAGAGTGGAGCAAGGATGTTCGCTGGGGCTCAGAACTGCTAGCACCGCCCTCTGCCTGGGGTGGAGCTGGGAACAAGCCAGCACACTAAGTAACACCGCAGAGCCACTCAACCTGAGCCATGAGGAATGAGAGCCAGGGATGGTCGAGTAATAAGGGAGAGGGGGAGAAAGGGGCGAGGAGGACTTTACAGGCTTGACTCCTGAACGAAGCCACAGCCCAAGCCAAGGACTGGAGGACTGAAAGAGCAGGTTCAGGGCCGGGGAGTCCTTGGGTGTGGTAGGAAGGTGGGGTGGGGACAGGACTGCACTCTGAATTAGAATGTCTGGAATGTTCAGAATGAAGAAACAGCATCCTAGGGCTTTGAGAGAGAAACATTCCCCATGGCTCCTGGGTGAAGCAGCCTAGACCACTGTGGTCCAGCTGGGACTTAAGAGCTGGCCTGGGTCACTGCTGGCTAAAATGAGTACAGACTCAGCCGGAGGCCTGTGGGCCTCTTCCCATTTGGGAGTGACCAGAAGCCAGCTCACTGTATCCAGCTCTCCTTCTTCCCCTACCCGGCTCTGATAGCTACAACCAGCGCAGCCAGGACAAGGCTCCCCACCTACAACAACCCAGCACTAGAAACAGACACACTCTGAGAAAGGAGCCAGGGGACAGAAGAGAGCCTGGCAGGACCTGCAGCAGAGCCTCATGGGCTGGAGAAACCTGAAGGCCAACAAGACAGCTATGGGCCTTCTGCTCAGGTGACATGCTCTGCAGAGGAGAAGGGTAAGGACCAAAGGAACCAGAGGACTCCCAATTCCTAATCCAGGAGCAGCCAAGTCTATAGGTTCTGCAGAAGTGCTTTTTTCAATCACTCTTAAGAATGTTAATAGCCACTGGACATGATGGAGCATGTCTTTAATCCCAGCACATGGGAGGCAGAGGTAGGAGGAACACTGTGAGTTTGAGGCCACCCTAAGGCTACATAGTAAGTTCCAGGTCAACCTGGGTTAGTGTGAAACCCTACCTTGAACCCCCTGCCACCCCCCAAAAACCAAAATAGAAATAGCTGCTGGGCGTGGTGGTGCATGCCTTTAATCCTAGCATTTAGGAGGCAGGGGTAGGAAGATCCCTGTAAATTCAAGGCCATCCTGAGGCTATATAGTAAATTCCAGATCAGCATGGGCTAGAGCAAGACCCTACCTCGAAAAAAAAAAAAAAAAAAAAAGATGGAAATAGCCCATGAACATAGCAGCATTATTTAAGAAAGCCAAGAACCAGGGAGACCCTATTTCAACTACCTCCCCGCAAAAAAATACTGAAGAGGTATTCACTAATGGGTGAGTATAAAATGTGGTATATGTAAATAAAGGCAAGGGCTGGAGAGATGGCTCAGTGGTTAAGATGCATGCCTGCGAAATCTAAGGACCCAGATTTGATTCTCCAGGTCTCATGTAAGCCTGTTGCACATGGTGACACATGCATCTGGAGTTTAACAGTGGCTGGAGGCTCTGGCATGCCCATTCTCTCTCTCTAATAAATAACTCTTAAAAAAAAAATACAAGGCAATATTGTTAGCCTTAAAAAAAAAAGGATGTTAGTTCGGGCATGGTGGCACATACCTTTAATCCAAGCACTCAGGAGGCTGAGGTAGAAGGACAGTAATAGAAGGATAATGAGTTCTAGACCAGCCTGAGACTACATAGTGAATTCCAGGTCAGCCTGGGCTAGAGCCTGGCCTACTTCAAAAAAAAAAAATTTTTTTTAAAGGAAAGAAGCCCACCCCACCCCCCTGCTAGTATTTTTATTTATTTATTTAAAAGCAGAGAGAGAGAGAGAAGAGAGACATAGAGAATGGGCACACCAGGTCTCCAGCTACTGCAAACAGACTCTAAGATGCATGTGCCACTTTGAGCATCTGGCTTTACATGGGTACTGGGGAACTGAACTCGGGTTGTTAGGCTTTATAGGCAAGCACCTTAACTGCTGAGTCATATATCCAGCCATCCCCACCCCCTTCTTTATAAACAGGAAAGACGTTTTAACACATGCTATCACGTGGATGAACTTTTCAGGGAGACAGACTAAATGAAACAAGCCAGCCACAAGATAACACAGACTGTGTGTGTGTGGCTCTACTAGTATGAGGTAACAGAGTGCCTAAACTCACCAAGATGAGGGAGGGTGGTTGTTATCCAGGCTGGGCAATGAGAATGGGAGTGGGCACTGTTTAATGGCACAGATTTTCATTTTGTAAGAGGGAAACACTCTGGACAACTGTTGTACAATAATATGAAGATATTTAACATTATGGATCTGAGCGCTTAAAAACGGTTAAACGAGGCCAGGTGAGTGGTGCTTGCCTAGAATTTCAGCACTTGGGAAGTAGAAGAAAAGAGGATTTTTAAGTTCAAGATTAGCTTGCCTCAAAATGAAGCAAAACAAACAATAGCATCAAAAAACCTAATTCTATGTGGTTTTGTTTGCATGGTTTTGGTGGCGTTGGGCATGGAATGCGGGGCTTTGTGGGTACTAGGAGGTACTCTACCCCTGCGCCCCACCCCCAGGCCTCTTCTGTGCCTACTACAACTAGCCTTCTTCTAACCAATGGGGTTCCAAAAATGCAATAGTCAAAATTATGCTTTGGATTTTTTGCTTTGTTGTTTCGAAGTAGTATCTCACTCTAGCCCAGGCTGGCCTCACACTCATCCTCTAGTCCCAGGCTGGCCTTGAATTTACCTCAGCCTCCCAAGTGCTGGGATTAAAGGCTTAGTGTGTTTTGGCACTTCTTTGCTTGTGCGTGTGTGGTGTATGCATGTGCATGTGCCCTGTGGCATCCCATATGCTTGTCTGCAGAGGGGGCCGCTCGCCTTCAGAGGCCTGAGCAGAACAGTGTGTGGCCCACTCCACTACTTTTACTGTTTCTGGGGCTTGCAGGGCCCTGTCCATTCTCAAGTCTCTGCTCCCCTGCCAAAGCGGGGCAACAGGACTGTGTGGCCACTCCCAGCTGTTCAAGTGACGATCTGGAGACTTGAACTCAGGTAGTCTCAGGCCCCCTCAGGCATTCATGCTTGCATAGAAAGGGCAGCTAATCACTGAACAATCTCTCCAGCCCCAAATAATGTTTCAATGTAATATATTTTTTGAATAATTTCATTTAATTATCTGCTAGGAGACACAGAGAGAGAATGGGCACACCAGGGCATCTTGCTACTGCAAATATACTCCAGACACATGTACCATTTGTGCATCTAGCTTATGTGGGTACTAGGGATTGAACCCAGGCTATCAGGCCTTGCAAGCCAGTGCCTTAACTGTGGAGCCATCTCTCCAGCCCTCAATGTAATATTTTTTAAAATAAGAAAATACTGCTGGGTGTAGTAGCACATGCTACCCAGCACTCAGAAGGCAGAGGTAGAAGGGTTGCTGTGAGTTCGAGATCAGCCTGAGACTACACAGTGAATTACAGGTCAGCCTGGGCTACAGCAAGACCCTATCCCAGGAAAAAAAAAAATGCAAAATCCATAGTGAGGAAATACTGTTAAAATGCAAATTGTGAGTTTGGGGAGATGGCTCGGCGGTAAAGTGCTTACCATGTAAGCATGAGGACCTGAGTTCAGATCCCCAGCACCCACATAAAAGCCAGGTGAAGTGGCATGCACCTGTAATCCCAACACTAGGGAGGTGGAGACAGGGGGTCCTTAGGGTTTCCTGGTTAGCTAGTCTAGTGAATTTGTGAGACCATATCTCAATAAATAATGAGGAGGGCTGGAAAGAGTGCTTAGCAGTTAAGGCACTTACCTGCAAAGCCAAAGGACCCAGGTTCAATTCCTCAGGACCCACATTAGTCACATGCACAAGGTGGTGCATGAGTCTAGAGTTCGTTTGCAGTGGCCAGAGGTCCTGGAGTGCCCGCCCATTCTCTCTCCCTTTCTTTTTCCCTCCCTCCCTCCCTCTCCTTCTTTCTCTCTGTCAAATAAATAAATACATTATATATATATATATATATATATATTTTTTTTTTTTTTGGTTTTCTGAGGTAGGGTCTCGCTGTAGCCCAGGCTGACCTGGAATTCACTATGTAGTCTCAGGGTGGCCTTGAACTCACGGCAATCCTCCTACCTCTGCCTCCTGAGTGCTGGGATTAAAGGCGTGCACCACCACAGCCGGCAAAATACTTTTTTTAACGTAGAGACTTAATGAGGAAGATGTTCAACATCTACCTCTGGCCTCTACATGCACCTCACATATGTGTGCCCACACATATGAACATGGATATTCATATGTATGCATACCAAACACATAAACACAAGCCAAAAACTTGTAGACAAGCTGTGGGCTAGGGATGCAGACAGGTGGCAGAGCACTT
Source organism: Jaculus jaculus (assembly GCF_020740685.1). Classification (NCBI taxonomy): domain Eukaryota; kingdom Metazoa; phylum Chordata; class Mammalia; order Rodentia; family Dipodidae; genus Jaculus; species Jaculus jaculus. Next base: position 108,882,064 of record NC_059102.1, read on the forward strand.
GCTTAATGTGCACAAGACCCTTAGGTCCCGTGTTTGAGCACTACAATACAAATCTGAACATGACTCAGAGACTCAAAACTTATCAAAGTACTGAGAAGAAGTTACCGTTGAGCTCAAACTAAATCAGACATATTTGTTATGCCCTACAAGGCTCAGGGGACACTGAGAAAGAGGGGTTGGAAAGAATATAAGAGCCAGAATACGGGAGGTTGTCACTTTGGAACTCTGCCTTCCTAACATGAAGGAGCCATTGAATTCATGACCTGAGAGGGATCGTTGTTACTGCACATTATTGGGCTCACCAACATTCTCTCAGGGATGATGGAGGAGGACAAAAAGAGACAACAGACCATGAGCACACACTCTGGCAGCTCTGACAGCTTACTTCATCATCTTCTCAGAGCCTGGGGAAGGCAGGCTGCTCCCAGTAAGGCAGCAGGGATCAACACTGAGGGCTAGGAACAGTGCAGTAATAGTCCAGGTGACTATAGCCTGCATCTGTGGGGGAGCTGTGGAGTGCTGGGAACTGACCTCAGAATCCAGACCCAGGCTGCTCTAGCAAGCATGGCTGTGACTCCATCTGTGTAACAAGAAGCAGGCTAGAGGTTAACAGACATGCTCATGATTAGAATCTGAGCCTGTGCTTGCACATCAAGGCCTGTGCTGAGAATCACCAGACTGATGGGCATGTGTGAGACAGGCTGGTAAGCAGAAAAGTACGCTCATACTACAAGTCAAAGGCTAAGTCACAAATCTGTTCTCATCTTTTGTCCATGACAGAGAGTACAGGTTTACTGTGAAGCTGCCCAGTAAAAACCAGGTTTTTAAGGGCCTGTGCAACTTCTCATGACCTTTCCCTCTGAATGCATGACGGTTACTCATAGCCTGGCAACCCTTACAAAGCACTAAGAATCTTGCCTTCATTTATGGAAGGCAGAGGCGCCCTTCAACAATCTGTCATCAGACATCTGACAATTTTTCATGTCTTAGAACAAAAGGATAGGACAAGGGGGCTGCCACATGGGGATGTAGTGACAGGAAAGGCAGTCTTTACAATCAGAGTTTCTTTTCCTTCTTCACCCAGGTTTGGGCTAGGACTGTAGCTACATGAGTCCAGGGGTCAGGTAGCCCACACATCCTCTGAAGATGGAAGGCCCAAAATGGTAGGAGAAAATGGCTGACTGCTGAACTCACTAAAGACTGGAGCTCCCCACACCACTGCTATGGCCCACAGTGACATCCCATGTGCCAGGTGCATATTTGGGTATTGATGTAGTGACCATCTGTCTGCTATGAAATACAAGCCCTGTAAGGCTTGGGCCTCTGTCCCTTTGCTTCCTGTTTTTCCCCCAGCATGTAAGAGGCCTGCAGTGAGGAAGCATGAAGGAATTCCTTCACTAACTGGCCTACCTCTGTCCATTCCAAGATCTGCTCATGGATCACTGCCTGAGGGCAGGAAGGCTGACAAGGGGTAAAACTAGGTAGGTAGACTACTTTTCTGACTTGTCTTCTCCCCCCCCCAAAAAGAGCAGAAAGGACATGAGGAAATGTACAAGCGAGCAGTTCAGCAGTGCATATACTAAGTCCATACTCCATCTGCAGCCCGAGTCCTCTGGAGCAACAGTTGGGGAAGAAAGCTGCCCAAGCCTGAGGAAAAAAGCCTCAGCCTTCCTCTCAGAGGAAGAGGAGCCTGGCACCTCAGAGACCCACCAAGGTCCGGGGCTCATGGTATCTGGGAACAGCCATGCTGGCTTCATCACTCTCGCTGTGCCAAAGAGGCTCCCACGCAGCATGCAGCCCTCAGAGTCCTTGCTACGGACGCTCGCCACTTCCTCACGTAGCTTGGGACTTAAATACAACTTACTCTTCACCTTGAAGCGCCTGTGAATAATTTTAACATCTGGCCACGTGAGATGTTTTCCACCATGGCTACAGAGTTCTTCCTTTTTGGGTCTCCAACAGTAAACTTTTCATTCTGTGAAATCTAAATCTCCCTCCTTGTCACTGTTCTGTTGACCCTGGCTCAGTGCCAGGGCCATGCCCTGCCAACTGTCTTTGACTCCATGACAGTACTTCAGGTATCTGCAGCTAGCCATCAGCTGCCATGATCCCCAAGTATGTCAGTGACACCCCTCACCCCACCCCGACCTTGCATCAGATTACACCTTTTAAATACTGCCTTTCTTCCTGGTCATCCCAGCCATGTCGCTCCGAAGTCACGCATGAGTCGATTATTGAAGTAGGCCTCCAGAAACCCCCGCGTTTGGTGGCCTTCTATCACCTAGCTTGAGTCACAGCTTGTCTTTGGGTGATAAGCACAGCAGCATCTCCAACCTCCTGTAGTTGGTCCTTAAAAGGACACTGACCAGCCACGTGAGTCTGGGCTGGTGCCTTCCTGGGGCTTCCAGAGAAGGGGCTGGGGCTCACCTTCTGGGACTTTAGCTCCTTGGTGAGCACCTGCACCTGCTGCTCCAATGCCACCACCTTCTCCTGGGCCGTTCGGCTCCGTGCCAGCCCATCAGAAAAGAATGGGAAGGTGTTGCTGTGGCGCTTAGTTTTCTGTATGAGATTGGTGGACAGAAAGAACGTGGGAGCAGACTTTGGAGATTCCACTGGCTCTTTCCCTGCTCGAGAGGATAAAGGCTGAGGTTAGGATCAACAACAACAATAAAATGCTCTATCAAGCTATATATAGGTTCTTATTATCCCAGAGAGGCATTTCTATGCCCTTTCAGAGAGAGAGACAGAGAGAGAGAGAAAGGGAGGGAGGGAGGGAGGGGGACAGGTGGGGGGATGAATATAAATGAGTAAATGTGTTTCCTTTATTCAAGAACCATTAGTCTAGCATTGGGCATGGTGGCACCTGTGATCCCAGAACTAGGGAGATGGTGGTAGAAGGACTTAAATTCAGTCATACAATGTCAGGCAGGGGAAGAAAGAGGGCCTGGCTTCTGAGAGCAGCTCAGACTTGGACAGAGCTCACTGTACAATAGAAGGCAAGGAAGAGGGCCTAGACTCTGAGAGCAGCTTACCTGAGACACTGGGCTCAGGGATGGAGGACTGTTCCTCCCTCTGAGGCTCCCCACTCTGTAAAGACTCCTCCACTTGTGGCCCATGGCCTGTTCCCTGGGTCTGCTTGTGGCCACAGATGTTGTGCATGGTGTTTCTGAAAAGAGAAGAGCGGAGCCTGAGGCTGACAGCCTCTCTGCTCTTCCTGTCTGCTGGAGGGCAGGCCTCAGCTGAACTCCTCCATGTATCCTCACTGGTCTCTCACCGGCTGGTGCTCTGTGTCGTATTCCCCACCCCCACCTCCCCCACACCACCGCCACTCACTGTTCTTCTCACTTATCCCCTTCGGCATACTCTGATGCTTAAGTAAGGTTTACTCCCTCACCCCTAACCCTGCTGCTGGAACATGAGCTCCACGCTTATCTGTTCTGTTCACTGGTGGATTAAGCAATGCCTGAAATATACAGAAAGTATTTTATGTTTGTTGAACACATGTTGAGTAGACTTGTCAAGCTGACTTTCCTGAAGCCTGGTCTCATAACTACCACTGGTGGCTCCCAGTTCTGATGAGATAAGTTGCAAGAATCTCCTGGCATCCTTCTGCCTTTGCTCCTCCCCCTCCACCACCAGATCCATCCCCCTTGCAGGCCTGACTGACTCATAGGCTCCAAGGGCCCTTTTGCACTGGTGCCCAGGCTGATCCTTGGTCAAAGGCTTGTCTAGGCTGAGGCCCCACCATGTCACTTCTTTGAGAGGAAAGCATGGGGGTGGGTGTGCCCAGAGTCCAGGTTCAATGCTTGTGTGGCATACAGGCAGGAACTAGGCTAGCCAGCAGGTGTACAGGTAGTGCCAAAGGCTGGCCTGAGAACATAGGCTGTAGCAAAGCTCAAAGTGTACCAGATAAAAACGAAGTAGCTCAAGGGAGTTTATTTCCCCATGCAAACAGCATTATTAAAAGCAGAACTTTTGCAAAATTAGTAGAGAGGGAGAGAAAATGATTAAAAATTTCCTTAGGTTAGTTGTTTCAAACTTCGGGCTGTGAACCATTAGTGTGTTGTAAAATCAGTTCAGAATCATGAGTAACAACTAAAAAAGAAATATTCCGTGAGTTGCTGCCTGCAGGGGGCCTACATGCCTGCGTGGTGACAAAGAAGATGCCAGCCTTGGAAATGGAGCCATGGGTCCCCAGCACTCATGCAAATGCAGGGTGTGGTGATACACACCTATAAAACCAGTGCTTGGGAGGAGAAGACAGGTAAACTCTCAGGGTGGCTGCTGCAGGCAGGTTCGCATTGCTGAGAGAAATCACCCAACCAAGAACAACTTATGGGAAAAACAGGTTTATTTTGGCTTACAGGCTCGAGGGGAAGCTCCACGGTGACAGGGGAAAATGATGGCATAGGCAGAGGGTGGACATCACCCCCTGGCCAACATAAGGTGGACAATAGCAACAGGAGAGTGTGCCAAACACTGGCAAGGGGGAACTGGCTATAATACCCATAAGCCCACTCCCAACAATACACTGCCTCCAGAAGGTGTTAATTCCCAAATCTCCACCAGCTGGCAACCTAGCATTCAGAACACATAAGTTTATGGGGGACAGCTGAACAAAACACCACATTCTGCCCCTGGCCCCCATAAACTGATAGCCATATGTGATATAAAATAAAATGTATCTATCCAGCTTTAAAATTCCCCATAGTTTTTATAAATTCCAGTGATGTTCATACATCCCCATAATCCAAGGTCTTTTAACTAAGCCAAAGAAATAACCTCAAAAAATCCATAATGACACAGAATAAACACTCACACTGAAAAAGATGGCATTGGGCATAACGAAGAAATATTTAACCAATACAAGATTTAAAACAATTAAGGCAAACATCAAACTCTGTAGCTTCAAGTCCAACAACTCTAGCCACTGACAAATCTCCAAGTTCAATAATTCTAACCAGAAACAAGTCTCTGACATTCTAAGTCCACCCCTCCAGCTAGGCTACTCACAGTCCTGGAAAACTTCATCTGGGATCAGCAGCTTTCCTTAGCAGCCATCTCATTGTCCCAGAATCCCACTGGGTCTCCATTGCAACCCACAGTTCATCCTCATGGCTCCATGGGGTTTCCATGTAGGCATCCAGCAAACCTGCTTCACACTGCCCATGGCCATTTTCAAAACACAAGACTGTGTTGCAAACTCAATGACCTCTTTCCTGCATTTCTTATACTCCACAATACCAGGCAGGGTGCCAATTTGTTAATCCAGGGGGGAATAAAGCAACTTTGAAGAACAGGACACTCCTTGAGCACTCAGGCCCCTTCAAAAGAGTATATATTCTTCCTGTTGCCCCAGTGCAGGTCAGCTGGCCCAATCTCTCAATTGCAGCTGAACAGACGGCAGTTTCACCCAAAGATTTCATTTTTTTCTGTGCCATATACCTCTGCTCACACCAGTTCATTTCTATACAAAGCAACCCTGCACAACTTCTCAGGACAGGCATAAGAGCAAGCTTCTCACACAAACTGCTAGCCCAGTCCAAGCAAAGCTCTTTTTCACCCTCATAAGCCAAACGTCACGGTCCATAGTTCTTACTGCATTCAGGCCTTTCAACTCTGACCAGAATAGTCCATCAAGCTGTACTGTCTGTTCAGTGATCAGAAAAGATGTGAATATCTACAGATTTGTGATGGAATTCCAACTTTGTTGAACCGTCCCTTTGAGAGACACATACTTCTCACAACCTGGTGGAAAAGTTACTCTGGAAAACACCTCATTCCACAAATGCCTAGATGCTGGATAAGTGCAAAACATAGTTTTAAAATATTTAGAGCACAAGTCCCAGAAAAGGATGGAAAATCTCAAGGAACTAAACACGAAAAAGGATATGAACCTCAAATGGGAACAAAAAGGGAGATGAATATTGTGGCAGTTATCTTCTCATCACTGGGACGAACACCCGAACAGAAGCAGCTTCTTGGGAGCAAAGGGTTTATTTCAGGCTTACAGATTCCAGGGGATGCTCCATCATGGAAGAAGCTGGCTCACTCCATCCACATCCATAGCAGAGAGACAGTGCCCGCAAGCATGAGCTGACTCTGAACACACACCTTAGGGCTTAGACTTCAGGATCTGCCCCTAGTGACCGCCTCTTCCACCAGCACAGCTCAGTCTGCTGGAGACTTAATCTTACAATCAAAAATGCCTGAGGCTATGGGGGACAACAGTCAAACTACCACAAATTACAGATTAAACTACTGTTCAGCAAACATTCCGTCCTTCCCTACACCTTCATGGGAGAACAGTACTCTCCCTTCTTTTTTTTTAACATTATAAAAAATTTTTATTTATTTATTTATTTGGCAGAGAGAGAGAGAGAGAATGAGAATGGGTGCACCAGGGCCTCCAGCCACTGCAAATGAACTCCAGACTCCAGACGTGTATACCCCTTGTGTATCTGGCTAACGTGGGTCCTGGGTAATCAAACCTGGGTCCTTTGGCTTTGCAGGCAAATGCCTCAACTGCTAAGCCATCCTTCCAGCCTGTACTATCCCTTCTTTACAAGTTTCATAGAATTTACCACGTTGTCCTGAGGTCTTTGATTACTAATTCAATCTCTTTTCTATTTATTTGGTCTATTCAGATTTTCTATTTTGTCTTCATCAGTTCCAGCAATTTGTGTTGTTCTAAGAATTTGTTTATTTCAACTAAGTTTTCAAATTTGTTGGACATACAGTTGTCCATAACAATCCCTTAGTTTTTTTTGTGTGTTTTTTTTGAGGCAGGGTTTCATTCTAGCTTAAACTGACCTGGAACTTACTCTGTAGTCCAGGTTAGCCTTAAACCCATAGTGGTCTTCCTACCTTAGTCTCCTGAGTGCTGGGATCAAAGGTGTGAGCCACCATGCCTGCCACTTGTATTTTTTTTTTTAACAGTCTTATGTAGGTTCAGGCTAGCCTTGAACATACAATCTTGCCACAGCTTCCTGAGCACTGAGATTACAGGCATACACCACCATACCTGGCCCTTATAAAGACGTTCTATTTCTATAAGATTAGCAGGAATGCCTTCCTTTTTGTTCATGACTTCACCAAATTGAGTTTTCTCCCTTTTCTTGACCATCTAGCTAAAAGTTGTCAATTTTATTGATCTTGAAATTTTCTTTACTTGAAACTTAAGAGTTTTAAAATGAAATACAGGGGATTTTATTTTGTTTCGTATAGTTGAGTCCAGAATAAGAAAAGAATGGGACTATATTTTTATGGGTCAATGAAAGGAAAAATTATCAGTTAAATTAAATGCAGAAAAGAAATTAACATTTAGCATTCCTAATACCTAGTTATTGATTATTGCTAACACAAAGGACCCCTGATTTCTCAGGTTGGTCATTTCCCTTCCCCAGTTCTTATTTTCTCCATCTGAAAATAAAACAGCAGAGGGTATGCTGAACAGAGTGATCACCAGGATGGGATCAGTTTTGACTAAGCATCATTGTATACTAGGCTTGACATTGAGGTTTTACAAACCACATACCAAGAAAATGCCCACAGCCAGAGGCACTGGCTGGGTGGAGTGACTATAACTGCTACCCATACTTCTTCTTGTCAGGAAAAGCAACCTCCCCAGCATGTCAAGGGACTTGTGACTGGTGGTTCCTGGGGTGTGGAAGGGTACAGAACCCCCATCTTTTGGGCAACAAAGGGCCACCTAAGTTCTAGTCTGTATCTCCTCTGTGATAGAGCTCTACCTTCTGATATCATCCAGGTGGCCTCCACTTGGCTAAACCATTGTTCTTGAAGAAGCATCTGTTTCATAAATAGCTTGGAGTGATTCATAGACCATCTTCTTGCAGGGTTAGCTCCTGTGACAGTTAATATCCACAATCATCTTGATTGGATTTAGAATCACCATGGAAACACACCTTTGGATATATCTATGAGAGTGTTTCCAGAAAAGTTTACTGAAAATGGAAGATCCTAATGTGGGTAGCACCATCCCCATGGTTCAGGATCTGGGAATGAATATTAAATGCCAGCATTTCACTCTCAGCTTTCTGATTATGGATGCAATGTAACTGGCCACCTCAGGTTCCTGCTGCCATGTCATCCTGTGTTGGACTGTACCTCTTCTTAAACAATGAGCACCCTTTTTTCATTTTGACTTATTTTCAAGAGATACAAATAAAGTGATGAGAGAGAGACAGACAGACAGACAGACCTCCTGCCTCTGAAAACAATCTCCAGACATATATGCCACTTTGTTCATCTGGCTTTATGTGGGTACCAAGGAACTGAACCTCAGCCTGCAGACTTAGTAAACAAGTGCTTTTAACCACTGAGCCTTCGCCCCATCCCAATACTTCTTATTTAAGTTGCTTTGATCAGGTATTTTGTCACAGCAATGAGAAAAGTCACTAATACTGTTCCATTCTGAAAGGCCTGGCCAACTCAGGGGTAATGGTCATAAAGATTTGCTCTGGAGGGACAATGATGGGCATGCTAGTCACCCTTCTTCCCCTCTCAGTTTCCTTACCTGCCATGGGCTACACCCACAGCATGGGCACTTCCATGGGTCAAGTTCTAAGGGAGACACCAGAATGCATTCTACCCATTTCACCCTCTCAGCAGCTTAGTGAGGTACTATTGTCAGTCCTACTGGACATGGGCAGAACTGAGATCCCAAGAGGGAAACTAACCACACAGCTGAGGAGGGGCTGGGCATCAGATCTAGCTTAAGAACTTATCCACAGGACATCACTTCATAGACTAGTCCGGATGTTGCAGTCAGGTTTGCACTGCTGGCAGAAAATACCCAACCAAGAGTCACTTGGGGTGGGGGCTGTTACTTTGGCTTACAAAGTTGATGGGAAGCTCCATGATGGCAGGCAAAAATGATGGCATGAGCAGAAGGTGGACATCACCTCCTGGACAACATCAGATGGACAACAGGAGTATGTGCCAAACACTGGTGAGAGGAAGCTAGCTATAACACCCATAAGCCTGCTCCAGGAGGCTTCAATTCCCAAACTGCCATCACCTGGGGACCTAGTATTCAGAACACCTAAGTATATGGGGGACACCTGAATCAAACCACCCCATTGAACAACTCAACAACAGCACAAAGCCTTTGGCAGAGCTCAGCACAACAGCAAGCCCAGAGGCTTCGCAGGATCAAGGGTATAGGACACACAGACAGCTCTGGCCTCACCATGCTGTCTGGGGCCCTCAGCAGTGCAGGAAACTTCTCTTGCCACACTGCTATCACAAGTGATGGGGAAGTGAGGCTCTGAAACTTCCTTCCTTTCCCAATCTCCACATGTCCTCTGTTCCACTTCTAATGCGGTGCCTTCCCTCAGGCACAAACCTGGCTTCATGTTGGTGAGCCTGCCTTGGGTGTATGCTGGCTGGAGGTACCAGGCTTCCCTCCGACCAGCACATTCCCAATATACTTAGCTCTTGTTAGCATCATTGGAGGGTTGAGTCCCTGCCGTGTGCCCCCCTGAGCCCAGGGGGGCTCAAGTATGTTCCATAGCCACTGAGCCCCCTCACCCCTCAGCTCAGATAAGTTCTGGGATACAGGCCCCTCCATCCAAATGCCTATGGGTAACACTGCCTTCCGCCAACAGTCCTCAAAGAACATTTACTACCTTTTCACTAAAGCTTGGTTCTTTCCTGGGAAGGGCACCATTGCCATACTAGTCAGCCAAGAAGCTGAAGACAACACAGGAATATACTGAGCCTGAAGCACACATAGCTGGGGGCCCAAATACAGGTCCAGTGAGCAATCTATTCTGCTTCTAAGAGGGCCTAGCTCACCTGAACAGCCTATAATACCCAACACGATCAGTACTTGGTATGATTTGAATTCCTGAATGTTTCCATTCCGCAACTATAGCAACAATGACAGCTGTAGCCACTATCCATTGCATTCTCGTGGTTGCCGAGTGCAGTTTTGAAGCAGTGTGCGTGCACCTGGCCCACAGCCCCCATTCCAGTAAGCACTGTTGTGTTTATGTTGACTAACAAGGTCCATGCAGCATGGAAAAAGTAAACCACTAGCCAAGGGAAGCACAGCTCATGACTGCCAGGACCAGGATCCAAACCCAGGCAGAGAGCTGCTGGGGCTGGACAGGTGGCTTAGTGGTTAAGGCACTTGCCTGTGAAGCCTAAGGACCCAGGTTTGATTCCCCAGTACCCATGTAAGCCAGATGCACAAGGTAACGCATGTGTCTGGAATTCATTTGCAGTGGCTAGATGCCCTGGCACACCCATTCTCTCTATCCCTCTCTCTCTCTGCCTCCTTCTCTCATGCTTTCTCTTAAATAAATAAACAAAATATTTTTTAAAATAAAAGAAGGTAGGGCTAGAGAGATCACTTAGTGGTTAAGCACTTGCCTGTGAAGCCTAAGGACTCTGGCTTGAGGCTTGATTCCCCAGGACCCAAGTTAGCCAGATGCACAAGGGGGCACACGCATTTGGAGTTCATTTGCAGTGGCTAAAGGCCCTGGCATGTCCATTCTCTCCCTCTCTCTCTCTCTCTCTCTCTCTCTCTCTCTCTCAAATAAATAAATAAAAATAAACAAAAAATTAAAACAAAGAGCTGGAGTTTGTTTGTAGTAGCTGGAGGACCTGGTATGTCCATTCTCTCTGACTCTCTCTGTATGTATCTATCTCTCTCTGCTTGCAAATAAATAAATAAAAATGTTTTTAAAAAAAGAGCTGCTAATCTGGAGCTGAGCTGAAAATCTCCTTCCTATAGATCAACTGACAGAAAGCTGGAAAAAGCTAAGCCCCAAGGGAGAGAGAAGTCACCAGTGGAGATACAACAATGAACACTGCAAGCCTTAAGTATGACCAGCCAGGCCAAATGAGCCAATGGGTGCAATAGTGACATGTCTGTTATGGGGAAAACCAACTGTTCACCAATTGGACTGGAGGCCCACTCCATAGGAGGGAATACATGTCTGCTGGTATATGGTATGAGGACAAGATGATAACATCAAAATAAAAGAGAGACTAATTGATGGGAGGGTGGATATGATGGAGAATGGATTTGTGAAGGGGAAAGTGGGGGAGGGGAGAGAATAATCATGGTTTATTATCTATCATTATGGAAAATGTCAATAAAAAGTTTTAAAATAAAAAAGGGCTAATTAAAGCAAAGCCCAAAGCCAGGTATAGTGGTATATGCCCATGGTTGTGGCACTTGAGAGGTGTGGACAGAAGAATCAGGAGTTCAAGGCCAATCTTGGCTGGACAGTGAGTTCCAGCAACCTGGGCTACATGGGTCCCTGTCTCAAAATAAATAAATAAATAAGTAAATAAATAAATAAATAATAAAGGGCTAGAGAGATTGCTTAGTGGTTAAAGCACTTGACTGTGAAGCATAGGGACCCAGGTTTGATTCCCCAGTACTCATGTAAACCAGATGAACAAGGTGGTATATGCACCTGGAGTTCATTTGCAGTGGCTGGAGGCCCTGGCATGCCCCTTCTTTCTCTCTATCTGCCTCTTCCTCTTGAAAATAAAGAAATAAATAAGTCAGATATTTTTAAAAACAAACAAATAAAGTCCTTGTCACATAAGCATGAGGAACTGAGTCAGTCCTTAGTACCCAAGTAAAATGCCAAACATGGTGGCATGTGCCTTTAAACCCAATGCTGAGGATGTGGCAACAGGAGGATCCTTGGGGTTTGTTAACTAGACAGTCTAGCTTAACTGGTAAGCTCCAGGTTAAATGAAGACCCTAGCTCAATATGTTAAAAAAAAAAAGAGAAGTAGATGGTTTTCTTGAGAATGCTACCTGAGGGTGCCCTTTGACCTTTACATTCATGCAAACACATATGCATGTGAATCTGCACATATGTATACCCACATACATATAAACACACATATATGTAGGCATACCAGACAAAAATAAAGTGAAAGAATTCCCAACAATGGGTGAGGATATACATAATACATTAAATTTAATAGCTAGCTGAGACCTGGCATTGTTTCTCATAATGTAATCCCAGCGCTCAAGAGGTGGAGACTAGAGGATCACTGTAGATTTAGCTTGGATCTCACAGTGAGTTCTAGATCAGTTTAGGGAATACAGAGTGAGACAAGAAAGAGAGAGAGAGGGCTGGAGAGATGGCTTAGCGGTTAAGCGCTTGCCTGTGAAGCCTAAGGACCCCGGTTCAAGGCTCGGTTCCCCAGGTCCCACGTTAGCCAGATGCACAAGGGAGCGCACGCGTCTGGAGTTCGTTTGCAGTGGCTGGAGGCCGTGGCACGCCCATTCTCTCTCTCTCCCTCTATCTGTCTTTCTCTCTGTGTCTGTCGCTCTCAAATAAATAAATAAATAATTTTAAAAAAAGAAAGAGAGAGAGAGAGAGAGAGAGAAAACAGTGAGAGAGAGAAAGAAAGAAGGAGGGAGGAAAAGAAGTACTGATGTGATTGATATATAACAAATTATACATGGTAAGAGAATAATTTGATATTAAACCTTCATATTCGACTCAAAGCAAATTCAATTATGCACTCTATGTATAGAGAAAATGTAGAGCAAAGAGGTATGCCAACTATTCAGCTATTTGAGTAGTAAGATTATGGGTGATTCCACCAATTTTTTTTTTTTTTTTTAATTTTGAGACAGGATCTCACCATGTAGCCAGGGGGCCTAGAATTCTTAACATTCTTCCCGTTACCTCCCAAATGCTGGGACAACAGGTGCACATCAGCTGGCATATTTGAAAGTAATGGTGTGATGAACTGAATATGAAGTCCATAACTCACCCTCATCCCACCTCCCTGCAAGACCACCCCAGATGAAGCTCCAGAAAGGGGATGTTAGTGGTTTGTCTGCCCCACTGTCACTTACTGTATTTCAGTTCCCAGGTGCTTGATGGAGATGTTCTGAAGGGCTGAGGGCATGGTAGGGATGGGCTGCAGGGCAGCTGCCTCGCCCACAAGCCCAGTGGGTGTTTTCACAGGAGACAGGAACTCCAGCTCTGCCTCCTCTTGCCCTAGGGAGCCAAGAAAGGGGATCAATCCAGCACACTCTGGTCATTCACTCAGAACGACATCCCTAAACTATATGCTCAGCCCTGGCCCACAGCAGGCATTTTATATTACTATATGATCCAAAGCACATGCAAATAAAGAGGGCAGGAGGTCATGACGCAATGCTATACTGGCTATTACCAGATGATATAATGACAGGGGCTTTTTTCTGTTTCCCAAATGTTCTGTATAAATAAGAATTCTTGCCAGGCCTGGTGGCACATGCCTTTAATTCCAGCACCCGGGAGGCAGAGGTAGGAGGATCATGGTGAGTTCAAGGCCACTCTGAGTCTACATAGTGAATTCCAGGTCATCCTGGGCTAGAATGAAACCCTACCTTGAAAAAACAAAACAACAAAAAAGAATTACTCTAGATCAAGTGATTTCAGAGTGTTTAATGTTAAGTCAATTTCCAGGCTAAGAAACCTTTTTTTTAAAGTGTATTTATTTCATGTGTGTGTGTGTTTGTGTGTGTGTGTGTGTGTGTGCATGTGCACATGCACACACGCACACATACTCTAGGGTTTCTTGCCACTGCAAATGCCAGACCTGTGTGCTACTTTTGTATAAGGCTTTATGTGTGTGCTGGGGAATTGAACTTGGGCTTTCAGGCTTTGCAAGCAAGTGTCTTAACAACTTTCCCCAGTCCCCAAGAAACTTTATTGGTAGTGTAAGAGACAGGAGGTTTCGAAGTTAATATGGAGTGGGAGAAACCAAAATGGATCGATCTTGACTCATCAAGAAATACACAGGACAACAGACATCTTTCATTTGGATCCCTCATACTAAGGTGGTGAAAAATTTAGGGGCGGGAGAAATTTATTACTGCATTGAATCTACAAAGAGGGTATGGGAAAACGTTAAACACAATGATGGGGACAGAGAAAAACTGTCATTGAAACAACCGCTACAATACACCTAATAGGCTCCATCAACTTGGCAAGCTGGCTAGTGTACCTGTAGAACCTGAAGACCTTTCCAAGACCCCCATTTCCAACCCCTCTCTAACCAAACACTGACTGGGTATCTCCCTGAGACTTCTGGGTGGGGCTGGACAAAGTGAGATGAAGCAAAGCTGCAGGAAGCTCTCAGCTAAGGAGCAGGTAACAGGAAGAAGCCAGGCCTCAGGAATACCAGGTAGGCAGGATTTGGGCAGGGCTGTTCTGGGAAGCTGAAACAGAGTCTTTCCAACCTAAGCTAGAGAAGACTTTCATAGAGGATGGGTTATACAGCCGGCCTCTGATGGCTGGAGCTGAGTAGAACTAGATAGCACACATCTTGTTTATGCAAAGCATAAATACAGGCATCAGTAAGGGGTTCCAGAGCAGAGCACTCTGGGAGGGACAAGGGATGGGCTAGGAAGGCCACATGGGAAGTCTACATGAGAGGGGTGTGGTTAGCTAGAACCTTGAATCTTGTCTGGCTGGAAAGGCACACCGTGTGTGCGCACAGGAACTTGACTTTGGTTGGGAGATCTGTAGCCAAGCCCTGTTGCCATGTGGAAGGTGTTCTGAATGTAAGGAAAGTGTAAGAGAAAAGCAAAAGAGAATGCCAGACTTAATCTCTACAGACTGTTTATGGAGAGGTACAGTGAGGGGCAGCAGCCTTCCTGAAGGATGCAGGTTGAAGCACTGAGCCAGGTTCAAACTTATAAGGAGGATCCTAAGAAAAACAGACTGTACCAGGTGTAGTAGGTAAGAAACTTGTAGCTGTTTGTGTCCTTGTTCAGAATAGGCTTCTTCAGCCAGGATTATCTAAGGGAGAAAACCCCAGATGGCTCTGTACCTTCAAGGCCTTCTGAGCTCAGGGGAGTACATCAATCAGGGGAGGTGTTAGGCTTATCTGGGGCTGAATGCAGCTGATATTTCCTTATAGCCTCCTAGAAGTCTTAGCGATAGTTATTAACTCTTTAGTTCCCTCTGGTTTTTAGGGAAAGATATTAACCCTTCAGTGATCTGGCTGGAAATTACTTTCTTTTGTTTTTCGAAGTAAGGTTTCATTTTAGCTCGGGCTGACCTAGAATTCACTATGTAGTCTCAGGGTGACCTTGAACTTACGGTGATCCTCTTACCTCTGCCTCCTGAGTGCTGGGATTAAAGGTGTGCACCACCACACCTGGTGGAAATTACTTTAAAAAATAAAACCAGGGGCTGGAGAGATGGCTCAGCAGTTAAGGTACTTGCCTTCAAAGCCAAACACCCTGGGTTCAGTTCCCCAATACCCACATAAAGCCAGATGCACAAAGTGGCAATGTATCTGGAGTTTGTCTGCAGTGGCTAGAGGGCCTGGTGTACCCATATTCTTCCTCTCTTCTCTGTATCTCTCTGCTTACAAAATAGATAAAATATTAAAAAATAAAATAAAATCAGGAAGGACACTCTCTACAATGTCTCTTTTAGATTTAAGGTCAATAAAAATGTTTAGAAAAGGATAAAGCCCCCATAATGTGGAGTCAAATCTTCAAAGTAGTCTTTATTCCTGACTTGTTTGTTTGTTTTTTAGAGGTAGGATCTTACTGTAGCCTAGGCTGACCTAGAATTCACTATATATTCACTCATGGTGATCCTTCTACCTCTGCCTCCCAAGTGCTGGGATTAAAGGAATGCACCACCATGCCCGGCTTATTCCAGATTTTGAGCTGGCTAAAAAATTTATTTTAATACTTTTAATATGTTCCCTCTCCTGCATTCAGCACAAGCAAAAAATTAAAGCTTTTTTTTTTTTCAGATTTATTTACTTGAGAGAGAGGCAGACAGAAAGAGAGAATAGGCACCCCAGGGCCTCCAGCCATTGCAAACAAACTCCAGATGCATATACCACCTTGTGCATCTGTCTCTACATGGGGACTGGGGAACTGAACGTGGATCCCTTGGCTTTGCTGGCAAGCGCCTTAGCTGCTAAGCCATCTCTCAGGCCTTTTCTCAGATTTTAATATGTCAATATATACTTCCACACCAATATCAGTTTTTCTACAACTTTATCTGTGACTCAAGATCTACTGAGGTCACAAGGAGCTGCTTTGGGGTTTGTCACCAACCCCCAGGGAAGAGAAGCTGGGATGGCAAGAGTTTTGTGGCCAAAGCTAACATGTAACAGTTATAGAGTCATTTCTGCTTTTCTATTGAACTCACTGAAAACTTTTCTTTTGCCTTTTTAAAGAATATATCTATTTATTTATTTATGGGAGACAGAGGAGAGAAGAGGGGCATGCCAGGGCCTGTAGCTACTGCAAACTCCAGATGTGTATACAACACCATGTGCATCTGGCTTACGTGGGTACTGGAAAATTGAATCTGGGTCTTCAGGCTTCACAGACAAGCCCCTTAAGAGCTAAGCCATCTCTCCAGCCCCCCTTTCTCTCTCTCTCTCTCTCTTTCTCTCTGTCTCTCTGCATGAAGGTGTTCATGCACATGCATGCTCACTGACTCACTCAGCCTACATAGCCAGCTCGCCCTGGGATTACAGGTAGGCCACCATGCCCTCCCAGTATTTATGTGGATACTGGGGATCCGACTTCTGTCTCGTGCTTTATCCCCTGAACCATCTTCCCAGCCCAATGGGATAGCCTTTCTTTTTTGTGGGCTTTCTTTTTTTTGAGGTAGGGTCTCAGTCTAGCCCAGGCTGACCTAGAATTCACTATGGAGTCTCAGGGTGGCCTTGAACTCACGGCGATCCTCCTACCTCTGCCTCCCAAGTGCTGGGATTAAAGACGTGTGCCACCACGCCTGGCTGGGACAGCCTTTCTAATAAGCCAAATATCACAAGGTGGGACTGTGGGGCAAGGAAAGCACAAGCTAGTTGCAGAGTGCTAAAAGAATGGGCACACCAAGGGCCAAACCGTGACTGAGATTAGCACTTTCCACAGGAAACACAATCTGTGACCCAAAGCCCTGGCCCCTCCCTCGGGTGGAGAAAGGCCCTCATGAGTGATCACACTTTCAGATTCAGCAGCATTCCTTCATAATCTTCTTTTCCCTGAACCCCAGTGGCCGCCCTGTTACCAGAGGAAAGTTACTATCTACATAAAAAAGGGCCAGTCCAAGAGGTTGCTTCCTGGTGGAGCCTTGAATGCCTCCTCAACTTTGGGGTATGAGTCTGCAGAGTAGGGTTCAGATATCAGTGTGGACATTTCCTTACTAGCAAGCCTCAGTTTCCTCTTTTATACAATAAACAACACCTGTAAGATTGTTCTAATGATTAAAAAAGGTAACTCAGCTAGGCATGGAGGTGCACGCTTTTAATCCCGGGAGGTAGAGGTAGAAGGACTACCATGAATTCAAGGCCACCCTGAGACTACATAGTAAACTCCAGGTCAGCCTGGGCTAGAGTGAGACCCTACCTTGAAAAACCAAAAACAGAAAAAAAAAAAAGTGACTCATGCCAACTGTTTGAGCAGTGTTGATAAATGGTCTGCATATTATTATTATTATTATTATTATTATTATTATTATTATTTTGGGTTTTTGAGGTAGGGTTTCTCTCTGGTCCAGGCTGACCTGAATTAACTCTGTAGTCTCAGGGTGGCCTTGAACTCATGGCAATCCTCCTACCTCTGCCTCCCGAGTGCTGGGATTAAAGGTGTGCACCATCACGCCTGGCTTGGTCTGCATATTATTAATAGCACTCACAAAAGTGTGAGTGTGGCTTATTTTGGCAATGTATTATCATAAATCTATTGGTTTCTTTTTGATCATTCCTGGCTCTGTGAGACCACTATTTAGGTAAAGCATAAAATAAAGTTGCAAATACTAAAAAACTGTTGAGAAAATGCCTTGCAGATTGCTCAAGGGCAGTGACGGGATGCTTTTTAAAGGACAGTCTTTGTGACTCAGTCAGGAACGGGTCAGGAGGTTTGCACAGTTTCTGCTTCCTCAGGAAGGGTGGAGGAAGCAAAGGAGGGGGTGCAGCTCGCTTGAGGCAGCTACTCAAAGGCTGGCTGGTTCCAAGAAAGGAGCCAGGCACAGTGGCACATAGCTGTAATCCCAGTACTTGGGAGGCTGAGGCACTACTACCTCCATGAGTTTGAGGCCAGCTTAAGCTACATAGCAAGAAATTGTCTCAATAAACAAAACAAATAAAAACGTGGGTTTTTTTCCCCCAGAAATATGTTTCTGTAGAGGAAGCTCTCCTCTAGGAGGTTTTTGTTCAGGTCCTAGGTTCCGCAGGGGTAGTTCTGTTGTAGGAGTGGAAGTCCTCACCTCTCATTCCTAAATCGAATGACAGCAGCTTCTCTGGTAGCCTGGTCACATGACTACCAAATCACCCAGCCAATGACCAAAGCAGCGCTGGTCCTGAACAGGCCCAGCACTGTGTGCTGAAGCAAAGTTACAGAATTAAGAACCGGGATCAGATTTGACACAGCAGTGGAAGCCGGTGAGGCCCACACCATGCTTCTGACAACCTAGTTCCTCACATTTTGATTCCATGCACAGAAAGGAGGGTTTCTGCTCCTTGCCTCTGGTCTGAGGCTGGCTTTTGGCAAATGCCAACTCAGGGTACAATTTTCCATAGACAGTGTTGTCTGGCTTCCTGGTAGAGAGGGAATAGGGGCTGCATTAGAAGTACAGCTGAAAAACCAAACAATGTGCTTGCTTCAGCAGCACATATACTAAAAACCATAATACAACCCTTCAAAAGGCTGCATGGGGCTGGAGAGATGGCTCAGAGGCTAAGGTGTTTGCCTACAAAGCCTAGCGACCAGAATTTGATTCCCCAGTGCCCACATAAAGCCAGATGCACAGTGGTACATGTGTCTGGAGTTTGTTTGCAGCAGCCAGAAGCCCTGGTGGACCCATTCTCTATCTCTTCTCTGCCAGGCGTGGTGGCACACACCTTTAATCCCAGCACTTGGGAGGCAGTGGTAGGATCAATATGAGTTCAAGGCCAGCCTGAGACTACCTAGTGAATTCCAGGTCAGCCTGGGCTAGAGTGAGATCCTACCTTGAAAAAAAAAAAAGAAAGAAAGAAAAGAAAAAGGCTGCATGAAGCAATTAGGGATGATTATTCCTTACAAGGAAAGGAGCAGTTGTTAGAATAACCACATATATGTATGGAGGTACTATTATGATAGCAATTATGTACATACTATTATGACAGCAATAGTATAATGTGTATGTTTTTATGATGGAAATGGCACATATATGTATAGTATTATGACGATAGCATATGTGTGTACTATTGTGATAGCACTATCATGTTGCTATTATATTAACAGCATATATATATATGTATATGAGTTACGATAGTAACAGAATATGTATATGTGTGTACTTAGTAATAACATATACATGCATGTATATACTACTACGACAATAATAGCCTAAGTATGTAGAGTGCTGTGACAGTAATAGCATATATGTGCATGCACACACACACGTAATACTATTAAGCATAGCTAACATGTGCTGAGCACTGTGTGTCTAGCATTATGTTATGGGTCTTGCGTTCTTTTCCTCAGTCATAAAGTTCAATGTATTTACTCTCACATTCACTCCACAACTATCTATAATGCCAGGCAATGATTAAGGATACAGGTGACTAAGAAATAGCCCCTCCTCTTACAGGTTAGTGAGTGGAGACTGACAAGGACACTGGTAATCACAATATTAAGTGACAGGCCTTCTCAGTGATGTTTGAAAAAGTCTCGAGGACCAGACTGAGTCCAGGTGGTAAAGTCCCAGGAGGAGGCTGACAAAAGGAGGAGGTGATACTGCAGCCCTTTGCCTCAGAGAATAAACAGGAGTTTTCCAGACAAAGAGGAGATAGAGCGTCTGGTGTAGGTACTAAGGAGCTGGTAGAAGTGTGACCAACAGGAGAGAGCCTGGGCATCATGCAAGGCCTTGCCTATGTAGGTGAGTTTTCATTTTAGAAAGCCCACTCAAGCTGCAGAGAGGGGCCACGGGTGGACACAGGCCTCAACATGGGGACACTGAGGAGGAGGCTGCTGTGATTTTCTAGCTGAGAGAGAAAGTCTGATTCAGGAAATGGCAATAAGAGTACCTGAAACTGACTGTGGGTTAGAGTCAAGAATGGCCAAGATGGTGCCTGACTGGATCAGCCTGTGGAAAACGAGGAAGGGTGGAGTGTGGCTTGCTGCTGCTGGAGCAAGTGGGCATACAGAGCCTATCTCCCAAGGGAAGGGGACTCTCCTGGGAAGATCTCAATGTGGGATATGTGAGTACAGAGGTCCAAGAGGCACCTGGCCACAGCCCTACCTTTGCTATCACATCTTTCTGTCAGCTTAGGATGCAGCACTTGAGACACTCTGTGACAATTTAGACAATCAGAACCTGATTGTTCAATCCCATTCTGAACCTATCAATTATGTTTCTGGCTATAAAGCAGGGTTTGATCTCCTCTTAAGACTCCTTCAATGTTGGGATATTCTAAAATTTGAGAGCAAAAAATTTGTACTTGTTAGCCGGGAGTGGTGGACTGCCTTTAATCCCAGCACTCGGGAAGCACAGGCAGGAGGATCGCCATGAGTTCGATTCCACCCTGAGACTACATAGTGAATTCCAGGTCAGCCTGAGCCAGAGTGAGACCCTCCCTCAAAAAAAAAAAAAAAAAATTACTTGTGGCAGAGTATGGTGACACACTCCAGGAATCCCAGCACTGGGGAGGCTGAGGCAGGATTGAGAGTGAACATAGTTGTGCTACATAGCAAAAACCTGCTGTTCAAAAAGGCAGGTGTGGGGCATAAAAGCTTAGTGGTAGAGCCCTTGTCTAGCATGCTCAAGGCCCTGGGTTAAGTTCTCAGCATCACAAAATTATATATATATATACTTTTTAATTTTTATTTTAATTTTAATTTTTTTTAAGGAAAGGATTTGGGAGATGGCTCAGTGGATAAAGTACTTGGTGGCCGGCATGAGTACCTAAGTTTGGATCCTCAGAACACATGCGCAACAGAACACTGTAGCTTAAGTGTCTGTAATACCAGCATGCCTAGAGGTGGAGACAGGAGAACCTCTCAGAAGTTCACAAGCCAGGTAGCCTGACAATTGCAGCAGTGATCAAGAAAAAATGCTGCCTTGGGGAAGTGCTGACATAACACTGCTCTTACTGTTAGCCTGATAACTGCCCCTAGACTGATGGTGACAAACAGTAATCAATCAAAACCTATCAAAACAGAAATCCAGAGGCTACAGAGAGCTCAGAACTAAATTAAACCACCAACCAGCAGGCTTGCTATGGGTCAGGGAACATTGCAGAGGATGGGGCAGAAAGACTGTAAGAGCCACAGAGTAGGTAGGAATATCCTAAGGCACGGTCCCCTGCTACTCCACAGGGACTGACTGGGACCTTCATAACCCCACAGTGAATACCATAACTCCAGAGGGGAGGGTCTCCAGGGTAACAGGAGCTGGAGCTAGGGGATAAAATAGCCTACATCAAAATAAAAGGTGGGGGGCTGGAGAGATGGCTTAGTGAATAAGACATCTTCCTGTGAAGCCTAAGGCCTCAGGTTTAACTCCCCAGAGCCCATGTAAGCCAGATGCACATGGTGGCATTTGCACCTGGAGTTCATTAATAGTGGCTGGAGGTCCTGGAGTACCCATTCTCTCCCCCTACCCTCTCTATCTGACTCTCTCAAATAAATAAATGAATAAAAATAAAAGAGAGGAGGACTTGAGAGATGGCTTAGCAGTTAAGGTGCTTGCCTGTAAAGCCAGAGGACCCAGGTTTGATTCTCCAGGACCCACATAAGCTGGATGCACAAGGTGGTACATGCATCTGGAGTTCATTTGCAGTGGCTGAAGGCCCTGGCGTGACTATTCTCTCTCTCTCTCTGCCTCTATCTTTCTATCTCTCTCTTTCTCTCAAATAAATAATGTAAATAAAAAGTGTTAAAAAATAAAATAAAAGAGAGGCTGACTGAGAGTGGGGGAAGGATGTTGGAGAGTGGAGATGCAAAGAAAGTGGGGGAGGGAGAGAATTACCATGGTTTATTGTCTATAATTATGGAAGTTGTCAATAAAAAGAGAATATTCCATTATAATTAATATAAACTAAAAAATTATATATAAAAAGATGCTTCCTCAAAGTTAAAGATGAGAACCAATACCCGAAGTTGTCCTCTGACCTACACACCCCCCCCACACACAGTGACATACATGCACACCTACACTCACACACATGAACAAATACAAACACATCATACACACCAAAAACACATAAATGACATGTCACTTATAAGCCATGTAGGGCAAGGGACTCTGTCTTTTGAAAATACTTAAAGTCAATGATGTACCCAACTTACAGTACAAATGTATTTGTGTAAGAACACTGCATTTTCTCATTGACCCTCCTCACACTGACTCTGACCAAGTTTCATTTTTTGAGACTTCCCAGGGACATCACAATGCTGTACTGGGTTCTGACAATGTGCAGGTGCTGTTCTAACCATCTGATGGATGCAGCTAAGCTTCAACAGAGCCCTAAGAGATAGGTTACTGACTTTGTGTTATAGAGAAGGAACCTGAAACTCAGTCAGGCTCCACAACCTGCCCCAAATCACCTTGAACCCAGGCAGCCTGGCCTCAGAGCCCAAATTACTACTCTAACTAATTCTAACCTCCATCCCTGGCTCTCTGCCTCCTTAGCAGAGAGCCTCCCCGGCCCCCCCCCATCCCACTCCCAGAAGCAGGGGGAAGGCCTGGCCACCAAATGCCTGGGTGTGCAGCTAGAGGCCAGTCCATCAGTACCTAGCTCCAGGTGCAGGGCAGGCCCATTCCCAGACAGGGCAGCAGGAGGTGCAGGTGGGCTGTTGTGGAATTCCCAGCGCTTCATCTGCAGCTGCTGCAGCCAGTACAGCATCACTTGCTTGGTGGCAGCCTGAGAAGCACAAGGATTAGTTAAGGCCCCAGGCCTGCAATGTGACACTTAGTGTGGCTTTCAGACAGTCACAGGTGGTTTAGGAACTTTCTCCCACCCAGAAAAAAAAAAAAAATACCGTTGCCTTGGGTTGGTACCCACCCACCTCCAAAATGCTACATGCTTCTTGGCCACAGAAGAGAATTAGGCTCCTTACTCTCTGGGCCTCAGTTTCCTAAATTGTACTATGGTAACAATACCACATGTACTAGTCAGCTTCTTTTTGCTTGGGACAAAACACCTGACAAAAATAAGTTTAGGGGAGGAAGAGTTTATTTCAGTTTACAGTTCCAGGTTAGTCTGCTGTGGTAGGGAAAACATGGCAGAAGAAGGAAGCCAGCTCACACTGTCATATCAGTAGGGACTACATAGAGAGTGATGAATGCTGAAGGCTCTGCTCGCTTTTTCCTTTTTACATAGTTCAGGACCCCAGCCCGTGGGACAGTGCTGCCCAGTTAGGTGGATCCTCCCCCCTCAATTTATCTAGCCTAGGAAATCCCTCATAGACAAGACCAGAGATTTGTTTCCATGGTGATTCTAAATCCTGACAAGCTGACAACCAGAGATTAACCATCATACCACTCAGTTCATAGATGACTATGAGGAAATGAGATGAGGAAAATAAAGTGTCCAGCACAGCGCCTGACCCAAGTGCTCAAAATTGCTCACTGGCCAGGTATGGTGGTGCACGCTTTTAATCCCAGCACTTGGGAGGCAGAGGTAGGAGGATTGCTGTGAGTTCAAGGCCACCCTGAGACTCCACAGTGAATTCCAGGTCAGCCTGGGCTAGAGTGAGACCCTATCTTGAAAACAAAAAAAATTGCCCCCTCGACAGAGATAGAGGTGCTGCATGAGAGGAAAGCGCTTTGCAGTTGTGACTTAGAGGGGCTCTGTTATCACACCCTCTCTCATAGTGACGTCTTCAAGTCTTAGCTGTCTTTTTGTGAAATGTGGGTGATCCATCTTGCTGTGGTGTACAATAAAATCACGGATATGAATGAGGCCGGAGAGCTACAACAAGCACACTATGACAACATGATGGCAAACAAGTTAACAGCTGGTGATGATCATTACTTTCCTAGCACTGGGTGGCTCAAATGCCCACTTTCACATCCACTAGCTTGCTAGGTCCTCCAGGAGAAAGATAAAGCAGGAATGACCATCTACATGAGGCTCTGAAGTGGCCCAGGTCATCAGGTAGCAGTGCTGGTCCCTGAAGCCAAGTCACCCACTTCTAGACCACACCTTTATTATAAATGGGTATGTAGTTCACATAAAGATAAGATGAGATAATGTGGGCACAGAGGATGGGCAGTTTGCCGGGAACAGATGGCCAAGCCTCACAGACATGCCCATAATCAAGGCTACATGAAAATGGCAGCAGGCAACCAGGGCAAGCCCCCCCTCCCAAGAGGTCACAGGTCACCTAGGTGGAGCCATAGAGTGTTTCTATGAGAATTCCTTGACCTCTCATGCAGGTATCAATATGATTGATTAATACAAAGAAGAAAGTCTTCTCTTTCCATACTCTGTCCTTAAACCTTCTCAGTACTTCACCCACACCTTAATGCTAACAGGCTCCAGTCAAACTCAAATCATTCCATGTTATTCCATTTAATATGTACATACTAAGCAGCAACTCTATGTCAGAGGCTGTGCTAGGCTCTGGAGATGCTGTGGCAAAGTAATAGGTATAGATAGTCCCAATTTACACTGAAGTTCATGAAGTGGCCCTTAGATCTCCTGGCCAAAAAGTCACTGTGGGGAGCTTAGACCTGCATGTCTTCCTACGTGTTCTTCTTAGGGGCTCCCTTCTGTCAGCACGAGCCCAACCAGGCAGACAGCCAGCTAACTTGAGTCATCACTTCCACCTCCTTCACACTATACTTGCCTAACATCTGTGTCCACTGCCACCTGGCTCTTCCCCAGGGCCAAAGCTCTAGCTCAGACATCATTCCTTCCAGGCCATCTCCTAATATGTTCCCTGATTACCAGCCTCCTCTCCCCTCAAGCTTTCCAAACATTCTAATCTCACTGCACTTCTCTTGGCTTAATACCCTTAAACAGCTTCCACAGCCTAGAGAACAAAATCCAAGCTCCCGAGCCTAACTCACCAGTGTCTCCACACTTCAACTCCACTTTTTGTTCCCCTATATGTAGTATCCCAGGCTCCAGGGCAAGTCTACTGTACTGTGTTTCCCCATCTTTGCTCAAGGGGTTCTCTTGGCACCCTTCTCCCTGTCCTCTGCACGTTGGCTTTTCTTTCATGCTTCAGTGTGAAATGCCTTTCTGGAAAGACCCTCCCATTCAAAGGCGCCGACTCCTCTTGTCACCATACTTTTCTTGCACAAACTTCTCCTAGTGTCTCCATAGGACGTTTAATTGTGCCTGCTAGGTTCCCCATCATTCTTTCCCAACACACTTTAAGCTGTTTGAGCATGGAGGGTAGAGGGGAACAGGGCTGACTTGTTCCACATCCCAGGGCCTAGCACAGAGCCAGGCACATGTGTGGATTAACAGGATAGGGAAAACCAGATGTTGAGAGACCCTATGCACAGCATCCAACCTGTGGAAGATGACATATGACCTGAGCCCACATAACTTCTCTCTCTCTTGTTTTTCTTCTTCTTTTTTGAAGCAAGCCTGACAGACTGCCTTTTTTAATATGCAAGAGTGAGTGAGAAAGAATTGGCAGGCCAGGGCCTCCAGCTACTGCAACAGAATTCCGGTGTGTCCCCTTGTGCACATGTGCACATGTGCGACCTTGCATACTTGCATCACTGTGCATCTGCGTGAGACCTGGAGAGTCAAACATGAGTCCTTAGGCTTCTCAGGCAAGCACCTTAATCACTAAACGATCTCTCCAGCCTTCTCTCTCTCTGTGATAGATAGATAGATAGATAGATAGATAGATAGATAGATAGATAGATGGGGGGGGGGGGAGAAAGAGGCAGAGAGACAGAAGGGGCATGCCAGGGCCTCCAGCCACTGCAAACAAACTCCAGATGCATGTGCCACCATGTGCATCTGGCTTACGTGCATTTTGGAGAATAGAACCTGGGTCCTTAGGCTTCGTAAGCAAATGCTTAACTGCTAAGCCATCTCTCCAGCCCCCAAGTGACTTCCACAATGTCTTTCCTGGTATGAAAATTCTCATTTCAATTATTTAACTGGCCTGGTTACCAGGCAAGCCCCACCTGTAAAGGAGAACTGAACCTGCTGGCACCTTGATACCTAGTTAGCTGGGGGTTGGGAGTGGGGTGAGAAGATGGAGATAAGGAAAAGGGGGCTTCCTACTTGTACTCTCTTCTATGATGCCCTTGGCCCACATCTCTCCAACTAGGTGACAGGCCACTTCTTGATATGACAGTTCTGACTTGGGTTCTGTTACCAAGTGAATACATATGTGTTCATTCAACAAACATTTATTAAGAACCCACTAGTTTAGACATGTCCAGATGAATAATGTAGGCTGATCGGTAAACCTATGTGTTTATCTTCCCAATCCCTGCCGAGGTCAGCATTCACTCTCCCCTTGGGCAAAACACCAAGACGTGAATCAGAACCCCAGCCCTGAGGACTGCAACCGCAGTATCTTAAGTAGTTCATTCCCAAGGAAGGAAGGAAGTTAAGGAAACTTCATAGTCAAGGCACCCAAAGTCAAGTTTTGATACACCCTTGCGAATATTCCAATTATTGGACCACACCGTGTAAATGCCTGACCTGGGGCCATTCAGTTCATCTATGATTCAGTTTCTTAACCCATAAAACCAGTCTCATCCTCGCTTGCGGACGGCAATGAGGAAATTAGTGTGAAAGTTCTTTGAAAAGCCCAAAGCTCGGGGCACAGGGTGGTGGCGATAGAGTCATTTACAGTGATACCCCCCACCCCCGCTAGGAACTCGCCCAAGCTTGGGGCGATGCATGGTGAAGGGGAAAGCATTCCATTTACCTTCAGGAGAATGACCCGGCCGGGAGTCTTGATCTCGAAGGTGCCCTCCTCGTCGGCGTCAGCCTTGCAGTCAAAGACGGCACTGGCGAGGTCGATGCTGTCCAGGGGGTTAGCATCCTGCGCGGTCCGCGAGTAATACAAGTGGCACTTCCTCTCGTCGTAGAAGAACCAGCGGCTTTTCCAGCCGCGGATGGGCCCCTTGCCGCCGAACTTGCTTAAATAGCCACACAGTTTCTTGGGGACCGCTTCCAGGGGTCGGGCACAACCACCTTCCGACTCGTCGGGAGGCCCCACGTCGGGCTCCCCGGCCGCACCGGGAGGGTCTACGGATTCGCAGGGAGAAGAGGTGGACTCGGGGGCGTCCTGGCCGGCGCCCTCCATCGCTGAGGGCTGGCGGGCGGGCGGCCGCGGAGGGACGAGAGCGCCGCAGGCCCACAGCACCCAAATCCGCGAGCTTCAGCAAGGTACCTGGGAATAAGGTCACCTGAGCGGGGGCGGAGCGAGCTCGGACCCGAAGACCGCCGAAGAGAGCGCGCCTCACTGACCGCCAAATCTGGTCGGGGTGACAGATCCCGCCCCTCCCGCGTTAGGCCCGCCCCTCCGGCGCCAGGCCCCGCCCAGACACGCCCACTTCCGGATCCCTCCCGCCAGGCCCCGCCCGGACACGCCCACTTCCGGATCCCTCCCGCCAGGCCCCGCCCGGACACGCCCACTTCCGGATCCCTCCTCCGCGCGCCAGTCCGCCATGTTTGCTGAGCCCTGCTATAGTTTGTGAGGTGTTCCTTCCTTTGAACGGGCGCGGGAGCTAGGTTAACGTTGGGAAAGAGATGCAGGAAAAGACTCCGGTTCCCGGCCACACTGCGGCGGTATGCTGCATCGAGGACGCACTTGGCGTCTTCCCCCGCCTGTACCTTAGTGGTGCCGCGCCGGCCACCGTCATAGGGCGCATCTCGCAGCCATTGGTGGAGAGGAACGCCGCGGCTGGGAGCCCCACTTCCGGTCTTCCCTGGACCGGTACCATCGTCCGGCCGATGGCACGGCGGCCTCCTCCTGTGCGGGCTCCCGTCGCTTCGCGCTGCTGGCACCCACTGGCCCGCGTGGGGCGTGGCTGGGCCCAGCGCCTTCCATGCGTAAGGGACCTCACGTCTGACCCGCTCGCTCAGCCTCCTGCCTGGCTTCCTCCTCCCCCTCGGTCCCAAGGCCCATTTCTACCCGAGGATTGTGCACTTCTTTCTCCTTCCCCGCTCTCTCGCGGGTCTGGAACCTTTCCTGATACTTTAGGAATCTCTATCCTTTGCCCACCACCACCCCCCAAAAAACAACCTCCGTGCCTGGTTCCCTGAATAAAGTGTTGTGGGGCCTTGGCAGCTGCCCCGAACCCAAGGCAATGCTGCAAGGGGGAAACTTGGTTTTGTCACTGGTTAGAATCTGATCACACCAACCCGTGGCTCCTTTCACTCCAGGGTACTTGAGGATGAGTGGAGGCGCCTTCGCTTGCAGAGGCTGCTGAGAGTTGAAGTCTTTTCCATATGAAGGTTGAGAGCAGGAAGCATTGCTTCTAAATGCCTAAGATATGATTTTCTTGTCCTAAATAAACATTGGCCAATGGGGAGGGATGGACACATTAGGGCTTCTTGCCGCTGCAAACCAATTCCAGATGTATGTGCCACTTCATGTAGCTGACTTTATGTCAGGCTTTGCAAACTACTGCTTTTAACTGCTGAGCCATCGCCCCAATCATGATAATTTTTTTTATAATTTTTAAATTTATCTCTTTGCAAGCAGACATGCAGAGAGAGGGAGAGAGAGAATGGGCACACCAGGGCCTCCCCTGACAACCCAATTCCAGATACATGTGCCACTTTGTGCGTCTGGCTTTATGTGGGTACTGGGGAATTGAACCCAGGTTGTTAGACTTTGCAGGCAAGTGCTTTAGCCACCAAGCCATCTTTCCAGCCCCCATGATCATTTTTTTTTTAATTAAAAATAGAGCTGGAGAGAAGGCTTAGCAGTTAGGGCACTTGCCTGTGAAGCCTAAGGACCCATGTTATACTCTCCAGATCCCACCTTAGCCAAATGCAAAAAGGTGAGGTTGTGCATGCCCAATAGGTGGCACAAGGCTCTGGAGTTCGATTGCAGTGGCTGAGGCCCTGGGCAAATTCTCTCTCTCTGAAATAAAAAGTAGAAAATTTTTAATTTTTACAAGCTAAAAATAATATAAAAATAATAAGTACTCAACCGTGAAAAGTAAGAGGAGGGAGTTTATGAGGGTGAAAGTGAAAAAAGGGACCTGTAAAGCAGACATCCACTTAGTACATCAAGAGTATGTGTTTACGTACAGCATGTAGAGCTGCTCGTGATATGTAAAAAGTAAGATTTATTTTTGTACCCCTAGAAGCAGTTTTCATCCCATTCGGGTTAACATTGCTCCCATTGAGAATGAATGGTATTGTAGCTTCAAATCAGTGGGTTATATGATGAAGTATTTAGTAAATTTTTCTAGGGGTCTTTTAGCTTGTCCTAGTAAAAACTCCTGTTTGCAGAACACTCTGTGATTCTGCTGACACCATGTTTTGGGAATAAGGACATCTGTTCTTATTCCAACATGCTGGGAACAGAGTTTGTGATATCTATTCTGTTGTTAGGGAGGTATGATATGTATCTATATTTTCAAGCTAGCCAAAATGTCTCTTGTTCCTTAGATAGGGAGCTGTTGTCTACTTTGTTTTATTTAAGCCATTATCTACATAAACTACATGTTGCAGTAAGGTTCGCATTGCTAGTAGAAATCATCCAACCAAGAACAGCTTGTGGGAAAAAGAGGTTTATTTTGGCTTACAGGCTCTAGGGGAAGCTCCATGATGGCAGGGGGAAACAATGGCATGAGCAGAGGGTGGACATCACTCCCTGGCCAACGTAAGGTGGACAATACTGACAGGGGAGTGTGCCAAACACTGGCATGGGGAAGCTGGCTGTAACACCCATAAGCCCACCCTCAGCAATACACTGCCTCCAGGAGACATTCCCAAATCTTCATCAGCTGGGAACCTAGCATTCAGAACACCTAAGTTTATGGGGGACACCTGAATCAAACCACCACACTACATGAACCTTGTACACAGAGCTGCCTCAGGGCACCTATAAAAAAAAAAAAAAAAAAAAAAAAAGATTGCCTAGAGTCCACTGGTTCGTCACAGCTCAATTCCTCTGCACTGGTCATTCAAGACCTAAAAGCAGGTTCAATTGGTGCCAGTAAGTGATGACGCCAGTAAGGTGGTGCTCAATGTGAGGCACCCAACCTAGGAAGAGTAGACTGGCGAAGAATGATGGAGAGGTATGTGGTTCTGGCAAAGTGTGCAAGGAATCCACTCCAGGACACCAGAGTAACCATGGGTCAATCCCATAGTAAAAGGGAGGATACTAAAAGCACCATTGGTCAAGCCCATAGTAAAAGGGAGGCTTACATGTGCTTATTGTGCAGCATGTCAAAAGCATTAGGGGCAGGAAAAAAAAGAGGAATTTTTTTTATGAACTTTTTGAATACATAGATAAATATTGCTACTGGCTACCTCCACAAGGCCCTCTGCAGATGCAACAATGGAAGGAAGTTTCAAAATCTTTTAAGCAAACTCACCAGAGAGGTGGAATTATTCCTCTAAACATTTGGTCTTTGTGCAGTTTTATTACTTTAGCTATCCAGACATTAAAAAATTACCCCATTGGTAGCTGCAGACTTTAAGGGCCCCACAGACAATGCAGAAGGTAAAATTAGTTGTGAGGAAGATGATCTGCCTTCCATCTCACCATATCTTTCATCCTTGGAGTCAGAAGACCCAAGGAATATGGTAATCCTCAAGCAGCCTCTGTGTACTACGTGGTTAAACACACACACACACACACACACACACACACACACGTTTCAAGTCAACAGATTAAAAATAAGTAATATTTCTCAATCCTGGACACAGAGTCTTAAAAGAGAACTTCAAAGAATTCAGTCTCAAGGACAATCCTCAATAATATGCCACAAAAAGATTTTACTAGAACAGGCTAAAAGACCCCTACTTCAGATATTTACATCATATTATTTTAGTTCATTAGTGATGCTATTAGTAAATACCTCAGGCTAGGCTATTTATAAACAACAGAAATTTATTTTCCCTGTTCTGGAAGCTCAGAAGTCCCCACAGATCCCACTCTGCTTCAAACATGGCACCTACCTGCTGCTGCTTTTGTACAAGAGCTCATTCATGAGGGCTTCACCCTCATGACACAGCTATCTCCCAAAGCCCACTTTTTCTTTGTGTGTGTGTGTGCGTGTGTGTGCTACATGCATGTGTTTGTGTACAGATGTGCATGCCTTTAATCCTAGCACTTTGGAGGCAGAGGTAGGATTGCTGTAAGTTCAAGGCTACCCTGAGACTATTAAATGAATTCCAGGTCAGGCTGGGCTAGAGTGAGAACTTACCTCAAAAAAAAAAAAAAGAAGAAGAAGAAGAAGAAGAAGAAGTGGAGGAGGAAAGAGGAGGACGAGGGCTGCAGAGATGGCTTAGCAGTTCAGGTGCTTGCCTGTGAAGCCGGAGCACCCATGTTTGACTCCCCAGGCCCCATGTAAGCCAGATGCACAAGGTGACACAAGTGCAAGGTGGTGCACACGTCTGGAGTCTAATTGCAGAGGCTGGAGGCCCTGGCATGCTAATATTCTCTCTCTCTCCCTCTCATAAGTAAATAAATAAATAAATAAAAATGAAGCAGGGCAGGAGAGATGGCTTAGCAGTTAAGGTGCTTGCCTGCAAAGCCTAAGGACCCAGGTTCAATTCCCCAGAACCCATGTAAGCCAGATGCACATGGTGGCACATGCATCTAGAGTTTATGTGCAGTGGCTAGAGCCCCTGGTGTGCCCATTTCTCTCTCTCTCTCTCTCTAATAAATTTAAAAATGAAGCAGGGGCTGGGGTGTAACTCAGTGGTAGAGCTCTCTCAGTGTCCCTCTCAATAGGATCTTGCAATGTAGCCTAGGCCTCTCTCTCCTCCTGCCTCAGCCTTTCAAGTGCTGGAATTACAGGCATGCACCATGTTGAATAACTTTTCTAGGGCAATGTGAACAAATATCTATCCACCTCAGACAGGGCACCATGACCCAAGAAATAATTCCACCCAAATGTAACTTGGTGAACCAGTGAGTTCATAATGAATTACATGAGCATGGGTGAGGGGTTATTTACAGGAGCATGGGTGACTTAAAAAGCCTTATTACTGAAAGTACCACTGTGACTCATTAAAGCAGATTCCTTGTTACTTCCTTCCAACATGCAGGCAGCTCCACCCAAAAGAATTCCCCACCAAGCAATTTACTGCTTCTATATCCTTGGGGAGTGGCCTTAAGAAACTTGTAACTTTTTAAGCTTCCTTGGCTTAATGAATTTCCTAGGTCTTATGAGCCTTATTCCTTCTTCCAAGAGCAACAGAGCACACTACCACCCCACTCTTCAGTGGTAGTATCTAGCATGTGTTTGAGTCACAGCAGGAGAGAGAGAGAGAACATGAATGGTGGGGGAAGGTGGGCTGGGGAGATGGTTCAGTGGGAAAAGTGCTTACCTCTTAAGCATCACTTTGGATCTCCCTCACTCATGTGAAAGCTTGGCACAGCGGTACATGCCAGTAATCTGAACATTGAGGGGCCAGATATAGAGAATCCCTGGGGCTCACTGGCTAGTTAATGTAACCAAATTGATGAGCTCTAGGTAAGCTCCAAGTTCACTGAGAGACAATTTCTCAAAAATAAATACATAAGATGGAGAGTGACCGAGGAAGATTCTTGATGTCCATGTATGGCCTTCAGATGCACGTGAACCTTCACATGCATGTGCAATCCCACACATGGATAAACATACACACACACATGCACACCATACACATACACATAAGAAAAGGAAGGAAAAGAAAGGAAGGAAGTGGCTGAAGCAATGGCTTAGCAGTTAACTGACTTGCCTGGAAAGCCAAAGGACCCAGGTTCGATTGCCCAGGACCCACATAAGCCAGGTGGACAAGGTGACACATGTGTCTGGAGTTTGTTTGCAGTGGCTAGAGGCCCTGACACACCCATTCTCACTCTCTCTCTCCCTCTGTGTCTCAAATAAATAAACAACAATAATAAATAAAATGAACAAGTTAAAATTTTTAAGAAAGGAAGGAAGGAGGAAGGAAGGGAGGGAGGGAGGGAAATGGAAATCATGGACAAACAATAAACCATTCACAAAAGACAGGTCATTTTTTTATTTTTATTTTTCAATGTAGGATCTCTAGCGCTGGCTGACCTGGAATTCACCCTGTAGGCCCAGGCTGGCCTCAAACTCACAGCAATCCTATTACCTGGGCCTCCCAAGTGCTGGTATTAAAGACATGCACCACCTTGCCTGGCAAGAGACAGGTCTTAAATGGCCAAGGAATCACTAGCTATGTTTGTAAAAAGCAAAACAAAACTTCATTTTACCCCTGTGATAATTTTCACTTCTTACATTGATAAAGTGTCTTATTTGTTTGTTAGATGATAATTTTTGGCTCTCAAATACTTCAAATCTGCTGGGTAGAGTGGTATTAATGATACAAGGAACACTGGGAAACTTGGCAGTGGAGATCCCTAGCTATGGTTGTAGCTCTGTGGTGGAGTACACATACTATGCTCTGAGTTAATCACTTTCACTGGAAGAAAAAAAAAAGTCTTAGGAATTTCCATATAAATTTAGGAATTCAACAATAAGAATCTGTTGTAAAAGCATACACATGTTTGCAAATATGTTCTTCATAGCATATTATAAAAAGTTGAGGACTGTGACTGTAGAGATGGCTTAATGGTTAAAGCACTGGCCTGAAAAGTCAAAAGACCCAGGTTCGATTCCCCAGGACCCATGTAAGCCAGATGTCCAAAGTGGCACATGCATCTGAAATTTGTTTGTAGCAGCTGAAGGCCCTGGCACACCCATTCTCTCTCTATCTGCCACTTTCTCTCAAATAAATAAATAAATTGAAAGCAACATAAATGTACAAAAATCTAAAGTTGGTTACTTAAGGAATCACTTTTTTACATAAGGATATCAAGGAATGTAGTAAATGCAAGATGAACAAAATAAACCGCAAACTATTTGCAGCAAACAGTTTCTGTTTGGTAAAGAAAAAATATATTACACGTGCGCATAAAAATAAAGCTGAAGAGCCATCATGGTGGTGCACACCTTTCATCCTAGCACTCCCCAGGCCAGGTAGGAGGATCATTGTGAGTTTGAGGCCAGACTGAGACTATAGTGAATTCCAGGTCAGCCTGGGTTAGGGTAAGATCCTACCTCAAAAAAACAATCAAATAAAATTAAAAATAGGCTGGGCGTGGTGGCACATGCCTTTAACCCAGCACTTGGGAGGCTGAGGTAGGAGGATCACTGTTTGAGGACAACTTGAGACTACATAGTGAATTCCAGATTACCCTGGGCTAGAGTGAAACTGTACTTTGAAAACAAACAACCCCTTTTTCGCTGGGCAGATGCTTACAAGACTGGTTCCCAGGCCACCGTCGTGGGCATAGGTACCACTGGCCGCACTCTTCAGAAAGATGTCGCCTGGGATGCCGGGAGCAGCCAGGGCTGCGTCTGCGTGGACGCAGTGTCTATCCCCATGCAAGGCCCTGGTGCCAGGGCCATGAACAGGACTGCAAACCTGCTGCTAGATGGCAAGGAGCATTGCCTGCTGCTGGGGGAGAGCTTCAAGGAGTGGCTGCGCTCCTCCTTCCACACCATTTGTTATGATTATTTTTTTGCCTTTTATTGTTATTATTTTTAATTGACAATTTCCATAATTGTAAACAATATCCCATGGTAATTCCTCCCTCCCCCCACTTTCACCTTTGAAACTCCACTCTCCATCATATCCCTTCCCCAATCAGTCTCTCTTCTATTTTGATGTCATGATCTTTTCCTCCTATTATGATGATATTGTGTAGGTAGTGTCAGGCACTTGTGAGGTCATGGATATCCAGGCCATTTTGTGTCTGGAGGAGCAGTTGTAAGGAGTCCTACCCTTCCTTTGGCTCTTCCATTCTTTCCTCCACCTCTTCCACAATAGAGATATTTCAGTGCTGAGCACTCCTCTGTCACTTCTTCTCAGCACTGTGATGCCTCTTGAGTCATCTGCCATCTGAAAAGAGAAGGTTATCCAACCAAAAGTGAGAGTAGCATTAATATATGGTTATGAACATTAAGAGAAGTGCTTACTGGACAGTTTGGTGAGCATAGTATATAAATTTAGCCAGATACCAGGAGACATTACACCCCTAGGGCTCACAACTACCCCTGTTGTAGGTTTTCAGTATCAGGGATGTATTTCTTCCTATGGAGCGAGCCTTCAGTCAAATTAGAGGGTGGTTGGTTTCCCCTATAACAGACATGCCACTATTGTACCTGTTGGCTTATTTGGCCTGGCTGGCCAAATATAAGGCTTTCAATATCCACTGTTGAGTATCTTCACTGGTGATTTCTCTTCTATTGAACTGCATGCAAGTGTAGCTTTTTTCCAGCTTTCTGTCAGCTGGTCTACATGGAAGAGGGTTTCAGCTCAGCTCCAGCAGGATTTGTCAGTGACCTTGCAGCCCAAGTATGTGCAGTTTTCAGCAATAGGTTCTTACCATCTATTCCTGATGGGAAACCAAGGGCCTCAGCAATGCCTGTAATATTTTGGGGGCATCAGGGACCTCCCTGGCCAACAATTCACTGGAAGGTATCCCATCCCTGGCACTGAAAATTTTCTGTTAACAATCTATGGCTCCTGAGTGTTCCATTGTCCAAAAAAGTAGGTTTTAATAAGAATTATTTATATTCTTTTAGATTTTGATTAGCTCTCCCTCCACATTTCCTTTACTCAATCTCTTCCCCTGACCTCACATAGGCCTTTTCACCCCCATTAAACTGTTCTTCTACTTACATATATACAATATTCTATTAAGTCCCCCCTCCCTCCACTTATATCTCCTTTCTAGCTTACTGGCCTCTGCTACTGAATTTTTTCCCTACTCACATAGAAGTTCAATCATTTGTAGTTAGGATCCACATATGAGAGAGAACATGTGACTTTTGGCTTTCTGGGCCTGGGTTACCTCACTAAGTATAATACTTTCCAGATCCATCCATTTTCTTGCAAATTTCATAACTTAATTTTTCTTTGCCACTGAGTAAAACTCCATTGTGTAAATGTGCCACATCTTCATTATCCACTCATCAGTGAGGGGCATCTAGGCTGGTTCCATTTCCTAGTAATTGTGAATAGAGTGGCAATAAACATGGTTGAGCAAGTATCTATAAGGTAATGAGATGAGTCCTTAGGATATATGCCTAGGAGTGCTATAGCTGGATCATGATCATATGGTAGATCTATTTTTAGCTGTCTCAGGAACCTCCACAGTGATTTCCATAATGGCTGGACCAGATTGCATTCCCACCAACAGTGTAGAAGTGTTCCTCTTTTTCCACATCCTCACCAGAATTTATGGTCATTCATTTTCATCATGGTAGCCAATCTGACAGTAGTTGAGATGGAATCTCAATGTAGTTTTAATCTGCATTTCCCTGATAACTAGGGATGTAGAACATTGTTTTAGATGTTTATATGCCATCTGTATTTCTTCTTTTGAGAACTCTCTATTTAGTTCCATAGTCCCCCCACCCCCACTTTTTTTTGGGGGGGGGTTTGAGGTAGGGTCTCACTCTAGCCCAGGCTAACATGAAATTCACTATGTAATCTCAGGGTGGCCTTGAATTCATGGTTATCCTCCTAGCTCTGCTTCCTGAGTGCTGGGATTAAAGGTGTGCACCACCACACCTGGCCATAGCCCATTTTTTAATTGGGTTATTTGATTTCTTCTTATTTTTTATTTATATTTTTATTTATTTATTTATTTTGTTTGTTTGAGGTAGAGTCTCACTCCAGCTCAGGCTGACCTGGAATTAACTATGTAGTCTCAGGGTGGCCTTGAACTCACTGTAATCCTCCTATCTCTGCCTCCCGAGTGCTGTTATTATTTAATTTTTGAGTTCTTTGTATATCTTAGATATTAGTCCTCTATTTTCTCCCATTCTGTAGGTTGCCTCTTTGCTCTATTCATAGCGTTCTTTGCCATACAAAAGCTTTGTAATTTCATGAGGTACTATTCAAATACACAGAGGATGAAATCAGAGAATCACTCTCATTCACAATTGCATCAAAAAAAATAAATAAATAAATAAAGTACCTTGGGATAAACTTAACCAAGGAAGTGAAGGATCTCTATAATGAAAAGTTTTAAACACTCAAGTGAGAAATTGCAGACGACACTAGGAAATGAAAAGACATCCCTTGTTCTTGGATTGGAAGAATCAATATTGTGAAGATGGTAATCTTACAAAAAGCAATCTACACATTTAATGAATCCCCATCAAAATTCCAATGGCATTCTTCACAGAAATAGAAAAAATATTCAGAAATTATTTTGGAAGCACAAAAAATCCTCGAATATATAAAACAATTTTGAGCAACAAAAGTAAGACTAGTGGTATCACCATACCTGATTTTAACCTATATTACAAAGCTACAGTAACAAAAACAGCATGGTACTGGCACAAAAACAAACACATAGATCAACGGAACAGAATAGAAGGCTCAAATGTAAGTCTGGGTGGCTATAGCCACCTGATATTCGACAGAAATGCCAGAAATACTCATTGGAAAAAAGACAGCCTGTTCAGCAAATGGTGCTGGGAAAATTGGATATGTATCTGCCTCCTGGGTGCTGGGATTAAAGGTGTGCACCACCATGCCCAGCAGTAAGGAAGTAAGGAAGGAAAGGGGATCCTCACATGGCATCATAGAAATAGGTTAAAGCCACTTTACATTCATGAGCAAGTGGTAAGAAAGCTTTGTCTGACCCAGTCTGATGAGACTGTAGAGATGGACTTTAGGACAGTCTCATGTCAGCTGGTTAATACCCTGGAGACCCACTAGCCCAGTTCCTCATGAGCTAGGAAAGAGAAACACCGCTGGGTCATGGCCCCCAGCCCAGGTCTTCTTATTACTTCTTCTGAATTATGCATATTGGAATCAGATTCTTACATATGGAGATTTTAGATGGACACTTTTTTTTTTTTTGGTTTCTCGAGGTAGGGTCTCACTCTGGCCCAGGCTGACCTGGAATTCACTATGTACTCTCAGGGTGGCCTTGAACTCACAGCGATCCTTCTACCTCTGCCTCCCGAGTGCTGGGATTAAAGGTGTGCATCACCATGCCTGGCTCAACATTGCCACTTTTATTGGATTCCAAAAGACAAAAGTGTTTTTGAGTACATCTAACTTGAATTCTGATTCAAATGATCCCTAAATGCCTGGGGTTGAGTGAGCCAATGACACCAGCAGCCACTCTTCTATGGGTGACTCAGCTCGCCCGAGGCTTTTAGTTCCATGTGGACTCAGCCGAGGTGGTTTTCATTCCATGGATTTTAGCAGGGGTAGGAGCGGAAGAGAGGTGTGGTAGGGAAGCCTCTGGACAAATGAGCCAGCAGCAAGTTTCCACGATGAGAATCTAGCACATTCCTGTCAGCACTTTCTATTCATGCTGCTGTATCACTGCTTGTGCCTGGCTCCCAGATGGATTTGTATTTTTATAGAAACCTAGAAGGAAGTCGCAAGATTGCCTTCTGCAGTGCTGTTTCCAGATGAATCTGTTGTTGCTGGACACTGGTCACTAGTAAATGTCCGTGCTGTGTAATGTGTGAAGTGTCCTGTGGTTAGTGCTGTGTTGCCATGTCTGTAGTTTGAATGTGTCTGCTTGGCTTCAGCGAGTGTCAAGACATAGCAGTGGCTTTCCGTCCTCAGGTTCCTCCACTCACGTGGAGGGAAACGAACAGATGGTTCCCGGATGGAGCTTTGGGGCAGAATTGCACCATCCATGGCCAACTGTTCCATCTGCACAGAGACTCCAGTGAGCTGGCGATGAGGCAGAGTCATGCCCTGCAGCGTGCCCATGCCACCCTGCCTGAGTTCAGATGAGAGGTATGTGAGAGCGCCTTGTGATGAGGGCTCAGTGGATCCAGCAGCAGGAAGGAACCTGTTTATAGTTGTTGCAGTTAGGTTCGTATTGCTGGCAGAAATCACCTGACCAAGAGCAGCCTATGGGAAAAAAGGGTTTTTTTGTTTGTTTGTTTGTTTGTTTTTTTGGCTTACAGACATGAGGGGAAGCTCCATGATGGTAGGGGAAAGTGATGACATGAGCAGAGGGTGGTCATCACTTCCTGGCCAACATCAGGTGGACAACAGGAACAAGAGAGTGTGCTAAACACTGGCAAGGGGAAACTAACTATAACACCCATAAGCCCGTCCCCAACAATACACCGCCTCCAGGAGTCTTTAATTTTCAATTGCCATCTGCTGGGGAACCTAGCATTCAGAGTATTTAAGTTTATGGGGGACACCTGAATCAAATCATGACAATAGTGAACTGAAAATTGCTTTAAAACACTTCAGTTAGGAAAGCTCAGCTACAGAAAGGGTCATGATTGGGAGACTTGAATTGTTACTGGATGTGGGCGTTAGAACTATTTCACTGCTCTTGCTCAAACTGAGGCAGGTTCCAGGAATTTATACACGCCTTCCTTTTCTCCAAAGTCTTGCCTTATGTAGTCAGAAATGTTGGGTCAGAGCGTTTCATTTCTATAGGAAGTATTTGCGTATGACACTGGGCTTGGAGAGTAAAGCCTCAGACCTCCCCGTCACCTCTCCTACCCAGTACCCCACATGATTCTCCAGTGTGGCTCCTACTTTTACTCTTTGCACAAATCCTTCAATGGTTCTGTCCTCCAGTCCCCACCAGAATAAGGAAGCTTCTTTGGGCTGCAGAATGTACTCACGAATGACTTCTCATGAGGATCCTTTGCCAGTCAGACTGGACTTGCTCCTATCCTTGTGCGTCTGCTGTCCGTGGCTCTCCTCCTCTCACTCCCAGCCCCTGTCATCATGGCTTCTCTGCTTCTTTCAACCTGCGGGGTGTGCCCAGTGTGCACCTGACCTTTGCTTGCACTCTGGTTGGTCCAGGCTGCTCCAAGCAGGGACTGTCTGCCCATCTTCATAGAATTAGGCATTTCGGGGGCTTCTGGCCTGGCTGGGAAGGGGGCTGAGAAAACTAACAGGGAAGGACAAAGGATAGGCAGAGAAAGCACTCCAGGCATTTGGACAAAGCTGAAGATACCCATGGAGGTCTCAACATGAATTTTTAGTGTGTCTTTCTTTGGTCTATGCAGTGTTGACAGTACTAAGGGTCATTTAGATGAGGTGGATAGACAAGTGACCAGCATCTGAGAAGCCAGGGAAAAATGGGACTTGGGGAAACAGATGAACTAGCTGTTTGTAATAATGCCAGTAGTACTTATTTCTGTAGCAGAATCATTTTCTCTGTGGGTGGTATCCTTCAGTGGTAGGAAACCTTAAAAATTCCAAATCCTTACTTCCCTATTTGAGAGTGCATGAGAGAGCTATTTATTACATTATTTTGAAAGGGAATTATTTTTCTGTTTCATGGACATGTATTAGATATAGCCAAACTGGACAATTCTATTTGGCAAGAAACATAGAATTTTTGAAACTCAGGCCTTAACTAGTAGCTTGGGAGACAAGACCAACTGAAGCATTGTGACATGTTCTGCTCCTGTTATTTATGTCTTGGATTCACTGACTTGTTCTTCAAGGGGAATTTAAATCTTGTGCCTAAAACGTTCATTTGATTAATTATGATGTAGATACACCTGTTTATATTTACGTAAGATATTTGCTGTATAGAGGTCCCCCTTTTTTCGGTATTTCGAGATAGGGTCTCACTCTGGCCCAGGCTAACCTGGAATTTACTATGTAGTCTCAGGGTGGCCTTGAATTTACGGTGATCCTCCTACCTTTCTCTCCCAAGTGCTGGGATTAAAGACGTGCGCCACCACACCTGGCTCCCCCCTCTTTCAAAAGATGAACATATTTAAGTAAAAAAATGAAGGTCAGCAATGAAAAACAAACAAACAAACCAACAACAACAAAAACAAAAAGGGCTGGAGAGATGGCTTAGTGGATAAGGCATTTGCCTACAAAGTGAGAGGATCTCGGTTCCACTCTCCAGGACCCACGTAAGCCAGATGCACAAGGGGGTGCATGCATCTGGAGTTCGTTTATAGTGGCTGGAAGCCCTGGAATGCTCATTCTCTCTCTTTCTCGCTCTGCCTCTTTCTCTCAAATAAATAAATAAAAATATATTTAGAAATAATAAAAAATAAGCTAGGTGTGGTGGTGCATGCCTTTAATCCCAGCACTCGGGAGGCAGAGGTAGGAGGATCTCTGAGTTTGAGGACACCCTGAGACTACATAGTGAATTCCAGGTCAGCCTGGGCTAGAACAAGACCCTACTTTGAAGCAGAAGCAAAAAGAAATTAAATTTATTCATGCTTTTGGGAGTTTTCCATAATTTAAATACATAATTGAGTCAGGCATTGTGGCATGTACCTGTAATCTCAGCACCCAGGAGACTGAGGCAGAAGGATATTAAATTTGAGTTTAATCTGGGCTACATAGTATGACTCTGTTTTAAAAAATACCAATACAAAAGTTTAAATCTTAAAAAAGTATAAATGCACGCCAGGCACGGTGGTGCATGCCTTTAATCCCAGCATTCCAGAGGCAGAGGTAGGAGGATTGTCCTGAGTTCAAGGCCAGCCTGAGACTTCATAGTGAATTCCAGGTCAGCCTGGGCTAGAGAGAGACCCCACCTCATAAAACAAACAAACAAAATTACATATGTGCAAAGTGCACATTTGTTGCCATATTCCAGTTGTTCCAAAGTTGAATATAATTTTTTAATTCAAGAATGGATGTCAGGTATCTTTTCTCTCCTGAGACCAACAAAGGGGACCGACCTCTCCCTGGGCACTAGGCAGGTTTTAGTCATTGTTAAAGTTGCTAGTAACATTAATGATGAAATCTT
Source organism: Jaculus jaculus (assembly GCF_020740685.1). Taxonomy (NCBI): domain Eukaryota; kingdom Metazoa; phylum Chordata; class Mammalia; order Rodentia; family Dipodidae; genus Jaculus; species Jaculus jaculus. The sequence goes on from NC_059102.1 coordinate 108,923,963, forward strand.
TATGTTTGTAAGCACTCCTGGTATAAGTAAGCAAAGACACTGGAAATGGAGAAATTTGTCTCTGCAATTAGTAGCTACTAGATTCTCTTGCTGCTCAAGCTTCCTTGAGCAAAAGCAGTCAAATAGTTAGTCAGACCACCCTCATACCGACACCAGCCATCTTGACCACTCCATGGACACACTGAGTTAGCTATGCCAAAGTATGCAGCTGGCAGTCTTTTGCACAGGAGGCAGGAGGATCAGGAGTTCAAGACTGACCTCACTACATAGTAGGCTCAAGGCTAGCCTGGGCTACATTAGACTGTCTCAAAAAAAGTGGGGACGGGCAGTGGATAAAATGCTTGCCACACAAGCATTAGCATTTGAATTGATGAATTGATAAGGCTGTGATTGGTCCAACAAATGGCTGAGATAGGTCCAAACACTTCAGGCTTTATAGTCAAGCTGCTAGGCTCACTCTGTGATTTGGCTAGGAAGTCCCTCCTGTGCTTCCACAAAACAATCAAAGAGTCGCCTATGCAAAGCAGAATAACCAAGAAGCTTTCTTAGCGAAAGAAGTGTGTAGTGTCCAGCTCCCTGGTGTTATAGGGTTTGGACACAGCCTGGAACACTGTCATCCTCACGGAAAGGGTTGGTAATGCTAATGCAAGCTGTGGTGGTGTGCATGTAGAATGTGCCTCATCTCTCAGTGTTTGGATGCTTAACATTTAGGAGGTGGTGTCTTGGTAGAGAAAGTATGTCAGTGGGGTTGGGCCTTGTGTTATAACCCAGCCCTGCTTGGTGCTCTAACTTTTGCCACTTCCTCGAAGCTGGTATGATGATGTGATGCTTACTGTCTGCTCTTGCCATGCTTTCTCCACCATGATGAAACTTCCTTCAAAACTGTTAAGCTGAAATAAATCCTTTTCTTTCAATAGATTGCTTTTGGTATTTTTGTCCCAGCAACAAAAATAGTAATGGATAGACATGTCCTGTCATGGGTTGAATTATATCCTCCCCCTAAAATTCATATGAAGTCCTCCCCTTTAGTGCCTCAGAATATGGCCATATTTAGGAACAAAAAAGGGCTTTAAAGAGCAAATTAAGATGTGCCCTAACTTAATCTGAGTGCCCTTGTAAAATGTGATTAAGACAAGGATACTCACAGAGTTCCATGTAAGGACACAGGGAAGAGAGAAACCTGAAATGAAACCAACCCTGTTGACAAGTTGGTCTTGAACTTCCAACTTCCAGAACAGCAAGGAAGCCAGTTTCTGTTGTTTCAGCCCCACAGTCTGTGCGTTGTTACAGCAGTGCACAAACTCATACCCCGAGGCAAAGAGCACTTCCTTGGAAACACATCCTAGGAGCAGCCCAAAGTGCCTTAGAGTACCCCTAAAATTCCTTGGAATAAGCACAAATGTGAATCATATCAGATAGTCCATTTTTAAAGTATCAAGTATTCTTAATTTCCGAAAATCATAGAAATTCAGTGGATATGATGGCAAAAGCTCCAGGAGACGGCATCAAGAGAAACATTTGATGCTTTTGTGCTGTTCTGAACTAGAAGCGGCTACGTGCAAGGACCAAGATATGCTTCTGGGGATAGGCCCTCAACTCCCTGGAACTGAGTTCTTTAATGCCTGACTGAACCAGAACAGGAACTCCGAGAGCGCTGGCAAGGAGCCCAGACCCACCTGAACCTTCACAGACCTACATACAGAACCACACTGTTCTCACTCCAGCCCTTCCTGCCACACCTTGCTATGATTAGATCAGGAGTGCAGAAGGGGCCAGATGCACCTCAGTGATGTTGCCATCCCCTCTGTGGTCCAAGGGGGGAAGGTGACCATCTGCAAGCCAGGAACCTCAGCTGCTGTACCTTGATCTTGGACTTTCCAGCTTCCAGAATGTCAGTTGTCTAAACAACAACTAGCTGAATGTGGTCAGATTCTGCACCCCGTCTCTGCACTCCACTAGGGCAACTGTGCTAGCCCAGTCAGGGTGTTGAATGGTAGGAAACTTGGCCTTTGGGATTTTTGCTTGCCGGTCACATTTTATTAGTTTCCTTATATGAAAAATGGGAATCATAACATCTACTCATGACATCTCATTGCATATTTGTGAAAACTAAAAGGTAATAGTGGAACATGTTTGGTTAGGCATCCCACATCTACAGCATGCCCAGGAGTGCTCCAGGAAAAAGAAAAAGGAATTATGTTTCAAGTTTCTGGATATTAGGAGAGACTCACTGTTGATCTAGAGGCATCAGTTGCTATCTTTTTATTTATTTATTTTTGGTGCACTCTGGTTATTATGTGGTCAACAGCCTTCCACACTCCACTTTAATATTAGCTGTAAACCTGAACTTGTCTGACAGCGACATCTTGTGGCCTTCCCATGTAATTATAATTATAATATACCTTCCCATATAATTATTCCTTAAGCTCTTTGTAAGGGCTTAAAAGCAGTCCCAAGCCATACACCATTCCCACAACATATTCCAACAGGCAGGATTTATTATGAAATATTTAAAATCAATGTATTAAAAATTTTATTTATTTATTTGAGAGAGAGCGAGAGAAAGGAGCAGAGAGAGAGAGAACGAGAAAGAGAAAGAGAATAAACACACCAGGGCCTGTAGCCCTACAAATGAACTCCAGACACATGCGCCACCTTGTGCATCTGGCTTATGTGAGTCCTGGGGAATCGAACCTGGGTCTTTGGTTTAGCAGGCAAGCGCCTTAACTGCTAAGTCATCTCTCCAGTCCATCAATGCATTTAAAATATTCCTTCAATCCAGTTATTTAGCCAGAGAAGCTGATTTTCTATCAAATTCACACGTTTCTGTTTGGAATGAAATTATTACATGTATTAATAAAGTATTATATTGAAGTCATTTGGCATTATATTTCATGTTGATTCTTTTCTTTTTTATTACAGGTTGTTTATATTTCATAGGAGTAGCTTACATGAATATTATTACACAGTGTTATTAAAAGTTCATTAAAGGCTGGAGAGATGGCTTAGCAGTTGATCGCTTGCTTATGAAGCCCAAGGATCCCAGTTCGAGGCTTGATTCCCCAGTACCCACGTAAGCCAGATGCACAACGTGGTGGATGCAATCTGCAGTTTGTTTGCAGTGGCTGGGGCCCTCTAATGTACCCATTCTCTCTCTCTATCTTCCTCTTTCTCTCTCTGTCTCTCTCAAATAAATAAATAGTTCATTGAAAACTGTTGGTAACATCATTTATGTGCTAATAAATTTATTTTTCAGTATTATCATTTCCTCTCCGCTTTTTCTCCTTTTATTTATTTGTTTTGTTTTTTGAGTCAGGGTCTCACTCTAGCCCAGGCTGAATCACCTGGAACTCACTCACTGCCCAGGCTAGCCTTGAAATCATGGTCATCTTCCTGCTGGGATCATAGACGTGAGCCACCATCCCCAGGTTCTTCTGCCCCCCCTCCATCCTTCCCTCTGTCTTTCCCTCCATCCATTCGCTTCCCTCCCCTCTCCTTCCCTTCCTTCTTCCTGTTCTTTTTGCAGCACTGGGGAACAAACCCAGGATTACTGAAGTAGACCTCAGTCCACAAATATAATTATATATATGTTATATATATATTTATTTTTTTGTTTGGTTTGAGATAGGGTCTTGCTCTAGCCAGGCTGACCTGGAATTCACTATATAGTCTCAGGCTGGCCTTAAACTCACAGTGATCCTCCTACCTCTGCCTCCCGAGTGCTGGGATTAAAGCCATGCGCCTCCACACCTGGCTTTAATTTTCTATTGATAATAAGCCCAAAGAACTTATGTTTGACACATATAACTTTCAAATATGCATGTTTAAGAGAATTAGCTTCATTTAAAACCACAAGTCATCTGCAAGTAGGTCTTCTTGTTAGTGGTGTTCTATAAAATACTGAATTAGACAAGCAGTGGTTATTGGAAATGGAGGATGCAGAGACAATTATTAATTTTGCATGTATACCGCACAATAAATACAACATGACCTCAGAGGCCAAGATGTGCTCTTCACACTACTGGAAGGACCTGGTAGCAAACAACAGCTCCATCAGTCAACTCGCGCTTGACTGAACATAATAGAAATTCAGTTCTACGTGTCAAACACAGAGGTTAGCTAGAGGATTCCACAAGAAATTACCTGACATTACACACATGAGCACTCCTCTGTTTTACATTCCATTTTGAATGCTGAATATGAAACAGATTCTGCAAAAGAAAAGCTTAGCTTCAGGGAACACACTTTAAAACTATTTTGTATTTTTCGTGTACGTGAGTGCAGGCAAGCCACAGTGCGGGTGTAGAGGTCAGGGGACACCTTTTAGGCATTGCTCCTTGTCCTTCACCTCCTCTGAGGCAGAGTCTCACCACTGTTTGCTAGGCTAGCTGGTCCAGGAGCCTGTGGGAATTTTCTGTCTGTCTCCTATCTCACTGTAGGCATGCTGGGATTACAGAAGTCCACCATAGCTTCTTGATTTTTGTTGAGTGCAAGGATCTAAATTCAGGCATTCACACTTGTGCAGCAAGTGCCTTATCCACTAGCCCATCTCCCTAGCTGTTGTTCTTTTTTTTGGAAATATTTTATTTATTTATTTATTTATTTTTTATTTGAGAGAGAGAGGGAGAGAGAGAGACAGAGAGAGAGAGAGTGAGTGAGAGAGAAAATAATGGGTATGCCAGGACCTCCAGCCACTGCAAATGAACTCCAGATGCATGCACCACTTTGTGCATCTGGCTTTATGTGAGTACTGGGGAATCAAACTTGTGTCCTTTGGCTTTGCAGGCAAGTGCCTTAACTGCTAAGCCATTTCTCCAGCCCCCCCCCTTTTTTTTTGAGGCAGGGTTTCATATAGCCTAGGCTGGCATCAAAATCACTAAGTAGCTGAGTATGACCCTGAACTCCTGATCAATCCTTCTGCCTTTGTCTCCCAAGTGCTGGAATTAAAGGTATGTACCAACATATTTGGATTATTTATATTTTCAAATCTTTTTTTTTTTTCCCAGTGCTGGGGATTAAACTCAGGGCCTTGCACTTGGTAGTCAACTGCTCTACCACGAAGCTATATTTCAGGCTCATTATTTTGTATTTCAAAGAATAAGCAAACATGGAAAATATTTTTAGTTTTATTTTCACAAATTTATAAGCCAGAGAGATGGAAAGTTAGACCCCTGTGCTTTATGTTCTTGATATACTTGGTAAGAAAAGTAGCAACACTGTTTACTGGGGAAGGAAGGTAGTTCCCATGGGAAATTGGTTATTATGTCTTGGTGTTAACCTGTTTGGCTCCATCATTCACTAGCTGGATAACCTTAGACAAGTAACTTCCCCCCTCTGAGACTTTCTTCATCGGTGTACGTGAAGGTAAGTATATCCCCCCATAGTGCTGCTAAGTGATTATATAAGAAAAACATGTCAACTGCTTAGTATAGTGTGTGTCCCATAGAAAGCATTAATAAAGGTTGGCTCCTAATTGATTTTTGACCAGCCAGGCATGCCTGAAATCTCAGCACTTGGAAAGTTGAGGCAAGAGAATGAAGAGTTCAAGACCAAGTACAACTGCATAGCAAGTTTGTTCTCCCTATTTTCTTTTGTTCTGTCTACTCAATCCCTCTTCTACTGAACCCATCTTCTTTCCAACCAGTCTCTACTATTTTAATAGGGTTTTTTTTTTGCCCTTCTTTCTAGCCTGGAAAATGTGATCCTTCTGCCCCAGGCATCGGAGTTCTGGGAGGACAACTGTGTGCCATCATTCCTGACTTAGGTGCAAATATCATTATTCAGTCTAGGAATCATCTGGTTATTATTAAAGCTCTCGTTTATTGTCTCCCTGGATAGCAGATTAGTCAGCTTTAAAACAACAGGGGCTTTGAGCTCTCCTAAATCAAAGTCAACTACATAGTAATGTTCCTTCAATGAGGAATGTGATCTTTTTAAAAAAAATATATTTTATGCTGGGCGTGGTGGCACACGCCTTTAATCCCAGCACTCGGAGGCAGAGGTAGGAGGATCACCATGAGTTCAAGGCCACCCTGAGACTACATAGTGAATTCCAGGTCAGCCTGAGCTAGAGCGAGACCCTACCTCAAAAAACCAACATACATATATATATATATCATGCCTTAACTGCTGAGCCATCTCTTTGGCCCCAGGAATGTTTTATTTTTTTTAAAAAAAGTTTATGTCAGATGGATAATGTGCTGAAATCATAACAAGGTTTGTAAGAGGTACATGTCATGCAAGCAGGTGGGCACTCAATCATCACACTTATGAACCAATAAAAGGATTGAGTACTATCTTTTGTTCTTTTGTTTTTTTCCAGGTAGGGTCTCACTCTAGCCCAGGCTGACCTGTAATTCACTATGTGGTCTCAGGGTGGCCTCGAACTCATGGCAATTCTCCTACCTCTGCCTCCCAAGCGCTGGGATTAAAGATGTGTGCCATCGCAGCTGGCTCAAATACTATTTTTAAAAAATACTTTATTTATTATTTGAGAGATGGGGAGGGAGGAGGGAAGGAGGGAGGGGGAGAGGGAGAGGGAGAGAGAGAGAAAGAGAGAGAGAGAGAGGGAGGGAGGGAGAGAGAGAGAGAGAGAGAGAGAGAGAGAAGAGGCAGAAAGGGAAAATGGGCAGGCCAAGACCTCCAGCCACTGCAAACAAACTCCAGACGCATGCACCACCTTGTGCATCTGGCTTATGTTGGTACTGGGGAATCAGACCTAGGTCCTTAGGCTTCTCAGGCTTAACTGCTAAGCCATCTCTCCAGTCCCTTGAATGCTATTTTTTGAAAGCGTAAAACAGCTGCTCTAGTCCTGAGGAGGTGGGTTTGTGGTGGTATAGCTTCAGGACACACAGTTGTCCTTTCTCCTGGCCTTCTGAGACCATCTCCAGGCTGCGTACTGACAGTCTTTGTGCCATTTGGTTGCACTGCAAAGCTGTGGGACAGCTCAGGTGGCAGAGGCACAGGGAGGGAGGGAGAAGTGGGTGCACACAGCGCTGCCACAGTTCTCGGGTGAAGGCTGAGAGCTGTAATGAGTCACCTACTCAATCAAGTACCTCAGGTGAGAAAGCCAGTTAAGTGGGCTGCTTACAGGAAGACTGCTAACCAGCAATCGCCACCTGGGTGGTGGGTGTTACCCAGGAGCTGTGGAGGCTGTGTGAACTAAACAACATGAGTCTCATACCCAGGAGGCCCCTACTCAGCTCTGTGCTGTTCCCCAAGAGAAGCTAGCAGTGCTGGCTTTATTTACGTAATAATAATAGTGTGGGGCTAGGAGGTGTCTCAGATGGTAAAGCCCTTGCCATGAAGGCATGGGGACCAGAGTTTGGATCCCCGGAACCCAATTGAAGACCTGGGGGCATGGCAGCCACTCGTAGCTTGGGAGGTAGATACTGAGAATCTCTGGGGTTTGCTGGCTAGCTAGACTAGTCAAATTGGCAAGCTCTGGGTTCAAGTGAGAGGCCCTGTCTCAAAAAGAAAAAAAAGAAGGTGGGGCTGGAGAGATGGAGTAGCCGTTAAAGCACATGCCTGTGAAGCCTGAGGACCCAGGTTTGAGTCTCCAGGTCCTACGTAAGCCAGATGCACATGGTGGCACATGTGTCTGGAGTGTGCAATGGCTACAGGCCCTGGCACACCCATTCTCTCTCTGTCTCTAATAAATAACTAAATAAAAATAAATATTAAGGGCTGGAGAGATGGCTCAGCAGTTAAGGTGTTGGCCTGCACAGCCAAAGGACCAGGCTCAATTCCCCAGGACCCACGTAAGCCAGATGCACAAGGGGGCACATGTGTCTGGAGTTCGTTTGCAGTGGCTAGAGGATCTGGCACACCCATTCTCTCTCTCCCTCTCTCTGCCTCTAATAAATAAATAAATAGATCTTTAAAAATTAAAATTAAATAAAAAATAAGGTGGCTGGTTGAGGAAAACACCCTACATTGACCTCCAGCCTCCACATGCACACGTAAACATGTGAGCCCACACACATGTACATGTATGCAAACATGCATATCAACACATATACACAAAAATATTGATAATACTTTATAGGTAAACATTGAACTGTCTCTAGGATCTTGGTCTGGACTCCATAGTTCTTGTGATCTGTCAAAAGGATTTCATGTTGGGGCTGGGAAAAGTGGATCAAGTGTTTGTTGCACACACACGAAGACCTGAGTTTGGATCCCCAACACTCAAGTAAAAGCTGGGCATGGTGGTGTGTGTTTCTATTCCCAGTGCTGGGGATGCAGAGACCCGAGAATCCCCAGGATTTGTTGGCAGCTACTCTGGCTGAATGTGTGAGCTTCCTGTTTAGTGAGAGATCCGGTCTCAAAAAAATAATGGAGCTGGAGCGATGGCTTAGTTGGTAAGAGTTCTTGCTGCACAAGTATGAAGACCCGAGTTCCAGCACCCACGTGGAAAGCTTGGCATAGCCATCCATAGAACTATGGAGTCCAGACCAAGATCCTAGAGACAGTTCAATTTACCTATAAAGTATTATCATTATTTTTGTGTATATGTGTTGATATGCATGTTTGCATACATGTACATGCCTGTGTCCCCAGTTCTGAGGAAGACAGACAGGGGGTCACTGGGGCTCTGTGGTCAGCTAGTCTAACAAGACAATGGGAGCTCCAGGGTCAGTGAGAGACTGTTTCTGGAAATAAGGATGAAGAGTGGTAGAGGAGGGGACCCATCATCCTGCTCAGATGTCTGTGCACACACATCTGCACATACATGTGAAATCCTTCCACCACATGCACTACACATCCACCAAACAATGAAATGAAAAAAATATCAGGTAGAGGGCTGGGGGATAGCTAAGTGGTTAAGGCGCTTGCCTGCAAAGCCCAACAACCCAGGTTTGATACCCCAGTACCCATGTAAAGCCAGATACACAAAGTGGCACATGTGTCTGGAGTTCATTTGCAGTGGCTGGAGGCTCTGGCACACCCTTCTCTCTCTCTCTCTCTCTCTCTCTCTCTCTCTCTCTGCTTGCAACTAAATAAAAAAATTAAACAAAATAAGGTGGAGAGTGATTTAGGAAGACACCCAATATTAATACGTTGACCTCTGGCCTCAACATGCACAAACACATGTGCCCACACACATACAGGCACACATGCAGTCACACACACCACACATACAAATGCCCTAAATTCAACCTCTCCTTCTCTCTCTGTGTATAAATTGGTAATTGAACCCAAGTCCCACATAGTCTAGATATTCACTCTACTACCAAGCCACCTGTAGAAAGAATTTAGACAAGGGCTGGAGAGATGGCTTAGTGGCTAAGGCACTTGCTTGTGAAGCCTAAGGATCCATGTTCAACCCCCAGGTCCCATGTAAGCCAGATGCACAAGGTAACACATGCACAAGGTTGCATATAAGCACAAGGTGGCACATCCGTCTGGAGTTGGATTACAGTGGCTGGAGGCCCTGGTGTGCCAATTCTCTCTTTCTTTCTCCCTCACTGTTTCTCTTGTTCTCTCTCATAAAAAAAGAATTCATCCGGGCGTGGTGGCGCACACCTTTAATCGCAGCACTCGGGAGGCAGGTGTAGGTGGATCTCCATGAGTTCGAGGCCACCCTGAGACTACTTAGTTAATTCCAGGTCAGCCTGGACCAGAGAGAGACCCTACTTCATAAACAAAAAAAAAAAGAGAGAGAGAGAGAGAGAGAATTCAGACTAGACACATGAGCATAGTGTGGAAGACAGGCAGAGTTTGTTACAGAGCAAAGTAGGTACTCACAGGGTGAGAGGGAACAATGGTTAAAGGGACCAGTGACCACACCTGATCTGCATTGTGGGTGGGTTTTATACTACTTTTCTGAAATCACTAGAACAAACAGCTTTTCCTGAGGAACTTTGTCCTGCCCAGGCGATGGACAGGCCTGTTTGGATCGAATCTTACAGGAAAGTATATATGTCTTTGTTCTTCGTCAGCTATAGGAATCTGAGAAAGTTTCTGGCTCCTGGAGCTGAGTTTTATGATCTTTTGGATCATAAAAGATGTCACCTTTCCTTTCATAGCCAGAGCTGTGACTCAGGTCCCACTCTTGTGATCAGAAATCAAAATCCTGCTATCCCAGTGCTTGGTTTTGCAGGCTCTTGACTATGAGGGAGTGGTCTTGACTCAATGTCTGCCAGCGGCCAATATCTAACTAACAGTACCAGTGCTCCTCCGAGGACTTGTGTTACCCGTTTGCAGTCTTTACAACAGTGTTCTTTGGGCTAACTCATTCCCTGTAACAATGGCTTCTCCAGTCCCACGGTCTGAACGCTTCCCTGGTGGGGCCTTGCCTTTCTTACAAGGGTCTCCATTGTATTGTACAAACTGTTATATTTACAGGGCCAAAAGTGCCTCCTTTGATCCTTTGGAGAAAACTTAGTCTGTTTTCTGTTCTGTAACAAAATACCCAAGGCTGTCAAAAGGTTTCTTAAGCTCACACTTTTGGAGGCTGAAAATCTGAGATTGAGTAGCCTTATCTATTTGATTTCTGGCAAAGGCCTCCCTGGCTACTTCCTAACATGGCAGAAAAGCAGGAAGAGAAAATAACTGTGCCCAGGTAGCCTCACTTTATAACCCACTTGAAGGAATTAACCAGAGTTGGGGGAGAGCCATGTTAGTCCCTTGCAAGGGCAGCAACCCCAGTGGCATAGCCATCATCCATTAGGTCCAATCTCTTAAAATGTCTACTGTCTGTCATATCAGACACCGGGCTTCCAACACACGAGCCTTTGAGGACCCACTCAAGGCATATCAGGGAGCAAAGCAATATCTTTTGTAGACAACAACAACTTCCCACAGGAGATGATACTGTTCATGCTGTGCTGTCCCACCGCCCACACGTCTTCCTTGATCTGTGCTGCTTACAAGTGGTTTTGGTCAGCTTGCAACTATCACTTCTCTTCTCCAGGACGACACCTTCAGAAACCTCGGGACAGCAGCGAGAGGTCTGATGGCAAGACAAACAGATCCTTTGTACCTTTCGTCTAAGTCAAGAAGGACATCTGCCCTATCAGACTACACTCTGCTTTGGGCAGGATTGCTGGGATTTGAACCCAGAGACTGGAGCACACTAGGCAAGTGCTGAGTAACAACCCCAGTCCTAGGTGTGGGGTGTGTGTGTTTTGAGGTAGGGACTCATGATCTGGAATTCATTCTGTAGCCCCAGCTGACCTTGAACTCACAGGGATGCTCTTATCTCTGCCTCCAGAGTACTGGGACTAAGGGCGTGTGTCATCATGCCTAGTGTGGGCTTAAAAAAATACTTTTTATTTATGAGGAGGGAGGAAAGGAGAGAGAGAGAGAGAGAGAGAGAGAGAGAGAGAGAGAGAGAGAGAAAGAATAAGAATATGGATGTGTCATGGCCTCTTGCCCCTGTAAACAAACTCCAGATGCATGTGCCACTTTGTGCATCTGGCTCTACAGGGGTACTGGGGAATTGAACCTGGGAGGCAGGCTTTGAAAGAAGTGCTTTAACTACTCAGTCATCATCTCCTTAGCCCCATGTGTGGATGTTGACTCTACTTTGATCCAAGAACTTTCCTTCTCTCTCTCCTTCATTCTTCCCTTTCTATTTTGTAAGTTTTTCTTTTTTTTCATCACCTTGTCTATGATCTCTTGTCTCATGGAAACAATTCAGGGCTGGCATTGCTCCCCAGCTAGTTTTGGGGATTTCTTTTAGCCTGCTTCTTTTGCCCTTGGGTGCTGGCAGAGCCCTTTTGCTATTTCTTGGTGGCCTGAGCACTCTAGATTCCATAACCAGAGGTAAGAGGACGAGAGGAGGGAAGGCAACCTGGTCACTGGGCACCCGTCCTGTGTCTCCACACCTCTTCTGTTGGCAAAGCTGCTAGCTGCCAACCCTGTGTGTGCGTGATTCCCTCCTGATATAGAGGTAGCCCTGTGGCTTCAGCTGGCTTTGACCAGCTACCTGTCTTCAGTACATACTGAATTCCTACCAAGGAGCTGGTGGTGCCTTTAGAGAGGTGGTCATATGGCCATGGAAGGCTTCTGTTGTGACAGCTGCTTTAGAGCTCTGATATCACCACTGCCCAACACAGAGCTGCCTCTGTTTTTTCCAGTAGCCCCTGACACCAGAAGTAGGTGTCCCCAAGATCTTGGCTCTCCCAGGGGCTGCTTTGTGCATCTGGCAGGCACTGCTCCAAGCTGCCGGTGTCTGCTTCCCTATGTCCACCTTGCCTGGGCCACTGGCTCCTGGACTGGGAACTAGACCCAGGGGATGTCCTGACTGAAACGCAGGGTCTGTAATTCTCTGGTAACACAAAGAAAAGTATTTTTATTTCAAGATGATCTAAAACAATTATTAAGCATACTGGGTCATCTTCAGCTAGCTGCTTCTGTTAAGGCAGGTTAAGGAAGTGACAGAGAGGAGGGGATGTTCTTTTTTATTTTTAAAATTTTATTATTGTTATTATTATTTATTTATTTGAGAGCGACAGAGAAAGAGGCAGATACAGAGAGACAGAGAATGGGCGCGCCAGGGCCTCCAACCACTGCAAACGAACTCCAGACGTGAGTGCCTCCTTGTGCATCTGGCTATCATGGGTCCTGGAGAATCCAGCCTCGAACCGGGGTCCTTAGGCTTCACAGGCAAGTGTGCTTAGCCGCTAAGCCATCTCTCCAGCTGGGATGTTCTTTTTTTAAAAAATATTTTTATTTATTTCTTTGAGAGAGAACGAGGAAAAGAGAGAGAGAGAGAGAGAGAGAGAGAGAGAATGGGCATGCTAGGGGCTGCAACCACTGCCAACAAACTCCAGACACATGTTCCACCTTACCTTGTGCATTTGGCTTACGTGGGTCCTGGGGAATTGAACCTGGGTCCTTTGGCTTTGCAAGCAAGTGCCTTAACTGCTAAGCCATCTCCCCAGCCCCAGAGAGGGTATGTTCTGACACTGGGTGACTATGCCTCTTTCTCCACATCCCAGCTACGTGAATCAGGACAACACTTGCCCTCCATGTAGAGAGCCTTTAGATGGGAAAAAGATGGTGCCACTTGGCTCTACTATAAGGTCCTGTGAGAGCTAAATGCCATTAGTCAGTGAAGCACTTAGCCTTACTCTCATGGGCTCCATCATGCCCTCCATCACACTTCCAATTTCTTGGTTCCTGGTGGCACAGGAGAGCAAACAAGGAAGGCGGACTTCCTAGGGAGGCAGCATGTTAGAGGCAGGGAAGCGTGCTGGTTAAGCGAAGTGTTCACTGCAGCTTAAGTAAAGAAAAGCACTGTGATAATTGCAGCATCACTCCAGGCTGGTGGACTCAGAGGAACACGCCCAGGAGCTGGGCTGCTTCACTGGCTCGTGGGCTGCTATTTACTCTTCAGGAAACCTCATCTATCCCTCACCATCAAGGTGGTTAATGTGATTTTTACTGGCTTTGTCATTTTGTTTGCATTTAATCTGTACATTTGTTTGGCTTTTATCTGAAGGCTCTCAGCATGGGTTTCTATCTAGTTTGACATATATGTAAGTGACTTTATCAAAATGATTTAAGTCAATGGTGTGCTTTAAAAGGTGTCCATATGGTTTTCAAGTTTGAGAAGCATGCTCTGGTTTTTCCATTAAAACTCCAGTGGAGGGAAAGCGAATGAATTTTTCTCTTCACAGAATCCCCAATTTTCTTTCTATTCCAGAATTTTGAGGTGTAATGGATGAGAGAAATGGGGCGGACATGGCCTCAGAGAACAAAGGCAGCTTTGGTGGTTTGAATGCAGTGTAATGCCCCCTGTAAGCTCATGCATTTGAACATTTGGTCCCCAGCAAAATAGCACTATTTTCTTAAAATTTTATTGTCTTTTTATTTATTTATTTGGGTGGGGGGAGAGAGAGAATGGGTGTGTCAGAGCTGCTAGCCACTGCAAGCAAACTTGAGACACATGCACCACCTTGTGTATCTGGCTTATATGGGTAGTAGGGAATGGAACCCAGGTCCTTAGGCTTCATAGGCAAGTGCCTTAACTGCTAAGCTGTCTCTCCAGTCCCCACTATTTTTCAAATACTTTTTATTTATTCATTTGCATGTGTGTGTGCATGTGGTATGTGTGTGTGTGTGTGTGTGTGTGTGTGTGTGTGTGCATGTAACAATGTTTGTCCTGGGGAATTGAACCCAGACTGACAGGCTTTGCAGGCAAGTGCCTGAAACTGCTAAGCCATCTCCCTAGCCTCAAAGTAGCAGTATTTGGGAAGACTGTGGAGCATTTAGGAGGTGGAGTCTTGCCGGAGGAACTGGGTCACTGCGGGTGGGCCTTGAGGCATTAGAGCCTGGCCTGCTTGCTGCTCTTTCTCTGCCTCCTCCTTGCTGATGTGATGGTGTGACATACTTTCCTGCCATACCTTCCCCACCATATGAACTGTACCCCTGGAAGTGTCAGACCAAAATGAACTCTTTCCTTCCTTGAGGTGCTTCTAGTCAGCTATTTGGTCCTAATAATGAGAAAGTAACTGATATAGCAGCCAAATTAATTGCTCCTAAATGCCCCCGGAACCTTCATGTTGGTAGCTTCCCTAACTCTACCCCACTCCCAAAGTTCTGAGTGTAGAGTTGATTTTGCAGTATCATTTATCATTTCGTTACTGGTCATGCTTGGTAGCATTTTCTACCATGATACTCAGGATCATTGAGAATCATGGCTCTATGGAAAAGCACATTTCCTGCTGCTTAGTGTGATGGCTGGCCCTCTAGAGGGTCATGTGCTGGAAGTTTCCCAGTGTGGCAGAGCTGAAGCGATGGAACCTTTAGCAAATGGAGTTAGGGGATGGATAGATGGCTCTGTGAGCGTTAAAGATGCTTTATTGCAAAACTGGATGGCCTGGATTCAATTCCCCAGTGTCCACACAAAGCCACATTCACAAAGTGATGCATGTATGTGAAATTCATTTGCAGTGGCAATAGGTCCTGGAACACCTGTAATCCCTGCAAATAAATCCCTGTAATGCCTGTAAATAAATAAATAAAAATATTAAAAAAACAAATGGGGCTAGTGGAAGTAAATTAAGTCATGGAGCTTCACCCAAAAGGATTAATGCTGATCTCAAGCAGTGAGTGAGTTATTGTGACCATTGGTTGTCATAAAGTAAAGCCACCCACAAACTTGGACTCCTTCTCCACTCTGCCAGCTCCCTTATAGCTTCTCTACCATGTTGTGACCCAACCGAGGAAGCCCTTGCCTGAGGCTGAACAGATGGGACTGCCTGATCTTAGACTTGCAGTCCCCTCCCCTTAGCTTGTGAGCTAGATAAACCTTAATAGCTAAGCCATCTCATCAGCCCCTAAACCTCTAAGTATTCTGTTTAAGCAACTCAAAACAGGTGCTATACTTAGGTGTGACTAAAGATGACCACACTCAGGGAGATCTGCATGTGACTGAGCCACACTTACTATTTGTTATGCCTGGCTCTGGGAAGGCTTGGCACTTCTCTGATGTCTCTGTGAATCCCTAATATATACACTCATGGTCACCTTCAGATCCAAATTCTTGCTTATGAAGAGTGCATACTTTCCTCTTGGCCTCTTGTGCTTGCTTCCTCTTTTATGAGACCACATGCATTCCAGGGAAGATGGCTAACACACCAGAGGTAGACATAGCTGCCCCAGAGGGTGCATGCATTCTACAGAGCTGAGCTGTCAGTTCCCTCTCCATGTTTGACTCTTCTCTGTCACATTCACTGGCTACCTGGCTCCTTACTCATCTTTAGGTATAGAACTAGCTATGGATCCAGAACAAAATTAAGTTGCTAAGCCCTTTGTTAAAAGCTATTAAGGGGGCTGAGAGTTGGATTAGTGGTTAAGGTGTTTGCCTACAAAGCCAAAAGATCCTGGTTTGACTCTCCAGGACCCATGTCAGCCAGATGCACAAGGGGGTGCATGTATCTGGAGTTTGTTTGCAGTGGCTGGAGGCCCTGGTGTGCCCATTCTCTCTCTCTCCCTCTGCCTCTTTCTCTCAAATAAATAAATCAAATATATATATATATATATATATATATATATATATATATATATATGTATGAATTATTAAGACTTTCACAATAGGGACAGCAGAGTACTGAGCCAAGTATGGGATATTAAAAAAATGACTGAATAGGTTGCAAGCCCTTAAAGCTAGCCTTGGCTAAAGGTTATGTCCCTGGGGAAGCACACCTCGACTCCTAGTCCCGGCTAAGTACTTATCATGCGCTAGCGTTGTCCTCCCATCAGTTTGGGGACTTCTTAAGACCTGTGCAGTCCAGCTTATGGTGTCTCCTTAGTTCCCAGAATAGGTCCTGGTAAAGGGCAAGGGATCTATAGATGTTTTTCTGGGGGTCTGGGGCTCCTATGAGCAGGACCCAGAAGAACCAGGCAGCGGAGTGGACTGTCCAGGCAGGCCCCATCTAACATCATTCCCCATGAGTCAGACAAGGTTGAGGGAGCCTCTGGGAGTTGCCAGGGGTGGGGGTAGGACAGGGACCTGTTTTTTTCTTTATAGACGATGTGTTAATCATTTATATAAGTGGCATTTTATTTTGAAAGTCTCACTTTGTAACCCATGCTGATTTGGAGCTCACTTTGTAGTCCAGGCTAGCCTCAAGCTCACGATCATCCTGCCCTCAGCTTCCCAAGTGCTGTGATTACAGGCATGAAGCACCTTAATAACTTGTTTCACGGTGACCAAGTGCCTGACAAAACAACTTTGAAGGAGGAAGCTCTATTTTGCCTCCACGTTTCAGAGGGGTCAGTCTGAGTTCATTTGGTCCCATGTTCTTGTGTGGCACATCGTGGTGGCAGGAGAGTGTGGTGGAACACAGCTGTTCATATAATGGTGAACAGGCAACAGAGAGAGCAACAGGAAGTGGCCAGGGATAATATACTCCAAAAGACCCCCCCCCGTGCCCTAAGGTGGTCTCTGCCACCAAGCTCCATCTCCCAAAGTCTCCAGAATCTTCCAAAATAGTTCTACCAGCTGGGGACCAATTATCCAAAACTTGAGATTGTGGGAACATTTCAGATTTAAACCACAGTAATTTATTTCCAGTACCTCAGAAACCCTGTTCTCAGTGTCAAGCAAGATGTAACAAGCTAAGGAGGTGTATGCTCACAGGTGACAAAAGCAGAGACTACAACGCAGACCAGGGGACCCTTCTGGGTGCCAGAAGATTGGCACCAACCCCTGGGTCTTCAGCCTGACCCAGTGTCCTGTCAGCCTCTGGATGATTCTTTGGTTCTCATACTCCCTGTGGACACCCTTACTTACCCCCTGCTAGGAGAATCTCAAAGAAAAAGAAGTTGGGATCTCATGGTCACAGGGTACTCTGTTACTGTTAACAGAAGGTGGGGACAGTGTCTGAAAGAAAGGGCAGTGCCTAGTGGGCAACCTCAGAACTATCCCTTGAGTTTGTGACGGAGGATTACACCTATTTTGGGAAGAGTAGGCATGAAATATGACAGTTCTTTCCTTTTATTCATAAAAACAAATTTGCAACAATTTATTAAAAATTGATACCATGCAGTAGGGGTGAGAGAAACTCCTCATTTACATTTGTTTCTGGCAGTTCCAGTCTAATTGAAAGCGTTTTGTGCACTAACATCGTTGGAAGATGCCTTTGGGCCGAAGCCTCTTGGAAATGGACCGTGTGTTTTGCTGCATATAAAAGAACAGAACCATTAGATAGCTAGAGTCACTTCTGTGGGGCTTATTAATTGTAGGGAAATTAAAAAACAAAAACAAAACAAAACCCAAATGGGTGGATCTACAGAATCAGTAGACAGAGAATGTACCTTGTGGATTAACCTAGAGGACAGCACGTTTTGGAGTCACAAGGGGTTACAAACACACGCTCACCTCCGACAGTCCAATACTTTTGTTTGTTTGTTTCCTGCTATGTTGGAGTAATATTTCTACAGGTATTTTTGTGTGTGTATACATTATGTACAATTAATTGTCTCTTTCCCTTTGAAAAATTAACGTGATTCTTTAAATTAAATCAGGTTTTGGTGAAATCAAGAAAGCAAGTAAATACTGGTAGTACACAGTGAGTGGAAACACGGTATTCTAGTGCCTGAACAGAGGACTTCAACTGGACCTGTGATGTGTTGACGTGCCGCCCCTCCAAAGCTACAGTACCTCTGTAACTTCTCGTTGAGCGGGGAGGGGAAAACTAAGCTACGTGAACTAGGGTGCTTGGAAATGTTGGCGATGGTGACTCCCTTGGGCCCTTTGTCACAGCCTAGTGGTGACAACAGTGTGTTCCTGACTGCAGTGGTTCTGGGAAGAGATTATTGCCTGCCTGTTGAAGCTGCCATTAGGATTCTTTAGGGAGTGAGCAAACCGCTCGGTTGTGCGGACATCCTGGACACTGTCATTTTAGGCTTTTCTTTAGCAAAGAATGAACCTGTCTAGGAATGTCAGAAAAGTCACTGGGAGCCTCCCTCCAGCTGGGCTGTTCCAGGCAGAGGGCTGTGCTGGAAACTTCTCTGGGCCACATGACACCCCCAGCTTGTAGGAAGGCTGAAGGTCACGGTCACACAATACCTCACGGGTCCGGGATGCTTCATGGTTTGGTGCAAAACTTTCCTGGATGAGAACAAGTGTCCATCCTCAGAATGACCCTGTGAGGTAGGCATGATGGGTGTTATTTCAACCCCAATCTGTTACAGAGGGGAAACTGAGGCTCAGAGAGACACTGGTGACTTGCCCAAGGTCAGATAGGGAGTCGAAGGGGACTGAGGATGCAAACCCAGGTCTGCCTGACTCCCAGGCCAGTGCTCCTCAGGGTTCAATTACAAGGGAAGAATGATGAGATGGATGAGAATCAATGTGCTGGCTGATCGCCTCAGTGAAACTCAAGGGGAGAGCTCACCAGTGCGGGAGTGGGTGGATGGAAGGCTGTCTTCTGGAAGGCAGGAGAAACCCTGGGCCAGCAGCTCTCTCCCTCAGTACACAGGGAGGACTTTGAACAGAATGCCCCTGATTCACTTTGGTCAGAAACAAAGTCAGTGGGGAAAGAAAAAGAAAATCCCAGCAGCCCTTGGGCCCTGATGGGAGAGGTTAAAGTGCACAATCTTTCTTCATGGTGTTTGCTGGGAGTAGACATTCCATGACTAGCTCAGATGGTCCCCCTTATTATAGGGAGCCCTCGATATGAACACAACGACGTGGCCGACACAGTGGGTGTGACAGACTGTCGGTGAATGCTGCAGAGTGTGTCTGCAGTGACGTGCCCTAAATCCCCACGGTCCCCAGAACGGGTGTTATCGTGTTAATGTGTGGCATTTATCAGAGAGTAACAAACAACTCTCTGGTGGTGGAGGTCCCCTAGGTGGGGGGAAGCATGCCTGTCTACCCTCCCTGCCAACTCCCTGTTTCAGGGAGGCTGGGGTGGACTGGGCTGGCTGCTAGGGACCTAGTGGCCCGGCTGACCTCCTCCCCAGGAGTGGAGAAGGGCTGGAGGGGCCACCTCCGATGACATGTGTGCAGAACGCAGAGGTCATTCCTCCAGAGCCCTTGCCTCCTCTCGAGGCGACTCATGGCCACTCGTCGAACCTGGCTGGAATTTGAGGCCTCTCTCCTTGTCTGGAAGTGTTTTTGTTTTTGCAAGTTTCAAACATCCCAGCTCCTCCTTGTTTGCAGATAGTAAGGAAGAAGTCATTTCCATTCTCCTTCTTAGTGAAAGACTTAGAACTTCACAAGTAAGGCTCGAGGTCAGGATCAAGTCCTCTGTCCTGTCCCACTCGAGTGTCGTCCAGGCAGTTCCGAGAGGCAGCATGGTGCTCAGCAATTCGCCCACAGTGTGCCCGTGGCAGACGCCTCTGCCCAGCGTGGTGCTGTCCCTGGGGAGGCCCTGACCCCAGGCCTCCCACGTCTACAGGCCCGAGACCATGACTCGGAAGGATGGTGGCACGTGTCTGTGGCGGGGGCTGGCAGTGGGGCTGACACACGGGCTGACACAGCTGGCGTCCACGCCTCCGATGGATGGGAGGTAGGCGTGGTGGAGGATGGGGAGCTGGAGGGACAGCCGGCGCTGGATGCTGTAGGGAGAGAGGGCCAGTTAGTGAGAGTGGGTTGACTAAGCTCCAGAAAGTTCCCTGTGCTCTCTCTGGCTGAAGATGTTGAGTATGGGAGCCTGTTTATCTCTAAATCCGAGATCTTTCAGTCCAATCATCTAACGCTTCAGTCATCCAGCAGGTGTTGAGGGACCTGCCACTGTCCTGGGAATAACCAGGGTGACTGCCAAGAACAAAGAAGACACAGTCTTCCCGCCTGTGGTTGAGGGCCTGGTGACTACTGTAACTGTCAAGGCAGTGTTACAAACATAAACAGCATGCTGCATGCAGAGTGCCTCTCATTCTGGAACCTTACAGGGCTCCAAATGGATGTGGCTGTCACTTCCCACCCAGAAAGGGCTCTCTGCGGCTGCTCCCTTCCCTCTGCCACTGCTCTGCCCGGGAGTAACATCGGGAAGCCACAGAAGGGAAAGAGGACTTGCCTGGCATGGCCTTCAGGACCCCAAGACCTCTCCAAACTCACCCCACGAATCTTCTACCTTTTCTTGCAAGCCCTGCTCTCTTGGGACTCAGTTCTCTCTCTTTCCTTCTTTCTTTTTCTTTCTTTCTTTTTTCCCTTCCTCCCTTCCTCCCTCCCTCCCTCCCTCCCTCCCTCCCTCCCTCCCTCCCTCCCTCCCTCTGTCCCTCCTTCCTTTCTTTCTTTCTTTCTCTCTCTCTCTCTCTCTCTCTCTCTCTCTCTCTCTCTCTTTCTTTCTTTCTTTCTTTCTTTCTTTCTTTCTTCTTTCTTGACCTGCTGCCAGGTACTGCTGTTGGCCTTTGCAAAGCTATTTTCCATCTGGAACATTTTTCTACTTCCTAACCTCATGACCTAGGCTGACATCCGGTTGTTTTCTTGCCAAGCTCCCTAAAACTCTTCGTGATTACTGAGGAAGAAGCCAGCCTGGGAAGGGCTTGGCTTGCATGCCACTCACGGAGGGACAGCAAGGGCGAAGGGAGCTGTGCTTTGGCTTTCTTTCTCCTGCCACACTCTTAAAGTCTCAATGACTGTCAGGTCAGCGAGTCACTGTAACTATCAGAAAGGTTGCTTCTGGGGGAATGTGGCCAGGGGAGGCTCGCTGCTCTCAACTGCGTTTTTGTGCAATTCCGCATTCCCTGAGGGAAGGGACTGGAGTCTTGGCCTTCTTTTGTCGCCCTTCGCTCTAGTGCAAATCAAATTTGACCCAGATCTTCACAAAAACCCAGAAGGCCAAAGAAGTACTGGGATTCCCATTGTGGAGACAGGGCTTTCTGTAACTTAACTTTTTCTGTCCATCCACAAGGCTTTGTGGTGGAGGCAAATCAGTCCACGGGACTGTTTGGCTGCCTGTGCCAACCTGCCGTGCCCCGAATTTACTTAGGGCCTATGGGTTCTGAGATGCATGGGTGAAGATGAAGTACACCCCTCACTCCCCCAGACCTTGCCCAGACAGGTTTCCCCAGAGGCACCTCACAGGTGCTCAGGGAAGAGTGCTAGAAATTAGTAGTTGTGATTGCATCCCGAGAAAACAGGCTGCAGCCTGTGTGAGACAGAAGAAATATTCTAAAGAGAGACCCTTGTGACACTCCAGGCTGAGAACAGAGACAACGGAGGCAACCTGGGGCCAGGTCACCTCTTTCCCGGATGGTTAAACTGTCTCACAGCCAAATCTGCGTATTTTTTTTTTATATATTTTTTAAATTTTATTTATTTATTTATTTGAGAGAGACAGACACAGAGAGAAAGACAGATAGAGGGAGAGAGAGAGAATGGGCGCGCCAGGGCTTCCAGCCTCTGCAAACGAACTCCAGACGCGTGCGCCCCCTTGTGCATCTGGCTAACGTGGGACCTGGGGAACTGAGCCTCGAACCGGGGTCCTTAGGCTTCACAGGCAAGCGCTTAACCGCTAAGCCATCTCTCCAGCCCCAAATCTGCGTATCTTTTAGCCTTTGTCTCATGGTTTTCTACAAGACAGCCATGAGCATACTGGAGAGGAAACAGGATCTTTTTCTCCTCAGTTTGGCCAAACTGTAAATAAATCCATGAGGAGCCCAGCCAGTGCAGCGTGTTTTGTTTAGGGGACTCAGAAGGGACTCACCTTGCTCACCGGTGGAGATAATGGGTGAGTAAATTGTTAACCCATGTCATGTGACATGCAGCTATTCTGAGCCACAAGCTGGCCAGTCCAGGCCACCTGGGTTGACAGCCTGCAAGCTCTCACGTCACAGAGTGGGAATACTTGCCTGCCTGCCTTTACTGGTTCCTCACTGCTTGTCACTTCCTGGAAGCCACATTTCAGAGTTTACATATCTAACCCCTGCTTCCAATCTGCTGGAAATAGCTAAGATGTGCAGGTCTTTGATTAGATGTCACCTTCTCATGGTGTTGTCTCCAATTACCCTAACGTCCTTCATTGCTTCATTTTCAATCCAAACCACCTACCATGGGCATACTATATGCCTTGCTTTTCTTTGTTGCTGTAGTTTTTAAAAATATTTTATTTTTATCTACTTATTTATGAGAGAGAGAAAGAGAGAGGGAGAGAGTGTACCAGGTCCTCTAGCCACTGAAAACAAACTCCAGGTGCATGCGCCACCTTGTGTATCTGGCTTATGTGGGTACTGGTGATTGAATCTCGGTCCTTTGGCTTTGTAAACAAGTGCCTTAACTGCTAAGCTATCTCTCCAGCCCCTTGCTGATTTCATATGATTATTTTTATTTATTAGAGACAGGGAGGGGAGGAGGAAAAGAGAGAGAGAGAGGAAGGGAGGGAGTGAATGGGTACATCAGGGCATCTAGCCACTGCAAACGAACTCTAGATGCATGTGACACCATGTGCACCTGGCTTATGTGGGACCTAGAGAATCGAATCTGGGTCTTTAGGCTGTGCAGGGATGCACCTTAACCACTAAACCATCTCTCCAACCTCCCTTGCTGATTTTTAAAAATATGTTTTATTTATTTGAGAGAGAGAGATAGAAAGAGGCAGATAGAGAATAAGCATGCCAGGGCCTCTAGCCACTGCAAATGGACTTCAGACACATGCGCATCAGGCTGTGCATGGGTACATGGAGAATTGAACCTAGGTTTTTAGGCTTTGCAGGCAAGTGCCTTAACTGCTGAACCATCTCTCCAGCCCTTGTATTTTGAAGCAGAGTTTCACTCTGGTCAAAGATGACCTAATACTCCCTCTGCAGCCCAGGCTGGTCTCAAACCACTGCAATCCTCCTACTTAAGCCTCCCAAGTGCTGGGGTTGAAGGTGTGTGCCATCCTGCCCAGCAAATATCTTGTTGTTTTTCAAGTTTTAAAAATATATTTATTTATTTATTTATGAGAGAGAGAGAGAGAGAGAGAGAGGCATGCCAGGGCCTCTAGCCACTGCAAACAAACTCCAGATGCATGCACTACCTAGTGTATCTGGCATTATATGGGTACTGAGTCCTATGGTTTTGCAGGCAAGTGCCTTAACAGCTAAGCCATCTCTCCAGCCTCTTTTTTTTTTTTTTTTTTTTGAGGTAGGGTCTCTCTGTAGCCCAGGCTGGCCAGAAATTTACCATGTAATATCAGGGTGGCCTCAAATTCACAGCAATCCTCCTTCCTCTGCCTCCTGAGTGCTGCGATTAAAGGAATGTGCCACCATGCCTGGACTTTTTTTTTTTTAATTAAACTATTTTCTTGTCAGATAAAATGGATGGAGGAATCTTTGTTTACTGCATTGCTATATCTCTAGTGCCTGTCTGATACAGAGTTAAGCTTTAGTCATTACGTACATGTGTTTCTCAAGGGTACATTTTGTACACAGCAGCAGTGTGTTACAGTGGAGAACATAAGATTTGATGTTGGATAGCATGAGTTCAAATGCTATTTTTTTTTAATATATTTGATTTATTTATGAGAGAGAGAGAAAGAATGGGTGTGCCAGGGCCTCCAGCCACTGCAAACGTACTCCAAATGCATGCGCCCCCTTGTGCATCTGGTTTATATGGGTTCTGGGGAATTGAATCTGGGTCCTTTGGCTTTGCAGGCAAATGCCTTAACCACTAAGCCCTCTCTTCAGCCCCAAATACTTGTATTATTTTTTTTTATGGTTAGCAACTGGCTATTAGTTTTCTCACTTGTTAATTTGACTTCACCACAGGGTCACTGGAGTTCAAATGATGTGTTGCAGTCTTAGCTGTGTGGGAGTAACATTCCCTTTGGCACTAAGTTCGAGGAGAAGGTGGTACTTACTGTTCTGGGGAGTTGATATCTTCTATGGGATCTTTGCATGTTCGAGAGGGCTCTGTGGTGTTCCACTGTAGCTGAGGATTTTGATCGAGGTGATTTTTTAAAATGGCCTTTCCTCCATCTGATTGGAAGACAACAATATCACAGTCTTATTAACTTTAATTAATTAATTATTTGCTCTTTTGAGGTAGGGTTTCACTCTAGCCCAGGCTGACCTACAATTTACTACGTAGTCTTGGGATGGCCTTGAACTCACTGTGATCCCCTTCCTGAATGCTGGGATTAAAGGAGTGTGCCACCGCGTCCAGACTATTAACCTTAATTAAAAAAAAAAACAACCCAGCCATGTAACCTTTAGGATGCTGCCCATAGAGAAGGGCTGCAACAGTCCACAATCCCTCTTGTGTTCTTTGAATCCACATCTGAGTTGCAGCCCTCCTGAGATCTAGGAATGAGTTGAGGAGCCAGCACCTAAAGACAGTAGCAGTAAAAATGGGCTGGGAAAGTGTATGGCCTGCCTAATCTCTCCAAAGGAACAAGTGGAAATTCGGGTAACAGTTTAGAAGTGAAGGGCTGTAATACTAAAGACCCTTTCACTGAGGTAGTAGGGGTGTAATGAGATAGAGGAGGTCAGGTGTGGTGGCGCACGCCTTTAATCCCAGCACTTGGGAAGCAGAGGTAGGAGGATCACTGTGAGTTCAAAGCCACCCTAAGACTACATAGGGAATTTCAGATCAGCTGGGCTAGAGCGAGACCCTACCTTGAAAAAAAAAAACACCAAAAAAAAAAAAAAAAGAGGAAAGCCCCTCCAAAGTATTTTTTGTGGCATTCACAAAAAAACAAAAGAAATAATAACACACTGCTGATGGCAGTAGAAACTGACATAATGTTACTGAGAAGCAATGTCAATATTTACCAATCACCAAAAAAAAAAAGCCTTTAAAAAAAACACTGGAGATTGAACCCAGATCCTCATGCGTGCTAGGCAAGCATTCTACCACTGAGCTACATCCTAGACCATTTTATCTTTATTTTTATTTTATTTTGGATAGCGTCTTGCTAAGTTGCCCAGGCTGGTCTCAAACTTGCAATTCTCCTGCCCCAGACTCCTGATAGGACTACAGGCACATTTTGTTTTTACCTTTTGCTCAAATTCTTCTGGCAATTATACTAAGGAAATAATCCAGCCATATGTAAAGATGCATTCAAGATACTCAACTGGGCATCATTGATGATATCAACATGTTGGCGTTTGTCCAGTTACCGTGGATCAGTTACATAGGTCTGGGATGGTCACTCACAGGAGTATGTATGGCTACAAACCATGGCCATACACAGCCATCTTCTCTGGGATCCAGAACCATCTGGGCACATAACAGAAATACCCTCACCCAGGAGATTCAGATTCATGTGGCTGGGAAAGAAATATTATTGTTTGCGCTTGTTTTTACTGTACTGGGAGATGTAGTGTCATTATGCAAACACGTGAGGACTGGTGATCCTCAATATTCATGGATTTTGTGTTTGCAAATACATCTACTTGCTAAACTGTATTTGTAAGCCTCCATTCCATACTCAGGATGCCTTTGTGGTCTTTTGCTTGTGTGTGTATAGTGTCAAAGCTTTCAAGGCCTGAAGTATGCTCTCTCTCTGTCCACGGGATGCTCTTTTTGCTCAGCTCTCATACTAGATCTTTCCTGAGGCCTGTTTGGCAATGCTGCCCACATTGTTGTTCTTTCCTTCGGTCACTTTGCTGTTTAAACTAGGCCCCAAGTGTAAGAGTGAGGTTTCTCAAGTACAAGGGGACTAAGATTTATCTCATGGAGAAAATACATGTTCTAGATAACTTCCATCATCCATGAACTATAGTGTTGTTGGCCATGAGGTCAGTGTTAACAAATCTTCAGTATATATTTAGCAAGATACCTTTAAACAGAAACATGCATAAAACAAAGCAAGGTATTGACTGGTTCACAAAAATACCAACCTGTGAGAAGCTCACCCTGTATTTCCATAGCAGCAATGGTTCATTTGCTGATTTACTGTTTATAGTGACTTTACAGAGCATAACTACACCAATACCACTGATAATGAGAATCTACTTTAGATCTATAGTGCTATGGTCTGAATATGTACATCTTAACTCATGGTTTTTGCTGTTGTTGCTGCTGCCAAGGCTGGTCTTGAACTTGAACTCCTGAGCTCAAATAATCTTCCTGCTTACCCTTCTGGGCATCTGCAGCCACAGGCATGTACCATCACATCAAATGCTCATGTGTTGAAACTTAATGGCCAAGATGAATTAAGAGGCGGAGGTTTTAGAAGGTGATTAAGTCATGAAGGTGAGTCCTTCCCCCATGGAAAAGGTGAGAGCCCTTCTCAAAGGGTCTGAAGAATGTGTTCGAGTCCAATTGTCCCTTGTACCTGTGAGGACCACATTCCTCCCTCCAGAGGGTCAAGTGGTCCAGGCACCACTTTAGAGACAGATGAAGAAACTTTCCACACCAAAGCTACCAATACCTTAATCTCTGACTCCATCCTGCAGAAGTATGAGAAAATATTTCTGTTGTTTTGAAAGTATTCAGTTCATGGCATTTTGTTTTAGCAGCACAAAGAGGCTGTGACACATAGAATGAATGCCAACAGTAGAATTGCTGGGTTAGAAAAATGCCTACTTCAACCAACAGTGTTTGAGATCTTCCTGCCAACTTGGTTTCTTGAGTTTTTTTAAAAAATATTTTATTTATTTGAGAGCGAGCGAGCAAGAAAGAGAGAGGCAGATAGAGAATGGGAGCACCAGGGCCTCTAGCCACTACAAACAAACTCTAGATGCGTGCGCCACCTTGTGCATCTGGCTTTATGTGGGTACTGGGGAATCAAACCTGGGTCTTTAGGCTTCACAGGGAAGTTCACTAAGCTATCTCACCAGCCCATGTTTTATTTTATTGTATTTTTTTTTTTTTAAATCAGGGTCTTAAAATGTATCCTAGATCTGGCCTCAATTTTTTCATTTTTTTCCACAGCCACTTGAGTACAAGGTTCACAAATGTGCACTGCCATGTGCAACTTGAGTTAAAATGTATCATTTTGGCTTAACTTATTGTTTTATGTTTTAAAAGTTACTTTTGTGTTGTGAAAACAGGCTTTTCAAAAGTTGTGTTTATTAATTCTCTGGTTTCTCTTCTGTGTCAACCCAAGGAAGACCTTTTCCTTTCCAGGACTAGTTTTTTAAAAATAACCTTAGGTTTCTCCTAATACTTTCATGATTTCCATTTAAAAAAAAATTATTTATTTATTTATGAGAGTGAGGGGGGGGGAGAGAGAGAGAGAGAGAGAGGGAGAGAACTGAGCAGATGCTAAACTGTGATCAGGAAATGGGGTCCAGGTGCTCTATACCAGCCTTTTTCTCCCTCTGAACCTCAGTTTCCTCTACAAAGCAGCGTCTGAAACCCCGTTTGCGCTGTCGTCCTGGGTCCGCCGCCTCCTCTCACCTGTGCTCTCTGTGAAGTTGCCCAGGTTGAGGATGTCATTGAGCTCTTGGTAGTGGTTCTGTTTAATATAGGTGGTCTTTTCCGGTGTGTCTTGCAGCTGCATGGTCACTTCCTCCAAGTCTTTGTCCAGCTGGAAGACAAAGTTCCAGCTGAGACCGAGTCCCCTGGCCAGCTCCTGCTCCAGGGGGCGGGGCCTCGGCCTCTCCAGAAGGACCTTTCACTTTCACTCAAGCCAAGGCCAAGATGAGAGGAACCAGGGCTTAGCAATCATGTGACGTGTGTGGGCTAAACCAACGCAGGAAGGCTGGGCAGGGACCCAGGCCAGAGGCAGACCCAGGGCTGTCCTTCCTGGCTCTGTACTGGCTCCTGAATCTCACTCTCTTATTTGGACTTGGGGTGATCACAGCTCTCACCTCATGGGGTATATTAAATCCTGAGAGAATCCATGGGAAGTTGAGTCCAGTGCCTGTCACTGACACTGAGGGAATGTCTCAGTGCACTATTATGTTAGTAGAATAGTTATTATGTTTTTTTAATTTTTTAAAATTTATTTGAGAGAGAGAGAGAGAGAGAGAGAGAGAGAGAGAGAGAGGCAAATAGAGAATTGGAGCACCAGGCACTTCAGCTACTGTAAAGGAACTCCAGATGTGTGCGCCACCTTGTGCATCTGGCTTACATGGGTCCTAAGGAATCAAACCTGCGTCCTTTGGTTTTGTAGGCTAGCACCTTAACCGCTAAGCCATCTCTCCAGACCCAATCATTATTATGAATACCCAACAGACCTAAGTGGGGAGGTCAGAGAGCTGCTCACGCTGTACCTCATACTGTCATGCTGGCTCAAGGCAGCGAGAACCACCAGGAGGAGCTGAGCATGGCCAGCTCCAGTCAGACCCCAGAACTCTAAGGAGGATGGAGAGGGGGAAGGAATCAATTTCCCTTCCCTGATACAGAAAATCCAGAACTTGAGGATTGGCTTGGGCATAAAGAAACCTCAGGGTTGGAGAGCTGGCTTAGCAGTTAAGGTGCTTGCATGCAAAGCCCAAGGATCCATGTTCAACTCTCCAGATCCCACATAAGCCAGATGCACAAAGGTGAGGCAAGCTCAAGGTCCCACATGCCTACGAGGTGGCACAAGCGTCTGGAGTTCGATTGCAGTGGCTGAGGCCCTGGCGTGCCAACTCTCTCTCTCTTTCTTTCTTTCTCTGTCTCTAAAATAAAATTTAAAAAAACCTCTCAGTATGGCCTCTGGAATATTCTAGAAGCAGTTCAGAACCTGAGGTCAAGGGCAAGGACTACGGTAGCACAGCCTCCCCCAAGGAAAGCCTGTCTCAGCTCTCTCTTCCTTTCCATGCATCAGGTTGGGCGTGGGGCTCTGCTTGCAGCTACTCTGGAAGCTCGCAGATCTCTACACTCCTCTCTTTCTGAGGAAGTCTGAGGAGCCTGGACCAGTGGGACGATAACCTTGGGTCAGACCTGACAAATGGCTTCTTTTTGCTCCAGCCATAAAGGCAGATGAGACCCTGATGCCCTGATGCAGCTCAGAGGTGAGCTGCTGACTGTGGGGAGGGGCAGCTTGGAGGCGGGTGGGAGGAGGGACCCCAGATGCATACTTCTGTGATCTTCATCCGCAGGCGGTGGTTTTCTGACTGCAGGCCCTCCAGGCGGGACGTGCTGGCCTGGTTCACGCTGGTCACTGAGGTGGATGTTTTTGAGTCTTCTTTCTTCTGATTCTGGGTGAACTGGAATCGCCTGTTCTGAGTGGCTGCGTCGGGGTTCGTTCTCAGAGTGATGAGCTGAAGGGACAGAGATGGCCTGAAGTGAGAATTCTGACTCCTCCTACCTCACCACTTCCCTCCCACCTCCTAGCCAAAGGCAACTGCGGTTCCTGGAAAGGGAGACTTTGAGCTCAGGAACTCTGGGCCCAGAACTGAAGTCTCTGCCACAGGCTTGGGTGTGACAAGGGGCAAGGTGGCTTCCCTTTGGCTGAGCCTCAGTGTCCCTTCTGGCCAGAGTCATCCTCCTGGCTCCACCTGCACCCCATCTTGGGGCAGAGGCCACTCAGGGCCTTGCCTGGCCCCACTGGGAAGTAAAGGGGAGAGTTGTGATGATATCAGGTTTGAGGAATGTGAAGATGTTGCTAGAACCCTTGATGACTTTGAGGCCTGGCTGTTAACCCCATCTGTCTCTGGCAAAGGCATGTTAGCAGCTTAAAACCCCACCCATTAACTATCTTGTCGTTTCTGTGGATCAAGAGTCTAGTCATACCTTAGCTATATCCAAGAACCTGTTTTGTACATGAGGCAAAAAACAAAAAAAAAAAGTCACTTGACCCTGACCTTAGCCATGCACTCTAGAACCATGGCAGGCTGTGGGCAAGGCACTGGAGAGGGCGGGGGCTGAGGCACCATGGCTTCTGTCTGCCCAGTCTCAAGTGTGCAGGTAGAGACTTCATTGTCAACAGGCCAGAAGGTATCAAGTGCCCACTAGGACCTGTGGTCTGACTCCCCTCCTGGAGGGGAGGAACTCCAGGGAAAGAGGGAAGGGTCAGGAGATGCAAACCAGGGCACTTCAGGGAAGGGCATTTTTGTTGCTGTTTATTTTGGTGAGTGTGAGTGGCGGTGTGCATGGTCGTATGCCTGTGTGTGTGCAGATGGATGAACGCATGTACAAGTGTGCGGAGGCCCGAGGAGGACATGAGGTATCTTCCTCTATCACCCTTTCCCCTCGTTTTCCTGAGACAGACTCAGTGTTCCCGGAGCTTGCTGTCTTTTGGATAGCCTGGCTGGCCAGGGAGATGCAGCGGTTTTCCTGTCTCTGTGCCCCTCCGCCTCGGCCTTACAGACACGCACGGCGTACTTGGCTTTTTATTTGGAGGTTGCACTCAGGTTCCCATGGTGGCTCAGCAAATGCTTCTATCCACTTAGCCATCTCCTCAGTCCTTTTCTTCTTTTTATAAAAATACATTGTTATTTATTTATGAAGAGATAGAGATAGAGATAGATAGATAGAGAGAGAGAGAGATAGGGGACCCACTAGGGCCGGGCCTCTTGCTACTACAAATGAACTCCAGACACATGCACCGCTTTGTGCGCCTGGCTTTACGTGGGCACTGGGGAATTAAACCCCAGCCCAGTAGGTCTTACAAATAAGCATCTTTAACAGCTGAGCCATCTCTCCAGCTCCCTCTTTTTTTTCTTTTGATACAGGGTCTTACAGAGCACAGGCTGGGCTTGAACTCTTGATCCTCTTATCTCCACTTCTCACTGGCCTAGAGCTTGCAATGGAGTGGAGGACTAGAGAAGAAGGTCCACACCCCGCAGGTGCTCAGGTCAGCGCTGGGGACAAATGAGTAACGAGGAGGATGGAAGTACCTGTTTCCCTAATGGGTCCCAGGGACCAGTCCTCTCCTTCTCTACTGCAGAGGTTCCTTGACATGGGGCAGTAGCTCCTTCCCTGCTGTCATCCGCTCCTTCCTTCACCCTTGAGACCCACTGAGGTCAGGCAGCGGGGGGGGGGTGGGGTAGGGGGTGGTCCTAAGTGGGCAACTGGCCCTGGTTCACTTGCTCACTGCTGCACAGGGTGATGTTTGCAAAATATCTCTTCAAGTGGGTTCTTAAGGTCAGCCCTTCGGATAAGTGTAAAATGTAAGTAGGCAATAAAAGTGGTTGTTCCTTTTGACTCAATAATACCACTTCAAAGAGGAGATGACTGGGAACAAGGAAGGTACATTATGAGGAAAAAATGTTCACTTCTAAAAAAATCTGTAGCAGCTGTAATGTTCACCAATAAGAGGTCAGATGAGCAAGCAAATGACAGAGCCTGTCCCTCAGTGATGGCTGGGAGTGTGGGCAAGTGTAAATGACAAGTTTAGTGACAGAAACAAACTATAGAAGTATATGTGTGTCATAGTTATGGCCCTTTCTTCAAAAGCACAACTTTCTAGTCTTGAGCAAAACCAGCAAGATGAGCAGGAAACACACTGGAAACCTTAACACCTAAGTAGGCATGAATAGATTGTTAGTCTAGGGGTGCTAGGAGCATGGAAGATTTCTTTTAATCTATTTATGTGTGAGTGTGTAGGTGCACATGCGGAGGCCACAGGACAACTTCCAGGTGTCTGGGCTCCGCCTCCCATTGTTGTAGGCATGTTGGGGCCACAGATGCATGTGCCACTTTGCATCTAGCTTTATGTGGGTGCTGGGGAATTGAACCCTGGCTGGCAGGTTTTGTAAGGAGTGGCTTTAATTGCTGAACCACCTCCCCAGACTCCCATGTGAGATTTCTGAAGAATCTTGTTTGTTCTCTGCACTTCCTGAACCTTAGATAATGCGAATTATCCCCGCTATGGTTGGATATGGCTCAAGGTGTCCTCCAAGGGTTCCTGTGTGGAAGCGGGTGCTCAGTGTTGTGGTGAGGAGATGGTAGGAGCTTTGAGAGGTGTGCTTAGTCCTTTGGTCATTGGAGGAATGCCTTCTCACTGGACCCAGTTAATTTTTGAGAGACTGAGTGGCTGTAAGAGGGAGGCAAGCCCCTGATCTGCTTTCTGGCATCGTCTCAAGGTGAGATAGCTCAGTGGATAAAGTCCTTGCAGTGCAAGCATTTGGACCTGAGGTCAGATCCCCAGCACCCACGTAATGACTAGGCAGGCATGGTGATGTGCTTGTAATCCCAGTGCTTAGGGAATCTGGGCAGGGCATTCCCAGGGCAAGCTGGCTAGCTAGACCAGTGGAATCAGTGAGTTCTGGGTTTAAGTAAGAGACCCTGTCTCAGGAGATAAGGTGGAGAGTGATTAGGAACACACCCGATGCTGACCTCTGGACTCTAATGCATGTGTGCACCCCAACACATACAAACACATGGATGTGTACACATATCCATGCAACAAAAGCCGTAATCTCTTCCCCTGACATGTGCTTCTGCTGTTCTGTTGTGACTCTTATCACTATGAGATCCTCTCCAGAGCTTAGGCATGCCTTTGAGCCTCCAGAATGATGAATTAAATAACTTTTTTCTTTATAAAGTTAGTTAGCTTCAGGTATTTCATTCTAGTAACGGAAAACAGACTAATACAGTCATCATAACAACAACAACCACCACCACAAAAAGGAGAATGCATAAAGCCTTCAGGAAGTGAAGAGAGCCAGCAATCCCCTGTGGAGCCAGCCAGTGAATGGGTACCTTTGGCACAAACACCAGGCAGAGGGTGATGGTGCTGCAGAAGATGATGACCAGAGCCACAATGCAGAACTGCACGTTGGGTTGGTCGCGGGTCAGAAAGGAGACAGCAGCCCCGATGATGCACATGATCCCCACATTGTAGACGCTCATGCCAATGTACTTGCTGTCGTTGAGCGCAGGGATGCTCACGTTGCGGGTCTCCCAGGCTAAGAAACAACCAAACAGCTGAAATGGTGAACAGAAGGGAGACATGGTCATTTCCAAGTGGAGGCGATGCTCGCCCACTGCTTAGGAGGCTGGAGCGTGGGGGCCAGGGAGAGGGAGGCTGGGGGATCCACTGTCAGCCGGGCTTTCTAGATGCCACCATCTGCTTCCACTTGTGTTCCCAAAACCACATCCCACTGAGGAAATGTAGACTGGGGATGTGTCAGCCATCGGATCCCCTTCACCCACACAACCCATTCCTGCATAGGCCCACCAGAGGCCATGGGGGAAGGACCTTCATGTGAGATCTTGATACCCCCTCCTCCTGTCCAGATAACACTGAGGACCAGAGAGGGAGAAGGGCTTGTCTAA
The DNA here is from genome assembly GCF_020740685.1 of Jaculus jaculus. NCBI lineage: Eukaryota > Metazoa > Chordata > Mammalia > Rodentia > Dipodidae > Jaculus > Jaculus jaculus. Next base: position 108,957,453 of record NC_059102.1, read on the forward strand.
GACCACATAGCACCACGAAGGCAAAGAGGATGATGTCTGTGGAAGTTCAGCACAGTTTTTTTTTTTTTTTTCTTTTGCTATTAAGCCAAGCTGCTACTTTGTGACTGGGACTTCTCTCATCCCCAGCCACTCAGAACAGAGCCTCCATGACCCAACCCCCATCCCGGAAACACTGTGTGGCACAGGGATGGGTTCTGGACAATGCCCCATCAGAGGAAATGTGCACAAGTTCGGGAAAAGAGGCTGTGTGTCCTCTCTCCTAACAACTGCAGCGGAATGTGGTGGGTGGAGCTTCAGCAGCTCTTAGACCACGATGTGCAAACTGGATGGAGTGGATGTGGGGGCAGCGAGGCTGTGGGAGCTCCCCTCCCAGCTCTGTATGGCTGGCCTTGGAAGAGATATCCTGGGGAGGGAAACTGCCCATATTCTTAACCGCCATTGTTTTGAGCTTTTCTCCCCCTGAGTAAGACATCTCCCTAGAACTAGACAGGGCAGAGGTCAAAGATGAGGTTTCATCCTTTATAGCATCCGAGGGAAGGGCAGGCTGCAGGGCTGTGCAGGGGTGCTGGGCAGAACGGAGGTCAGGATGGCAGGAGAGACTCCTCCAAGGCAGGGATTCTTTCTCACCGTCCTGGGTCCCAGAGGGCCTTCTCACCAAGGCCTCTTCCCCTTGTGTCACCCAGTAGCTAATGTGACTGGCTTTCTGAGGGTGACAGTTTGACATCATAATGCTGTGGGGCAGAAGCTGTTGGATGTGGAGCCAGAGGATCTGGAATGAGCTCTGCACTGGCTGAGGAGCCTGGGCATATCACCTCTTCTCTCAGGGCCTCAATTGCAGTGTCCGAGCAAAGGGAAGAATAACCTCTGTCAGAGGCTTGGGTTTGATGAAGTGAGCGGGGGATGTGAGAGCGCTTAGTGAACAGCAAGAGAACACATTTAGAGAATAGGATAAAGGACTGAAAGAGGAAAAATGACCAAGGTGGCAAGGATGTGGATGGAGGAGGGGAGATCTATGAAGATGAGGGCAGAGCCAAGGCTGCAAGGCTGGCTTGGAGGGCTCCTGCTTTCAAGAAGCCAGAAGGCTCTCCTACATCCTCCAGGGGTAACATGACCTTGCCTTGGTTCTGGAATTATGGCTTCTAGAACCATGGCAGAACACACTTCTGATTTTTTTTTTTTTTTTTTTTAGGCCACTGTGTTGTGGTAACTTGTTATTATAGCAAGGGAAATGAGCACCGTTTACTGACCACAGATGGCCAGGCTGCTTTGAAAAGAATGACTGCCCATTGCTGGAGCCATGGAAGCCATTAATGGATGGACTGGGGAGGCTCGGAGTAGGTTCAGGGCAGTGCATGCTCCTTCTAGGTCAGAAAGTCTAGGGCAGAGGGCGTATGGGCAAGGCTGGGATTTTGGCCTTAAGTCATAAAGGCCAGGAGAGCTGCGGACAGTTCCATGTACCCACTCAGAATGGTAACACTGTCAAGTACAGCTGGCTTCGTCTGATCCAGAGGAAGAAATCTAGTCATCTCTGACCACTTTTGGAAACAGGCGGGCAAGAAAATGAATGATGCTGGATCACGGCTGATCAATGCAGCTTAAAGATGTCAATACTGTTCACTGTACCTAACCCCATGGAGACTCAGAATCAAAGGGTGTGGAAAGAGCAGCTTTATTCCATTCAACAAGGACCGGGGACACTTCTGTCCCTGCTTCCTGTCTCAGGGATGTTATCACTAACTACCACTGTGCACACTTCTGTACAAGATATCCCGCCATACAGGAAGTTGAGATCTACCTCGTTTGCGGCTGATGGGTCTGGGCCACTCACCTATGATACCTCTCCCATGTTTTTGGTGGCCATGTGTATGTCCCTAACCAAATCAGGACCTTTGGCCAGTCCCTTAGGTTTTATTTCTATTCTCTGTGTCTTCTGGGGACACAGTCCTGTCACTTCCACGGGGTCTCAAAAGACGGAAATGGAAACCAGAAGTAAGTCCCAACTGCTGTGAAGTGGGGACAGTCTTTGCCTAAGGCACCCTACTACATGCCTGTCTAGTGTGGCCCCTTGAAGGACGCCAGTCAGTCATTAACAGTTCTGGGGAGATGTAGCAAGGAAGAAAACACCGGAGAATCAAAGGAAATTCTACTTTCTTCAACTTTTGGAGAAGGCTTCATTCTTGGCTTCTAAGTTGGGACCACAGAAGTAGGTGGCAGTGAAATTTTCTTGGGGGAAAGTGATCAGCTTCCCATTTCTGGAGGGATTTAAGCGGAGGCCTGGCTTCATAGGAGGTATAGAAAAGATGGAAGGGTTATGTGGGCTAAGCTCAGGTAGAGCTGATGTTTCAGTTTTTCCTAGTGTTCACATCCCAGTACTGTGTGAATCAGGCTTAGTATGTGATCTTGTGTGTTGACAGATAGGTAGAAATGGAGAGGGCTGGGCTCAGAGATCACGGATTAACCTATAGCCATTCACAGGTCATTTAATCAGCCTGAGCCTTACTGTGCTCCTGCCCAAAATGGGCATGATCCACTCAAACTCTTCTGGACTCAGAGAGGAGCTAGTGACATGTGTCATGGGCACATGTGTTGGGGGTCAGTAGACCGTTCTTCCTGGGAGCAGTAGAGTGACAGCTTTGAGGCACACTCACAGCTTTAGGGTGACATTTTGTTAGCATCTTGACTCTGCTACTCATAAGCTGAGTAGTCTTGGGCAAGACACCAAGACTCCTCCTTAGAGAAACAGGGACATTATTTGTGCTTGTCTCCTAAGGCTGCTGTGGGGCTGAAACCTGACCTGGCAGAGAGTAAGAGCTTAGATAGGGGGAGAGGAACTCTGTTTATTTCTATGTTGATGAAGGCCCCTAGGAGAGAGGCTTGGCAGAGCAGTGCCCCCCAACTCTGTCTCCTGCCTACACCTACCATGAGGAGCCCCTTGTAGGCGTAGACAATGCCGAGCCAGATGGTCATGTGGGTGTTCTCACAGTGCTCCAGCAGTGGGCGGATGGAGATGTCCCGGCCTGCTGGGTCCGGCTGTGCAAAGAGAAAACAGAAACTCCGTGGATGGACTGGGTGCCTTCCAGCAGCAGGGTCCCTAGTCAAGAGTGCTTTTCCCTCCCATAATCCACAAACAGTGCTACAACCAGCGGGGCGTTTGGACCTCACCTCTGGGATCCCATGGTATGTGGCAAAAGTGCCAATAGAATAAAAGGCCTTCTGCTTGATGGTTGCAGTTCAACCCTACACTTCATTCTCTGGGTTTTTCCTGCCTGCCTAACTTGAGCCAGAGCTGCTGAGGGTAGGGGCTGGGTCGGTTCTGTGCTCTGGGCCTAACAAAACCTGGCCCAGAGACAGCTTGTTGGAAGAGCAAGGGAGACAGTTAGGTGCCAAGTTAGAACAAGAGGGCCTCAGATGACTTTGGACTTAACTTGGGTGGCTGGAGTTCAAGAATACATTGGCCCAGCTTCCAAGGAGACCTGCTCTGCAGCAGTGGTGGCAGCCAGGTTACATATCACATGACTCAGCAGGGCCAAAGCTGACTGGGCAAGAGGTGAGCACCTGACTCCAGGCAGCCAATTCTGAGGTTGATCAGAGAAGCGGTTCCTATGCTCTCTTCCCTGAGAGGGGACGTGGAGGATTCTACAGAAACATCCTCTCAGGATTTTAACTGGGAAACCGGGAGAGAACCAGCTAGGTAGCGGCCAGAGGATATAAAGATTTTTGGAAATAGAACAAGCTCGAATGGACATTCATCTCTTCTGAACCATTTGAGAATATGCTTCAGACATCCCAACCCTTCAGTTCTAAATATCTAACCATGCATCTCTTCACGGTGAGGACACTCTCTTTCACAACCACATAGGCTTCTAAACAAGACATTTAACACCAATATCTTATGTTAGATAATATACCAGCCATCTTCAAATTCACCAGTGGGTCCCTTTAAGGCAGAGTCCCCTTTAAACCATGCTGCCGCCCGCCCACTTTGGTCTTGCATTTCATTAGTATTCTTGAAGAACCCAGCTCAGTTAATTCACAGTGTCCCTTGGTTTGGGCTTGCTGACTGCGTTGTCATGATTAGATTCAGTTTATGCATGCTGGGCAGGAATCCCACATAGTGATGTCCTCATCTCTTCCGTGCTTCATCTAAGGGTGCTTGATGGCACTTTGTCCCATTATTGGTGATGCTAATTGTGATCACTTGGCTACAGTGATGTCTTCCAGGTCTCTCTACTTGAAGGGTACCATTTCCCCTTTGTAATTAAGGAGACTCTGCGTATCCTGTTCTCACCAACACTGGCTCAGGGCTTCTATGCACTGATGATTCCTACCCAAGTCACGTGACTTTAGAAGCTGCACACCGGGGATTTACTGCCACTGCATTTGAGCCCTTCACATTCTAGAGCAATCATGCATTCTCCTTTCCGCCCACATATTTATGGAGTCACGGGCTCCTTTTAAATTCAGTGTCTGGTGACCTACTCCTGTCATTACACATTCTGATGTGCAAGTTTGTCCAGATTTGACATTTTTTGCCTCTCATATTTCCCCCACATATTCCTGTCATTTTTTGTGTGTGTGTGTGGGGGGGGGGATCACTTTCTTACTTCTTGGCACAAGATGTGTCAGTCTCCCATGGCATTTTACTTGCCTCAGTGTTGGAATCAGTCATTTCTCTGAGGACCGTTGGTTCTTTTTAGTGCATAAGGGTGTTTAGAAGCCAATATATGAGCATTGGTGTGTTCATTATTTCTAGATTGTCACTTTTAGGCCCTGTGTGTGTGTGTGTGTGTGTGTGTGTGTATGTGTGTTTGAGTGTGTCTATCCAGCCATATCCCTCTCCCGTTCTCCTTCTCTCCCTTCCTCCCTCCATCTATTACCAAAAATCTATTATTTATACTATCCAGCTGTACTCTTGCCCATCTATTCTTTGTCTAGTTATCAATTTTATGGATGATATTTGACACAGTCAGGGTAGTATGGCTATAGACTATTTTTTAATAATATATTTTAAAATATTTTATTTATTTATTTGACAGAAAGAGGGAGAAAGAGAGAGAGAATGGGCACATCAGGGTCTCTAGCCACTGCAAACAAACTCCAGATGCTTATGCCTCCTTCCGCACCTGGCTAATGTGGGTCCTGGGGAATCGAACCTGGGTCCTTTGGCTTTGCAGGAAAATGTCTTAACTACTAAGCCATCCCTCCAGCCCGCTGCAGACTATTTTATAAAGTCTTAGCTCCATTCTTGCCTGTTTTCTCCGATTCTCTATTTGCACATATCTTCTCCTAGTGAGATTTCTGGTTTCTAGCCACATCACAATATCTACGCATGTGCTCAGTACCACAGCGTAGCTTCAGAACTAATACACAGGTGTACCCAACCACAAACCTAACAAGTAAAGATGATGATTTCTTAGCAAAATTGTTTGCCTTTTCAACAGGACCCCTGATGCATATTGTCATAGAACTATGCTCAAGATGTTGTATTCTTCTGGGGTTGTGCTGTTTGGGCCTGACACTAAAGAGTGAGTGTGCCCAGGGCCAATCACTGGAAAAAGAGGCACTTTGATGAGGCCCAGGAGTGTGGAAGGCAGGTCCTACGTGGTAGGGAATGGAATGGGTTTCTCCTTTGGCTCTGTTCTCCATGCCTGATCCTGGAGGGTGGGCACTGACTGGAGAATGGAGAAAGATGGTGCTCCCAATTGGGAAGCAGGAACAGCAGGGCTGGGTGAGGTCTGTGGGTTTAGATCATTTTGTCACTGGATCGTCTGGCTGCATGCTTGCTCAGGCTTGATGTCCCTTCAGTTGTCCCTAGATACTGAAAGACATTAGCTCCACCTCTGTAGGTACCTAAGTGAGCTGGAGTGCTAGAGGGGACAGCAGGGTTCCGCGAGGACCCTGCAATGGGAGACACCCCAGGGATCTCCAGAAAGAAAAGTCGGAGTGGCCTGGACTAGAGATTGCCCCCACCCCCATTCCACAGCTAGGCCGCATTCACTATGGGTAACAGGGTACTTGACATCCTTTCATTGTTTAATTAAGGAGACAGAATGGACTTGGTCCCAAGGTCAGCAGTGACACATTGTCAAACTCTGGGCTCTTCCACTGTCTGACAACCACATAGACATCAACATGCAGCAGCATAGGCCTCTGCGGTCACACTTGAGTAGCAGACCCATTAATGAGGGTTGTGTCCGCTGTTCTAGAGTGAGAGGCAGCAATCTGATGGACTCGGACTCTCGGGGGAGAGGAAACCAGCTCCCTCATACACCACCTCACCGTAGCGAGAACTTTGTTCGCAGAAGCTGACAGCCACTGCCTGGCTTTTACATCCCCGGGATGGAAGCCCCTCTCTCTGGCTCTTGGGAAGATGGCTGCACAGCTGTTTTATTGCGCGGGAATTTGCTCCTCCTCCATCCCACCCACTGTTGTTCATCCTTTCCCTCAGGATCCCCAGAAGCATAACTGTGAACTCTTTGACTCAGGTGGGCACACCAGGGCTCCAGCCACTGCAAACAAACTCCAGATGCATGAGCCACCTTGTGCATTTGGCTTATTTGGGTCCTGTGGCTTTGCAGTGGCTAAGCAATCTCTCCAATCCCACCATTCTTAGTTTTGACGATTTGGTTCCTGGATGCCTCAGTAACTTGGGCACAACCTGGGTTTCATAGAGATAGGGCAGCAAAAACAGGCCTACAGGGAGTTGAGACGAAGCAGTGTAGTCAGGGTGGTCTATCTGCTTCCACTCCACCTCCTCAGGACACAGGAGATGACCTGGAAACAAACCCTTGGAACCTGGTCATTCATATTATCCTCATACAGCTCATATTTCCATGCTGCAAAACACAGCTCATAGTGACAGGGGTTGGGGATAATTTTGGGGAAAGTAAGGCTAGTGTCCTTGAGACACTGGGGGTTGGGGAGTTTTGAATGCAGCCAAGTGACTTTGTACTGGGTCTCAAAGGAAGATGAGCAAGCTATGTTTCTTGTTGGATCATATGGATCCTAGGTGGGCCTGAAGCTCACAGTGATCTGGTAGCAACATCTATAGGGAGAGGGGCCCAAGGGCAGCCACCTCCTGAACACTACATGGCATCATTGTCATGCACCAAAGTGCCAGTAGAGGGCTCCAAAGAACCACTTGGCAGGTGCAATCCTGTACTGTGTGTTCTTGTGGCAATCCATTTGGCAGCTTCCAGGGTAGCTGTTGGGGGATGCTGGAGAAGGGGGGACTGCCCTGTGCAGTTGCCTCCTGAAGGCTGCCCACACAGCCCAGAGCCAGAGCTAACATATGATCTCATGTCAGGGCCTGTGCCTGGGTTTTGGGCCCACTTCTCTGAACTTTTTCTTCGACTGCATTGGTCTCACAGTGCCCTGGGTGACTGGCTCATAAGGATTTGCAGCTTGCTTGTTTTTTCCTCATATGTTTCTTACCTGGGCAAATACTTTTTTTCCTCCCTTCCCTTCCTCTCTGTGTTCCTTCCTTCTTCTGTTCTTTCCTCCCTCCCTCCTCTAACTACCAAGCACTCCCATTTTCCAGGTACTGTTGTGGGTATAGGGATGCTGCAATAACCAGGACAGAAGACAGTCATGTCCTTGTGGGTCTCCGGTCCTACCAGGACTGGCTGGTTTCCATGAGAAGTGGCCTCAGAGGGCCAGAGGATGAGTGTATGGGCCTCTCCCAGAGACTGCGTGTGTAAGGACAAGGCTCATTTTCTTACTCATATCTCCTTGTTGCAGCCTTATTAAAATCCAACATGGCCGGGCATGGTGGTGCACGTCTTTAATCTCAGCACTTGGGAGGCAGAAGTAGGAGGATCATCATGAGTTCGAGGCCACTCTGAGATTATATAGAGATTTGCAGGTCAGCCTGGACTAGAGTGAAACCCTACCTTGAAAAACAAAACAAAAACAATCCAACATGGTCTTATGTTCATTTGACAGACAAAAAAGTGGAGGCGCAGAGAGGTGAAACAACTTGCCCAGGGTGTCCAGCTGACAAGTCACAGGGATGAGATGAAACCCAACCTGTGTGATGTTCCTCCCTCCTCGACTACTTGCCTCCCCCACACTGCCCTTTCGCTCATAAGCATCACACCAAATTCCAAGGAGACAGTGGGTATAACTCTACTTCATGCTCCAGGGCGGAGCAACTTCATTATTGTATTCATTACTATTCAGTAGAATCCTCCAGAAGGCCCCAAACTCTGGGAAGGCAGAGCCGTAGGGCTGCAAACTGAACTCAAGCTGAGAAAATGCTTTTCTGCCCAGCAGGGCTCTATGCCCAGTAGACAGGCTGCCACCTGTTTGGGATGGCCGGAGGGTGGACGTGCTCACACCTGGCTCCTGGTCCAGTGGGAGGCAGGCAGAAACTGCCTGGGAAAGCCCCCTCATATGTGCACGGAAAGGAGAGCAGCTGGCCTGAGTCACTCTGCAGGGCACAGTTCCTGACAATGTAGGTCACTGGCCCCTGGGCACCTCCGCATTGTTAGGAGGCACACGTGGGCAAGCAGGAGGTCAAGGCATGATGGGTCCACCTACTCAGGCCTAAAAGGGAAAAGGCCTTGGTCTAGCTAAGGGCTGTCTGAGGATCTTGAACAAATCTTTTTCTTTTTCTTTTCTTTTTTTCTTTCCAGACCTTAGCTTTCTATCTGCAAAGTGAGACCCATTAGTTCATTTACAGAGTAGTGAATCTGAGCCTGGATCACTGGAGGAGGGCTACAGCTGTCCTCCATTTACTCATTAAAAATGAAATCATGCAGGTGGAGAGATGGCTTAGTGGTTCAGGCGCTTGCCTGCAAAGCCTAAGGATCCTGGTTTGATTCCCCAATACCCACGTAAGCCATATGCACAAGGTGGCGCATGCATCAGGAGTTCACTTGCAGTGGCTAGAGACCTCAGTGTGCCCATTCACTGTCTTTCTCTCTGTCTGTCTCTGTCTCTCTCTCTCTCTCTGATCGTCTCTCAAACAAATAAATAAAAATAAAGTATTTTAATAAAAAATAAAAAATGTACTCATGCATTTCCCCTGTTCCTGATGTGTGTCATGCATGTATTAGTTATTGTGGTATAGGATATCTGAAACCAACATCATTCTGGCCTCTGTGGAGCATGCATTCTAGTCACTACAGATGTTTGACAAGCCACACAGAACTGCTATGAATACCAGCGGTGACAAGTGTACCCAAGGGAGCCCCAGGGCCCGGTGGGAAGTTTGGACAGGGAACTACTTCAGATCAGCTCACCTGTACACACAGGCACACATTTCTGATCAGGAGGCTGGGGATGTGGTTTAGTAGATTTTGCCCTTGCCGCATGAGCATGAACATCTATCTGAGTTTGGATTCCCCGGTCCCACATGAAAAGCCTAAGTCCAGCACATCTATGGCGAGATGGGAAGTGGAGGCACAGGGGTTTCCTAGAAACTTGCAGACCAGCTAGCCCGGTGAAGGGAAACAAAACAAACAACAACAACAACAGCAACAAAACAACCAAAGAGCAACAAAACAATGATGTGGAAGGCAAGGACCTATACCTAAAATTTTTCTTCCGACTTCCATACCGCAATGCCAGTATAAACACACACACAGCTCATGCACACACATCACACACATGCATACGCTCACCAAGAAAAAAAAAAAAGGTAAATAACTGAAGTGACATTAGCCTAAGACCCACAGGCTATGAAAACCCAGGGATGAGCCTCTGCGGACTGGAAATGACAAAGACTTTGACATGTATTAGAACCACAAGGAGCCGCAGTGGCTGGTGGGCAACAGGGCCAGCAGGGGACTTACTGGGCAAGGTGCACACAAGCCCCTGGGAAGTTTGGGAAGACGCAGATGCAGGTCCACGGGCCTGAGAAGGGCCCAGAAGGTGGAATTTCTAAGCAGTTTTCAGCAGTGTTCTGGGGCCACTGGGGGCAGCAGAGCCTCTAACAGATTTTAAACTAAGTGACGGCTTTGGGCCTCAGATGACAAGTTCTTTGGTTAAGAGGAGGGAAAGGATGATACCAACATGTAATATTTACATACAAAATATCTCCATATCTAATAATAAAAAAGAGAAAAAAAAGAATGAGGATCTTGGGCTGGAGAGATGGCTTAGTGGCTTAGGTGTTTGCTTGTGAAGCCTAAGGACACAGCTTCAATTCCCCAGATCCCACACAAGACAGATGCACATGGTGGCGCATGTGTCTGGAGTTTGTTTGCAGTGGCTAGAGGCCCTGATGCGCCCATTTTCTCTCTCTCATAAATAAGTAAGTAAATGGCTGGAGTGATTACTTAGTGCTTAACGCGCTTGCCTGTGAAGCCTAAGGACCCATGCTCGACCCCCCAGATCCCACGTAAGCCAGATGCACAAGGTGACATGTGTGCAAGGTCTCACATACTCTCTCACTGTCTCGTAAAAAGGTCAGTCTGTTGGGCTTTCCTGAAAACAAATAAATAAAAATTTAAGAAATGAAAAACGAATGAGGCTATTTGTTATCCGCAGACGGGAGTGAAGGCTGAGTGCGGGCACTGTGCCAGTCCGTGCACTCTGACCTTGGGGCACACCCTGATGTCTGCGCTTCTGGGTGTCCCTTGTAGGCTGGCCCAGGCAGAAGGGGGGGACTGATATGTGCTGTGCACCCTACCCCGTCATGGGGCTCTTAGCTCAGAGCCCTTGGACTTCCATCCCACTCTCCTGTAGGTGGCTCAGGTTCCCTGGGCCTGGTTGGAGTTCCTTGTATGGAGGGATTTTTCCACCGTTTTGTTTCGTTTTGTTTTGTTTTTTTGAGGCAGGGTCTTGCTCTAACCCAGGCTGACCTAGAATTCACTCCGCAGTCTCAGGGTGGCCTCAAACTCATGGTGGTCCTCCTATCTCTGCCTCCCAAGGGCTGGGATTAAAGATGTGTGTCACCATGCCTGGCTCTTTCCACCTTTTGACTAGTTTCCTGAAATTTTCTTCTTCTTCTTCTTCTTCTTTTTTTTTTTTTTTTGGTTTTTTTCAAGGTATGGTCTCACTCTAACCCAGGCTGACCTGGAATTCTCTATGGAGTCTCAGGGTGGCCTCAAACTCACGGCGATCCTCCTACCTCTGCCTCCTGAGTGCTGGGATTAAAGGCGTGCGCCATCACGCCTGGCCACCTGAAACTTTCTTTCCTTTTCTTTTTCTTCTTCTTTTGTTGGTTTTTCAAGGTAGGGTCTCACTCTAGCTCAGGCTGACCTGGAATTCACTATGGAGTCTCAGGGTGGCCTTGAACTCACAGCGATCCTCCTACCTCTGCCTCCCAAGTGCTGGGATTAAAGGTGTGAGCCACCATGCTCAGCTCCCTGAAACTTTCTTGCAGGGCTTTCTCTATGGGCCATTGCTGCTTCTTATTTTTAAATTCCAAAATTAATGTTTTTTATATTTATGAGAGAGAGGGATATATATATGTGTGTGTGTGTGTATATCTATATATATATCTATATATATATCTATATCTATCTATCTATCTATCTATCTATCTATCTATCTATCTATCTATAGAGAGAGAAGTGGATAATAGGTCCACCAGGGCTTCTTGCCATTGCAAACTTCAGACACATATGCCACTTTGTGTATCTGGCTTGATGTGAGTACTGGGGAATCGAATTCAGAGCCAGCAGTCTTAGCAAGTGTCTTTAATCGCTCAGCCACCTCCCCAGCTCCCCTCCAGTTAATTTTAAAACACATGGTAACATAAGTGGTTTTTCGCTTTGATATGAGTAAATAAAGATGAGTGGTGTGTGTGTTGGGGAGTGTTTGATTTTGGGGAAGCTGTATTTCAGTACCTCAGGACACCCCTTTCTCTGGGGCAGGTGAGTAGATGCTGCTGACGCCTTTTGGGGTAGAGGGAGTACCCCATTCTGGGCAGAGAGGGGAAGGGGCCCTGGGTTCTGATTCCACGTCCAGTACTCGCGAGCTGTGTGACTTTGCATGTGCTTCTAAGCATCTGAGCGTGATTTCCTCATCTACAGCCTCCCAGGCCTGGAGAGGAGATCAGGGGAGGTAACGGGTGTGTTTACAGCCAGTAGAAGCTGGAAAGCCCGCTCCTGATGTGTCAACCATCATTATTATCTCCAACTGCAGAGAGTCATAGAGTGCTGGAGCCCGGAGGAACCTTCCAGATCCCGCAGGGGCTAGACTGCTTATCTCAACGGCAGCAGCCCCACATCTCGGAGGCAGCAAAGCTAGAAGCTGTCATTTCAAGGTAAGAATTTCTTTTTGAACGTTTGATTACAAGTTTCTCCCCTCCCCCCAGAATCATAGATCTAAAAGGGGAATGTGACATCATCCCCCGGGATTCTCAGGGCACTTCTGACAGCTTTTCCTTTGTTGGTACAGACAGCACTCTTTATGGCGAGGGGGCGTCCACGCTGTGCAGGGCACATATATCGGTACTAATACCATGATGTCCTACAGTCACGTGATGGGCAAGATCTCCCTTGGTTGTGTCCCCGAACACTAAGGGATTTATGCATTAATCTAATTCTCTTCTTTTTTTATGGGTATCCGCAGTATGTGGGTGTGGCGTGTGCACACGCATGTACACATAGGTTCACACATATGTGGAGGGCAGAGGAGAAGGCTGGGTGTCCTCTTCTATCGCTCATTCACTTACTTCCTTGAGACCAAGTCTCTTGTTGAAGTTGGAGCTGCCATTTTCAGGAGCTCCAGTGACTCTCTGGTCTCCGCTTCTCTCGGGGCTGGGTTACAGACACGCACGGCCATGCCCGGCGCTTTGTGCCAGTGCTGCAGAATCAAATCAGGTGGTCTCAGGCCCTCAATGCTTGCAGCAAGCACTCTTCACTGATGAGCCATCTTCCCAGTCCCCAGTTCTTTTCATATTGGAGAAACTGAGGCCCAGGAAAGGACTCGCAGTGAGCATGTGGCAGAGTGTTCTAGCCTCTGTCCCATGTGCCGTGTGCTGAAGGAACAGCCAGAACATAGGCAGAGGCTGGACCACACGGCCGTGTCTCAGGGAGGCAGAGACATCCAGGGGACATGGGGGGCAAACAATGGGGTCTGGATAAACCAGCAAGGTTTGACCTTGGAATCTGGTGGAAATTCTGTGTCTGTGTAAGGGTCATAGCCAGGGAGGGATTCAAGGCTGACAGTGCCAAGCACTTACCTTACAAGCATGAAGACCTGAATTAAACTCTGAGAACCAGCATTAAAAAACAAAACAAAACCGGTTGTGGTGGCGCACACCTTTAATCCCAGCACTCGGGAGGCAGAGGTAGGAGGATTTTCCAGAGTTCAAGGCCACAGAGACAACACAGTGAAGTCCAGGTCAGTCTGAGCTAAAGTGAGACCCTACCTCAAAAACAACCAAAAAACAACAACAACAAAAACAACCATTGGGTGTGGTAGTGTGTGTAATCTCAGCACAGGGGAGATGCAGATAGGAAAATTCCTGGGATGACTAGTCTAGCCAAACTGATGAGCTCCAGGTTCAGTGTAAGACCTTGTCTCTAAAAATAAAGCGGACCACTGTAGACCTCTGTTCTCTACCACATGCACATGCGCATACACGTCAGACCACACACACACACACACACACACACACACACACACACACACACACGGGCTGACTGTACAACTGTAGTTCTCAACCTCTCCAGCCTTTGAGGCCCCCACGTGCTTTCGTGGTAGTAGGTATCTTTGATCTTGACCTTCAGGCAGTATAGAGAAAAAGCCAAGGATTTTATGTTCTTATTACAGGTGAGTAAACTGAGACCTAGAGCAGACAAGAGACTTGGGTAAGAGGACCCAGTATGACAGAGGCAAAGCCCAGGCCAATCCACTTTCCTGAACAGCAGGTGGGGTATCTCAGCTGCATATCTTATTCTTTTAAAAAATATTTATTTGTTTTGAGAGAGAATGGGGGGGGGGAGAGAGAGGATGGGGGGGGAGAGGGAGAGAGTAAACACAAATACACGGGCATGCCAGGGCCTCTTGCCACTGTAGACAAACTCCAGATGCATGCATGTACCATTTGGTACATCTGGCTTTGGGTGGGCACTGGGGAATTGAACCCAGGTTGTCAGGCTTTGCATGCAAGCACCTTTAACCACTAAGCCATCTCTCCAGTCCCTGCTTTTCTTATTCTTTATGCCCTAGCTCTGCTCCCTTCTCTGGGGGATGGACCTTCTGCACTGCAGGGGGACCCCTGTGCTCCTTGCCAAGTTTGGGCCTCTGGGACAGACCTGAGGCAGAAGAGCATCTAGTAGAGCACTGACCCCAGACAAACATGTGCCCATCACGGGGGCTTTTGTTGGCTATGGCCTTGCCACCTTCTGTGCAGCCTTTGACCTTAAGGCAGTTGCGGGGAGGCTGCTGAGGCCCAGCCCTGGCCCGGCCACTGTAGATGCGGGCGTCACCGCTTCCTCCATGGCTCAGTGTGTGACCTGGCTGCAGTCCATACAACTCCTGCTGTCAAGTCCTAGCCCAGTGTGGCGTGAACAAGGAGGTGACAGAACGAGGGTGCAAAGAGGCTTTCCATCAGGACGCTGTGCCAGGGGATGGGGCAGAGCTGGTGTATTTTAGTCCATCTGGTTCTTAGTTCATCAATCTGCTTCCCAGCCCTGGCCATTCCTTAGGGCCATTGGCCTCCATCCCAGTCTGCACAGAAAACCTCAGAGCCTGGGGATGGCTGGGGCTCCCCCAAGGTCCCATAGCCTGAAGTCTATGCAGCTTCCACTTGAGTCCAGGCTCTTCCCTCAGTTTGTGCTCCTCCCTGAAACGCCAGCTGACTCTGGGGGGTCCCAACTCCTCAAGGAGAAAGGAAGGATGCTTCCCAGAACGGGCCTTAAGTGTCCTTCTCCTAGTTCCTGCTGCCACTCCAAACTGACAGTTTGTGCTTGGCCAAAGACACCCGGGAGCCCCATGGGGCCCTGGCATACTGGAGAGCCATGTCTGGGCCAGGGCTGTGCTACTTTGACTGCCACATGCTCACTCTGAACACGGCTCCTCCCCGAGAGATGCTGGCAGTCACCTGCTGGAGGGTTGTTCTGAGCACTTAAGCAAGAGAATGGGAAGACAAAAGATGACAAGAGCAGGCACATTCACACACCCCATGGTGACATAGGCGAGAACAATGCAGTCATTTCATTTTTTTGTTGTCATTCAGGGAGGCAAGAGTGTTGGGAGCCACAAAGGCACAGCACTACAAAGAGTGTTCCAACGTAGGCTGGGATGATTGCTGCCACTGCCACTTGAGGTGGCCACAGGCCATGAGTGTGCACCCTTCTCACTCCACAGTGGGGCTCCTTTCCTTCCTGCCTGCTGGGGCATGCCGCCTCACCAGGTGACGTGATGCTCCAGGGTCCTCAGACCATGAAGCTGCTCTCCATTCATCTCTCACATGATATTTTGGGAATTGTTAGCAAAAAGCGTGTAAAGAGGGTTGGAGAGATGGCTTAGCAGTTAAGGCACTTGCCTGAGAAGCCTAAGAACCCATGTTCTACTCTCCAGATCCCACATAAGTCAGACACACAAAGGTAAGGCAAACGTAAGGTCGCACATGCCTACAAGGTGAGGCAAAGTGTCTGGAGTTCGATTGCGGTGGCTGAGGCCCTAGTGTGCCAATTCTCTGTCTCTCCTTTGTCTGTCTCTTGCTCTAAAACTTTTTAAAAAGTCAAGTAAAGATACTATATATTCTGTAGGATACAGTCTAATAAGGCAGCACTATTTTGCTCTATAGAATCTGCCAAGGGCTCCTCCAGTCTTTCTTTGCACCCCTCCAGTGACCAGGAGCTCATTACCTCCCAAGGCAGCCCCGTTCACACACAGTTAGGCAGGACTGAAACAGGACATTCTTCTCCACCTACCCTGACCCAACATCCTGGAACCTCCCGTTGGCCTAGGCTCTGCCCCTGGGGCCTCTCCTCCCAGCTACAGGACTGCCCCTCTAAGGTTAGAGGCAGACCTTCCATGCCTTCTCTCCTGGGACTAGATGTCAGTTCTGCCTATACAGGACAGTGTCTTATTCTTTGCTTATCCAGCTTTCCTTGACCTTGTCATCATCTCCATGGGCCCTCTTTCCATGCCTAGTGTCCTATTTGCTTGGGGCTGTTCCCTGAGCTTGCAATAGTTATGTAGCAAACCACATCAAGGAACCTAGTAGTGTGTAGTCTATGTCCATAAGGAGAAAACACACACACACACACACACACACACACACACACAGAGAGAGAGACCCAAGGAACAGCAGCACATCTGTGACTTAGCACTGAATTTTTCCTCCTCTCCAGGAGAAGGATCCTGTGCCCTCCTTGTCATACCTCCTGACCTTACCTACCAAGTGTGGTAGTTTGAATGTGAAATGTTCCCCCTGCTGCTATTTGTTTGTGATTAAGCCCCATACCCACTTTCCAGATGGTGGCAATTTGGGAGGTGGAGCCTTGCTGGAAGAGGTGTGCTGTTAGGAGTGAGCACCGAGGTGTTACAAACCAAGCCCACTTACCAGAGCGAGCTTACTTTTGCTGCTTACTTCCCAGTTGCTGTGGCAAGATGTGCTGCCCAGCCTGTGCTCTGCCATGTCACAATAAAACTTCCCTTCCCACCTGTAATTCAAAATAAACCCTAGTCTTCCATATGCTGCTTTTGATTGGTGTTTTGTTCCAGCAATGAGAAGGCATCTACAACACTGGGTTTCCTTTGCCAGTCAGAATGTACTGCTGAATATGAGCTTTCAAAGGCTACTGGTAAGTGACCTGAGTGATCTCAGGTCAAAATGATGACAAAGAGTAAGTGAGGGAGGGAGGAGTGGGCAGTGGAAGGAGAAGAGGGAGTTGGGGTGGGTGGGTGAGCACAGCAGTACAGACTTAAGAACGAAAGAAATCATATATTTAAAAAAAATTGTTTTAAATTTTATTATTTATTTGAGAGGTAGAGAAGGGTAGGGAGAGAGAGTATGGACACAGCAGGGCATCCATCCACTGCAAACAAACTCCAGTTACATGTGCCACCTTGATTTTTCCTGCATCTGGCTTTATGTGGGTCCTTGGGCATCGAACTTAAGCTTTGCAGGCAAGAGCCTTAACTGCTGAGCCATCTCTTCAGCTAAAATCATACATTTTTAAACTAAAGAATGTGTGGTGGCCTTGGCCCAGAAAGAAAGAAAGCTTCTAGCTGCAGCCTAATTTTTCACATATGTGATCTCATGGGCCCCTAGGAGAACCAGTGCATGGTGGGATAGGGCCTGTTAATTTACAGCGGAGGAAACCAAGGATTAGAGTGACAGAGGGGACCAAGAAAAGGGAACGGAAATTGGCACAGAAGGGGTTAACTCACATCCCAACTGCCTAGCGCCTTCACATTTAGTGGAGGTCATAATGACCAAGTCTGGACAGTGGGTTGTGGGTAGAAGTGACGTTTGACTCCTCTGGGCTGAAGCCTGGAAAGTTGTTGCAAGGTCCCCTGATACTTTATGTGGTGGTGGACGGCAAGTGGCCTCCTGGAAAGTGACTGTCCTGGATGGCCACCTGGACTTCCAGCTGGACCCAGTTGTATGAGCCGCTGGGTGTCAGGGCTCTTTCCTGCCATGTTCCGCTCTAGCTGGTCAACACAGAAACGCAGTGGCCTCCGGCACTGTGCTCAGTACTTGGCACAAGCTATCTCATTCAGTTATTGCAAGAGCTCTCATGGCAACCCAGGGCCCCACAAATACCAAGCTCTGTGGGTGTTCAAGCTCCTACTACAAAAGGGCATATTTGCAATGTAACCTTCACACTTCTCCCCATGCAGGAGCATATCCCTGCTTTTCTTAGAAACCTACGCAGCACAAATGTTATGTAAATAGCTGTAATCGTGTATTACTTAGGGAAGAATGAGGAGAGAGAGAATGTGTACACCGTCAGTAAAGACGCAATTCGTTTTCTCCAGTATTTTCCACCTGTGGTTGGCTGAATTTGTGGATGTGGAACCTGGGGATGGGGAAAATCGACTGTGTTTTCCCCCAGTGCTATGTGGGGAAGCTGAGGCACAGAGAGGTAAACCCATTTGTTCAGGATCCCAACGCCACCTCTAGGGCATCTGGTGTGTCTGATTTAGAAAGGCTCCAGGGATCCTGGGGTGGTAGAAGTAGGAGGCCACAGCACCCCAGCCCTCGGCCAGGCTGAGTGCTTCCTTGCTGAGGGAAGACTGTGCAGATTGCTTTTTTATTCAGATTTTATGCCTGAGGCAAGTCCTGGGCCATGATTTATTACAGCAATGCTGATTTCCAACTTTAAGACAACACGGCAGCTTGAAGTCAAATGGACAGAAAACAGTGAAACATTAGCTCATTATGTCTTGCTGGAACTGCTCAGCTGCCTCCTCATTGTCCCCTCGGCCTCAGTCTCAGCTGCTCCATCCCACTGTCCCAGCCCAGCCCCCGCCTGGCCAGGCCAGCTGGACTGTTCAGAACCCTGGGCACCTCCTTGCTTTGCCTCATGCAGAACTGTATGCCTCAGCGTGCTAGCTGAAAATATAACACACCACAGAAAGGTCTAAAGAGGGTTTAGAAATGCTAATCAACTTTTTAAAAATAAACTACAAAGCTGGGCATGGTGGCCCACGCCTTTAATCCCAGCACTAGGGAGGCAGAGGTAGGAGGATTGCTGTGAATTCAAGGCCACCCTGAGACTACATAGTGAATTCCAGGTCAGCCTGGGCTAGAGTGAGGCCCTACCTCTAAAAACAAAACAAAACAAAACAAAACAAAACAAAACAAAAAAAAACCCACCCAACTATAAGCCTTTAAAATTGATTAATTCAAAATTTTAAACTGCAGAACTTTCTAGAATCTTTAACATACAAAAGCACACAATATACTTCCAAGAGGCAGAGATAGTTTCCAGGATTTCTTTCTTTCTTTTCCTTTGTTCCTCTTCCTTCTTTCCTCCTTCCTTCCTTCCTTCCTCCTTCCTTCCTTCTCTCTTTCTTTTTTTGGTATGTGTATGTGTGTGTGCTGTGTGAGGAGACACACACTCTCCATGTGCATGTGAGTGGAGGCCAGAGGAGAACATTGAGTCCACTCCTCTATGGCCCTTCTGCCTTATTTCCTGGAGACAGCATCTCTCACTGTGGTGGTTTGATTGTACGTCCCCCATAGACTCAAGTGTTTTATTAAAGCCTGTAACTTGGGTCTCCAGCTGCCTGGCTGGAGGAGGTGTCACTGGGAGTGGATCCTGAGGTCCAACCCTAAGGTGTGTTTGGGGGTGGATCCTGAATTCCAGCCCAAAGGTGTGAGAGAGCAGTAGGGTCCCTGCTACTTGCTGGCCCTTTGTGCTTTTGATTATATACATATATATATTTAACGGGCTATTTGGTTGCTTTCTGTCTGCTTGGATGTATGGGAACAGCTTCTTCCACCTGTGACGGAACTTCCTCTGGACCTGTAAGCTTGAAATCAATCCCTTCTTCTCCTAAACTGTACCTGGTTTGTATGTTTATCCTGGCAACATGAAACTACCCACTACACTCACTGAACCCGGAACTCCTTGTCTTCTTGGTTAGGCTGACTGGTTAGCATGTCCCAGATGAGGCAGTTTAGGGGTGACAGGATCCCAAAGGGAGTATCTTTCTCCTTGACTAATTGCAGACACTGTCTTTGGGTCTGTAGGGGAAAAGCTAGGTCACACTTTACTACAGGTAGGAAATATCTGAAGGGTCTGGCCTCTCCTTATTTCTGTCCCTGTGGGGAGTCCTTCCACTTCCTCCCAGCATGGCCCTTCCTAGACAATTAAGATTTCTGGAAATATTGCCCTTTGCCAAAAATACTGACCCCAGACACCTGCCATCAGGACTAGACTATCTAAACCAGCAGCCCGTCCATGGGGCTCATAAGAAACCCCAACTTAAATCTCAAGGCAGACTTCTTAGATCTCCTCTTGCCTCCCTGGGAACAGCTCTGCTTTCTTTCCTTCTCTTAAGTTCTGGGCCTCTCAAGCCCCCTCTTATCTCTCTGGGCAAGAGCTATGTATTCCTTTCATTAAGCTCTCCTTCACTTAAAACCCCCCTCCTTAAATCTATAATAAAATCTTTTTGAATCTTATCCTATTGATTTTATAGGTCTATAGATTTTATTCTGTGAATTCTTAAGAATCTGGGGATACCCCCAAATTATGTGTGTTTGCAGATGTTGATGTATTGGCAGAATGCACCCCAGAATTCCTGTATCACAGACATATTCCTGTCTCTGCCCCCCTTAGTGCTGGGGTTATAGCCATGCCTGGCTTCTTACTTGGGTGTTGGGGATTAAATTCAGGTCCTCATGCTCTTACCCACGAAACCCTCACCTCGGCCTC
This sequence comes from Jaculus jaculus, assembly GCF_020740685.1. NCBI lineage: Eukaryota > Metazoa > Chordata > Mammalia > Rodentia > Dipodidae > Jaculus > Jaculus jaculus. The sequence goes on from NC_059102.1 coordinate 108,977,753, forward strand.
AATTCCAGGGTTTCTTAAGCTTTGGACCATGAGTCCCCTAATTCTCTCTCTTTTTTAATTTTAATACTTTAAAATTTTTTTGGTTTATTTATTTGAGAGCAACAGACACAGAGAGAAAGAGGGAGGGAGGGAGGGAGAGAGAATGGGCGCGCCAGGGCCTCCAGCCACTGCAAAGGAACTCTAGACGCGTGCACACCTTGGGCATCTGGTTAACGTGGGTCCTGGGGAATCAAGCCTCATACCAGGGTCCTTATCCTTCACAGACAAGTGCTTAACCACTGAGCATCTCCCCAACCCGCCTAATTCTCTTTTATTGTGGAACATCTAATAGGATTTCTGCTTTATGCCATATACTTTGGGTATATCTTTTTATAAAATCATACTGGCCTTGAATTCATGGTCCTCCTGCCTTTGCCTGCTGAGTGCTGGTATTACAGGCATGGGCTACCATACCTGCATCTATAACATCTACTTTGGGAACAGGTTGGCTTTTAGATTAAAATCTGAATTTCTCAGTGCCCCCCTGAAACCTCCTGGACATGGTCCCAGCGTCCCTCCAGCTTTATGCCACAAGCTCTTGTCCTCCCTGTTCCTGCCAGGGTTCCATGCCTCTTTCTCCTCCCCCACATGTCTTAGTGTTTGTCATCTTGCTCGGTGTTGGGTTCTGGGGTTTTCTGAGCTGTGACCTGTGACCTGTGGAGGAAACAAGGCCAGAGGAACAATGTTGGAAGCTTAACCATGCAGCCTCTACTGGGGAGCAGTGTGAGATGAAAATGGGAACACTGATTTCGGCACAAATTCAAAGCCCTGTGTTTACCGAGGCTCAAAGAAGCCCTTTCAGAAATGGGAGTCGGGCCTGCGTGTGCCAATGAACAAGGGAGAATGGGTGCATGCTGGAAACAAAAAGCGCCAAGATACACCGGGCAGCACCAAAGATATCAACATAATTAATAAAGTAATTAACATGCACAGGAAGCATGGAGGCTGCCAGGAAGCTGATAAGAGAGGGTTATTAAAACAAAAATGAGCTATGTAGCAGAGAAGCAAAGAGAAGTCTTGCATTTTTTAAAAAAAGCATGGACCCCCCCTCAAATACTCTGAGTCATAAATAGATCCTGACTTATTGCAAAAATACTAATAAGTCAGGGAACAGAATTCAGCTTTCCTTTCCTGGCCAAATGAACATATCAATCAATTTAATCCATTAGTCACCAGTCACTGACAATGTGGGGGAGTATGTCAGACCAGGTGACACTCCTGTCCCCCTACCTGGTCATGTGATAGATGGTAAGATGATCTTGGATCCAGCTGCCTAAGATCTGAGACTCAATCTATCCACTTTTAAATGGTGTGATCTTACTGCAGCCACTTGACCTCGCTGTTGCCATCTGCAAAATGGGCGCCTCACAGAGCCTACTTCACAGAATGGAGAATCAAATACAGTGGTGTGTATAAAGCTGTGGGCTGCTAATGGTCCTGGCTGTGACTGTGACTACCCCTACATGGAGTTGTACCCAGCAAAACGGCACAGGGGGTATAAACATCTTGAGTGATTCATCAAGAAAGGCAGAGGGAGCAGGCATGCCACCATGCCATTTCTCTGTGGCTGGCCCTCAGGGTGCTCATAGTCTCCTACCTGATGCTGGGGCTTCAGGTGAATCTGTGCCTCAGTTTCTTCATACAGAAAATGGGAAGTTCATTAAGGTCTTTTCTGGTACCATTTCAGACTCTGAAATTCCACAACTCAAGGTTGCCACATGATAGGTGTCAGTTCCCCGCTGGCACCAGGATCTGTGGGGCTTGGGCTGCTCACTGAGGAGTTATCAGTTGCTGTGACCCCTTAGCAACATGATTACTACACTGGGGTTGTGACGGGCCCCTCATTGCCTGGTTTATCCCCCCCCCCCCCGCTTTTCTCTTTTTCCCTTTGCAGAAGGCAGAACTTGACTCCAAGAGTTGGCCACTGTTCCCATCAGGCCTCATTTGCCTTGCCCCTCTGCACTGTCTCTCTCCATGCACCTCAGTGCACACATGATACCCTCCCCCCAACCATCTGTAAGTGCTCTGCAGACACCAGGCCACTGTGGCCTGGGCACCAGATCCTCTGAGATGGTGATGCTGTGACACCCTTAGGCATCCTGTGGTCGCTGCTGACATGTGCCCCTCCCCACCACTGCCTCCAGGTTAAAACCTGAGCCAGTCCTGCCTCCTACTTCTTCCTTCACGCCAAATCCAACTGGTCCTTGAACTTGTCCCCACACATCCCCTACTTTCCTGATCAAGGGTTCATCTAAGAGGAAAGCTCCTTTTGAGGTTTTCTTCATCAGTTGATAACCATCAACTGATGGTTTATATCGTGTTTAGATGGATTGTCAACTTGACAGGACCTAGAATCACATCTGAGGGACTGTGTGGGTTACATTAGCCTCTATGCCTGTCTGTGCGGGATCATCTGGATTAGGCTCATTGAGGTAGGAAGAACCACCTTAACTGTGGGAAGCACCATTTCACAGGCTGGGGCCTTGGACCTTGTGAAAAGGAGAGAGCTGGCTGAGCCCCAGCATGCGCCACTCTCTGCTTCCTCGCCATGGACAGCTGCCGTGCGTTCCCCACCACGATGTACAGCACAATAAACTCTTCCTCCCCTAGAATGAATTTTGTCAGGCATTTTATCCCAGCAACAAGAAGGTAACTGCTACAGTTAGAATTCCCTTTTGTCCAAGAACCCTCCTAAGGAGTTTCAAGTTAAAATGCATCCTCCTTTTTTTTTTTTTTAATCTCTGTAACATGTGGGAAGCTAATGTGAAGACATGTGCCACACCAAGAAGACAGCGGAGACAAAAGACTCACATGAAAAGGAACTAACTGATCCCTGGTCCCACTGTGCCTGAAATCCACTACCTTTCTGGATCTTTTCAGGGTGACAAGGCACTCCCACTGTTGCTGATGCCACCTGAGTTCCTTCCAACCAGAAACCTCTGCCGGATCCTGCAGGGCTGGTGGCTACCACGATGCCACCCAATCCTGGACCACCAGCAGAAGCACGGTGCCCTAGGTCCCTACTGGATGCGGGCCACTCACCACAGCCTCTTGCTTTAACTAGCTTCACCTGAAAAGTCCTTGTATCCTCTGCTTGTCTTCTTGTGTTTTCACAATTGAGATTAATTCCACATAACATAAGTCTTGCTTTGGCCATCTTACGCACAGGGTGCTGTAGTTTTTTTTTTTTAAATATAGTCACAGTGCTACAAAATTACTGCTGTGATGATCTTAGCCACCCCTCCCCAAGTAACGTCCTATCCACTAATGTCCACTTCCTTCTTTTCCCCGTCAGCCCCTGTCCACCGCTAATCTACTTCTGACGTCTGTGATTTGCCTCTTCCAGACACTGCCTCTCAGTGGAGTCACAGCATGTGGCCTCTGTGACTGGCTTCTTTCGGTGAGCGCTGTTAGCAAACTTCATGTACATGGCGGCATGTGTCAGTACTACGCTCTTTTTTGGCAGCTGTATAAGAAGAGTCCCTTGCATTGCTCTGCCACATTTTGCTTATTCTTCCTTCAGCAGATGGACATTTGAGTTGTTCCCATTTCTAGGCATATGAATAACATTCAGGCACATTATTTTGGTGTGGATGTATATTTTCTTAGGGTTCTACCTGGTACAGGAATTTCTGGGTCACACAGTGGACTCTGTTTACCATGGGAGGACAGGCTCCATTGTTTTGCCAGCTCCAGTTCTTTCTATCAAAACCCTACTTGTGCTTCTAAGACCTGGGGAGAAAGTTACCCCACCCCTTTTTTCCTGTGAGCTCATTTCAAGGCAAGATGGCAAACCACCTCTTCTGAGTTTCAGGGTTGAACTGCTCCAGTCCTACACCAACACATCCAGTGAACTTTGCTGTCCTCAGAGCCATTCTGGGAGGCAGGACGAGCTAGCAGAGTGTGGGCCAGTGTGGGTTTGCAAATGAACAAATGCCGCTTTCCCTAGTGGGTTTATTATGCAGCTGATCTGATGGTGTCTGTACAGCAGGAGACCACTGTGGTGAGTGCCTCCATAGAGTCAGGAAACTGGGAGAGGGCAGGGACGTGGAGGTCACATTGACCAAGCTCCCCCTACACACCAGGCTCAGGGCAAGGGTGCTTTCACAGGGAACCATGGCAAATCCAGGAGGGAAGGATGAACTCCGTACCGGCACTGAGGCTGCTAGAGGGCAAGTCATTCACTCCAGGTCACACAGATGGGTGACGGCAGGATGTGAGCCAAACCTCCAGTCGCAGTGTTTACAGCCTTTTCATCACTCTGCAAAAGCTCCCAGCACCAGCGGTGGGGCTGGGAGACGCATTCCATTTCCTTGGCACATGCATGCATTCCTAGAAGCCTGCCATATATTTTTAATAATTGGTATGAGCAAGTAATCTCCCGTCAGCTGGCTTGCTGTCTGCTGTAAGAGGCAGATAAGAAAGAAGGAGGCGGAGGGATGCAAGAAAATCCTCCATTTCCAGCGGCAGAAATCGGTATGGCCCTGAGTACATTTCTGGCTTTAATTCTCGGAGCCTTCTGTGTGACTCACGTAAGAAAATGACTTCCTGGGTGAAATCTTCGGTGCCATGTGTGGATGTTCAGTATTGCTCTGGTGGCCCAGATGGTAACAGCTCAGATGATTTGGCTCTGAGGCTGGGTCTGGGAGGCACTTTTGGCTCCTTGGAAGTTCCTAAGTCAAGGACATACTGGCCTGGGCTCAGGGGGGCTGGAGATAATGAGTCAGATACAGGGAAATGGCTGCAGGAGGATCTTGCTACTGTGAGCTCAGAAAGAATTCAGGGATAGGACATTGGGATGACAAGCAGGGCTCCAGAAAGTAGTTGACATTCATAGCCAGTGATTTCCATATGCTGGACTTGGGGCAAATCCTTCACAGGCCCTGCTCCTTGCAGCCCTCCCCAAAGTCCTAGATAGCTGTGTGGTGGTTTGAATGAGATGTCCCCTATAGTCTCATGAGTTTTGAACGTTTGGAAATTTGGAAGGTGGAGCTTTGCTGGAGGAGGTGTGTTACTGAGAGTGGACCTTGAGGTTTAGTAGCCCAGCTTGCCAGTGCTAGCTCACTATGTAGCTGCTTTCTGCCAGCTGCTGTGGCATAAAGTGATACCTAGCTTCTGCTCTGCCATGCTTTCCTGCCATGATGGAACTTCCCCTTGAGACTGTAAGCCAAAAATAAACCCTTTCTTAAATAACATGTTGGAAAAAAGGGCTGGAGAGATAGCATAGCTACTAAGGTGCTTGCCTGCGATGCCTAATGACCCAGATTCAGTTCCCCAATAGCCATGTAAAGACAGGTACACGAAGTGGCACATGCATCTGGAATTTGTTTGCAGTGGCTAGAGGCCCTGGCACACCCATTCTCTCTTCCTCCTTGCAAATAAAAAAAATGAAATATTGAAAAATTAAACCTTTCCCACTCACCAGCTGCTTCTGGTTGGGTGCTTACCCCAGCAACAAGAAGCTAACCACAACAGAAAACTGGTACCAGGATTTAGGTCATTGTTGCAGTAAGCCTGTGTTTGTGTGTGTGTGTGTGTGTGTGTGTATAAATATGGAAGGATTTGGAACTGTGGACTATGAGACACCTTGCAATGCTATGGGCAGAGCTTAATGGGCCATGCTGGTCAGAGTTTGAAAGATCTAGATGCAGAAATAACTGTGGAGGCTTGGTTTATGAGGTTTAAGAGGGTGGGGTGGGGACTGGGCTAGAGGCAGTTTATGTAATCTTGTGGCTGTAATCTTGTGGCTGACTTCTGCCCACGTCCTGAGAACTTAAACAAAGTTGAATTTAAAAGTAATGGACTAGGAAGCATGAGTAGGATCAGATCCCAGGCAGAGTCTGAAGGCGTCAGCTGTAGTTGTTTGAGAGATACATCACCACCATTGAGACTGGGCCAGCTGTTCTGCAATGGGACAGCAGAGGGATGCTGACTCAGGGAACCTGAAGGAAGAATGGTGAAGAAATGAGCTGTTCCTCAAAGTTGGCCGTATTTCTCCCCAGCCTTAGACTAACAGATTTTGGGAGCCTTGCCCACCTGGTAATGTTTTTTTTTTTTTTCAAGGTAGGGTCTCACTCTGGCTCAGGCTGACCTGAAATTCACTATGTAGTCTCAGGGTGGCCTTGAACTCACAGTGATCCTCCTACCTCTGCCTCCCGAGTGCTGGGATTAAAGGCATGCGCCACTATGTCTGGCTTGGTACTGGTTTTTAGAAGTATAAATTCAGGAAAGAGTGGGTCATTGGATTTGCAACACAGTGTTTTGAAGATGGGCCCTAGGCAGTGTGGATCAGGGTCACAGTCCCTGCATGGAGCCATGAGGATGAACTGTTGGTTGCAACCAGACCCAAGGGTTTTGGAGTTGCCAGAACTGTGGGATGGTAACCAAGGAAAGCTGCTCACTCAGGCTTAGGTGGATCTGCCTAGAAAGCAGGCTGCTAAGGCTGGAGAGGCTGAATTTGGAAACCAGAGATTTTGCTTTGGGTCATAGATGCCAGACTTGTAGCTATAGGATTTAATATTTTCCCTGCTCAGTTCTGATCTTGCAATGGTTCAATCCTTTCTTGCTATGCCATACTTTGTAATGTGAATGTCTGTGCTTTTATGTGATGGAAATATTTATGCTTTGATTTTAAAATATTTTATCACTTATTTATTTACTAGGGACAGAGAGAGAGAGAGGGAGAGGAGAGAGAGAATGAGCACACCAGGGCCTCAAGCCACTGCAAACAAACTCCAGGTGCATGTGCCATCATGTGCATCTGGCTTATGTGGGATCTGGGGAATCAAACCTGGGTCCTTAGGTTTCATAGACAAGCACCTTAACTGCTAAACCATCTCTCCAGCCTGTGTTTTGCTTTCATAGGCTAACTGTAAGAGTCTGTCTTGAGTTTCAGATGCAACTTTGGGCCTTTGAACAATGTTGGGATTGGTAGAGACTATGGGGACTTTTAAAGTTGGACTAAATATATTTTGCATCATGAATTTGTTGTGAGTCTATGAGAGCCAGGGGTAGTTTGAATGAAGTGTCCCCTGTAATCCTGTGTATTTTGAATGCTTGGACCCCAGCTTGTGGCAATTAGGGAGGTGAAGCCTTACCATAAGAGATGTGTTGTTAGGGTGGACCTTGAGGTTCAGCAGCCCAGCTTGCTAGTGCCAACTACCTCATTCTTTTGCTGCTTCTTATCAGCTATTATGGTCTGAAGTGATGTCCAGCCTCTGCTCTGTCATGCTTTCTTGACATGATGAAACTTCCCATTGAGACTGTAAGCCAAAACAAATTATTTCCTCCCATCAGCTCCTTCTGGTTGTGTGTTTTGCCCCGGTAATGAGAAGATAACTACAGTGTGTGTATGTGTGTGTGTTGTGTGTGTGTGTGTGTGTGTGCATATATGTATAGTGATTTGAAGTAGGGTCTTGCTATGTAGCTCAAGCTGGCTTTGAACTCATGGTCCCCTTGCCTCAGCTTCCTGAGTACTAGGATTTCAGGTATGTGTTGCCATGTCCAGCTTATAGTCACTATACTAATATCTAGCCTGTTTTCAGGATGAACAGATTGTGGCCCTCAAAATAAATGCCACTATCTTATTATCTGGGGCTGTTGGAACAAATGACTACAGTTTAGGGAACATATTGACTGAACACAGCAGGAATTTTTTCTTATACATTTCTGGGGACCATGAGTCCCAATGTAGGCACTGACAGGGCTGTACTTCCTCTGTGGGCTGCAGGGAGGACCCTCCTTTGACCCTTCTGGCTTGGGGACTCCAGGCATTGCTTGTCTTATGGCTGCTTGCCTCCAACCGTTGTTGCCAGTTCCACATGTGTGGTGGTTTGAATGTAAAATGGCTTTGGCCTCGTGTTTGTGATTGAGCTTCATGCTTCATCCCAGCTGGTGATGCCTTTGGAAAGTGAAGTCTTTCTGGAGAAGGTGTGTCACTGGAGGCAGACCTCGAGGTTCATTCATGCAGCCCACTGGGTGTTCAGAGCTAGTTCACTCCTGCTGTTTCCTCTCAGCTCATGTGACAAGATGTGATGATCAGTTGCCTGCTCTGCCATGCATTCTCCATTATGATTAAACTTTCCCTTAAAACTGTAAACCAAAAATAACCCCTCTTTCCCTCCATCAGCTGCTCTTGGTTGGGTGTTTTGTTCTAGCAGTGAGAAGGTTACTGCTATAACATGGTTTCTCCTCTGAGCCCTTGTCTTCTCTCGTTTCTTTCTTTCTTTCTTTTTTTTTGGGGGGGGGGGTTCAAGGTAGGGTCTCACTCTGGTCCAGGCTGACTTGGAATTAACTCTGTCATCTCAGAGTGGCCTTGAACTCATGGCAATCCTCCTACCTCTGCCTCCCGAGTGCTGGGATTAAAGGCGTGTGCCACCACGCCCGGCAGGATGAAGATCATTCTTAAAAGGACACTTGTCATCGGACATGGAGTCCAGCTGGTAATCCAAAATGATTTCCTCTTAGCACCCTTTTATCAGCAAAGATCCTTTCTCCAGATAAGGTCACAGCCATGGATCCCAGGGACAAGGATACTGACTTGCCTTTTTGGGTCTAGAATTTAACCTATTGGTCTAATCTAACTTCATACAACAGGTGTGGCTGAGTTGGGGTTCAAAGTCAAATCCAAGTCCAGACAACATCTGCTTAACCAATTTGGCTCCATGCTGCATCCTCACCTGCTGGGTGACCATGTACATGTTACCTGACCCCTTGGTGCCTCAGGCTTCTATTCTGTAGACTGAGGGCACTAATGGTCAGCTACTTGGGGTTTTGTGTGAGCGTTAAATGAGGGCAAAGCATGGCCCTTGGAACACTTCCTAGCACAGGGTGTGCTCTACGTACAGCCATTGCTGTTGCTCCTGCTGTTGTTGCCAAGACGATGCAGCTTCACTGGGATCCTACATGAAGGCTGAGAAGACCTGTCACCAAGGATGACGGGCTGGAAGGAGATATGCTCAGGCCTAAATTGCTGGGTCTGAAAATCTGCTCACAAGGTACTTTTTTCCCTTTTATGATGAAATAGCAGCCAGATCATCATAGATAGGAAAGAAATTTAAATATTTATAAGAGAACACCAGGCACCATTGGACTCCAATACTGAAATGAAAGCATCAACAATGAGGAAGATGAAGCAAAAGGGAGTGTAGGACAGATGCAAAGCAGCAGCAGGCGTGAATGGGTGACTGAGAGACTGAGAGACACCTAGTTACCCAGCGCCACCGACAGACACCCAGATACTCAGCACCACCAATGAGAGACACCCAGTTACCCAGCACCACCAATGAAAGACACCCAGTTACCCAGCACCACCATTGTGAGACACCCAGTTACCCAGCACCACCATTGTGAGACACCCAGTTACCCATAACCACTAATGAGAGACAGCCAGTTACTCAGCACCACCATTGACAGACACCCAGTTACCCAGCACTACCAGTGAGAGACACCCAGTCACCCAGCACCACCATTGAGAGATACCCAGTTACCCAGCACCACCAATCAGGGACCCCCAGTTACTCAGCACCACCAATGAGAGACAGCCAGTTACCCATCACCACCAATGAGAGACACCCAGTTATACAGCACCACTGGGCTGGCTGGGTCCAGCAGCCAGAGTCGAATGGGTAGGCCATATCAGGTTAGCCAGGCCACCAGTCCAGCTGCAGTTTCCTGTTTTCTGAAACAGGGATGTTGCCAGGCATGGTGGCGCACATCTTTAATCCCAGCATTCAGGAGGCAGAGGTAGGAGGATCTCTGTGAGTTCAAGGCCACACTGAGACTACATAGTGACTTCCAGGTCAGTCTGGACTAGGGTGAGACCCTACTTCAAAAACAAAACAACAAAACAAAACAAAAAACAACCCTCCCCCAGAGAAAAGGGGCATTGGGTACTGGGTGGACCAGGCCAGGCTGCTGCCGTGTGGGCTGTTGCTATTATCATGACTGGTGCTTGCCAACTCTTGGTGCCTGGGTGGGATGGAGCTGGGCTTGGGTGGTGTTGGGGTGTGGGAGGGCTGGGCAAGGACAGTGATGATGGTGCTTCCTCTGGTGACTGTCCCCTCTGCCTCCTGCCCTTTGGTATGAGTGCCTTTGGGACACTTTAGGTGTTCCATTCTATGCCAAGAGCCAACAGCTCAGTGTTCCATGATGACCCCACCACGCTGTTAGGGAAAAACGAGCCAAGTGATGCTAGAAATTGCTAAGCAACCTTCTGGGTGCCTGATGGTCCGTGGCAGGGGCACCCTGACCACTGTGGGTGCCGAGTGCCTGGGGCTGCCGTTCCCTTGCCCTTGCTCTCCAGATGGGTTCATGGTTGGTTGTTTCTTCTTCTTTTCCTTCCTCTTGGCCCTCCTCCTCCTCCAAGACAGGGTGTGCAATGTAGTTATGCAGCTTAGGCTGGCCTCCATCTCACTATGTAGCTCAGGTTAGTCTCCAACTCCCAAGCTTCCCATTTCAGCCATCCAAGTTCTGGGATTAGAGATGTGTGTCACCTTACCTGGCTGGCTAGCTTTTAGAAACTGCAGGACCCTTTTAAAATTCCTCCTTCTCTTCCTTCCTTCCCTTCCTTCTTCCTCCCTCCCTCTCTCTCTCCCTCCTTTTCTCCCTCTCTCCCTCCATCCCTTCCTGAGAGTGAGCATGGGCAAACCAGGACCAACCAGGACCAGGCGCTCCACTGCATACAAAATCCAGACACACACACCACATTGTGTGTCTGGCTTTCCGTGGGTACTGGGGAATCCAACCCCATCCTGAGCCCAGCAGACAGACTTTACAAGAAAGCATCTTTAACCTCTGAGTGATCTCCCCAGCCTTCTTTCTTTTCTTTTCTTTTAAAAATATTATTTACTGCCGGGCGTGGTGGCGCACGCCTTTAATCCCAGCACTCAGGACACAGAGGTAGGAGGATCGCCATGAGTTCAAGGCCACCCTGGGACTACAGAGTTAATTCCAGGTCAGCCTGGACAAGAGTGAGAGACCCTACTTCGAAAAACCAAAAAAAAAAAAAAAAAATTTATTTATTTATTTGAGAGAGAAAGATGGAGAGAGAGAGAGAGAGAGAATGAGCATGCCAGAGCCTCCAGCCAATGTAAACGAACTCCAGATGCATGTGCCCCCTTGTGCTTCTGGCTTACGTGGATCCTGGAGAACTGAACTGGGCTTTGTAGGCAAAGGCCTTAACCACTAAGCCATCTCTCCAGCTCCCAGCCTGCTTTCTTTTAATTGCCTAAAGCTCTGGTTTGTGAACCTCACTTCCCCGTGCCCTTCCCTGGAAGGAGTCTCCAGAGCTCTTCCTTCTTCTGTGTTAAGGAAATATGTTGCTCACTGGTTATGCTACAGCCATTCACTCAGAGCTTTGCTGAATGAACTGCATCATACTTCTAGGAGGTGTGACCCAGGACCAGCATTAAAAAAAAAATCTGGGCTGGGGAGATGGCTTGGTGGGTAAAGCACTTGCTGCGTAAGCCTGATAGCAAGAGTTTGGATTCCTAGAACCCATGTGAAGCCTGACCCAGTGTGAGAATCTGTCATCCCAGCACACCACAGAGAGAAGGAAGGCAGTGACGGGAGAATGCCAGAGCTCATGGGTCAGTTCGTCTGGCACCTGCAGTGGGCAAACAAGAGACCCTGCCACAAACAAGGTGGGAGGTGAGGACTGACCCTCAGAGTTGGCCTCTGACCGCTCCAGGCATGCCGAGGCATGCACGCACCCTCACTCACATGCGTACAATTAAGACTTCTGAATGATACAGCTGGACTAAGAGTCCCAATCCAGCCTCCTCTTGAAATCATTTGAAAATCTTCCTCTTCCCCCTTAAAGCATTTCTTATTTTTCTTATGGGTCTCTGCTACGTCCACGGCGACCTCGCCTGTGTAGCAAGCAGAGATGCTTCTGTACTGGCAGAGAGCTGAGGACAGAGGGCCAGCACTCCTCGGAGGGATGCCCCTGGTGACCCCTTGACAGTCAGTTACTGTAATGGTTCCTGCTGCCCATGAAGTCACAACGACCTGATTACTGGTGCCAATGAGCTGTTTCTGTGTTCTATTTCTTTTCTGCTTTCTTCTAGTTGTTTGTCAAAGAACAGCTAGTTTCTACGCTACGCTTACTATTAATCATACACGCAATCAGAGTACAAAAAAACAATTTGAGTATTGAATGTGCCCCTCCTATGATTAGGGCAATGGAGGAAATGTATAACTCTACTAGGAATAAAAAATTAACTCTAAAACAGTTTTTAGATGGTGTAGAGTAGAAACAGCTTATGATGTTTTAGAACAATATTGATCCTGAGAAAATGAAAGTAGAAATGTTGATCGGTAATGTTCATAAGAAGCATGACAATTCTGCAGAAAAGAAGTTACAAAAGTTGGGGTATTCCCACCAGAACGCTTCCTGGGGGGTATGTTCAGTACTTGATCAAGGGCTGATAGTAGACTCCCAGAGCTGGGAACTACCTAGATCCACTCCCCTATGAGGGAGGATATGATGAATTCGGTAATAGATGAATAAATTATGAAGGAAAAAGGAGGCTATGGCATTCTCTTCCATTTATAAAATGCTTAGCAAAGACACGTAAGCCTTGGTGCTTATACTCTAGACAAGTAAGAAAAGAATTCCTGGAAAACATTAAACCAGCCTTAAAATATTGGTGGTCTTTTGGATAAAAACACTTTTATAATGAATATGAGGATTATATAAATAATCTAATAAGTAAAAAGAGATGGCTCTCTGCTCGGTTTATAAAAAATAAATAACCTATTGTTCACCATACATCCCTTACCCCAAGCTTCTATTCATGTAAAGCTGTGGTCAATGGGGCAAGACGTCCTTCTTAAAAAAAGGGAACATTCCTGCCTGATAAATATTACATGTATGCTTAAAATAAAACAATACTTAAAAATGTTTAGATTAATGATTTCTGAGATCACTTGTTGGCTTGCTAAGTTTCCTTGTTCAATCTGTATAAAACCTTCATGAAACCTTCAGTAAATTGCAGCAGCATATTCAACTTAGAGTGTGTCTGTCTGTCATTTCCTCGCCGAATCCCGAGTTCTCCTTGAGCCTTTGCCCTTGTTCTCCCTCGGTCCTGATCTCCCCGAGAGTTAGTCCGCGGCAGGTCTCAATATATCCACCCAGCTGTGATGACGGGTGAGCTGGGGTGGGGGGAGGATTGACGCTGAGAGGAGCTTCACTTCCCTTGCTCAGCACCATGTGCACGCGCCTTTGCACACTCATTCATCAACCTATGCAGACGGACCCATGTGTCTGCCAGGTCCTGAATGAGGCCATGGGGATGCAGCACTGAGAAATATAGGAAGGATTCTCTACTTCATGGAGCTCAAATTAGGTGCAGGAGGACAGAAATTTAGAAATTTAGATTTTATTCTAAATTGGAGGATTTCAAAGTGGGAAATAGCTAGCTTTGCTGTGGACTTCTGAAAGCCATCTTTCAGATGTCTTCTTGCCTTATCAGTATAACATTAAATGGGTTCAATGCTCCATGCAGAGATTAATAGAATGTCTTAAAAAAAAAACACAATCTGACCATATTTGTTGGGATATAAGAGATTCACTTTAGACTTAAAGACACAAATAGGTTGAAAATCTATTCAAGAATTTTTTGGCTATTCAAAAAGGAAATAAATTATATTCAAGTTGGAAAAGAAGAAACAGAGCTATTCACTGGTAACATGGTCACATAGGTAGAAAGTCCAAGAGAACCCACTAAAAATCTGCTGGAGCTGAGCAATGAGGTTAGCAAGGTTGCTGGATACAAGATCAACATGCAAAAATACTGTGTTTCTATACCTTAGACACTCACAAAGGAAATGAATTTTATAATTCATGATACCATCAAAGAGGATAAAGGCCAGAGAGATGGCTCAGTGGTTAAGGCACTTGCCTGCGAAGCCTAAAGACCCATGTTCAACTCCCCAGAACACACGTAAGCTAGGTATACAAGGTTACATATGTGCAAGGTCGCACATGTACACAAGGTGGTGCGTGCACCTGGAGTTTGATTACAGTGGCTGGAGGCCCTGGCATGCCAATTCTCTCCACCCCCCTCTCTTATAAAAAATGCTGGTCTGTTGGGCTTGCTGCAAAACAATTTTTTTTTTTAAAAGGATGAAACACTTGGGAATAAATTTATTCAGGAAAGTGCAATACTTATACAACGAAAACTATAAAACCCCGGGCATGCACATGTATGCATGTGCACACACACAAATAAATAAAAATATTAAAAAAGTAGGGCTGGAGAGATGGCTTAGTGGTTAAGGCACCTGCAAAGCCTAAGGACCCATGTTCGATCTCTTGCCAGATCCCACAAAAGCCAGAAACACAAAGGTGAGGCAAGCTCAAGGCTGCACATGCACACTAGGTGGTGCAAGTGTCTGGAGTTCAATTGTAGTGGCTGAGGCTGTAGCCTGCCAATTCTCTCTCTGAAAAAATTTTTTTTTAAAGTACCAATGAGAGAAAAGAAAACCCAAATGAATGGAAAGACATTCCATATTCATGGATCGGACACTCTAATGGTTTGAAGGCAGCAAACGTCCCCAACTTGTCTTATGAACTCAATGCCATTCCCAATACCAACAGCCTTTAACATTCTTTATGTGTGTCTGGGCATGTGCATGTGTGTGGAGGTCAGGGGATGACCTCAGGGTGTTGGTCTCCTTCCACCTTGGTTGTTGCTTGCTGTTCGGAAGGCCTGGCTGGCTAGCCTGTGAGTTTTGGCATGCTTCTGACTGCCTCCCCTTGCCATAGGTATGTTGGGATTACAGATGTGTGCGCCCTGCACATCTGGCTTTGCATGAGTGCTGGGGATCTGAACTCTGGTCCACAGGTTTGTGGAGCAAGAGGCTTTAACTTCTGAGCCATCTCCTCACCCCCCAACATCCTTTTGTTCACACATAGAAAAACTGATCCTACAATTCATATGGAATCTTAGGGAACTCTAAAGAGCCAAAAACAATCTAGAAGTCAGTTTCAACTGCCAAAGAACTCTAGTAACCATAACAATGTAGGGATGACATGAGGACAGACAGACACACAGACAGAGGAAACAAATTGGAGATTTGGAAGTTCAAATACACACCTCTGGTTCTCGACAGGAGTATGAAACTTTTCAATGGGGAGATCTCATTCTTTCCAACAAACAGTGCTTGAGTAACTAGACTTCCACACGCAAAAAAGTTAATTTGGGTCACTACCTCACACCACATAGAAAAATGAACTCAAAATGGACCTGACACCTAAATATAGCAGTTCATACAATAAAATCTGTCAAAGAAAAAAAATGTAAGCCTTCATGATCTTAGATCAGACAATGGTTTCTTAGCTTTGATATCTAAACAGTAAACAACCAAAGGAAAAAATAGATAAATTGGACTTCATTAAAATTAAAGTATAGCCAGGTGTGGAGGTGCACACCTTTAACACCAGCACTTGGAAGGCAGAGGTAGGAGGATTGCTGTGAATTCAAGGCCACCCTGAAACTATACAGTGATTTCTAAGTCAGCCTGGGCTAGTGAGACCCTACCTTGAACTTCCCTCCAAAAAAAAAAAAAAAAAAAAGAAAGAAAAAAAAAATTAAAGGGTAAAGAGAGCTCACAGAATGGGAGAAGGTGTTTGTACATCATATATATGACAAGGGTCCAGTTTACAGACCATACAAGGAATTCTACAACTCAAGAATAAAAAGGCAACTAATGCAGTAACAGTGAGCTGTGGCTCTGACTGGCCATTTCTCCAGAAGAAACACAAATGGCAGTGAACACAAGCAGAGATTCTCCACATCATAAACCATCAGCCTTTGACAGTTGTTTCCATCACAACCATGAGATGCTATTTTATACTTGCCAGGATGGCTATAATGAAAAAAGCAGGTAAATAGCAAACCCTGGCTACAATGGGGAGCAATCAGTGCTCTGATATTGCTGGTGGGAATGTAAAATGGTGCAGTTGTCATGGAAAACTGGCAAGCCTCAAAATTAATGTGAAACTTGAATTACCATAGGACCCAGAAATTCTGCTCCTAGATATCTAAGACAACTTAAATCCTATGTTCCCACAAAAACTTACATATGTGGGCTGGAGAGATGGCTTAGTGGTTAAGCGCTTGCC
This sequence comes from Jaculus jaculus, assembly GCF_020740685.1. Taxonomy (NCBI): domain Eukaryota; kingdom Metazoa; phylum Chordata; class Mammalia; order Rodentia; family Dipodidae; genus Jaculus; species Jaculus jaculus. The sequence goes on from NC_059102.1 coordinate 108,993,921, forward strand.
TGTGAAACCTAAGGACCCCAGCTTGAGGCTCCATTCCCCAGGACCCACGTTAGCTAGATGCACAAGGGGGCGCATGCATCTGGAGTTCGTTTGCAGTGGCTGGAGTTCCTGGCATGCCCATTCTCTCTTTTTCTCTCTGCCTGTTTCTCTCCTTCTCTCTGTTGCTCTCAAATAAATAAATAAAAATAAGCAAAAAATTTTTTAAAAACTTACAACATGAATACTCATAGTAGCATTTCTCATGCTAGTCAAAAAGTGAAAACAGGGCTAGAGAGATGGCTCAGTGGTTAAGGAGCATGCCTGCTAACTCTAGTGGCCCAGCTTGATTCCCTACATAAAGCCAGATACACAAAGTGCCTCATGCATCTGGAGTTCCTTTGTAGTGGCTGGATGAATAAAATATTTTAAAAAGTGAAAACAACCCAAACACCCATCAATCTATGGATGATTAAACATACTGTGGTTGATTCATACAATGGAATATTATTTAGCCATAAAGGAATAAAATACTAATGTATGGAGGAACCTGAAATGCATCATACCAAACAAAAGAAGCCAGATACAAAAGACCATATATTACATGCTTTCATAATGAAAGCTCCACAGCAGGTGACTCCATGGGTGCAGAAAGTAAAGGGAAAAGAGGGGTGAGGGTACAGGGAACAAGGCTTCTCTATGGGGTGATGAACATTTTCTGGGATCTGATAAAGGCGATGATTGTGTGCCTTATGAGTGTGCCAAAGCCTGCTAAAGTGTACTGTGAATTCAAAATTGTGATGTTGGGCTAGAAAAATGGCTTAGCGGTTAAGGTGCATGCCTGCAAAGCCTAAGTACCCAGAACCCACATAAGCCTGAGGCACAAGGTGACGCGTGCACACCGGTGGCGCATGCGTCTGGAGTTCGTTTGTAGTGGCTAAGGCCCTGGTGTGCCAATTTTCTCTCAGTCTCTTGCTCTCTCTCTCTCCCATAAAAAAGAAAAAAAACTGTGATGCTTAACTTTAATTTGTTGTGTGTGGTGTGTGTGTGCATGCCATGATACATGTGTGTGTCATGGGACAACAATGAGGTGTCTGTGACCCATCTTGCCATTGCAAATACACTGCCAGACCGCAAACAAATGCCATACTAGCTGCCTCACAAGTGCGTCAGATCCTGCTGGCTCCGCCTCCCGCTGCCCTGGGTGCACTGAGATCTCAGATGCATGCTCTACCTGGGATCTGGCTTGATGTAGATGCTCGGGAATTGAACTCCCAGGCCTGCGGGCTTTACAAGCAAGTGCCTTTAACTTAGTCATCTCTCTAACCTAAAGCTGTGAATTTTGTGGTATGTGAAATTACATCTCAGAAAATAAGAATAAAACAAAATACAGACCTCTGTGCCTATAGGTTGTGAGTGGCTTGCACAGAGCAGGGAGGCTGGGGGCTCCTTCCCTGGGGCCCTGTGGTAACACCTCCACCATCACTGTCATGTTTGAATCTGGAATGGTCCTAAAAGCCTGTGTGCTAAAGCCTGGTCCCCTGCCTGTGTTGCTGTAGGGAGTTGGGGCAACCTTTAGGAAGCGTGGCCTAATGGAAGGAAGGAGGTACTTGGGGGTGAGGATCCCAGCCCCTGCCTCGCTCTTCACTTTCTGATCCCCATGAGTTAAACAAGCCTTTTTCTCCACAGGCTCTCACCATGATGTACTGTGTCTCCATGGAACCAAAGCAACAAGGGCCAAGGGGCCCTGGATTGAACACTCTGAAACTGTGAGCCCAAGCTAACCTTCTCTGATTTATTTATTTGACAGCAACAGACATACAGAGAGAGAAAGAGGCAGACAGTTAGAGAATGGGCGCGCCAGGGCCTCCAGCCACTGCCAACGAACTCCAGATGTGCACGCCCCCTTGTGCATCTGGCTTTCATGGGTCCTGGGGAATCAAGCCTTGAACTGGGTTCCTCAGGCTTCAAGCCACCTCTCCAGTGCAACCTTCCCTGATTTTAAGGTGACTTATCTCAGGTATCAGTTGCAGTGATGAGATTGGCACAACCACCACCAACCCAGGGGCTTCAATGACAAAGCCTCCTCACTCACCGCCTCACTGTGCGCTGTGTGCCAACTGTAGCTCTGCCGTGTGGCAGTCCAATTCTGGGGTTAGATAATGGTGCTCTTGACCCGGGCATACCAGTGAAGACAGGCCGAACTGATAGGTTAGGAGGTGACTTGGAAGTACAGTCTGTAAGACATGCACTGAACATTTGGGAAACTGTCCAGTAGATCTCCTAATGAGACTGCCCTAGACTGAGCTCTTCAAGCGTGTAAGCCCTTTCTGAGGCACTATAGACACTGTAGAGAAGGACACACCATCCTTCTCCCCCTCTGTTCTCAGGAGCTTACGTTCTATTCGGAGGCACTGTTTGTGACAGCAACAAAGAGCTGGACAGGCTAGTCTGTAGTCAGTGCTGCTGGCCAGCCATGCCTGCTTCTTCCTTATCCTCTGGGCGCACAGCACAGTTGCTCTTGCCTGTCCTACTGAATTCAGGCATGAGCACAGGACACATTTTGGACGATGAAAGATGAGTGAAAGTGACAAGAGATTGGGATGGAAGCTTTAAAAGCCAATATTCACACCTTGACATAGATACTCTTTCCCTTTATAACAAATGCTGCCCCAGAAGGTATACTGGGTCCCAGAAGGAGGACACCAAAGGGTGGTGGGGATCAAGTTGATCCTCAATAGGCACGTACTGTTCGGAGGAACAAACCTCTTACTGCTTCAATCCGCTGAGGATTTTCTGTTATGCAGCAAAACTCAGTAGACCCTTACTAATACATTTTGTTTTTCCCTTTCTTTCACCCTCTGCTGTGTTTTGAATATAAAATGTCCCCTATAAGCTCATGTGTTTGAACACCTGGTCCCCAGCTGGTGGCACTGTTTGGGAAGGTTTTGAAACTTTTAGGAGGTGGTACCTTGCTAGAGGAAGCCCCCACTTCCTGTTCGCTCTCTGCTTCCTGACTGTGCATTTATGTGATGCTGGCTTCCTGTTCCTACCACCATGCCACCCCACCATGAAGCCTGAAACCGTAAGCCAAATTAGACCCCTTTCCTTCCATAAGTTTCCTCTGAGAGGACATTTTCTCACAGCAATAGCAAAATAACTGATACACCCTCTGAGACAATTTAAACCAAACTCAGTTCTGGAGTGTACTTTGGAAGATTATGCCCAGGGTCTCAGTATAATAGCCCAAACGTGAAGCCAGGACTCTGTAGTCATGTGCTATCAACAGGGGACTTCTGTTTACAACCTACGCAGTGCAGGCTTTACTCACAGACACAACCACAAAGCTATCTGCGGCAGCCTAGTAGCATGGTCAGGAATGGATTGTCTGGTCTCACTCATCAGACCTTAGTAAGGGAGAGGAGGCAGAGCAGAGCACACTATTGGCACCACATAACGCCAAAAGGCACCCTAGTGGCATGCCATCCACAAACAGGTGTGCTGATTAGAATGCCTCCTCACACCAAAAGATGGAAAGTCTTTTTTTTTAAAAAAAATTGTTTTTATCAATTTATTTATTTATTTGTTTTTTGGTTTTTCAAGGTAGGGTCTCACTCTGGTCCAGGCTGACCTGGAATTAACTCTGTAGTCTCAGGGTGGCCTTGAACTCATGGCGATCCTCCTACCTCTGCCTCCCAATAAAGGCGTGTGCCACCACGCCCGGCTCAATTTATTTTTATTTGAGACAGAGAGAATTGGCATAACAGGGCATCAGCCACTGCAACTCCAGACGCTTGCGCCACCTAGTGGGCACGTGTGACCTTGTGCTTGCCTCACCTTTGTGCATCTGGCTAAAGTGGAATCTGGAGAGTCTAACATGGCAAGCGCCTTAACTGCTAAGCCACCTTGCCAGCCTTCGTTTAGTTTTTGAGACAAGGTCTCATGTAGCTCAGAATGACCTTGAGTCTGCTGCTGTGTAGTGGAGAATGATCTTCAACTTCTTCTTTTGGTTTTTTGAGGTAGGGTCTCACACTAGCCCAGGCGATCTTCAACTTTTAATTAATTATTTTGTTACGAGAGAGAGAGAGAGAGAGAGAGAGATATCGAGAGAACAGGGGTGCCAAGACCTCCAGCCATTGCAAACAAACTCTAGATGCATGTGTCACCTTGTGCATCTGGCTTATGTGGGCACTAGAGAATTGAATCTGGGTCCTTAGGCTTTGCAGAAAAGAGCCTTAACCGCTAAGCAATCTCTCCAGCCTGATCTTGAGCTTATGATCCTCCTGCCTCCACCTCTTGAGTACTGAGTGTTGGTTCACAGGTATAGGCCACCAAGCCCAGTTTAAGCAGTCCTGGGGGCTGAAACAGGGCTTTGTGCATTCTAGGTAAGCACTCTCCCAACTGAACGACACCCCCAGCCCAAGATGAGAAGTCTTCATGGGCTCACAGCCTGTGTTTCTGCCAACATGGACGTGTTAGACTGGGGGAGGGGGGGGATAAAACATTTAAGGCAATTTCTGCTTAAGAGCTGGGATGGCCATAAGACAAACACAGCATTCAGTGATGCGGAGATCTCATGGAACCAGCTGGGGAAAGATGCAGCGTTCCCACCTTCAGGGTTGCCCTCTCCTCTGGGTTGTACTTGTGTGCCTGGCTTTGTGTCCTGTAGGACCACACCGACAGTACTTTCCAGAAGCCCAGAGACTAGCAAGGAAGAGGACAGAAAAAGCAATCTCCCATGTATCCAAGATGTCTTTCCACTCAAGATTTTCCAGAAACACAGCTGTGGCTGGCACAGCCCTGTGTCCACACCTGGGACCCAGACACACGCATGCGCCCACAGTGCTGATGTCAAGGCTGTGCCAGAGGCGAATGTCTGTGGACACACTTACAATGTCTCTTTGGCATCTCATTCCAATTAAATCTCCCCCTCGCGTTCTCATTGTAATAACTTAATCTGGAATTTACGCCTTGCCTCCTCTCCCAAAGGACCAGAGGCAGCTCACAATAAAAGTTCAAACACAACAGGCTGGTTGAACATAAAGACCAGCGGTCGGAAGGTGAGATGCTCCATCATGGAACTCCAGATCAGATGGAGGTGGAGGCTGAGTGTTGAATTTGTCTTTGGCTTACTGGCAGCCAAGGTTAAGGAAACAGAGTGGCTTCTCTGTTTGTTTAGACAGGAAGGAAGTGGAGACACATTCACGGGTAATCACAGCCCATTTCCTACCACTGTGCTCCTTGGATTTGTGGGGGGATCCTTATCTCAGGGGCATGGTCACCAGCACAGAGCCACAGTCCTTGCCAGAGATGCCAGATCTTCTTTTCCTTGGCAGTCGAGCCCCAGACAAAAGGTGAGGGTGTGATAGTGAATCAAGCTGCAACTCGGCAGAGACATTTCTTTGCGAAGCCGGCTTACTGGGTGCAGACAGATGGTTTGAACTTGGACATATGGAGGCATGGGGAGAGAGTTCCAGGTGGTGGGAACAATTTATACAATAAATATTTACCGAGCACTTGCTTTGAGCCAGGCCCTGACAGTGGGTGCTGGGGACGCACAGATGGCCTTGGCCTCTGAGGAGGTCACAGTCGAGGGGTGTGCACAGACAGACAGTCACCAGTGTTGTGACCAGAATGAAAGGGAGCCAGGGAGAGCTGGGAGCAGGACAGGGGTATCGAAGTCTGTGTGTGCGATGCAAGGCTCCTCAGGAGAAGCTGTTTCTCAAAGGTCGTACTGGGGAGGGAAGGAGGGTGCTGTGGGTGGAGGGGACAAAACAAAAGGGAAGAGAGGGACACTTTGGTAAAGCAGCAGTCTCCAAGTAGCTGATTAGGTTGCAAGGAGGGAGGAAGGGGGAAGAAGGATCTGTGAGAAATGGGGCCGAGAGGCAAGTGGTCAGGTCATCCAAGGCCTCTGACCTGATTGGAGGAGTGCGGTTGATTCTCTAGTTGAGGGGGGATAGTTAGGAGAACGTTATCAGAGCCTCTGATAGTGCAGTCCACCCTGGGGGGCCTCAGCCTGGTGAACACAATGCTCCCCATTCCTGTGCTGTGTGGGGGCTATGGTCTGATTCCAGCTGGGGCCCCCGTCTGATCATCCAGGACACCATGAGTGACAAAGACCTATTCCACCATCCAGGACTAGTGTCTTCAGCAGTGACAAGCTGCCACTTGGAGTGCGACCCTAGCATCAAAAGCCTCTGGCCACCAGGTGGGTTGTGAACAGCCCACAGATGAGCCAAGACCCCAGGCCTAGCCCTCCTGCCCTCCCTCGGCCAGTCTACCACCTGTTTCACGACGCGAACTGCCAGCTATGAAGTGCCTGCCTTCCCCCCACCCCCAGAACAACTGTAGAGGGAGGTAGAAGATGAGAGTTAGAATTCTTCAAAACTCCATGTGTTTGTCTTTTCTGGTATCTGTTTCCATAGAAACACAACTGCTATAAACCGCTTGCTTCAAAGCCAAGTTTGTCCTGGATTCCAAATCCCTGTTCATCTTGGTGAATACAGAATATGGGGTGGCAAGATCACAAAATACATAAGGAAGTTTGAAGCAGTCCTGTGCCCCAAACTACCCATAACTTGATTATCTAGAATGGCTGGAAAGTCACACAAGCCAGAGCCCAGACAGCTCCTGCAGTATCTGCTTGGCAGCCCGTGGGGACCATCCCACCCTTTCTGCAACTGTGAGCCACACACACACAGCTCCCCTGGGTGACAGGATCCTGCATGAGTCTCTCATTGCAACCTGCCAGGGAAGCAGATGGGGAGACCTCAGGGTGCTGCGGCCTGCCAGAACAGTCTACGTTCAGCAACTGAGAGCAGTGGTCTGTGCAGGAGCAGAATATAATGCTCCCCAACCCATCCAGGGCCACAGCTGTCTTCAGGTCATCAGTGAATTCATGCTGAGAGGAAATCATCTCACATTATTTTCCTCAGTTGAAAAGAAAACTCCTGTACGTGTGTCCGTGTGAATGTGCACACATCGACACCGTGGATTCCCGGCTGTCCTCTTCCTTATCTAAATGCAGTTCCTGGCACAGCTCATTAAACTTCCTCCTTGTAGCTCTTCTTTCATTTGCTCTCCAAGACACTGAACTCATCAGGTCTCCTCCCTGCCCTCCTTGGCTCCTCCTGTCAGGTGCCCTTTGCTGCCTCACAGCTGCCTCTGTCCCTGGGTGACCCACTGTGGTCCCAGCCCAGCCCCTGGTCCCTCCTCTGCTTGGTCCCTGTGCCCTGCCCTGTCTTCATCCAGGACGTTTTTAGTTTTTCTGGGATAGGGTCTCACTCTAGCCCAGGCTGACCTGGAATTCACTATGTAGTCTCAGAGTGGCCTCAAACTCACGGCGATTCTCCTACCTCTGCCTCCCAAATGCTGGGATTAAAGGCATGCGCCACCACACCCGGCTTCATCCAGGACTTTTTGTTTTTATTTTTGTGTATTTTTATTTATTTGAGAGCAACAGACAGAGAGAGAAAGAGGCAGATAGAGAGAATGGGTGTGCTAGGGCCTCCAGCCACTGCAAATCCAGACACGTGCGCCCCCTTGTGCATTCGGCTAACGTGTGTCCTGGGGAATCGAGCCTTGAACTGGGGTCCTTAGGCTTCACAGACAAGCGCTTAACCGCTAAGCCATCTCTACAGCCCTCATCCAGGACTTCTGATGTTGTCATGAGTTGACCCCTCTCAGTTCACATCTACAAACCATCATGCTGCCCCCATGACACTCCAGACGTGTATGTCCAGTGCCCTTTCAACCCTCACCGTGAGCAGTGCAGGTGCTCAGAAAATGTTCTGTTTCTTTTTGCCAGAATCCAAATCATATTTTGCAAACGTTTCTTTAACATCCTTGACAGGTTTATCAACACCTGCTATATCTGAAATGCAGAAACAGCCAATTTCCCCATCAGTCTGCAAAGCAGAGGCAAGGCTGAGATGCTGCCTAGGAGCCCGGGGTGTGGAGCCAGGTCCCCGGACATTTGCCAGCTCTTGCCTTGCTGTGGAGCACTGAGCTTAGAAGCGGGCTTCAGATGCTCCCCGTGTGTAGATGGCTCACTTTTGACATTCCGCATAGGGACACTGCCCCCTCCTTAATCCCATGGATATCTTGCTCCTACCATTCTGACCAACATTTCAAAGTTTTCTTCCCTGGCTCCTGTTGTGCCCCTCACCACTCAGTGATCCCTGGGGCTTTGGGCAGCATTTTGCTTTTCCCTGTACACACTTTCTCTGGGTCTCCACACTCATCCGACGACCTCCATCATCAGTGTGTAAACCCCCCCAATCTCTACATAATCTCTGGACAAATCACTCTTGTGATCCTGTGTCCCACCTTCTGGGCCCCTTTGCCCAGGATGCCCTCAGGAATCTTAAATATAAGACTAGAAATGAGGCCCCCACATCCCCTCCCAGGTCTACTCTTTATTCTGTACTCCAACTCAAGGAAGGGCTTGCCACCTACCACCTAGCATGGCCCTTACTGCCTCTGTTGCCATCCCCTCTAGAGTAACTCAGTCACTACATCTGGTCACATGCACTTCCTGAATCTCTCTATAACCACTCACTTCTCTCTGTCCCTTGTTTAGGTCACCATCAGCTCCTGCCTGAATTATTGCCATCTCTAGTCCTCCAGCCTCACCCTTCCATCTGTCCTGACCCCGTAGAGGGAAAATGTGATCATGATACTCCAAATATTAAATATCTTTTTTTTTTTTTTGAGGTAGGGTCTCACTGTAGTTCAGGCTCACCTGCATTCACTCTGTAGTCTCAGGGTGGCCTTGAACTCATGGTGGTCCTTCTACCTCTGCCTCCCAAGTGTTGGGATTGAAGGTGTGTGCCACCACACCTGGCTAAATATCTTTAATTTTGAAGTTTAAACTCCTCTGATTAGTACTTATAATCTCTCACAATCTGGGCTCTTGCCTGTGTCCTTATTCACCCTTCCTATTCCCTCCCCACAGATACCTTCAACTTTGACCATCAAGGTATTTCATAGTGTTTTCTTTCTTTTAATTTGTATTTATTTATTTGAGACAGGAAGAAATGGAGAGAGAGAGAGAAAGAGTGAGAGAGAGAAAATGGGTGTGTCAGGGCTTCTGACCATGGCAAACAAACTCCAGATGCATCCATCACTGTGTGCATTTGGCTTACATGGGTACTAGGGAATTGAATCAGGGTCCTTAGGCTTCGCAGGCAATCACCTTAACTGCTAAGCCATCAATCCAGACCCATAGTGTTTTCTTTTAACAAAACAAAGCTATGCTAATATATTTTATGATGAGATGATGATTTACCCTTACTAAGATCAGGAACAAGATAAAGATGTCCCATCTCACCACACCTACTTACATATTGTACTAGAAATATTAGCTGATGCAGTACATCAAGAAAAGGCAACAGACTTCTGGGTAAGATGGCTGCGTGGCATAGCCATGCCAAAGCAGTCTAAAGGGGGAAGTAAGCAGAAAAACAGCAAAAAACACTCTTCTACTGAAAGTGAAGGTGCGTAAGTTATTATAAAACACTGCCGAGAAGCAGAAAGAGACTCAGATCTTTTAGAAAGGAGGAAACCGGCCAGAATCCCACCAAGGCTCCAGTGGAGGTGCAGAGCTGCAAGAGCAGAAATCAGGTGGAGGGATTTTCCACTCCCATCAGCCTCCTTGAAAAATCAAAACACCTGAAGGAGGAGACACAGCAGGGCCCAGCTGAGCAGAGGCTGAAGGAGAACACAAACAGGAGCAGCCGAGCAGCTCTGGAACAACTCCAGGCATCTTGCATAGCTTCCAGCCCCAGTCGCCAGTGCCATTTACCCCCAGACACAGGGAATCCAGTGCAGCTGATCTGAACACCATATCCTCAGCGCAACAGAGAGGGATTGAGGTGGGCACTCAGCATTGGTGAGATTGGAAGCCACCCCAAAAGGTAACAGGGCCTTCTTACACAAAGGCAGGCACATAGGCCTGCACTGGAAGTGCTAGTCTCTTTCCAGGTCAGGGAAGGTCATGTGTTATATATTCTTGGTTGGCATTACCATTCTCAAATTAGCTGTATTTTGGGGTTGACTATTGTTGCCTTTGATGTTTCCTGATTCATAGGGCCTTTGTCTTTTTCTTCTGTCATTATTGGGACAGGGTCTGACTCTACACCAGGCTGACCTAGAACCCATGTCAGACCAGAAATCTCAACCTCCCAGTTGACAAGGTTAAGGGTGTGGGACGAAACACACCCTATGGGATTTTGGCTTTATTAGATTATCTGTTTGTTTTAATTACCACTACTGCATAAATACTCTGTGCTGGTTTGGATTGAATGTGCATATTTCTCCGTTGACTTTAGAATTTGCCAGTAAAGTGCTCCACCCAGCATAGTAGAACACTTGAATAGTAGGCAAACTCAACACCCAGGGTCACTCCTGCTGTCTTCTTGGAGTATAACAGCTACACTTGGCACCTTAAACTCCTACCCTGAAGATATATAAAAGTTGGATTTATATGGCTAAGAACACTGCAGATAATTAGAAAATCCAAGCATCAGATTAACTCAAGATACTAAAAACTATATTATAATACAAGAAACACAAAAAAATCAAGAAAATACAATCCCAACAAAAATTATAAATCCATCAGAAATTACCTGCAGTGAGACTGATTTAGATGAAATTCCCAACAAAGATTTAAAAAAAAAAATGATTACATCTATACTCAAAGAAATCAAAGGAATTATTGCAGTCAGGTTCGCATTGCTGGTAGAAATCACCCAACCAAGAGCAGCTTGTAGGAAAAAGAGGTTTATTTTGGCTTACAGGCTCGAGGGGGAAGCTCCATGATGGCAAGGGGAAATGATGGCATGAGCAGAGGAATCACCCCCTGGCTAACATAAGGTGGACAATAGCAACAGGAGAATGTGTCAAACACTGGCAAGGGGAAACTGTCCATAACATCCATAAGCCTGCCTCCAACCATACACCACCTCCAGCAGGCATTAATTCCCAAATCTCCATCAGCTTGGAACCTAGCATTCAGAACACCTGTTTATGGGGGACACCTGAATCAAACCACCCTTTTTTGCCCCTAACCCTGATCAACTGATATCTATATATAATATAAGATACAATGCATTCAGTATGACTTTAAGAGTTCCCATAGTTTTTATCAGTTCCAATGATATTCATACATGCCCATAGTCTAAGATCTTTTAACTGAGCCATAATACCAAAAAAATCCCCCAAAATCCCATAATGGCACAGAATAAACATTCACACTGCAAAAGATGGCATTGGGCATAGCAAAGAAATATTCAAACAATATGAGATTTAAAGCAACTAGGACAGACATCAAACTCCATAGCTTCAAGTCCAACAACTCTAGCCAGTGACAAATCTCTAAGTATGATAATTCTAACCAGCAACAAGTCTCTGGTGTTACAATTCCATCCCTCCAGCTAGGCTACTCACAATCTTGGGAAACTTCATCAGGGCCGGCAGCTCTCCTTAGCAGATATCTCATGGTCCCGGTGTCTCCATTGCATCTCTGCTGCAATCCATGGTTCATCCTCATGGCCCCATGGGGTTTCCATGCAGGCATCCAGCAAACCTGCTTCACACTGCCCATGGCCATTTTCAAAACACAAGACCATGTTGCAAACTTAATGACCCTCTCTTTTCCTGTATTTCTTATACTCCATAATACCAGGTAGGGTGCCAATTTGTTAATCCAGGGTGGAATAAAGCAGACTTTGAAGAAATAGGACACTCCTTGAGCACTCAGGCCCCTTAAAAGAGTCTACATTCTTCCTGTTGCCCCAGTGCACATTGGCAGGTCCAATCTCAATGGTTGTAATCTCTCAAACAATTTGCAGGTGAATGAGCAGAAGTTTAGGCTCAAAGATTTCATTTTTTTCTGTGCCATATCCTTCTGCTTACACCAGTTCATTTCTATGCAAAGCAGCCCTACACAACGTCTCAGGACATGGGCATAACAGCAAGCTTTTCACATAAACTGCCTCTAGTACAGTCCAAGCAAAGCTGTTTCTCACCCTCATAAGCCAAACCTCACAGTCCATCGTTCTTACTGTATTTAAGTCTTTCAACTCTGACCAGAATAGTCCATCAAGCTGTACTTACAGTACTTCAAGGTATCTCTTAGGCCAAGGTTTCAAATCCTTCCACATTCCTGTTGAAAATCAACTCCAAAAAGCCAAAGCCACACAGTCAGGTGTCTAGCAGCAATCCCACTCCTCGGTACCACTTTACTGTTGCAGGCAGGTTCATACTTCTGGTAGAAATCACCCAACCAAGAGCAGCTTGTGGAAAAAAGGTTTATTTTGACTTAAAGGCTTGAGAAGCTCCACAATGGCAGGGGAAAACGATGGCATGAGCAGAGGGTGGACATCACCTCCTGGCCAAAATAAGGTGGACAATAGCAACAGGAGAGTGTGCCAAACACTGGCATGGGGAAACTGGCTAGGATACCCACAAGCCCACCACAAATAATATACCACCTGCAGCAGGATTTAGTTCCCAAATCTCCATCAGCTGGGAACCTAGCATTCAGAACACCTAAGTTTATGGGGGACACCTGAATCAAACCACCATATGAGTCAAAGAGGAAAACCAATTCCTGAAGGAGAACACAGGAAACCAACTTAATAAAATAAGGTGATCAATACAATACATGAGTAAGGAAATAGAAATAATTTTAAAAAACCAATCAGAAATACTGGAAATAAAAAACTAAACAAATCAAATAGAAAACTCTATAGAAAGTCTTACCAGTAGAATTGAACAAGGAGAGGACAGAGATCTAAACTAGACAAGGTGGCAGATCTAATACAGTTCAACAAAGAGAAAGACAAACTAATAGGAAGGCATGAATGGGAATTTCAAGACATTTGGAACACTATGAAGAGATCAAACATAAGAACTCAGGACATAGTAGAAGGGGAAGAATATTTTACTCCAAAGGCATAGCTGGTATTTTGAACAAAATCATAGAAGAAAACCTAACCCAAATAGGGAAAGTGATGCCAATGCAGAAACAGGAAGCCTTTAGAATGCCAAACAGATAAAATCAGGAAAGAACCTCTCATTGCCATATTATAATTTAACTACAAAACACACAAACTAAATAAAATATACTGAAAGCAGTTAGAGAGAAAAATCAAGTCACATACAAAGGCAAACCCATTAGGATAACATCAGATTACTCAGTACAAACTCTAAAAGCTAGAAGGGCTTGGAATGATGTATTCTAAGTTCTGAAAGATAACAGCTGTCAACCAAGATTACTTTATCCTGCAAAGCTATCCATCCAAATAGATGGAGAAAATAAGGGCATTCCACAACAAAAACAGGCTAAAGGAATATATGAATACTAAACCAGCTCTACAGAAAATACTTGAAAGGATCCTCCATGTGGAAGAGAAAAAAGCACACACATGAGGAAACAGGAAAAAGTAAATCATATTCAAATATAGCTAATACAGGAGAATAAAGGAAAAACTGGAAGAACTACAAAACATGAAGAATGACAAGAATAAATTACACTTTTCAATAGTAACTCTTAATATCAAGAGACTCAATTTCTCAACCAAAAGACACAGGTTTGTAGACTGGGTTAAAATGCAGGATCCTTATATTTGTTGCCTCTAAGAAACCCACATTTCCATAAAAGTGGACATTATCTTAGGCTGAAAGGTTGGAAAATGGTTTTTCAAGCAAACAGGCCTAGAAAACAAGCTGGTGTCACTATCTAATATCTGACAGGATAAACTTTAAACCAACATTAGTTAGGAAAGATAAATAAGATCACTTTATATTGATTAAAGGAATACTCCAACAGGAGGACGTTATTATCCTAAACATATATGCATCTAACATGGGGCACCCAATTTCATCAAACAAACATTATTAGAATTAAAGTCACAGATAACACCAAACACAATTGTATTGGGTGACTTCAATACCCCAGTATCATCAAGTTATAGGTTTTCCTAGCAAAACATAAACAGGGAAGCATATGGATTGAATGAGGTCATAGAACAGATGAAGCTAATAGATATCTACAGAACATTTCACCCAAATGCTGCAGAATACACAATCTTTTCAGCAGCACATGGAACATTCTCTAAAAAGACCATATATCAGGACACAAAGCAAACCTTAACAAATACAGGAAATATGAAGTAATTCCTTGTACTCTATCTGATCACAATAGTATTAAACTACAAATCAACAGCAAGACAACCTACAGACATACACAAAATCATGGAACCTAAACAATACACTTCTAAATGATGGGTGGGTCAATGAAGAAATCAAGAGGGAAATCAAAAAATTTATAGAATCAAATGATAATGAGAACACACCATACCAAAACCTTTGGAGCACAATGGAAGCAGTCCTAAGAGGGAAATTGATAGCTTTAAATGCCTTTATTAAGAAATTAGAAAGGTCACAAGCAAACAACTTAATGATCCACTTTAAGGCCTTAGAAAAAGAAGAGCAAGGTAAACCAAAAATCAGTAGATGGAAAGAAATAATAACGATTAGGGCAGAAATTAATGAAATAGAAACTAAAAAAAATACAAAGAACAAAGGGTCAATTATTTGAAAGGATAAACAAGATTGATAAATCCTTAGCAAGTCTGACCAAAAGAGAGAAGAGACAAAAATTAATAAAATTATAGATGAAAAGGGCACCATTACAACAGATACCAAAGAAATTCAGAAAATCATAAGTACATGCTTTAAGAACATATACGCCACTAAGCTTGAAAATCTGAAAGAAATGAATGATTTACTTGAATCATATGACCTACCAAGCTTAAATCAAGATGAGATTAACCACTTAAATAGATCTATAACAAGTACAGTTATCCAAACAGTTATAAAAAAAATCACCCAACAAAAAAAAGTCCAGGCCCAGATGGATTCATTGGTGAATTTACCAGACCTTCATGGAAGAACTAACACAAATGCTTCTCAAACTTTTCCATAAAATAGAAAAGGAAGGAATGCTACCAAATTCCTATGAAGCCAGCATCACCCTGATACCAAAACCAAAGACAGAATTTACAAACAGAACTATAAAACCACAGACAAATCTCCCTCATAAACATAGAGGCAAAAATTCTCAACAAGATATTTGCAAACAGAATATAAGAATATACCAAAAAGATCATTTAACCTGACCATGTAGGCTTTATCCCAGAGATATAGTGATGGTTCAACATATGCAAATCAATCAATATAGTACACTGTATAAATGGAATGAAGGACAGAAATCACATGATAATCTCAATAGATGCAAAAAAGGTGTTTGAGGGATACAGGAATGGCATGTTGATTAAGGCACTTGCCTACAAAGCCAGAGAACCCAGGTTTCATTCCCCAGTATCCCCATAAGCCAGATGCACAAGGTGGTACATGCATCTGCAGTTCATTATAGCGGCTAGAGGCTCTGACACACCCATTCTCTCTTTCACTCTGTCTGCCTGTATCTCTCTGCCAGATAAATAAGTAATAAAATACTTTAGGTGGTACATGCCTTTTAAAAAAGGCATTTGACAAAATTCAATATCCCTTCATGATAAAAGTCACATAGAAACTAGGAATAGAAGGAACATATATCAACATAATAAAGGCTGTTTATGACAAACTTATAGCCAACATAACACTAAATGAGGAAAAACTTGAAACTTTTCCACTAAAATCAGGAACAAGACAAGGGTGTACACTGTCCACACTTTAATTTAGTACTGGAAGTCTTAGCTATAGCAATAAGGCAAGAGACATAAAAGGCATAAAAATTGGAAAGGAAGAGATTAATTATCATTATTTTCAGATGATATGATTCTATACATAACGGACCCTAAAGATTACCAGCAAACTGTTAGAGCTGATAAACACACTGATGAACACTTGCACTGATGTAGCAGGATACAAAATAAATACACAAAAATCAGTAGCCTTCCTATATGCTACCAACAAACATGCTGAGGATGAAATCAGGGAATCACTCCCATTCAGAATTGCCTCAAAAAAAAAAAAAAAACCTTGGAATAACTAATAAAGGAAGTGAAGGACCTCTACAATGAAAAGTTTAAAACACTCAAGCAAGAAATTGCAGAAGACACTAGGAAATGGAAAGACATCCCATGTTCTTGGATTGGAAGAATTAATATTGTGAAAATGGCAATCTTACCAAAAGCAATCTACACATTTAATGCAATCCCTATCAAAATTCCAATGGCATTCTTCACAGAAATAGAAAAAACGATCCTAAAACTCATTTGGAAGCACAAAAAACCTTGAATATCCAAAGCAACAAAAATTAGGCTGGTGATATCACCATACCTGATTTTAACATATATTACAGAGCCATGGTAACAAAAACAGCATCGTAATGGCACAAAAACAGACATGTAGATCAACAGAACAGAATAGAGGACCCAGATGTAAGTCTGGGCAGCTATAGCCACCTGATCTTTGACAAAAATGCCAAAAATACTCAGTAGAGAAAAGACAGCCTCTTCAATAAATGGTGCTGGGAACACTAGATATCTACATGTAGAAGGATGAAAATAGGTCCTTATCTCTCCCCATGCACAAGAATTAAGTCCAAATGGATCAAAGAATTTAAAAATCTGCCCTGAAACTCTGAAACTGCTAGAGGAAAAAGTGGAGAAAACCCTTCAACATATTGGCATAGGCAACGACTTTCTGAATATAACCCCAGTTGCTCAGGAAATAAAAACACTATTCGGGCAGCAACATCAGCAGCTCCGGAACTGGTACCAGCAGCCCCAGCAGCAGCAGACCCAGGAGCGGCAACAACAGCAGACCCAGCAGCAGCAGCTTCAGCAACAGCAGTGGCTCCAGAAGTGGCAGCTACAGCAGCAGCAGCAGCAGCAGCAGCAGCAGCAGCAGCAGCAGCAGCAGCAGCAGAGGCAACAGGAGCAGTGGGCCCAGCAGCAGCAGCTTGAGCTGCTGACAGACACAGCAGAGGCAGCTTTCACAGCAGCGGTTCCAGCAGTGGGGGTGCTGATCTGCAGGGCCACAGGGCCAGGCTTGGTTTGCCCCACAGGAAAAGCCAGTGCCCAGCTCCAGAAATCAGAACAGCAGCCCGACGACCCAGGCAGCAACTTGACTGAAACCAAACTCATCCAAGGTAACTGGGTTTGCACCAGGGAAGGGTCTCACTTGGTCACAAGCTGACTGGGATCCCTCAATAGACCAGAAATCTTAACCTCTATGTTGATAGAGGATCTGGTTGTTATGATAACTACTCTGGCATACATACTTGGGGCTGTTTTTGACTGAATGGGTACAGTGTTTAGTTAACTTTTAGAATCTACCTGTGTTTTATTCCACTTAGCCTACTTGAATACTCCCATAGCAGGGAAACTCAACCCCTAGGAGCACCTTTGTAGATACTCTCAGAGTCTTAAGAGCCACATCTAACACCTTAAGCTCCTACCCTGAAAATGTATAACATCAAAAACACTATTCAACCACTGGAACCTCATGAAATTACAAAGCTTTTGTAAAACAAAGGACACTATGTGTAGAGCAAAGAGAGAACCTACAGAATGGGAGAAAATCTTTGCCAGTTATACATCAGACAGAGGACTAATATCCAGGATATACAAAGAACTCAAAAAACTAAATAAGAAATCAAACAATTCAATTACAAAAATGGACTATGAAACTAAATAGTTCTCAAAAGAAGAAATACCAATGACCTATAAATATCTAAAAAAATGTTCTTCATCCTTAGCTATCAGGGAAATGCAAATTAAAACTACTTTGATCACTCCTGTCAGAATGGCTATTATCAAAGAAATCAAATGACAATAAATGCTGTGGAGGATACAGAAAAAGAACTCTTCTACCCTGCTGGCGGGAATGTAGTCTGGTATAGAGGTTCCTGAGACAGCTAAAAATAGATCTACCATATGACCCAGTTATAGCACTCCTAGGCATATATCCTAAGGACTCATCTCACTACCTTAGAGATACTTGCATACATCCATGTTTATTGCTGCTCTATTCACAATAGCTAGGAAATGGAACCAGCCTAGATGTCCCTCAACTGATGAGTGGATAATGAAGATGTGGTACATTTATACAATGGAGTTCTACTCAGCAGTAAAGAAAAGTGAAATTAAGATATTTGCAAGGAAATGGATGGGTCTGGAAAGGATTATACTTAGTGAGGTAACCCAGGTCCAGAAAGCCAAGCACCACATGTTCTCTCTCATAGGAGGATCCTAGCCACAAATGTTAGGACTTGTATGTGAGTTGGAATAACAGTAACAGAAGCAAATAAGCTGGAACAGGGTTATAAGGGAGGAAGGAGAGGACTCAAGGGGATGGTATTGTATATATGTAAGTAGAAAAATAGATTACACAGTGTGGAAAGGCCTAAGTGAGGCCAGGGGAAGACATTGAGCAAAGGAAGGTTGGGGGAAAGGTAAATCAAATGCAAGAGTGTATGAATAAATCATATGGAAATTTACTCTTTTGGACAATGGTGCATCTAGAAGTCAGAGATTGTTAGTAGAACAATTTCAGTGCCAGGGATGGGATACCTTCCAGTGAGATTCTGGCCAGGGAGATCCCTGATGCCCCCCAAACATTACAGGTCATTGCCAAGGCCCTTGGTTTCCCACCAAGAATAGATGGTAAGATCCTATTGCTGAAGACTCCACATGCTTGGGCTGCAAGGTCATTGAGAAATCCTGCTGGAACTGAGCTGAAAATCTCTTTCCTGTGAAACAACTGACAGAAAGCTGGAAAATGTTATGCTGCATGCAGCTCCATGGGAGAGAGAGAAGTCATCAGTGGAGATAAACAACAGTGGACATTGCAAGCCTTAAGTTTGACCAGCCAGGCCAAATGAGCCAATGGGTGCAATATTGGCATGTCTGTTATGGGGGTAAACAACCATTCTCTAATTGGACTGGAGGCCTTCTCCACAGGAGGGAATACATGTTTGATATTGAAAACCTGTGATAGGGGAAGTCATGAGACCTAGGGGTGTAAAGCCTGCTGGTGTCTGGCTAAGTGTATATATTATGCTCACCAAAGTGCCCAGTAAGCATTTCTTTAATGTTCATACCCATATATTAATGCTACTCTCACTTTTGGCTAGAGAACCTTCTCTTTTCAAATGGTGGTGACTTTGGAATGACTCAAAAGGCACTGCAGCTGGGTGTGTTGGCACACACCTTTAATCTCAGCACTCGGGAGGCAGAGGTAGGAGGATCGCCATAAGTTCAAGGCCACCCTAAGAATACATAGTGAATTTTAGATCAGCCTGAGCTAGAGTGAGACCCTACCTCAAAAAAAGAAAAAAAATGCACCATAGTGCTGAGAAGAAGTGAGAAAGGAGTGCTCAGCACTGAAATATCTCTATCACACCTTCCAAGGCTCAGGGTCCATTGTGAAAGAGGTGGTAGAAAGAAGGAAGAGCCAAAGAAAGGATAGGACTCCTTACAATGCACACTTCCAGACATGAAAAGCCTGGATATCCATGACCTTGCAGTGCCTGACACTACCTACAGAAGACCATCATAAAAGGAGGAAAAGATGATGACATCAAAATAAAAGAGATTGATTGAGAGGGGAAAGGGATATGATGGCGAGTGGAGTTGTGAAGGGGAAAGTGAAGGGGGAAGGGAATTATGATGGTTTATTATCTATAATCATGGAAGTTGTCAATTATAAAATTTTTTTTTAAAGAGCTGGAAGGATAGCTTAATGGTTAAGGCATTTGCCTGCAAAGCCAGAGGACCCAGGTTCGATTCCCCAGGACCCACATTAGCCACAAGGGGGCGCATGTGTCTTGAGTTTGTTTACAGTGGCTGGAGGCCCTGGCATGCCCATTCTCTCTCTCTCCCTCTTTCTCTGTCAAATAAATAAGTAAATAAATAAATAAATAAATAAATAAAAAATAAAATAAAATATTTTTAAAAATTCAAAAAAAGAAAAACCAAAGATAAAAAGAAAAAAGAAAAGGCAATAAAGGTATAGAGTTGATGGAAGAAACAACAGTATGTCTGTTTGTGGATCACATTGCTATCTATGTAGAAAGTCCTGGAACTATTGAGCAATGATAGGCAGGTTGGAGGATAACTAGGCTAATAAACCGAAGTCAACTGCTGTCATATATACTCAAAATGAGCAACTGGAACTTGAAATTAAAAAAAAAAGAAACCAGCATCATTTAGATTAGTACCCAAACACAAATGTAGTAGATATAAATGTAAGGAATTGTGTACAACTGCTGTATGAGGATCTCTACACTGACGAAAGAAAATCAAAGAAATTCCAAAGAAACGGAGACATGACATTCCACGTTTATGGGGAGGAAGATACAATATTGCAAGATGTCGGTGTCTCCCAGCTTGATCGACAGATTTGACAAAATGCCAATCAAAATCTCAGCAAGTTACTCTGTGGATTTCAGTGAACTGATTCTAAACGTTACATGGATGGGTTAAAGATCCCGCAGAACCAACACGACATTGACGCACAAAGTTGGAGAGCCGACACTCTGATTTACGGGCTTCTTATAAAGCTATAGGGATCCCAATGTGGTGCTGGTGAAAAAAATAGAGAAGTACATGAAGATGAAGGACAAGAGAGCACAGAAAAGACCCACAGAAACAGTCAATTGATCTGCAACAAGGATGTAAGGAGACAGAGGAGGGCCAGGCCTTTGACACATGGTGCTGAACAGTGGGACATCCACAGGCACAAAATAAATTTAGACACAGACCTTATGCTTTTCCCAAAATTGACTCAGGATATGTCATAGACTTAAATATAAAATCTCAAACCACAAGACTTCTATAACAGAATATTTTGGTAACTTTGGGTTTAACAATGTGTTTTTAGCTATAGACCAGAAGTATGAGAGAAAGATGATGAGCTAGACTTCATGAAAATGAAAAACTTTGGCCTTGAGATGCTCCCAGAAGCCAGAGGTGATTAAAGCAAAACCCCAGTTCCCAGAGGTAGGATATCTATCAGTGACTTGTTGATCAGGGAGTCCTGAGTTCCCCAGAACTATACAGGCTACTGTTACTATTCTTTGTTGCCCACCAGAACTAGATAATCAGACCCTATTGCTGAAGATACCACACGCTTTGGTTATGAGACACGGAGACATCAAACTGGAACTGAGCTGTCAGCTTCCTGCCTGCTGGGTAGCCGGCATACAGCTTGAAAGTGCTATGCAGACTGCTGGCAGAGAAGTCATCGGCAGGCTTAGCCCGTGATGGGCCTTGCACCCTGTACAACCAACTAGTCAAGCAGGATGTGCCCGCTCATACGATGGTGGCATGCCCATAACAGTCATTGTTGGGGGGAATGCAAAATGGACAGCCATGCTGGAAAATAGTTTGACAGCACCTTACCAGATTAAACGTACTCTTGCATATAACCAAGCACTTTTACTCTTTGGTGTTTACCCAAATGAATTATAAACCTGCGTGTATACAAAAACCTACTCACAAATGTGAAATAGCAGCTTTATCTATATTTGCCCTAACCAGGAAGCAACGGAAATGGCCTTCCTTGGTGGAATGCATAAATAATCCGTGGTTCATCACCTGGTGAGTCAGATAAGCCGCCTCTTCCCTGATGCACCTGCTCCTGCCTGAGGACCCTTCCCACCTCCTTAGCCTCTGCACCTCCTTGGCTCTTGTCTGAGAAGCCTCCCTCAACCTTAGGCCAGCTCTTCCCCTCACCTAGGGTTCAGGTTAGACATGAACTTGTTACCTTCTCTCCTGCTCTGAAGGTTCCCCAGGGGCAAGGCCCATCTCAGTCTCCATGGCTTCTCTGGAGGCCAGCACTGGTGCACAGAGGGCTCACACTATGCGTTGCTTGTGTTTGGTTGATGCTGTGAAGTCAGCCCAGGGCACACGGGAAGGCTAGGAGTTGGCCAGTCCAGTCAGGGCTGGAGGATGAGTACAGAAGCCAAAGCCACAGACAAAGAGTCAGCCTGCTTTGAGGGGCGCTGTGTGTTGCCCAGAGAGCGGGGAAAGGTGCTAAAAGAAGAACTCAGGTCCCCTCTTCTCCTCTGCAGCCTTTCCACTGATGTGCAGACAGACAGCAGAGCTATAGGCAAAATGCCCTGGTTGGAATCCATTCTGCATCGCTCACTGGCTGTGGGACCTCGGGCAAGTCATGGGACATCTCTGTGCATTTGCAGTGTTCTCATCTACAAAGTGGAGACAGTAATAGCTCCTTCCTTAGAGTGCTGTTACAGGATTACATTAAACCAGTTCTTACCTGTAGAGCATTTAGAAGAGTTACTGGCACTTGAGAAGTGAGATACTAATAAAAATTACATAAAAATGAAGGAAGTCCGGGCATGGTGATGCATGCCTTTAATCCCAGCACTTGGAAGGCAGAGGTAGGAAGATTGCTGTGAGTTCAAGTCCATCCTGAGACTACATAGTGAATTCCAGTTCAGCCTGGACTACAGTGAGACCCTACCTTGAAAAACCAAAAAAAAAAAAAAAAAAAAGAAAGAAAGAAAGAAAGAAAGAAAAAGAAAAAAAGAAGTCATGGAGTGAGGTTGCTTTTGGCAGGTAGGCTCTGGGTCACTTTCACACCCTCGATGCGAGGTGCACTCTTAGTGGGAGAATGTCCTCCAACGGGTCCTTCCTGACAGCTTCCAGCCTTTAGTCCTATTCACATGGTCTAAAGGTAGTGTTCTGGTTTGTCTGTGGATACAGTACTCCCTACTAGCTTGTGGGTACCATGACCTTAAGACTGGACTGCCATGAGCTCTTTGTCCCAGGGGAGATGCTGTGGGGTCCTGGGATTGGAAGTAGGGTGTGAGTTTAGCTGTAGTCCAGTCCAGAAAGCTGGCACCAGGGTAGGTCATGGGCAGGATTCTGAGTGGGGAATGTTCGGGAAGCCAGGGAAGGGTACAGGCCAGAGCTGGCACTCAGCTCTGATGGGGCCACAGAACTTGGGGGACTCATCTCTGTAATAAGTGACCTTGGTACACAAGCTCAAGCCATTTATTTGGCAGTGAAGCTTCTAGAAGGGGGCAGGGAGCCATCTTTGTCTGGGATCCTAGGGGGTTCAGAGAGCCCAGAACAAACCAGAGGGTGTGGGGAAAGGTAGGGAAAGAGGGTACAGACAATAGAGACTTTTGGTCACCCCCTTCCTGGTCCAGACTGTCTCTATAGCTGAGGGTCCTAGAAAAATCTCCCCTGGAGGAGACTTTAGTCACCCCACAGCCTGGCCGCATTGTTCAACCACCACAACACTATGCTTGACAGAGGGCCTGGGAAAACCATTGACCAGCTTGGCACACTTTGGTGGGAAGTGACAGCCATCGGCAGGGCTGTGGGTCAGCACATCAAAAGGTTCTGCTACCATGACAACAGAGCTAAAGGGTGAGCCTACAAGCACAGCAGAAAAGAAGACCAGGCCGGAAAGAAGTTGAAAGGCATCTCAGCAGCCCTCCCCCCACGGCGCATCTGGGCCTTAGACGATTAGGGTTAGCCCTGGGCAAGACCCTCTCCCCCTCGCCACTTCCACATTTGGTTTCCTTATCTGTACCCACAGGGGGAGAATACTGTCGTGGCAGGTCTAAAATGTGCTAACATTCCCCACCGAGAGTCATGGACAAAGGAAGCAGCAGGCACAGGGTGCTTGTTTGAATGGGGGCGCATGTTCCCTGCTTCTGGACTCTGCTCGCTCTGGCTGGCTCTCAGCCCCAGCCAAGGATGCCGGGATAAGAGAAGGATGCTCCGCGGCTCGTCTCCTCGGCCATCTGCCCTGGCACAGGCCTTCAGCTTTGGCCTCTCTCACTTTGCTCCCCTCTGGCTGCCCCTGGCCTGGGATCTGAGTCCTCCTCTGTAGGATGTGAAGACATGTTCTCGTTCTACTCACTTCACTGATATGGGCCCACAAACAAAGGGTTAGGGGAGCCTGCCCCCCTGCAAAGAACTACGCAGGTATTGGAGGCAGGGCGAGGAGCGAGTGAGTGTGTGGCCTGCTGGTGTCACTAACGTGCCACGTACCCTTGGGTAATAACACCACCTGCTGGGCTTTCGCAAGAGGATGGGGTTAAGCACAGCAGACTTTCCAGAGCTTCTGTGAAGGGCAGATAACTCACACTGCAAGACGCCACCACCGGCGTCAGTGCCACCACCGCCATGATCACCAGCGAGGCAGCTCTCCCCAGCTCAGGGCCAGTGACAGGCCTCTATGGGTTTCTCAGTCCTGGCAGGGCATGGGGCGTCCCTCTGGCACTGGGTGGGGCTCTGTGCTTTCACCCACTGTGTCTGGTGATCAGTGACCAGGTGTCACCTCCCTCCGTACAAGCTAGTCTGCTGGAGGACTCTGTTGCTGCCTGTCAGCCTCCAGACACTGTCGGTATTGTCTGTCCTTTTTAAAAATTATGATTCACTTGTGTGCATGTGCACATGTGTTTGTGTGTAAATGGGTGGGCACAGTGTGCCTAGAGAGGGCAAAGGACAACTTTCAGGTTGGTCCTTGCCTGTCCACCTCATTTGAGGCAGGGTTTCTTTCTTTATTTGAGAGAGAGAAAGAGAGAAAGAGACAGAGAGAGAGAAAATGGG
This sequence comes from Jaculus jaculus, assembly GCF_020740685.1. Classification (NCBI taxonomy): domain Eukaryota; kingdom Metazoa; phylum Chordata; class Mammalia; order Rodentia; family Dipodidae; genus Jaculus; species Jaculus jaculus. The sequence goes on from NC_059102.1 coordinate 109,018,505, forward strand.
CACAACAGGGCCTCTAGCCACTGCAAATGAACTCCAGATGCATGCACCCCCTTGTGCATCTGGCTTACGTGGGTCCTAGAGAGTCAAGCTGGGATCCTTTGTCTTTGCAGGCAAACGCCTTAACCACTATGCCACCTCTCCAGCCTTGAGGCAGGGTTTCTTGCCCGGGTTCTCACTTTGCTGTTCTTTGCTGTGTGCTTGCCCCAGCTTCTGGGGGATTCTCCTGTCTCCGCCTTTCCACCATCAGAAGCTCAGCATGGAGTCTGCCTTTTTACCTGGGTTTTGGGGATCATGCTCAGGTGTTACAGCTTGAGCTGGGAGTGCTTCATCCACTGAGGCTTCTCCCTAAGTTCTGGTCCATCCTTTTCTCAGGCCCTGTTGCTCCCGTTTCCAGGATATCTGTAGAGGTGGCATTCTGTGATGGCATAACTCCCTAGTGGGCTGAGTAAACTCTTGTGCTGTCCAAAGGTAAATGTGGCTGGGCATTCTTATTTCCCCAAAGGGTTAAGCCTCTGTTCCTGACTCATAGGGTCACTACTTGTGATTTAGTTTAAGAATACATGCGAGGGGCTGGAGAGATGGCTTAGCTGTTAAGGAACTTGCCTGCAAAGCCAAAGGACCTTGGTTCGATTCCCCAGGACCATGTAACTCCAGATGTGCAAGGTGGCACATGCGTCTGGAGTTCAGTTTCAGTGGCTGGAGGCCCTGTTGTGCCCATTCTCTCTCTTGCTTTCTCTCTCTATGCCTCTTTCTCTCTCTCAAATAAATAAATAAGACAAAAATATATTTAAAAAAAAGAATACACGAGAAGTTCCTTAAGATTCTCCTAATAATGTAGCCAGGAAACTGGCGACCCTCAAGTCTCCATGGAATCTGTGATGTTGTATGGAAATGATAACACACACCATCCTCTAACACAGTGGCCACGCCCCCAAAGCTAAGTCCACCCGTGCTAGGGGAAAGTTAGCAAAGCATGACTTTCCCGGGGACTCAGATGCCTCATCAGGAGTGTCCTGGAAAACCAGTGCAAAGCAGAGTACAAGACAGTACCATGGGGCTAGGGAAATGGCTTAAGGGTTAAGACGTTTGCCTGCGACGCCCAAGGAACCCGGTTTCATTCCCCAGGACCCACGTAAGCCAGATGCACAAGGGGGTGCATGCATCTGGAGTCTGTTTGTAATGGAGCAGTGGCTGGAGGCTCTGGTGTGTCCATTCTCTCCTTCTCTGAGTCTCTTCCTCTCTCTCTCAATTAAATAAATAAATAAATATAAAAGACAGCACCATGTATGCATTTATACTAACACAGTATCTCATTGTGTAGCTTAGGCTGACTTGACCTTGAGATCTTCCTGCTGCTTCTGCCTTTGTAGCACTGGCATTACAGGCTTGGGCTGCCATGCTTGGCTTCATGTATATCTCATAATACATTTCTGTAAAGTCTTATATATATGCGCACACACATATATGTATCTTTGGTATATGTGTATGTGTTTATGTGTATATGGGCACACGTGCCATAGTGCCCATGTGGAGGTCAGAGAACACCCTTGAGGAGTTGGTACTTGCTTCCCACCCCACTTGAGACAGGGTTTCTCTTGTTGGCCGCTGCAAATGCTAGACTAGCTGCCTATGAGCTTTGGGATTCTCTGGGTTCCACCCTCCCATTGCCATAGGTGCATTTGGGGTTACAGATTGTTACTTGCTTCTGGTTTTATGTGGGTTCTGGGGATCCAAACTCAGGTCACCAGGCTTGTATAGCAAGTACTTTTCGCTTTTAACCATACAACCATTTCCCCAGCCCATTAACAACAAATGTTTGACATGAAATGTGTGGAAAGTAAGTACATCGCTCAAGGCCTTCACCATCATATGGTAAGTACGAGAGCTCAGAATGCTTGCTTCCAACTTTAAAGGAGGGACCCGTGAGGATTTCTTCCTCCTGTGACTGCTCCCTTGTTGTACGAGGCAGTCTACTCTTGGCAGCAGCTCAGTAGTTCCCCACAAGCCTGCACTATTAGCACTGGCATTGGGTTGTCCTTGACGCCTTACACTTGCCCCTCCTGAAATAACCTGTGTCTCACACGGGAGGAAGCGGAGTTAAAGGGGGAAGTGTGCAGCGCCGAGCCCAGCAGCCTGGCTGCTCAGGGCCTGCCCGGCTCCCTCTCGCCAGGCCGCTCACCTCCATGCTGTACCTCTCCACCGTCCTCCGAAGGGGGTCCACAGCCTGCCAGCAGATCAGGATGCACAGGTCGATCAGCAGCATGCCCCCCACGATCACAAGCAGCTTCTGGTCTTTGATGATCTGAAGAGGGAAAGAGCAGAGGGGGCAGATGTGTGTGTGTGAGAGAGAGAGAGCTGCTTCACACAGCCCAGCCCTGCCATGCTCCTTTGCTTGGCACTCAAGGCCTTTCCTGAGACTGGTCCAACACACACGTGTACTTTGATGAACTCTGGGCTGTGGTCCAGGGTGTTTTTTTACCCTCCGGCTCTTCATAGGCACTGGGATTTTCATGCGCAGCATCCTATTCTTTCCTGCCTAGCAAACTTTTAATACTCCTTTGAAGATCCAGATCTTGTCACCTCCTCCTTGAAGTCCCTTGTGCCTCCCCTAGAAGAACTAGTTACTCCCAGAGCACTTGTTCACATGTTTACCAAAAGTAGTAACAGTAAGCCGGGCGCAGTGGTGCACACCTTTAATCCCAGCAGAGGTAAGGGGATCATTGTGAGTTCGAGGGCACCGTGAGACTACCTAGTGAATTCCAGGTCAGCCAGAGCTAGAGTGAGACCCTACCTCGAAAAACCAAAACCAACCAACCAAACAAAAGAAATAATAATAGCAAATCACATATAGAAGAGAAACATAGCCAGCATTTCATGAATGCTCATTTTGTGCCTGCCACTAGTTTCACAGGTATCGTCTTATATCAAGGTGGGTATCATTATCGTTCCTATTTACAGATGAATAAAACCGAGGCCTGTGGGGGCCTCTAAGTAACTTGCTTGACATCATAAAGCCTCTGAGGAGCCAAGTCCAAGTCTGAACCAGGTCCTTTCTCCAGAGCTTTCTCTCAAGCCTTTACAGCGCCACCAGGTGGTCAGCTTAAGTCATGCACTTCTCTTTGGAGTGCAGCCCCAGGGAAGCCAGGCTGTATTTGTGGACACTCATCACCTGCCAGGGCCCCGCGTGTACAAAGTACTTACAAATTCAATAGATTGAATGGAAAGGAAGGAATATAAAAGGAAGAAATACACCTCACCTCAACCGTTTTTGCAACCTGGGATATCTTTAAGGCTCTGCTAGAATCCTACCCTATTTTACGTTGCAGATAGGGAGGGCCTAGGGACAAACACAGGCAGAGCCAAAGCCCACCTGTATCTCATTCACTGCCTTCCCCAAACCTCCAGACACAGAAAAGCTAACATGATGAAGCGTTTTTGGAAAGACCCACGGTAGAATAAACCAGGTTGCGACAGAAGTCTAGGCTATTTCACTGGCTCCGCATTTTAATGACCAAGGCCATTTAAAAAAGAGAAAGAGAAACAGAAACTCTGTGGCCAAATGTGAAAAGACCAAGAAGAAAATGTTGCTGATCAAATCCACGTGAACTTCTTTACCTGGCGGTGGGGCCTGGGCAAAGCCCGTCTTTGAAATTTTCGAAAGATCTGGTAAATTCCCCAAGGGTTTGCAGAAACCTGGTCTGACCCTCCTCTGCCCTCCACCCCCATCCTTGAGAAAGCAAGGCAAAAGGAAGAAATAGTTGAGGAGTCTGGGACTCTGGGGACAGGCAGGAAGAGGCCCCTCTGTACGGCCAGGCATTGTCCCCCACCCCGGGATCTTTCCCACCTTCCTCACGGTGTGCACTCAAGCCGTGTCTCAGGACCCCAGGGCTGTGGCACACCTTGCATGGAGCACAGCTGACTGCAGCAGATGATCACCAGGGGTCCCCTCTGGTCCATGTGGTAAGGTGAGCTCTTCCCTGGTAAGGCTCAAGGAGGAAATGGGGGGGGGGTAGCTTGGGGAAGTGGGGCTTGGAAGGATTTGGAGTCTGCAGACCCTGGTTAGAATTCTTGCTGCCTTTCTGATGGCCAGAATGAGGGGAGGAAAGAGGCTCTTGTCTTATTCTCCGACGATGGCATCAAGGAATGAACACAGTTATCGGAATTCAAAGACCTTATTGTAATTGACATCAAATTTGATTTTAAGCAAATTGCTTAACTTTGTAGGGTCTCAAGCTTCATCCTTGTTAAGTAGGTCCACTACCTCCAAGCTTCCTAGTTGGTATTAGAATGTGAAGTGAGATGAGGTGTGGCAAGTACCTAGTGTAGGGTCTGCTCAGAGGACACGCTCAGCTTTTGACCATTAGTGATGGTGTTTGTGTGTAAGGTGGCGTCACCTAGGGGCAAAGTATGATATTACATCTCAGCTCTACGAGACACAAGGTGCTCCACAAGAGATGCTGGTACATGGTGGGAAGGTCCCCAGGATAAGAGGACAGGATATTTATCATTTCTTTTGTAATATAAAATATTTGCAAAGAGAGAAGAGAGAAAGATAGAGATTGAGAATGAGAAAGGGCACACCAGGGCCTGCTGCCACTGCACACAAATTCCAGACACGTGTGCCACTTTGTACATCTGCCTTTTCATGGGTACTGGCAAATTGAACCTTGACCTTCAGGCTTTTCAAGCAAGTGCCTTTGACTGCTGATCCATCTCTCCAGTCCTATACTATCTTTTTTTTTTTTAATTTTTTTTATTTATTTGCTAGAGACAGGAAGAGAGTGAGAACAGTGCGGATGGCACCTCTGGGGGCTGCCTTGCATCACCCTGCCCTACTTCCATCACCACTGACAACTGCTCAAAGCTCTCAATGGGCAGTCTTTTGGGCTGAGCCAGGTGATGTGCTGGCATACTTTTATTGCTCATGTTATTGTCAGCAACAGAGCCAAGTCATATTTGTCTTCAAGAACATCAGCCCCAGAACAGAAGGTCTCCTCTGAGTGACTGCTTCATCTCAACACTTCAAGTTCATCCCAGTGAGAGGCAGAATAAAGGCTGTAATAAGCTACTCAAATTAAGATTTTGTGATTGGTCTTTAGAAAGATAGCATCATGCTAAAACATGCCGAATTTGGAGCATTACATCACCACATGTCAGTGCATCTTTTCCTTGATGACTTTACAAGTGGCCATACAGGATGAGGCTTATGCATGCGTGTTCTGGGAGAGTCTGTCTTTGTGGGTGAAGGGCAGGGAGGAGGGAATTCGAGGGAAAACAGAGGGATACGGAGAATGAAGGGCTGGGGAGATAGCTTAGTGGGTAAGAGTGCTTGAAATGCAAGCATAAGGGCCGGAGAGGGCCTGATTCACCTGGAGTTCAATTCCCCAGTACCCACGCATTCAGCTGGGCATGGTTGTGCATGCCTGTAACCCAGTTTCTGCGTGGAGCAGAGAGTTCCATTCTAACTCAAAACAGCAGCTATGGATTCATGAGAGACTCCTCAAGGAAACATGTGGATGAGCAATGGAGGAAGCCATGTGACATGTGGCATAAGCTCTGTACATACATGCACAGAGCATGAGCATCTACACATGTGTGTATACACCATGCACACACCACATTACAATACTACACAAGTTCACACACACACACACACACAAAAGAAGAAAATGAAAACAGGCATATGATTGCATTTATACATATATGAAAATCTAGTATATGTGTTAGTAGAAAAGAATAAGGGCTCCACAAGAAATATCCAAGTTTCTTTAAGGGAAACTTAACAAAACAAGTCAGTTACATACGGATAGCTATTGTAAAACTCAATTTATGTGAGAACCCCAGAGGCCTCAGATTCAGAAAGGGGAAGTGGAAGATGGTGCCAGCTGGGGAAGGGATGGGCCCAGTGGTGGACAGGGCTTCATTTTGGGAAGATGAAGGTGTTTGGGAGGCTGATGGAGATGGTGGTTGGCAACAATACAAATACACACCATGAAAGAGGCTGATGGTGATGGTGGTTGGCAACAATACAAGTAAACAATATGAAGTAGGTGATGGTGATGGTGGTTGGCAACAATACAAGTAAACAATATGAAGCACCCAAGGCTTTGGGGACAAGAACTGGGCCCTGATTTTGTTATGAAAAAGGTTAAGGCCGATGAACACACCTCTGTGGTATGAGAACCTCAGAGGGGTTGCTCTGGGCTTTCTAGTGATTCCAGGAGCAGTGTGTAGTGGTGAGAGACCTATGGAGATGGCTCAGGTGGTAAAGTGCTCGTTGTGCAAACATGATGACCTGTTAGGATCCCCAGAACCCACATGAAAGGCATGTTGGTGTGGGCCTGTAATTCTAGTACTAGGGAGGCAGAGGTAGGCCCCTATGGCTTGCTGGATAGCTAGTTTTGCAGAATCAGCAAGCTCTAGGTTCAGTGAGAGAACCTAAGATGCAGAGCAGTTGAAGAAGACACCTGACATTGATTTCTGGACTCTGAGTGCACACGCATTCACCCACATGTACGTGAACCATGTAGTGAGGGACTAGACTATTTTGGAGGGGTCAGACGCTGCATTTCTCAATGAGGTTCTTTTTAATGTCTGGGTTTTCACATAGCCAAACCTGGTCTTTGTTGTTGTTTTATTTTTGTTTTGAGACAGGGTCATTCTGTAGCCCAGGCTGGCTTTGAACACATTATTTAGCCCCAGACGGCCTTGATTTTGTAGCAATCCTCCTACTGAGCCTCCCAAGTGCTTAGGCATAACACCCCTGATTTTTACTGGCTTTAAAAATTTTCTCTGAGGTAAGCCCAACAGACTGGACTGTTTTTTATGTGTGAGAGCAAGAGAGAGAGAGAGAGAGAGAAAGAGAGAGAGAGAAAGAGAGAGAGAGAGAGGGAAAGAATTGGTACACCAGAGCTTATAGCCATTGTAATGGAACTCTAGATGTGTGTGCCACCTTGTGATCATGTGTGACCTTGCATGCTTGCATCACTGCTCTTGGCTTATGTGGGACCTGGAGAATTGAACATGGGTCCTTAGGCTTTGCAGGCAAGCAACTTAACCACTAAGCCAACTCTCCAGCTTTTTATTGGCCTTTAAAATTGTGGTAAAATATTTACAACATATAATTTACTACTTTAACCATTTTCAAGTGGAACAGCACTAATTTTATGGAGGCAACCCCTGGTATGTGATACCCCCTTGCCGTCATAAGTCCATCCCCCACTCCCACTCCAGGCCAGTCTTTCTTCACTACTAGGTATGAAACTCATTGCTGTCATTTCCTTTCTGTTCCTGCCATCACTCTTATCATGCTTGGTGTCATTTCTCTCACTGGCTATTACACCCTTCTCACCATCACAGACCTCTTCCAGGTCTCCTAGTATATAATTACCGTCCCCTGGTGGCTACTTCCACCACCGAGTCTAACTTTATATCCCCAAGGGCCCTATATATATAATGGCCCACTGTCCATGAACATGAACATGAACTCTTAAGAAAAAGTAGGAGCAAGGTAAAAAAAAATCAGCAAAGAATAATAGAACACGGTTTAAGAATTCTTTTAGTGTGGGTGGTGTGCATGCATGTGTGCACAGGTTTGTGTTGTGTGATCACATGAGTGTGTGGGTAGTGTGCACACACATGTGTGAGCATCCATGTGGAGGATAGCAGTGATGTCTGGTGTCTCCACCTTCTTCTTCTTTTTTTAATTTTTAATTTATTTATTTAAGAGCGACAGACAGAGAGAAAAAGACAGATAAAGGGAGAGAGAGAGAATGGGCGCGCCAGGGCTTCCAGCCTCTGCAAACGAACTCCAGACGCGTGCGCCCCCTTGTGCATCTGGCTAATGTGGGACCTGGGGAACCAAGCCTCGAACCGGGGTCCTTAGGCTTCACAGGCAAGCGCTTAACCGCTAAGCCATCTCTCCAGCCCTTCTTTTTTTTTTTTTGAAATAGGCTCTCTCACTGAACCTAGAGTTCATCATTTCAGCTAGATTAGCTAGCCAGCAAGATCCAGGGATCCTCCTGTCTGCGCCTCCTCAGCTCAGGGATTACAAGCGTGTGCCTCTGTGCCTGGCTGCTGTGGGGGTGTTGGGGACCTGAATCAGGTCTACACGCTTGCGCAGCAGGCACTTTTCTGACTGAGCCATCTCCCTATCCCCTGAGAAATTTGTCAAAGTTAAAAAAAAAAAAGAGTGAAGGGGTTGAGACGATGGCTCAGTGAGTAAGAATGCTTGCCACACAAGTATGAGGGCCTAAGAGGGCCTGGTTTGCCCTGAGTTTGATTCACCAGCTTCCACATAAATAGCTGGGCATGGTCACCCATGCCTGTAATCTCAGCCTGGTGGAGAGTGGAGACTGGAGAATCCTGGAGCTCATGAAAATGGCCATCTCCAGGCTCAAAGTCTCCGCTTTAAGGAAATACGTGGCTGAGCAATAGCGGACATCCAACATTCTCCTCTGGCTTCTGCACACTCATGCACAGTGTGCAAGCAGCTGCACATACACATGCACGCACGTGCACACAGAAAAAAGAGGCTATCTCTTGCTTGTCAGAAGAGCCCCTTCCTTTGGCTCCTCCCACCCCAAGCCTGAGCTGACTTTTTGCAGATGGCCCTGCGGGAGAGTGCGTCGTGCTTCAGACCCCAGCGCTGGGCAGCAGCGTGAGGAGGGGGGTGAGCTTGCTATTCCAGGAGACGATGGCCCACCCCTGCCCCAAGCCCATGGACACTCTGAACTCAGGAAATGTCCCTGACATGACTGTTAGGCTGTTGCAGATCAGAATGCTCTTGCTCTGTGGTCACCAAGTAACAGAGCGATGGCCAGCCCTCCACTGCAGGTGACAACTCAGATGAATCACTTAGTGACCAAAGGAATCCACATTGAGACTGCCAGATGGAGCTGCCTAAGTGGCAAAGCTGCAGAGCGGAGGCCTCGACCGGTACCACTCAGCTCTGGTGAAGGGTTGGTGATCACAGGAGTCCCGTGCCCCACACCAGCGTCATGCTTCCGTAGACATGGCCGGAGCGTCTGCATTCTCAGTGGCTCAGGCGAGGGAAGCCCATGCATGCTGAAGAGCCCCATCAGGTGACAGAGCTTTGCACTGGCTGTGGATCAGCACAGTGGCCTGGGTTTACACTGGCTACTTTCGCAGTTTCCACCAATTAGATGGTTTGCCATGCAGTCAGGCCTGCTGTGCTTGCGTCTGTACTGAGCATGTGCAGACTGTTGGCTTTTTTTTTTTTTTTGTAACCATTCCCTAAACAATCTGGTGTAACAACTGTTTACATAGCATTGCATTTACATTGTATTAGCTACTATAAGTGACTTAGAGATAGGTTAGAGTGTATCGGATACATGCTTTGTATATGTGTTGGGGCAACATGCGGAGGCTATGCCACTGTATGTGAGAGGTGAGCACTTGTGGATTTGGGATTTGGGGTACAGTATGGATCCACCCCACTTCCTCACGCCAGGGCAGGGCTGCAGTTTATGGATCAGACAGTGGATCTGGGGATAGATGGTGGGATGATGGGTGAGGAGTGGCAAGAGAACCAGGCAGAAGGCAGAAGGCAGAAGGCAGAAGGCAGAGAGTCATAGCCTAGGAAACGAGCCTGGCTATTGCAACAAGTCCCCACTCCTCAGAGAAGGAAAGAGAGGCCCCCAAAGAACACGAGAGTTGAGGGCTGGGGAGATGTCAGTAGTAAAGTGTTTGTTGTGTAAGCATGAAGACCTAAGTTTGGGTCCCTAGCACCCATGCAAAAGTCTAGGCATGGCTGAGGTGTGCCTAGAATCCCAGTATTAGGGAGACAACAGAATGATCTCTGGGGCCCCCTGGCTAGCTAGTCTAGCCTAATAGGTGAGCTCTAAGCCATTGATAGACTGTCTTTAAAAAAAGGTAAAGAGTTATTGAGGACGACACCCAATATCAAACTCTGGCCTCTATATGCACATGAGCACATGTACACCCACACATATATGCCCCAGACACAAATAATACATGCAAATACATGCACACTGCACACACACCCATGCAGAAAGAAGAAAACATAGCTTAATGTAGTATAGCAGGTCAGTGGTTGAACAAAATAATGCATGCAAACACATGCACACTGCACACATACCCATGCAGAAAGAAAAATAAAAAACCCTCTTTAATGTAGCGTAGCAGGGCAGTGGTTGAACAAGTTTTCCTGGGTTGGCTTGATGTCAGAGTCTGGGTCCCAAAGTGGGACAGTCCAGGATGCAAGGTCACAGAGGAGGGTCTAGAAATAGCATATGCCCACATCTCCGGGTTCAAAAGTGTGAGGTGTGTGTGGGGGCACTTGTGCAGAAAGAGGACTTTCAGAAAGAGCTATCACAGTGCTGCCACGAGACGCCTTCCCTGGAAGAGAGGAGTGGGGGGAGGGGAGCAGAGGGTGGCCTCCAATCAAGGGACTAGCTGGATGTTTCGGTGGGATCCCTGTGGGCTTCTGCTTGAGAATCCTAAAGAGCAGCCAGGCTGGCCAGGCACTTGGAAGACAGGAGGAAAGCAGGTGGCCACTGCAGTGATACCAACCCAGCAGACACCCACCAGTTTCTAGCGAGGAGCAAGAGATGTGAGCGCTTACTGTGGCCACCAGGCGTGGGCTGTGGGCCAGAGGCTGTTGTGTGGCTCACCACACCCAGCTGGGGGGCCAGGTGAGGAGGGATCAGCAGGATGCTCAGGACCCAGGAAGATGCCACAAATTTAAATCAAGTGAGGATTCAGCCACATCAAGGGCATTGCAGGGCAGAGAGAGTCCCAGTAATGGGGATGGAGGGCGGGTGTGGGAGAGACACCAAAAGGCTTACTCAAATCCTGCCTGGCTAGAAGCCCAATGGCTGGCTGCTGAGGAAGATCTTCTCTGTCCCTGCCATCCTTCTGAGGTCCAGCTTTGGAGAGGAGGGACACTGGCTAACCAGAAGGAAGCAAGGAAACCTCAGGACAGCCCCAGAGTGAAGAGGTGAGCCTGGGCCCCTCTCCCAAGGAAAAGGGAGAAGAGTGCCATGGACCCAGCTTGAAGGAAGTATTAGTTACTGAACAGAGGACCTTCAGCATCCTGAGACTCACTCTCAGTTTTGTGCAGGAGCTAAGGAAGAGGCAGAACCAAGTGCAGACAGTTCCTCTATGACTGGATGCTCGGTCGTGCACCGTCAATGACATGGTTACCAGTGGAGGGAAGGACAGGGTGGGGAGCGGAGACCTGTTCCATCTATGTGTCTGTAGTGCTCCTGTCCTCCAAGAACCTTCTTTGAAAATGGAATAATTGTTTGTTCTGGACTCTGTCTCACTCTTCTTTTTAAAGGGCTCCACGCTGCCCTCAAGTTGCTGTTTGGATTCCCTGATGTGGCTCCTGCCCTCTCTTTGCACCCTGTCCTTGTGGACCCCATGTCCTGGCCACACTGAGCCTCTTAGTCATTGAACCTCTTAGTCCCTGAATCACACTCTTCCCTCCCATTAATTGGCTGACACATACTACATGGTTTGCAGTTCCCCATTCCTTTTATTTATTTATTTTAGAGTGGAGAGACAGAGAACTTCCCAGGGCCTCAGCCACTGCTTGTGCCACCTAGTGGGCACGGGTGACCTTGCACTCGCCTCACCTTTGTGCATCTGGCTAACATGGGATCTGGAGACTAGAACATGGGTCCTTAGGCTTTGCAGGCAAGTGCGTTAACCACTGAGCAATCTCTCCAGGCCACAGTTCCCCATTCTTGCCTCACAACTCCCCCTTATCCTCAGGCCCCAGCATAGGTGGTACTTCTTACATGAAGCCTTCCTGGGCACCTTGTGCCCCAGAACTCCTCCTCACAATGTCTCCAAGCAGCCCCTGTCCCCTGTGTATCGTAATAGCTTTATTAACTGTCTAGTTTCTCCTGGAGGCAGGGGCATCATGACTGGGGATTAGGTTTTACCTGAATTCCTAGGAAACAGCTCAGTGGCTGCACATAGCTGGGGCCTCCTATCTGTTTGTTCACTAAATGCTGAGAGAACATTGCTAACACCCACAATAGGAGGCGATGCTTACCTTCTTTTTCATTTTCACATTTTTGAAGATGGCGTGGACCCTCCATGTCTTTGCAAACATTGCCCCAAAGGCGGTTGTGTAGCCCACAGTGAGAATCCAGGTCCGGACCTAGAGGCCACAAGAAAACAGAGGAGTTACTGTCTGTCAGGTGGACGGAACAGCCAGACAGGGAGCTCACAGGTGAAGGGTCACATGCTCTGAGGCTCTTCAGTACTCTTCATTCCGATTTCAGTTTGATGGCATCTCGTTCTATCAGTAGAACCTGGACCCTGGGCACAGAGAGTGAGATTCGAGTCTTGTTTCCAGAGGACCCACAACCCAGCGGGTGCCAATCACAGAGGGAGGTGAACGCCTCTTCTTTTCCTGTCACCCGGGCCTCTTCCACTCGTGCTCGCTACTGCCCAGCATGACCAGGACAGCCTGCATGCTGGACTCTCATGCAGACTGACCTCAGGGCTCGGGGCTTTCACATGTTCCCTGGATGCAAGGTGTGCCTTGGTATTTAGCCTTGGGCTGGCAGCTGCTGGGAACAGCCTGACACTGGGTATATATTAATGTTACTCTCCTATTGTGGGTGTTAGCAATGTTCCCTCAGCATTTAGTGAACAAACAGACAGGAGTGTCTGCACTGGGTGTCTGCTGGTTGGGACAGGATGGCCACCATCTGATAGGGATTGGGGGCCTCCAGGATGCCCATCCCCCAGCCTGCTCTACCATGTTGACTAGGTGCCACCCCACTGGTGGTCCGAAATCCTCTAAATCCCGTAAGACTCAGCCTGCCAGAACTGCTGTCAGCCCAGGCCCCTCAGAAATGCACTGTCCCCAGTTGTGCCTTACAGAGTGGCTCCCCAGCCTTCCAGGGGCAGTACAGGTGTCTGTCCCCCTCTGTTTGTGAAGACAGGAACTGGCTGGGGAAGTAGCAAGGCTGACCTTAAGACAGGGGAAGGCACAGCCCAATTATTGTGGAGACACACATGACATGCTAGTGTGGATGTGGTACAGGTGGAGACCCATTTTCTTTCATTTATTTGTTTTTCATTTCAAAAACAAGTGCTTTATAGAGTGAGAAGATGGCCACATTGCCATCTATATTACAACTTAAATATATTATATACCATATACTTATATAACATATGGACTATAGATGTACTCTATGTATCATACATTTTATACATAAGTATATATATCCCATATTATAATTCAAGGATGAAAGAAAGGTAAAGAGGAAAGGGAGGGAGGAGGAGCCAATCATTGGGAACTGAGACCTGAGTTACTCAAATGATCAGAGCATCATTCTCGTCTCTAATAGACTTTACATACGATCTCACTCAGCCATTCACTTGTTCATTCCCCATCTGTTCATTCAACAAGTCCTATTAGAGCAGAAGCATAGAATCACAAAATTAAAACCACAGGCTTAACAATACAAATGAGGAAATCAATTCACACACGAGGAAACTGAGGCTCAAAAAACACTGAGCATCTTCCTACAACCACCCATGCAGCCCCAGAGCTGGCACTCAATGCCCTGAGTCTGTAGGGGTCCCTCTTCCTGATGGTAACCCACCTTCACCTCAGACAGAATCTTCTTAACCCAGATTAGCATTCTCTACACCCAGGAGCCAGCTGACCAGCCTCGGCATGCTGCTGGAGGTCCCTGCTATAGTTTCGATCTGAAATGTCTTTATAGGCTCACGTGTTCAATGCTTTAGTACCCAGCTGATAGCACTATTTCGGGAGGTGGGAGTAATGTTAAGCGGTGGGCCTCTCTGAAGAAGGGGGCTACTGGGTGTGGGTCCTTGAAGGTTAGCCTGGTTCCTGGTCCCATTCTTCCTCTCTGCTTCCTTCCCTTCATGAGCTGAGCTGCTCTGCTCCTCCGTAAGCATCTCTCATGATGGACTGACACCTCTGAAATCGTAAACACAAATAATTTTTGCCTCCCTTAAACTGTTTCCCTCAGGGATTTTGTCACTGTGATGAAACTTTAACAAAGATGGTCTCCACACACTTTTAAAGCTAATATGTTGGGTAGGACCCTATTGCTGAAGACTCCACATGCTTGGGCTGCAAGGTCACTGAGAAATCAAGCTGGAGATGAGCTGAAAACCTCCTCCTTATAGACCAGCTGTCAGAAAGCTGGGGGAAAAAACTATGCTGCAAGCAGTGCTATGGGAGAGAGAAATCATCAGTGGAAATAAACAACAGCGGACGCTACAAGCCTTAAGTTTAACCAGCCAAGCCAAATGAGCCAACGGGTGCAATAATGGTATGTCTGTTATGGGGGAAACCAACTGCTCACTAATTGGACTGGAGGCCACTCCATGGGAGGGAATACATGCCTGGTACTGAAAACCTAGTCAAAAGCTTATGATGGGGGAGGTCATGAGCCCTAGGAGCACAACACCTGCTGGTGTCTGATTAAATGCATATATACGCTCACCAAACTGCCTGGTAAGCACTTTTCTTAACATTCATATCCATATATTAATGCTACTCTCACTTTTGGTCAGAAAGCCTATCTTTTCAGATGGTGAGAACCTCTGGGATGACTCAGAAGGCACCATAGTGCTGAGAAGAAGTGACAGAGGAGTGCTCAGCACTGAAACATCTCTATCACATCCTGCAAGGCTCAGGGTTCATTGTGGAAGAGGTGGCAGAAAGAATGTAAGAGCCAAAAAAAGGGTAGGATTCCTTACAACATGCTCCTCCAGACACAAAATGGCTTGGATATTCATGACCTTGCAGTACTTGACGCTACCCACACAAGACCATCATAATAGAAAGAAAAGATGATGACATCAAAATAAGAGAGACTGATGGGGAGGGGGAGGGTATATGGTGGAGAATGGATTTGTGAAGAGGAATGTGGGGGAGGGGAGGGGATTACCAGGGGTTATTGTCTATAATTATGGAAGTTAGCAGTAAAAAGTTTTACAAAAATGCTAATATGTTGACCATGAAAGTAGTGGTATCTGAGAGTTTCTGGTCATTCTCTGTTAAAAAGTGAAAGTTAAAGTTAGGTGTGGTGGTACATGCCTTTAATCCCCACACTTGAGGTAGGTGGATCTCTTTGAGTTGAGGGCTACAGAATGAGTTCCAAGTCATCCTGGGACAGAGTGAGACCCTTAAAAAAGTGAATTTTAACCAATTATACTCAGAATATGGCCATTTTATAAAGAATAGAAAAGTTGGTATAATGCCATTATTTTTACCTCATTCTGGAGCTGGCATAGATCTCTTATTTCAAGGACACATGCCACTCCAATGGATAATGGACCTGGCATAATTTGTATCTTTCATTTTTTTTTTTTTTGCAGCAATCATTGCTGGACACTTGTCTCTTTGGGAAGGCCAATTTCATTAAGACTCAATAATATAAATTAAGGGCTAGAAAGATTTCTTAGTGGTTAAGGCGCTTGCCTGTGAAGCCTAAGGACCCCGGCTCGAGGCTTGATTCCCCAGGACCCACATTAGCCAGATGCACAAGGGGGTGCACGCATCTGGAGTTCCTTCACAGTGGCTGGAGGCCCCGGCACGCCCATTCTCCCTCTTTCTCTGTCTGTCTACTTCTTTCTCACTCTGCTGCTCTTAAGCAAATAAATAAAAATGAACAAAAGAAAATTTAAAAAAATAATATAAATTCAGTGAGCTAAAACTCAATGGTAGAAATTTCTTCTGGTGTTCTGAAGCTGCCGTATGCTGCCACAAACTAAAAGTGTATGACGGCTGAGCGCCTGGGCGGCAAAGCACCCCCGGAGCTGCTGCTCGTGAGGCAGACGTGTGTCTGTGGACTTGGACTTGGTGTGGGTTCCCACAGATGCCCAGGCTGCCTGTGGGCTTTCCTGGGAGACAGCACATCCCGTGTGCTGGCTTTTGTTCTTCCTTCCTGGAGGAAGTCAGTATTTCTGTTGTGACCCCTGAGGCTCTTGGAAGCTTGAATCAGTCTTTCCTGACTGCTGCCCAAGTGAAATGAGGTGTTTGGAAAGTTGTGAGTGCCCCAATCCCTCCTTGTATTCAAGGAAAACTTGGAGGACTTCCAGGGTTCTACAGAAGCACCCCCTACACTGGGATGAAGATGGGGGTTCATGTGATGAAGTCTTGTGTGTTTTTCTTCAGTACTACTCTATGATGATGGGTGATCTAGAAGGTTCTGAGGAGCTATAATGGTACTATTTTTCCATTCTATTTTTAAAATATTTATTTGTGATAGACAGGGAGAGACAGAATGGACACAACAGGTCCTCTAGCCACTGCAAATGAACTCCAGACGCACATGCTACCTTGTGCATCTGGCTTTACGTGGGTACTAAGGAATCAAAACTGGGCCCTTTGGCTTTCCAGGCAAGCACCTTAACCTCTCAGCCGTCTCTCCAGCCTGATTCTATCTTTTAAAAATAGGTCACCTCTGGTATGAATGTCTACTAACTCACCAACACCAGTCAGCCTGCCCCCTTTAATCTTTCTCTGAGTCGCAGGCAGGGGGGGCGTGCTCTTCTGATGGTAACACCTTTCCTTTTCTCACCTCAACTATCATGTAGCCAGAGCCCCGCAAATTGCCTCACACACATGTCGATGGGGGAGAGGAAGGCTGGCAGGCCAAGCAACTACGACAAAGAAAAAAAAAAAAAAACCCCACCACAGCACACCTCCAAATGGAAAGAGAAATCAATGCTCAGGGTGATTCTGCTTGGCTGGCAGAGGGAGGGGCTCGTCCCTTCTTTGGAGATTAGCTGGAAAGTGGGTACACACTGCGGCTCCCGGGCGTGCTGACAGGTGACGGGGCCTGTGGTCCGGCGCCTCTCCTAGTCACCACTGAGGCCCAGTTTTGGCCCGGGGTGAGAAGGTAGGAGGAGGAAGAAGCCCCCAGCTATCCAGGCAGGTTCTAAAAGGAGGCCCCGATTTCCTTCTGCCTGTTCGTGATGGGCAGTCAATAGTGAGGGGCTCGTGGCCAGACTAGAGGAAGTTGGCTCAGAGAGGTCTGAGGGCTGAAGCCTGCTGCATCTTCCTGGGGTGTGTGAGGAAGACCCCAAGGTAAGAGCCCTCTGAAGGGAACCCTCCAGAAACCCCGCAGAAGACCCATTGGCTCAACAGCTGTAGTTACGTGCGTACAGATCACCCCTTACTCGAGTCCTGAGCTCAGCACAGATTGTGAGTGAGGAGCGGCCTGGGGCCCAGGAGGCTTCAGCATGAAGCACAGGCATTTGGACTTCTGCTAGGGCCACCGAGAAGCCTTGGGACAAGTCAGAGGAGAGGTGGCTCCTCAGTAGGAGGATTTCTTCCTTTTTTTTTTTTTTTTTTTTTGAGATAGGGTCTCAGTCTAGCCCATGCTGGCCTAGAATTCCCTATGTAGTCTCAGGCTGGCCTCCAACTCACAGATCCTCCTACCTCTGCCTCCCGTGTGCTGGGATTAAAGGCATGCGCCACCACGCCTGGCCAGTAGGAGGATTTCTGAGGCACCTGTTCTGAGCCCCCTTTGAAAGACTCTCCCTTCAAGGACCTCGAAGCCGACGAACTCGGCTCAGAGAGCGGCTCCCAGCCCTGATGACAGCATGCTTGTGCCAGTGCACAAAATGCACAACTGCACTTGGCAGCCTTGACGCAGGAGACACAGCAGTAGAGAGGAGGAAGAGGCCTTTCTTCCCTTCTTTCTTTCGCCCAGTAACTGTAGCAGGTTCCTCGGGACTGGAGGTAAGGGATCTTTCTAGAAGCTCGTTATTCTCCACTTATGTGGCGGCAGGAGGGGTGTGGGTGTTAGGAGGGGCTGTGTGTGCCTCCATGCAGCTCTGCGGACAAGCAGGTGCCTGGATAACAGGAGGGATGGCGTGTCCATGGTGACGCAGCACTGTAAAACTTGTGGGCAAGCGAGAGGCATCTTTGAGGATGTGCAGAAATAAATAAAGCTGCTTGGGTGAGGCTATTTTAAGTCTTCCTGGCTCATCCCTCCACTTCTGGCCTCTCTTCTCCTTGACTTGGCTGCATTAGTGTACACACACAGGCAACGGGGAGGCCTCACTTCAGCCTCCTGGCCCGCACCCTGAGGGCTGCCCCTGCGTGATCAGGTCCGTGCCTCTGTGGCCTGGCACACAGTAGGCCCTTGGCAAGCATTACCTAATGAATAAACCAACAGAGGTCAGGAGAGCCACGGGGGTGGGGCCCAAGTCCCCTCATGATGGTAGGAGGGAGGACAGCCACCCATGTATGTGCTAGGGGCTATCTCAGCCCCTTCCTTGGCAAAGGCTAGGAGAGAGGGATGGGGGTAGGGAGGGCGTTGCCATCTGGGAGAATGCTATACTCCGTCCAGGACTCCTGTTGGCTCTACTGGAGCCAGGTCCTGCGGGGTGGGGAAGGGCACCTTCCCATGCTGGCCTAACCCTGCCAGGCAAGATCACCAGCCAGCCCTGTCGTCATCACTAGCCCAGCCTCTGGACAAGTTCTGAGTTCACGAGGCACATTACACGAGAACACAGATCACACGCTCAAACAGTCCTGGAATCCATGCTGTGGCACTGCTTTTCCTCAAAGCAAAAACAAACAAACAAACAAACAACGACTAAACCACCAAACAACCCCATTGCTGGGCTTTCCACTGTAAACATTTCACTAATTCTGACCCAGCTTGAATTTTTTTTTTTTTTCCGAGGTAGGGTTTCATTGTAATCCAGGCTGACCTGGAATTCACTATGTAGTCTCAGGGTGGCCTCAAACTCATGGTGATCCTCCTATCTCTGCCTTCCAAGTGTTGAGATTAAAGGCATGCACCACCACACCTGGCTTCAGCTTGAAAAAAAAAAAAAAAAAAATATATATATATATATATATATATTTGGTTTTTCAAGGTAGGGTCTCACTCTAGCCCAGGCTGATCTGAAATTCACTATGTAGTCTCAGGGTGGCCTTGAACTCATGGCGATCCTCCTATCTCTGCCTCCTGAGTGCTGGGATTAAAGGCGTGTGCCACCACGCCTGGCTTATATTTATATATTTTTTTAAATTTTTAATTATTTATTTATATGAGAGCGACAAACAGACAGAGAAAGAGGCAGATGGGGGGGAGGGAGGGAGGGAGAGAGAATGGGCGTGCCAGGGCCTCCAGCCACTGTAAACGAACTCCAGACGCGTGTGCCCCCTTGTGCATCCGGCTAATGTGGGTCCTGAGAAATCGAGCCTCGAACCAGGGTCCTTAGGCTTCATGGGAAAATGCCTTAACCCATCCCTCCAGCCCCAGCTTGAATTTTTTATGAAGCCGAGTGGGTGTTCCTGGGTAGCCTTGACCTTTTTTGCAGTGAGAACAGCCCAGCAGCTCTAGTAGGGTGGGAAGAGAACTCCCCTGCCTGACCTTTGCCCGGCTGTTGTCCATGCTGAGAGCACAGAGCCTGGTGAGCAAGAAGAGGCTATAGGACCAGCCCAACCCTGCCAGCTGGGCCCGGCTGCTTGCTGAGCGTCCAGAGGCTTAAGGGTGGGGACAGGTGCTTGTGCCAACCAGCCTCGAAGCCCTGTCCTTTCACAGTTGGTGTTCTGGGGACAGTTTCTGGGCTTCCATAGCCCTACAACCCAGTCTCCAAGAGACCCATCTCAGTAAAGCCCTGCGCACTGATCTCGGCTCCTCTAGATAGGGGCTGGGGAGAGGAGCCAGTTTTTCTGGCTTTGTGTTAGATTACAGCCTCCCAGGCTCCTGGGAGGTCTGAATCCATGTCCCATCAGGACCCGGGGTGACTCTGGGCAAATGGAGCAGTGATGTTCATGCAGGTCGCAGGCAGGAGGATGGTGCCCTTGCGGGCAGAGCAGAGGAGAACTGGCCAGAAGGAAGCCGGGCTCGCAGCATGTTGGTGACCTCCTTCCTGGACTCACAGCGGAATTCAGAGTGTGGAAATTCACTGGAATCTGTTTACGGTATGCACACGTCTACATGCACGTGTACATTTTAGGTGAAACATTAAGTAAGTGCTCACGGAGCAGCCCTGGACTGGACCTGCTTCTGACGCCAGAGGCCAGCTACTGGGGACTTTTGGCTAAAGCATCCTCAGTGGTCCCTCCCACGTCACTCTTACTTCCCTTTCAGCCTGCCCTGAGGCCCTGCCACACTGCAGGTGGCCAAGGCTCATATCAGCTTAGCTTGTTCTGGACCCAATTGGAGCAGACCAAGGCCATGGCAGGCCACAGTCACCATGGAAACAGCTGCACCAAATCTATCAGAACCCACTCATCCAGGGGTTCCCAGCTCTGCTTCAACCTGTTTGCTCTTTCTCCTCAGTGTTCCTCTCAGGGGTGTCCTGAAGTGACTACAATTACCTCCACAGTCCCATCATTCCTTCATTCATTCATTCATCATGACAGAAGCTAGCATAGACTGACTCTTACTCTGTGGCAGGCACAGAGAGCCTTAAAACATGTTCTCTGGCTGGAGAGATTGCTTAGCCGTTAAGGCGTTTGCCTGCAAAGCCAAAGTACACCGGTTCGATTCTCCAGGACCCATATAAGCCAGATGCACAAGGGGGCGCATGCACCTGGAGTTCGTTTGCAGTGGCTGGATGCCCTAGTGCGCCCATTCTCTCTCTCCCTCTTTTTCTCTCTCAAATAAAATATATTAACAAAAATGTTCTCATTGAGGGCTGGAGAGATGGCTTAGCAATTAAGCGCTTGCCTGTGAAGCCTAAGGACCCCGGTTCGAGGCTCGATTCCCCAGGACCCACGTTAGCCAGATGCACAAGGGGGTGTATGTGTCTGGAGTTTGTTTGCAGTGGCTAGAAGCCCTGGTGCGCCCATTCTCTCTCTCTCTCTATCTGCCTCTTTCTCTCTCTGTTACTCTCAAATAAATAAATGAAAAAAATGTTCTCATTGAATCTTTTCCTATTATAATCCCACTTTATAGAAGAGTAAACCAAGGTTCAGAGATGTTGATAACTGAGACAGTCGCATAGTCAAGAAGCGGGATTTGGAGTCAAGTAGCCTCTCTCTTGTGCTAGATACTCTAATATACTGTGAAGATAATCGAAAATGAGTGAATACACAAAAATCACTCAGGTATGCACCTCAAAGGGTGGATTTTGTGGTATTTGAATCATATCTCAATTTGAGAGATCTGAATGGGCAAACATTTTGGTTGGGGAACATGTTTCGCAGATTCCTAAGAACATAGTTGACCTTTTTCCCTGGCATGAACCAACTTACCAAAAAAAAAAAAAAAAAAAAAAAAAATCAAAGTTTTTTTTTTTCTTTTTAAAGAGAAGAATGATTCATCACACCATATTTGTCATCCAACAGGGTTCATTTGGAGTCCCAGCCCCAGCAGTAGCTCTCCTGTGAGACAGGGACAATAACCCTATTTTGCCTGGTGGTCATGGGGTTGGAAGCAGGGGCTCTTCCTGGGCAAGTCATGGCTGATGATGCTGAGTTCTGGGGTGGAATGGGGGCTCATATGGGGTGGCTGGCTTCCTCCCCAACCTCCGAACTACTGCTGAGCCAGAAAGCACCAGTTTTCCAGGCCTCATTGTTGGATTTCTCCCTACCCTCCCACACTCTGCTCTATCTAGAGTTTGTGCTGGACTCCACAGGAGGACCAACACTTTTCTCTTGTCACATGCTAGGCTCCCTCCCTCCCTCCCTAACTTCCTCAGCCAGGTCAGCTTATCCTTTGTGAGCAGGTACTCCCTTCCCCTGGCACCAGGGCCCTGGCCCACACCCAGCACCGTCCTCCCAGAAGCTTTGTGTCCACAGGGGCTACGTTGCTATGACGATTCCACTCCTGACAGTGTCCAGGGAGACAGTGCCATGTGGCTAGAGCTGTTTGCAAGACTTGTTGAAACTGGAACTGATGGCTGAGAAGATTCCAGAAAGAGTCAGGGTGGGGAGTGGGGACAGGAGCTAAGTGTGGCTGCTTCCCTGGCAGCAGCATCTATACACGTATGCAGACGCATGCTCACACGTGCCCATCAAGGTCCTAATGGCCTCCCTAGCAGAAGTTCCCAGGGAGTACAAGCCCTGTGGATGGCCCGAGCTTCTTTCTGAGGTGGTGCATTTAAAACTAAAGGACAGAGGTTAGGTTGCAGCTCAGTTGACAGAACACTTGCTTAGCATACACGAAGTTCTGAGTTCGATCCCCAGCACTGCATAAAATGGGTATGGTGGTGCACGCCTGTAATCTCAGCATATGGGAAGTGGAGACAAGAGTGTCTTCTGATCCTGAAGTCAACTTAAGCAGCAAACAAGGGAGAATTTCAGAGACAGCAGGGCAGGGCGACCATGTGCTGCCCGCATCTGAAGCTGACTTCAGAGTCTACTTTGTCTCTTGGCCTTGAAGATTTCTTGCAGAACACAGTGCTAGACACCAGAAACTGACGCTGGCCAGGAAGCTGGTGACACAGTCAGAGAGCTGTTTCTCACTTCTTCCCCCCTCCCACGTGTCCCCTCACACTTGACTACCAGGCGCTTGTCTGAACTAGCTCATTCAACTCACACCAGTTCTATCCTAAGGGAAAGGTGGTCTGCCCAATTTCCCAAGGATAAAACCGAGGCCGTGGTTCAAAATCTGTGCTCAGTGACATGCCGGGCCCTGCTTTTCCTTCCCTGTTCTCTGCTTTCTCAGAGCTGGGGGTGTCCCTGGTGGCAGGCAGCAAGCCCCAAGAGAACAGAGTCCAAGGAACCCAGGCCTTCTGCAACAACAGGTAGCCTCCAGCTCCTCCCATTGGGGGTTGGCCTCCAGACTCGGCATTCAAGAGCACCCTACCTTTCTTCATGGGAGACAGAGGGGATGACTGGTGAAGTGACCCCATCCCAGCAGCACAGGCATGGGGGGGGGTCCCACTTCAAGTCGCAGGAGCAGCTGCCTCTCCCGCAGTCAAGCACATGGGCTTCCTCTGTTGGGCTCCACGGCTAATAAAGGAATTCTCCCAGTTGTGAGAAGTGGGTGCACATCTCCAGGGGCCTGCATGTTCCTGGCTGAGGCCGGTTTGTAAAGCGCGTCATGATTTATTCATGGAGCCTGTTTCCTGGCTCCCCAGGACGACCTTCCCCTCACACAAATGAGCGAGACTCCCAGAATAGCATGTCAGGCTTCATTAAGGAAAAAGCCTGCATGTGGGGGATGGCCTCTTTCTCTCTAGCCTGTCACCCAGGGATTTGAGAATTCAGGTCAAACTCAAGGAAGCCCCAGGGCAGGGAACAGCCTTGAGAGTACGCAGGTGACAGCCTGGCTTCCCTTTGAGCAGAGACTGCTGTTAGGCTCTCAGTGTCTGCCTGGGTCTCTGCCTTCAAGACTTTAGTTTTGGTTAACCTCCTCCCCATCACCTCCTCTCTTCCATTCCTATCTCTGGACTTCCCATAGGCATCCAAAATTAAACTAGGCAGGTGGAGGCATTCCTAGGTGGCAAGTGATAAGGAGTGGGCAATGGGGCCTCAGGGGGGACCAGAACCACTGCTGAACTAGGGCACTGTTTTGTGGTACTAAATGGAGCAAGGGCAGAGGTGAGGGCCTCGCCCTTCTGGAATATCTTTAAGGAGTTGGAGCGTCACCAGGCCACTAGAGGTCACAAGGTCCTGGCACCATGATTATCATTGCCATCAGTTCTTCACCTTGGGGAGGGGTCCTAAGCCCTTCGTAGTGTGGGTGGAGGAGAGTGTCTTGCTCTTTCTGGGGTAACTTCATGAGGTCTATCAGGGCAGTATGGACTCAGGCCTCACCCCCTCTGTGAGCTGAACAGAGATCAACACAATGCCCACACAGGGCAAGACATCGCTGGCACAGAACAGCAGGGACCAATAGGCTTCTCACTGCCCAAGGGACACTTCTACATGCAGTAATCGCCACCGCAGTCTCAGAGGGTGCCCTTCTTTAGGGAACAAAAACTGTGTGGCAGGGCTGTAGAGATGGCTTAGCAGTTAAGGCGCTTGCCTGCAAAGCTGAAGGACTCAGGTTCACTTCCCCAGGACCCAGTGTAAGCCAGATGCACAAAGAGGTGCACGCATCTGGAGTTTGTTTGAAGTGGCTGAAGGCCCTGGCGTGCCCATTCTTTCTCTCTCTCTGCCTCTCTCTGTCTATCTATCTCTCAAATAATAAATAAATAAATAAATATGTTTAAAAAATAAACCAGCTGGGGCAGCTTAGAGACTTTGAAATCTGACTCCAGGTACCCTGAAGCCAAGTGTATTAGGGATTCATCTGTGTATTTCTCTCCTTAGCTCTTAGAGGGGAGACTAGAGTAGCGGAGGGCAGCAATGAACTTGGAACAGGAAATCCTGTGGGGAGAGCTGCATGACGCCTTAGGTTGTAGGGTTCAAGTGCTGTCTAGGTCCACACCAGGAGGGGGCAGTACCTGAGCAATCCTGGTCTCCCTGCTCTCCTAGTGATGAGGGCTGGCCCAGACTCCTCAGTAGAATCTTTGAGTTACAGCAGGTCACTCTGAACATCTCTTACCAGACAATGCACATTGAAGACACAGGTCACATGGGTACTTTTTGGCACTGTACAGAAGCCAGGCTACGCTGACTATGGGCAGGAATTAGCAGAGATTGCCACCTGGGATGTATGATCTGGGAGGGATACCCCTTTGAAGTGCTGCCCAACAGCAATGAGACAAGGTGCAGCCCGAAAAGCAAGGCACGGCAGAAGGCCTGCATGACTTAGGGCCTTTCTCTTGTGTATTCCTCATTGGCAATTCACATTACCCTCCGCTGTAGCCTGGCAGTGGGTGACCTGAAGCTTCAGTGTGGCAGATGGGACCTGGAGGAGCTGGCTTTGCAGAGGGCCTGCCTTACCCTCAGAATGGGGCGGGGGGAATGGCTCTGATCTTCCAGGACACAACTGGACCAATGGGACAATAGAGAATGCAAATGCCTTCCCTAGGATCTTACAGTATAGCCTAGGCAGGCCTTGAACTCATAGTAATCCTTCTGCCTCAGAGGTTTACAGTCAGTTCTAAGAGGTCATAGTATAGAAATAAATCCAAAGTCATCACTGTGTCCTTAAGAAGTGGGCTGATGGGGCTGGAGAGATGGCTTAGTAGTTAAAGCACTTGTCTGCAAAGCCAAAGAACCCAGGTTCAATTCCCCAGTACCCACGTAAAGCCAGATGCACAAAGTAGTGCATGTGTCTGGAGTTTGAGTTCATTTGCAGTGGCTGGAGGTCCTGGCACGCCTGTTCTTTCCACCCCCACCCCGTCTCTTTCTTTCTCTCTCTCATAAATAAATTAACATATAAAAAATCTTTTAAAAAGTGGGCCGATTAAACTTTCAGCTGAGAGTGAGTTAGCCAATTGCTAACTGTTAATAAATAGCTCTTTGTTGTTATTTATTATTATTATTAATATTATTTTGGTTTTTCAAAGTAGGATATTGCTCTAACCCAGGCTGACCTGGAATTCACTATGTAGTCTCTGGGTGACCTCAAACTCATGGCGATCCTCCTCCCTCTGCCTAGTGCTGGGATTAAAAGCATGCACCACCATGCCCAGCTCTTTTTAATTTTTTTAGTGTATGTACATGTGTGTGGCATGCATGCATGTATGTGTGTTCATATGTGTGTGTTTGAGTATGCATGTGCAAGTAAGTGGAGGCCAGAGGTTGTCATTGGATATCTTCCTTAATTGCTCTCTACCTTCTTTTCTGGAACGTGGAGCTCACTGATTCAGCTAGACTGGCTAGTCTGCATGTCCCAGGGATCTTCCTGTCTTTACCTCCCCAGTGCTGGGATTGCAGGTGTGCACCATGTCTGGATTTTAGGTGGCTGCGGGGGATCCAAACTCAGGTCTTCATGCAAACACTTTTCCAACTGAGCCAACTCAGACTCTATTGCTTTTTCAAAATAATAGCTAGCAAGAATTTCTTTGGGTATCAAAACCTTTTAAATGTTAATTTTCAAAATGATTTTTCTAAAATACAATGTATAAGTCACTCTGTGTTGGGTTTCTTTAAATACATGAGTCCTCAATGGGGGTGATTTAGCTGCCTGGGGAGCCAACATTGGTTCCTAAATCTGAAAAGTGTCACTTTTTAATGTATGAAGTACAGAGGTACATTCACAGCACACACTATGTTTCCAGTGTTAAAATTTCATGGAAAGGATAATTTAGCAAAAAATGTATTAAAGACTTGTGAGGGGAGCAGTAATGCAAAAATTAGTTTGAAACACCACTAAAAAAGCAGGTAAGGGCTGGAGAGATAGTTTAGCAGTTAAGGAGCTTGCCTGCGAAGGCTAATAACCAGCATTTGATTCCCCAGTACCCATGCAAAACCAGATACACAAGGTGGCACATGCATCTGGAGTTTGTTTGTAGGGAGGCCCTGGCACACCCTTTCTGTCTCTTTCTCTTCCTGTCTCTCAGTCTGTCTCTGTTCTATCTCTCTCAGCTTGCAAATAAAGAAAAATATGTTCCTTTTAAAAAAGCAGGTAATAGTGTTGGAGAGATGGCTTAGTGGCTAAGGAGCTTGGCTGCAAAGCCTAAGAGCTCATGTTCAAATCTCCAGGCCCCACATAGTAGGACCATGCAGTGATGCAAGTGTGCAATGTGGCACATGCACACAAGGGGGCACTGTGTCCGCAGTTTGTTCTCAGTGGCATGCCCATTCTCTCTCTTTCTCTCTCTGCCTTTATCTCTCTCTTAAAAATATAAAAAATAAATTTCTTTTTAAAAAAACAGGTAATAGCTGGGTATGGTGATGCACGCCTTTAATCCCAGCACTCAGGAGGCAGAGGTAGGAGGATAGCCCTAAGTTTGAGGCCACCTTGAGACTACATAGTGAATTCCAGGCCAGCTTGGACTAGAGTGAAACCGCTACCTCAAAAAAAAAAAAAAAAAAAAAAAAAACACAAAAAATAAAATAAAAATAAAAATGCAGGTAAGACTCATGTTCACCTCCTCCACCTAAGTGCTCTATGCACACTGGGAGGGATAGCCAGGTCCACAGGGGGGTTAGTTGGCTTCAGTGATCATGACCTTGGCTTTAGCTCTGTGTGCTGGTACATCCCCTCAACACCACAGCTACGCTCAGTCACTCAGTCGGTGTGGACAGTGACACTGTATGTCCCGCTGAGCTGCAGACCCACCCACTGGGTTGTCTCCTGCCCGTGCGTGTGTTTCCACATACCCATGTCTGAAGACTGAGGTCACTTGGAAATATTTACATCCCACACCACAGGCACGTGCGGAGGCACTTACTGTGCAGAGCGTTTCAAAGGTCTTTTCTGAAACGAAGGATCCGTCCAGGCCAAAGAGGAATATGGATGCGTAGGACAGCATTCCACCCAGGATGATGAGGTTGTTCATGTAGGGGCTTGACATCTTGATCAGCCTGGCCAGAGAAGCAGGACATGATTACAGAGGCCCCTGGGGCTAGCTCTGCTGCCAAACTATAGGGGAGAACAACAGAAGCCTGGACTTCTCCACTCCCTGGCCTACACCTGCTGAGGGCCCTGACCCTTCACTACAAAGGACCTTGACAATTATATATTCCTCCCTCCCTCCGTTCTTTCCCTCCTTCCTTCCTTCCTTCCTTCCTTCCTTCCTTCCTTCCTTCCTTCCTTCCTTCCTTCCTTCCTTCCTTCTTTTCTTTTCTTGAGGCAAGTCCAACAGACTGCCCCCCCAATTTTAAATGTGAGATGGGGAGAGGGAGAGCTAGAGAGAGAGCGAGAGAATTGGTACACCAGGACCTTCAGTCAATGTAATCGAACTCCAGACACATGTGCCAACTTGTGCGCAGGTACGTCTGGCTTATGTGGGATTTGAAGAGTTAAACATGGGTCCTTAGGCTTTGCAGGCAAGCACCTTAAAACTGCTAAGCCATCTCTCCAGCCCCACAGTTGTATTTCTAACCGTTCAGATTCCTGCCTCCTTTATCAAATTTTCTTATCGCTTCTCAAGGTACAGCTTGATGTATCATAACACGTTTTCATCCATTTGAATTTTCAGTTTGTGCAAAAGTCAGCAGGATTTTTGGCCAGGGCTGGGAACACATATGGAATTTACATTTAAGCTGAGAGATCTTCCTCAATAAAGAGGGAGAAGCCCACACCACACTCCCCTGCCCTCAGAGGCCCTTGGCTCAGGACTGCACTCATCAGGTATTGAATAAGCCTCGCTGGGAGCGCTCAGCTCAACCAAGCACAAAGGTGGACACAGGACAGCCACACCTCTCCCAGACACTGCCCCTCTGGGGGGGGGGGGAGGGCGTGTTCAGGTAGCTCTTTTAGACACTTAGGGTGACAAGGTCCCTGAAAGTAAGAAGCAGGAATGTCTCTGGGCCTATCCTTGCAGTCTGTACTTGCTAGAGATCAAAGGACGATCTGACTCCTTATCTTTTACCTAAGGGAGATCTGCTTTTCCACAAACAACCGGGGCCCCTCCTGAGAGGGAGGGCTGTGCTAGGATTTAAATCTAATCCTAACACTGTGGTTGGTCAAGCTTAGACTCCATAACTTGCCTGACCTCTTCTGAGACAGCCCTTAGTCTAAACCAATCAGCTGTCCCTCAGCTCACCTGAGCCAGAAGGTAGGGCCACCACACTGACATCTCTGAACCTCCACCTGCCGGTGACTTTTTCTTGGCTTAGCCCAGTCAGGCTAAGCCGAGGGGAGGAGCCCCCAGCCCCTAGCCCCTGCTTTCCACTTGGGCTCTTTACCCACTCCAGCTCTCCACATGGCAGAAGTTCTTTGGACTTTCTTTTTTGTCCTCCCCATGGGTTTTTCAAGGCCCACCACATGGGCTCTCAAGCCATTTAAGCGCATTCATTCTCCTTGCCTTGGTTCTGTATTTCCCTCAGTAAATCTAATAATTTAACAATTATACTTCTTAGTCTTACTTTATTCAATTCTTTGAATTTTTAGGGTTCAAGGACTTTCTTGAGCCCCTAGAATCCCGTTAAAGCAGTGATCTTATAACAACTGATACACTTATTTTCCCCAGACTCAAGTTAGGGCGTTCTCTTGTCTCCCACATTTTGTACAATGTTCTCTTACTTCCTCCAGGAATCCTGCTATGGCTCCCAGGTGCCCAGCAAGCCAGAATCGAGTTCCGGGATGACAGGGCTACAGTTTAGCCCTAGAGGTCCCTGGCTCCCCTCGCACAGTTGGCTCAGAATACCATGGCTTCCTTTGCAGAGTGGAGCTATAGCCAATTGTTCCTTGAACATTTTCCTTTGTATCCTGAAGTTGTATGAACCTTCACACTTTAAACATGTAATGTGTCAAAGTGACAGGAGAAGAAAAAGCCTGCTGCTGTGTGTGTGTGGACGACACACAGGCTTTTGAGTTGGAGCACTGGGACCAGTACAGAGCTGTACCCTCGGCAAGCATCACGTGACCTGACGAGTTTCCTTGCGGGTCTTTCATCAACCACAAACTGCTAAGGTGCCTTCATTTTCCTTACCTAGGCTATAGGGAGGGGAGGAGCTGGCATTGTGGAGGAAGTGGTTCAAAAAGGAGTAGATAGCATTAAGGAAGGAAGAAAAGAAGGGGTTTTGGAAGCACAAAGACATTTATTTCCCAAGATTTTACAATGGCCAAGCTAGCCCAAAAATTCATCTGGATTTGCCAATTGGAAAAGAGTGATGGTAATTTTTCCCAGGAGGCCAACTAGGGGGTACTTAAGGACTTAAAAGAGCTTGGCCAGGCTGGAGAGATAGCTTGGCAGCTAAGGTGCTTGCCTGCAAAACCTAAGGACCCAGGTTCTATTCCCTAGGACCCATGTAAGTCAGATGCACAAGGTGGCGCATGTGCCTGGAGTTCGTTTCAAGTGGCTGGAGCCCTGATGTGCCTATTCTTTGTCTCTTTCAAATTAATAAATAAAAAATAAAACTATTAAAATAATGAGCTTGATCATGACGGGGCAGCTTGTAACTCTGATGGGACCGCCTGAGGTCCACAGAAGGGCCATGTGACTCAAACACAGAGCTGACGATGTGCTTTGAACTTGAGCCAAGTGCTAACAGGTGTGCTCCCGCCATTTAAGGTTGCTACAAGTCAACAAAGTTGCATTGCTTCAGTTTTCTTTTCAGCAATGTGCATGTTATTGTGATCAGACATGTGAATACAACTGCATTTGTTCTTCAGGAATTGGGTCTGACCTAAGCAATTACTTAAAAAACAAACAAGCCACCAGAGCCGGGAGCCTCCAAGTGTCTCTTTTGTAAGCAACGAAGAGAAGCAAAACACAGCAAAACAAAGCCTCATTTCCTGGAAGTGCTCCTGTGGCTGGCAGCCCGTGAGTGACGCAGAGCAGCTTCAGGACATAATGGCAGAGCAGGCTCAGTGTGCGCGTGCGCACCCTCGTGGGGGCCGGACACGCACGTTCCGAGCCCTCACCCATCCTCTCCCATGACAAGGCAGGAGCTGGGTTCAGGGATTTGCCAGGGAAACCAAAGCAGCTGGCTTCGCCTGGTCAAACTCAGTGCCCGGAGCGGTAGCCTGCCTACCCACAGCTGAGCACAGTACTGGGGTTCCCTTGGGGGAGCTGAGGGCATGTGCTGGGAAGAAGAAAGAAGCCAAGGGCCAGGCCACGTGGGTGTGGGCATAGGGAGTCAAGGGTCCAGTGAAATAACGTGAGGGAGGGACGTCATGGGCTGTTACTGCTATACCAGCGGGAGTCCCTGTCACTGGCCATTCCCAAAGGTGCTAGGGGTCAGGGCTGAGGAGGTGGGAATTGTGTTTTTTGAGTCTTTACTTCCGGATAACTATTATGTACTGAGCACGCCCACAGCTCTAGGAAGGTCCATGGACTTGGACCTTTCCCTGTCCATTCTTTTTTTCTTTTTCTTCTTGGTTTTTTGAGGTAGTGTCTCACTCTAGCCCAGGCTGACTTGGAATTCACTATGTAGTCTTAGGTGGCCTTGAACTCATGGTAATCTTCCTACCTCGGCCTCCCGAGTGCTGGGATTAAAGGTGTGCACCACCATATTCGGCTTTGTTGCCACTCTATTTAACTTAGCCATGCTCAGACGTGGCTTGCCACCAGCCTTCTCTAGTGATTAGGCAACACACTTCAGGAACCTCTACTCTAAAATGTCTAGTTCCCAAGAATCTGCCATGCAATGATCCCGCTCATGGGACATGGGGCTTGTCAACCCAGAAAGCACTATGGAGAAGGGGGAAGGGGAGGGCGAGGAGGGAAGACACTTACTTCTGGTTCCGGTTCTTGATGTTGAAGAAGAGGAAGGCGCTGGCCATGATCATACCCAGGATGGTGAGGGCCGAGAGGATGCTATAGAGCGGGAGGGAGATCTTCCGTAGCTGCTCCAGGATGATGGTCTTGTCCTTGGGCGGCTCGGATCCTACAAGGTCAAAAAGAAGACATCAACTCCCAGTGCACAGCCATTCCCCAAGAACATCTCCGCTTTAGTACCCTTAGCATCCAGCCAGTCCCTGCGCAACCAACCAAATGCAAGGCCCAGCCATCCAGCGCTGAGTGGACCCAGTGGCTGGCCAGCCTGACCAGCAGAAGTCTGAGCCAGGACTTATTTCTTTCTCTAAATAGAATCAATAAGGGATTTGTGATGCATTTAATAGCCATTAGAAGACTAGAATTTGATTTGGTCTAATTATGCTGTTGAAAACCAGCACCATTTATCCCCCAAGGTAACCACAACTTGGAAAGCACAGGACTGGCTGATGGGTGCCACAGTGAGGACCTTGCCACTGGCCTCTGCTCTCTCCTGTACCTGATAACTAATCACCCCCAACAGCGTAGACAACCAACCCATCAATTTCAGGAGGGTGACATATATATGTGCTCTGCCTGCAGATTTTCAGGCTCAAGATCATTATGTTACAAAAGCTCTTTGGTCTTCTGTTTCCTAAGACTTGCTAGCGGTGGGGAGCCGAGGCTACCTCCCCTTCCTGCCGCGCTGGTGCTGGACTGAAGCTGTGGGATTCCGCTTCTCTCCAAGCCTGTAGCGCTTTGGACTCATTCCTCAAGGGCACCAGGAACCAGGGCTGGGGGATGGGGACGGGAGCCGGGGACCGCAGAGCAAAGACATTGCTCTGAGTGGCTATCAGTCCTCTCTGCTTGGTGTGCCAGGTATGAGTTAGTCTGGGGTGAGGGAGGCAGTGGCTCTCCCAGTTTCCTAAAACCCCTTCTCCTTAGTTGCTACCTCAGATCAGGTTTCTGCTGAGGTATATTTTGAACCTTCGAGACTCTCTCCTCCAGTGGATGACTGAGGCTCGGAGCCTCACCAGAGATCATGGTGACCCTGTGGCAGTGTCATGGTGCCAGCTTCAGATGTACCTTAGCACCCAGGAGAAGAGCTGGAGAGGGCAGAAGTAGGGGCGTGGTGGGGAACAACCCCCAACACCTCTATTGCAAATGCTCTGCTGGCAAGTTCAAATGTGTTTAGAAACATTTGGTGGATGAAAGAGCTTGTGCCACCTGGCAGGTGTGACAGCCAATTGGGGGCAAGTTGGCCACCTAGACTGGCTGACTCGGCAAGCTCTGGGTTCAAGTGAGAGACCCTGGCTCAGTAAATAAGGTGGCAGGCAAGTGATCAAGGAGGACACCCAGTGTCAACTCTGGCCTCCACACACACACACTTACACAAACACGCATGCGCACAACATACATACACGTGTGAAAAAAGTGTGCCATCTAAGAAATGCAGAGAAGTTGCCATGTTCCAAAGTGTTAGGAACCTGCTGGCATGTTAGGGAAATGCCCTGAGCATTTCCGCAAGGAGTCACATTCACAAAAAGAAAGGCCCCTCGGACAGACAAAAGACAGATGAATAGCATTTCCTGCTTCCAGAAGGAAAACCTCAATGCCCAGAAGCTCGTCCTCCTTCGTCTCCCCAGAAATCATGGTTCTGGCTCAGGAGACTTCTTGTTCTCCAAGTCAAGAGCAGTGCTGGGGACCCTCGTCTGGAAACAAGCCTCCCCCTCCCACCCCAAGCAGGCAGGAGAAAGGAGGCTGAGGTTTGGATTCAAGTTGGTATAACTACTACTGAGTTTGGGGCCTGTGGCTTAGAAATAGCTTCAGAAAATCCACGCCACCTCCTCACTCCACCTTCCTTTTCCCCAAATGGCGCCTCGACAAAGGCCACCTCAGCTGAGCACCAGGACAATTGTGGAACAGACATGCTTGTAGCCACAGCAGCCCTGGGCTTTCTTTCCATCCACTCCACACTCAAGTGCTCCTCACTGCTAGTCACCATCCACCTGTCAGGCTCGGTGCTGGGCACCAAGGATGAAGAAATGAAGATATGGTCAGTCCCTGCCTTCAGCGATCTTCGGCCACTGGCCATGGTGTGTGGAGGGAAATGATGCTAAGCCATCACACTTATTCAATGCCTGCTGCAGAATAAGACCAAGATGACAGAGATGAACAGATGCAGGCTTTATCATTTGCATAGTATAGTGAAATTCTGAGATTCCTCACTCGACCCACCCATGACCCTTGTGCCGTGTAGATAAGATTATACTCAGTTTATAAAAAGGCAGCAGTTTTCTAGATGATTTGTGGCTTCTAAAGCTAGTAAAGTGGCATGCTGGCGGAGCTGCGGTCCAGATCCGCCTAATTCAAAACCTGTGCTCTAACCACTGTGAAAACGGCCCCTGTGGATGGCGCCCGTGGAGAGGTGTTAGCCTTGAGCGCAAGACGGCCTCAGCATCCAGCAGGAAGCAGTGGGCAGCTCCCCCAGATGGAGCCCGGAGAGGCTCCCCACAATGAGGAGTGGGAGGTGAGTCTTGGAGGATAGTAGAGGGGTTGGCTGTCAGCAGAAAGACAGGATGGGGGATTCTCTGGCAGAGCACACAGCTCAGGCAAGACACCGTGGTGTCCCAGGATCAGGGGACCTGTGAGCAGATGGGGGTGCAGACTTGTGAGAGGAGCAGAAGCATACAGGGGCCACAGCCAGGCCCTCTCGTCAAGCACTAGGGACCACAAGGAAAATTTGTTTCCCTTCTCAGTTCTGTTGTTTTTTTATTTTGTGCTGAATCTTGCCTTTATTTTTAAAAAATATTTAAATATTTGCATGTGTGTGTATTTGCATGCATGCGCATGTGCGTGAACACTGGGATCACTTGCAAAACATCAGAGGCTTGTGCTACTTTTTGTGCCAGGCTTTACGTGCATGCTGGGGAATTAATCCAGGGCTGGTAGGCTTTGCAAGCACTTTTAACCACTGAGTCATCTCCTCAGCCCAGTCTGTCCTTTATTACAATTTTTTTTTTTCAGGGCTGAGGATGCAATGGCTATGTAGGGACAAGATAAAGTCCAACCAAAGGGTCCATAAGAAAGCTTTTCTAGTAGTCTTGGACTTAAGAAGGAAATCCAGGCACAGAAACATTTCTGCCATGCGAGTGTAACCAAAGCAGAGGTGTCTGAGTGCCATGGAGTGAGCTTCCTCCACTGCCACCTAGAGACTAGGCTGTCCGTCCATCTATCCATCCAGTTATTCATGCATCTATCCACACATCCATTCAAATATCCATCCATCCACCCAAACATCTGTCCATCCATCCAATTAGCCATGCACCAATCATCCATCCATCCACCCATCCATCCAATTATCCATGCATCATCACTTATCCACCCATCCACCCATCTACTTGTCCACTTGATCAATCACTAAATATCACCAAGTCTCTGACACATGTCAGATCTTGGTTGATAAGAGGAATTTAAAGTGAAACAAGAAATTTCAATGTAAAGTGACAGTGGCCAGAGGAGAGGCAGAAACAAAAGACCGGAAGCAAAGAGAAGAGCTCCATTAGCTCAGCTTGGGCCAGTCAAGGAGGCGACACAGAGGCAGAGTCATTTGACTTGGCTCTAGCAGCAAGGAGGAGTTCTCCAGAAGAAGGCAGGGAATGGGTTTCCAGGGGCAGCAGCAGGTGGAGGGGCCTTGCTGTTCACACAATCACGCTCTTCTCCAAGGAGAAGCTAGAGCTAACTTTAACCAGGCCCCATAAAAGAATCTCTCTGTCCATCCAGTGGCTTAACTGCCTTGGTGAGCACTTCCAAGTTCCATGGGCTCATCCTGGGAGCTGGACCCATGGGAATGACCGGGACCCTGTGATCACAGAGTGAGTGTATGTGTGAGGCTTCGTAGACCCCATAAAGCCAAGGACTCTAAACTTCTCCTATTCTTCAATGTCCCATGTGGGGCATGACTGAGTTCCCCTCCCCCAAGAAGCCCACCTGCCTTACCTTGGAACCTGATGGTGTCATTGATGATCTCCAGAGTGTCAGCCACGGCGTTGTACTCCCCGACCTTCACCTCCCTACTGTCTGTGAGGAGCAAGAGACAGCAAAGGTTAGATGGGGGTCCCAGGCTTGTGTTTGGGGATTGCCCTCAGGCCCTGGTTGTGTTCTCTACCACCCCTCTAGTTAGGTTCACACAGTCTTCAATCAATCAGTATAGCCTGGGACCTCAGCTGGTTGTCTACTGTGCACTGCACACCGGAAGACTGGGGAGCCCACTCCCCCATTATGGACTCTCCCTGTCACAACGTTCTTCCTGCTCAGCAAGAGGAACCCTGTCTTAGAGAATGTCCCCTACTTGGCTGGCTCTGCTTCAGGGCCACATGGGCCACTTCTGTGCTCTCTGCCCAAGGACAATGGAGGATACTAAAGACACAGACCACTCTCCTGGCACCAGTCCTCAGACCCCTCCTTCTGAATTCCATTGTAATCCCCCTGGTCTGCACAAGGTTAGACCCAAAACACTGGCATGATTCAGTCAGCAGCAAGTAGGGGACCACCTCTCCCTCACGCTGGATGTCATTACGGTTCAGAAGCTGTCTTGCCCTGTAGCACCCCCTAAGCCATCTCCCACTGCCCTTGGTTCCCTGTCTGCGCCTGACCAATGTGTTTTCTGGCCTCGTTGGAACAGTCTGTGTACCTCCATCCTCCTCATGGTCCTGTGGGTTTATTTTAGTCCACTGCTTTGGCCATCGTCAAGGATAAAGGTGACAAGGACTGACTGGCCCAGGATTGGGGCAGGATGAATAAAGGGAGGGATGAGGGTCATATTTGACAAATGTTTCTTTTTTTTTTTTTCTTTTATTCTAGGTAAAACAGGACAATCAGATGACCAATAATAAGGGACAGGAAAGTCACCCAAGATTCTATAGGTGGTGATGGGTGCCATTTCACAGATGAGGAATCAAGTAGGGGTTAAATATGAAGGGGGTATCTTGGAGCCTCAGATGCCTGGGATTATGACCCAGGTGGTGATGTTCTTGGGTCTGGGACCAGCGCAGAAGTATGGACTGGGGAAAGAGTTGGGGCCACAGCATGGAAGCAGGGAGCTGGAGTAGGAGGCAGGGGTGAGATCTCAGGGAGTGCGAGCTCAGCAGGAGGAGAGGACTGCACTCTGCATCTGGGGAGCCCTGACTGGATACAGGTAGAGCCAAGTCTAGGACAGCCTGTGAAGGAGCAGCCAGGGTGCCTGGGGGAGAATGGGCATGTGAGCAGGCAAGGAAAGAGTCAGTCTCACCACAGATCTGGCCAGCCATGCCTCATGCCATCTGGAGGCAGGCACAGCCAGCCTCTCAAGCTGGGGCCAGTAGATCTGGAGTCTGGTGGATACTGGTAAGCAGAGGTGAGGGAGTCAGGAAAAGGTGGAGTCAGGGAGATGGAGTGAGGGGTAAGGAGTGTGGGAGTGGAGTCTCCAGGACACAGCAGGCCTTGACAAGGTTGGGGAACAGGCAGGAAGGGGCCAGTGATATTTCCTGAGCCCCTGTGATGTATGGTCTGAATGCATGCCCAAAGGCTTGTGTGCTGGAAGCTTCCTCCCGAGTGCAACGATGCTGACTGATGTGGGGAATCTTCAAGAAGTGGAGATAAGTATAGGGCTGAGGGTCATTACCTTTTGATCGGATGAATATTCCTTCTAAAGGTTTGAAAGGGGGCATTGTTAGCTCCCCTGAGAATGAGCTGAAGGAGGGGCACCCGCTGAACTATGAGCTACACAACTCCCTCTTCTTTAAATATTTCCCAGCCTGAGGTAATTTGTTACAGCCACAGAAGACAACAGTCTGAGCTCCGTTACACCCATTCTCTGCTCAGCGCCCTCAGTGTGCTGCAGGAGCTCTCAGTTGCTCACTGATGAGGAAACCGAGGCCGGAGCTGGTAAGGCTTTGCTCAGAGCAACGGTGACATTCTGAACAGCCCAATTCCAGTCCTGGGCTGTTCTCGAGACTCGCACTCTTTCTGACACCAGGCTGTGTTGAGGGGTCTCTGTGAGGAGACAGCTCTGTACCAAGCTGTTCCCTGGCTCACCACCTGCCTCTCCCAAATGTGGAGCCCAGATGAAGACCTGTCCACACTGCAGGTGGGTCCCCAGAACGGCAGACCGTGGCTGGAAAGATGCCCAGAGTGTATAAAGGGGGTCCCTGGGGAGAGGAGGCTAGGTTCTGGCCTGGAATGGTGTTGGCAGAAGCACAGGCGTGCTGTGGGCCCCTCATAAGCATTCAGGAAGCAGGACAGGGAATCCCCCCACGTCATGCTTCTTTTGGCTTTGGGGAAAGAAGGGCTGTAAAAGCCATTATTTTTTGCTCCCCTAGCCTCCACCCCCAACACCATTTGGGGGCATCGCACTCTGCATGTGGCTATCACTTGCCTGGGACTCTGGGTGCCTAAATGTCACATTATCACATCCTGCTGGGGGTTCCAGTATCCCTGCTTGGCCCCTTTGAAGTCCTCAGCCTAGCAGATGCCTCAGTCAGCTCCCACTGCTCAGTGAATGAGGCAGCCCTGACTTATTTATTGGGTGCAGAGAGGCACACATGAAATATGCAGGCTGATGGAAATAAATCACCAGGAGCTGGGAAGTGGCATGGCTGGCACCCTATGGTGTCCCCAGCCACATACCCTACTGAGTATACTGTGCCATGGCACTGAAATAATGTGAGCTTTCCGTAAAGACCATAATCGCCATAATTTCTCCCTGGAGACAGGGCACTACTTGGAGACTCCCAGTTCCTGCACCTAGTGCTCATGGAAACCATGACCTGGTGTAATTCTACACAGGAGAAAGGGGCCTCAGATGGGTGAAGGATGTGCTTGGAGCCATGTGCTGGGAAGCGACATCTGACCAGGTGTCTGGATGCAATCCCTGGTTCCGCTTTGGTTCTGTGGCAGGGCACATGTACTGCTGGCCAGCTGTGAAGTTACTCCACATCCTGGCCAAGGTGGTCTGGGACATTCTCGAGTTAAAGCATGTCATTGGCTCATTCAGCAAACATTCCTGGAACCCATCATGGGACAGACTTTGCAGGGGGGCTGGAGACAGAGGTTTAAAAAGTAAAGCATGTACCAGGCATGGTGGGGTGCACCTGCCGCCTCAGTATGTGGGAGGTA
Organism: Jaculus jaculus; assembly: GCF_020740685.1. Lineage (NCBI taxonomy): Eukaryota > Metazoa > Chordata > Mammalia > Rodentia > Dipodidae > Jaculus > Jaculus jaculus. The sequence goes on from NC_059102.1 coordinate 109,056,827, forward strand.
GAGGAAGGAGAATTGCAAGTTGGAGGTCATCTGGGGCTGCCCAGTGAGCCACTGTCTTAAAAGAACCAAGAGTTGGAGGTGTAGCTCAATACAGAGCCCTTGCCTAGCATGTTCAAGGCCCTGGGTTTGATTCCCAGTATGAAAATGAGACTATCTATCTATCTATCTTCATCATTATCATCATCATCATCATCATCATCATCTGTGACTCTGTGTGACAGTAATCATAATCCAGGAACTGTCAGAGTTGCGATGAGGCTCAAGAGGGGAACATATGCCATGTGCCTAGCTGGTGGCCTAACTAATAGGAAATGTTCAATAAATGAGTTATTTTATTCATGACCAAAGTGAGCACTTGCTATGTTCCCGAACACCCGAATTGTTTTATTACTGCCATCTGTTCCCCACAAAGGTCCCTTTCCCTTCTCCACATCCCCAACCAGCTTTTATTTTGTTTTGAGACAGGGTCTCATTAAGTTGTACTAGGTGACTTTGAATTTGTAAATTGTCCAAACTGACCTTGAATTTATGGTCCTCCTGCCTCAGCCTCCCTAGTTCTGGGATTACAGGAGTGCATCACATGCCTGGCCCCCTCTCTGTTCTTCCATTCATCTGGCCAGGTGCTCACCCAAATACACAGCACTTTTGCTGTTGGCTCTGGGCCTCTATCCCATAAGTCAGATTTTTTTTTTTTTTTTTTTTTTTTGATTTGGGCTGAGTCTTATGGACCAGAGCCCACGGACTAGGACATCTGGCGCAATTTGGAAAGAAGAGGATCGCAGTAGTGGGAAGGGGCTGTGGTGGCTCTCGCTGGTTGGCTCCCTGTCTCCAGGCCCTGTTGTAGATTGCCATCTGCTCTCAGTGTGACCCCCCTTCTCTTTCTCTGAGCCTGTCTCCATTATGTACAGAGGCTCCAGATGTCCTCATCCTTGGTGGGGTCTCAGACTCATCTGGAGGCCTCTAGAAAATTCAAATGCTTGAGTTTTGGCTAACCTATCACATTAGAACCTCTGGTGATCCTGGGGACAGTATTTTTTTTTTAAAAGTTCCCCATGCTGAAGCTTATATACAGCCAGAGTGGAAAACCCTGGATTGGACTGTGGGACTTTTTTTTTTGGTACTCAGAGGCTAAAAATACCATGAAACAAAGAGCCAGCCCCTTTTCCTACAGCATAATCTTGGTTTCTTCTTGTGGGGAAAAAGTGGAATCATTCTCTTTAAATGCACCTCCTTTCTTTGTGGAGGCAGGAGAATCCCAAGTTCCAAGTGGACTACAGCCTGGGCTGCTATGCCAGCTCCGAGGCAGCCTGCGTAATATGGAGGTTGTTTTAAAAACAAAACAACGGGTGTGGCGGCATGGAGTAAGTAGGCCAGACCCCAGTTGCCCTGTTCCTCCCAGCATCCTGGCCTGGGTTCCCTGAGCTGGATGGTGTGCAAATGAAGGACCCAGAAACTAAATGACGCCATGACAGGCTTCAGTGGAGTGCTGCCCTGGTTAGGCTTAAATTACAAGTTTCAGCTTAAACAAGGGAACTAAGGGGCAGCTGCCCTGTCCTTGCCCAGGACACCCGAGACTTGCCAAAGACTTGTCCCTTCTACCTCCCTGCTCCATCCAATTAAGACATTTATCCCTCTTACCTCCCTGTCTTGGCCAATCGAAATACATACAAATGTTATTGTTGCTCGTTGCTTAGTTACCTAGCTCCCGCCCACCAACTTTGCCACCAGTGTCCTAAGAAATCAACCAATCATGTACCCATTCACTACTTCTTTGTTCAAATCCCTTTAAAAAACCTTTCCCCCACCCGCTGCTGCCTGGGGCTCTTGTATGGATCCACTGTGTTGGTGAAGTCAAGAGACCAAGCTTAAGCCCGAAGTAAAGCTCCTTGCCCTTGCATACATGTTTGGTTCTCCTTGGTGGTCACTGGGGGTGCCGAGAACTGGGCATAACACAGGCAGGCTCAGTGGCATGGGGTGAGCAGGCCAGATCCCTGTTTCTGGGTTTCTCCCAGCTCCTTGGTCCAGGTTCTGTGCGCCGGAAGGTGTGTGGGCAGGCACAGCATGCAGGGATGTTTCCCTGCTCCTTCCAATTCCCTGGTTGGGGTTCCCTGCACTGGACTGTGTGTGGGGGGGGGGGGGCAGGCAAGGTGGTATGCAGTGAGTAGGCCAGATCCCTGGTTCCGGCTCTTCCCAGCTCCCTGGTCCAGATACCCTCCTTGGGAGGGTGTGCAGGCAGGCACAACAAGGAGTGAGTAGGCCAGATCCCTGTTCCCTGGCTCCTCCCAGTTCCCAGGTCCTGGTAGGTCCCATTGTGCCTTGCCTGGGGAGGCCTGGTCCCTACGTGGGCTGTGGAATCAGGCCTTTTTCTCTGGTATCCTGACTGGCTCCTGGGCACCAACATCCCTGTTCACTTGAGTCATAGGGTGTACCAGCCAAAGGACAAAAAGTTAATTCCATCTCAATAAAATAAAGAGTTTTCCTAAAATGGGTAGCCAACAACACAAAAAAGCCAACGAAGGACAGAAAACTGAGGGATCGCCACAAAGAATGCCCAGTACTACAATGAGAGCCTCAAATAAAATCACAGAGAAATCAACAGAGATTCATTCTCAAAATGAAAACACAACAACCAATGAGACCCTAATCAAGCGAATAGCTGAACTGGAAGCAAACCATCAAAGAACCAACAGAATTGTCTCTTATAGCATTCAGCTTTTGACAGTAGGCTTAACTTGATTGAAGAAAACGTCAAAACCCTCCAAAGAGATATGAAGAAATTGAAGATAAAACAAGAAATGGAAAAGCTCAACAACTGGCTGATTAAGCTTAACGAATCAAATTCAAGAATGAATTCTAGGAAGCATCAAGAAAATCAGAACTCAAACTGAAATTGTACCTCAAAAAAGAGATGGACATGATGCACAATAACACAACAGAAAATAAAAATCAAGTAAAAATTATAAAAACCTCTCTAGAACCCCTCACCAGCAGAGTTACTTGTGTGGAAGACAGAACCTCTGACCTGGAAGACAAGACAGAAGAAACTGATTGGGAGGACAAAAACTTTGCTAAGTCCAAAAAATCAAGTGCACCAGATACAAGAAGCCCACAGAATACCAAACAGACATGACCAAAGAAGAAACTCTCCAAGGCACATCACAGATAAAAATCTTAACAATGAAAACACAGAGAGGGTGTTAAAAGCAGCAAGAGAGAAACAAGTCACAACATACAAAGGCAATCCCATCAGAATTACATCAGATTTCGCAATGGAAACCCTAAAAGCTAGAAGGGCCTGGAATGGAACACTTCAAAGTCTAAAAAACTATGTCTTCCAACCCAAGCTACTTTTTCCAGCAAAAGTATCCTCATAATAGATGGTGAAAGGAAAACTTTCCATGAAAAAAGCCAACCCTATGCAAAACCAAACTTGCAGAGATTAGTCGAGGGAATACTCCACACAGAACAGTCAAACAACCAGTCTCAAGAGCCAACAAGGAAAAGACCAAAATAACCAAAAATAGACCAGGCTCAGCACATTACAAAACACAAGAAAGCACCAAACCCCATAACTCATCTCATCATGGCAAGGATTAATTTAAACCTCATAGTAATAAACTTAAATATTAATGGTCTTAATTCACTGATCAAAAGATACAGGTTATCAGGGTGGATCTAAAAACTGGACACTTCTATCTGCTATCTTCAAAAAACCCACCTCACTATGAAAGAGAGACACCTCCTCAGCATGAAAGGATGGAAAATGATGTTCCAAGCATTATGGAAATCAAAACAAGCCTTTGTTGCTATATTAATATCTTATGAAATAGACTTCAAACCAAAAGTAATAAAAAAGGACAAAGAAGGCCACTTCTTACTCATCAAGGGAATGATCCAACATGAACGCATCACAATCATAAATATATATGTGCCAAACACAGGTGTACCATAGTTTATAAAACAAAATCTACTTGACAATAAAACAGAAATAAACACCAACACCATCATAGTAGGGAGATTTAAATACTCCATCATCATCAATAGAGAGATCATACAAGCAGAAAAGCAACAGGGAAATAATAGAGCTTAACAACATCATAAATCAAATAGACCTAATAGACATCTACAGAACTTTCCATGTCAACTCTATAGAATACACATCCTTCTCAGCAGCCCATGTAACCTTCTCCAAAATTAGCCATATATTAGGCCATAAAGTGTGCCTCCACAAAGTCAGGACAATTGAAGTAACTTCCTGCATGATGTCATATCACAATGCTTTAAAGCTAGAAATTAACAACAATAGACACATCAAGACCTTCATCAGCTCCTGGAGACTAAAAACACACTTTTAAGCAATGAATGGATCATGGAAGAAATAAATTGTAAAATTCCTATAACTGAATAATAATGAAAACACAACCTACCAAAACTTATGGGAGTCAATGAAGGCAGTCCTAAGGGGAAAATTCATAGCACTAAATGCCTTCATTACAAAGACAGAGAGATCCCAAATCCCAAATGAATAACCTAACTGTCCACCTAAAGATACTGGAAAAACAAGAAGAATACAACCCAAAGAGCTCCAGATGGAAAGAAATAATCAAGATTAGAGCAGAAAATAATGAATTGGAAACTAAGAAAACAATTTAAAAAATTTATGAAACAAAGAGCTGGTTCTTTGAAAAACAAGATTGACAAACCCCTCTCCAATTTGATCAAGCAAAAAACCCCACAAGGGGGCTAGAGAAATGGCTTAGCGGTTGAGGGCTTGCCTGTGAAGCCTAAGGACCCCGGTTCGAGGCTCGGTTCCCCAGGTCCCACGTTAGCCAGATGCACAAGGGGGTGCACGCGTCTGGAGTTCGTTTGCAGAGGCTGGAAGCCCTGGCGCGCCCATTCCCTCTCCCCCATCTGTCTTTCTCTCTGTGTCTGTCATTCTCAAATAAATTAAAAAAAAAATTTAAAAAAAAAACCACAAAAAACAAACAAACAAAAAAAAACCCCAACCAAACAAACAAACAAACAAAAAAAGAGAAGCCTCAAATTAACAAAATCAGAAATAAAAAAGGAGAAATTACAACAGACATCAATGAAATTGGAAGAGTCATCATGGCATACTTCTGAAACCTCTACTCCACAAAACTGAATAATCTGGAAGAAATGGATGAATTCTTAGATACATACCACCTACCAAAACTAAACCCAGGGCAGATTAACCTCCTAAACAAATCTATCACATCCATGGAAATTAAAAAGGTAACCAAAAGCCTCCCCCAAAAGAAAAGTCCAGAACCAGATGGCTTCTTAGCCAAATTCTATCAAACCTTCATTGAAAAACTGCAACCAATTTTTCTCAAATTGTTTTGCATAATTGGAGACCAGGGAATCCTCCCCAACTCCTTTTGTGAAGCTAGCACCACCATAACACCAAAACCAGACAGAGAGGCAACAAGAAAATTATAGGCCTATATCCGTGATGAACTTAGATGCAAAGATTCTGAACAAAATCCTTGCAAAGCAAATTCAACAATATATCAAAAGCATTATCAATAACCTTGACTAAGGAGCCTTCATCCCAGGGATGGTTCAACATATGGAAATCCATCAACATAATATACCACATAAAGAAACTTAGCCATAAGAATCACATGATCATCTCAATTGATACAGATAAGGCCTTTGACAAAATATAATACTACTTCATGATCAAAATGCTACAAAGAGTAGGCATGGAGGGTTTATATCTCAACACAATAAAGGCTATATATAAAGCTCCTAAAGCCCAAATAATACTCAATGGGGAAAGACTCAAGGAGTTCCCACTGAGATTGGGAACAAGACAGGGTGCCCGCTCTCACCATTGCTCTTCAACATAGTACTAGAAGTATTAGCACAAGCAATAAGACAGGAGCAAGAAATAAAAGGGATTCAAGTTGGAAAGGAAGAAGTCAAGTTAGCCCTATTTACAGATAACATGACCTTGTACATAAGTGACCCAAAAGTCTCCATCTCAAAACTTCTAAAGGTGATTAATTCCTTCAGTAAAGGGGCAGGATACAAAAATCAATGCACAAAAATTAGTAGCTTTTCTATATGCAAAGGACAAATATACAGAGAAAGAAATCTGTGAGGCTGTCCCATTTTCAATAACAACAACAATAGCAAAATACCTTGGAATAGCACTAACAAAGGATGTGAAAGATGAAAACATAAAAAATCTGAAGAGAGAAATCAAGGAGGACTTGAGAAGACAGAAAGCCCTCCCAAGCTCCAGATAGGTAGAATTAATATTATGAAAATGGCAATTCTACCAAAAGCAATATACAGATTTAATGTAATACCAATATAAATACCAGCATCATTCTTCACAGAGACTGAAAAATGATCTCAAAATTCATATGGAACAGCAACAGGCCTTGGATATCCAAACATATCCTCAGCAAAACAAAACAGAAAATACCACCTCTGGAGGTATCACCATACCTGATCTAAACCTATATTACAAAGCCATAGTAACAAAAACAACATGGTACTAGAATAAAAACAAAGGTGCCAATAATGGAGACTAGAGAAAAAACAGCATCTTCAACAAATGGTGTTGGACCAATTGGATGACCATATGTAGAAAAATGAATTTAGACCCACTCCTTTCACAAAAGTCAAGTCCAAATGGATTAAAGGCCTCAATATAAGACATGAAACTTTTTAAGTTCTGGAAGAAAAAATAGGAGGTATGCTCCACAACATAGGACTGGGAAAAGACTTCCTGAACAAAACTCCAGTAGCTCAGGAAATTGAACAAGCACTCAACCAGTGGGATTTCATGAAGCTAAAAAGACTTTGTACAAACATACCATAAGCAGAGCCAATAGATTACCCACTGAATGGGAGAAAATCTTCACCAGCTATGTCATTGACAGAAGTCTAATATCTAGAATCTATAAAGAACTAAAAAAAAAATAAACCTAAACAATAAAAATTCAAACCACACACTCCAAAAGTGGGGCACAGAACTGAATATGGAGTTCTCAAAGACAGAATTACAAATGGCTAACACACACTTAAGAAAATGTTCAACATCCCTAACCATTAGGAAAATGCAAATTAAAACAACTATGAGATTCTACCTTACCCTAGTAAGGACAGCAAACATTAAAAAAAAATCAAATGACAAGCTGGAGGGATGGGATGGCTTAGCAGTTAAAGCATTTGCTTGCAAAGACAAAGGACCCAGGTTTGATTCCCCAGGACCCATGTTAGCATTTGAGGCATTTGCTTGCAAAGGCAAAGGACCCAGGTTTGATCCCCAGGACCCATGTTAGCCAGATGCACAAGGGAGCGCATGCATCTGGAGTTCGTTTTCAGTGGCTGGAGGCCCTGGCACACCCATTCTCTCTTTCCTTCTTTCTTTGTCAAATAGATAAAAATAAAATATTTTAAAAAATCAAATGAAAACATATGTTGGTGAGGATGTGGAAAAATAGGAACACTCATTCACTGTTGATGGGAATGTAAGCTTGTGCAAACACAATGGAAATTCCTGAGAAGGATGAATATAGAGTTACCAGCAGACCCTGTTATTCCTTTTCTGGGCATTTACCCTAAAAGCTCCACACCTCAGTTCAGAGATATTTGCTCAACCATGTTTATAGCTGCTCAATTCATAATATCTAAGCACTGGAATCAACCCAGGTACCCATGATTAGACAAATGGATAACCAAGATGTGGTATATATGGTGGAACTCTACTCAGTAGTAAGAAAAAAAAATGACACAATGAAATTTGTAGAAAAAATGGTCAAACTTGGACTCGATCATACTAAACAAACTCACATAATCACAGAAAGATAATTGTCGCATGGTCTCACTCATCTGTGGTTCTTAACCTGGATCAGCTTGAGTTGCTGACATAGTCTTGAGGCTTGGAAAATAGGAAGGGTAGGACTTGGAGGAAGGAGAAGGGTGTGGGGGGGGGGCCACAAAACTGAAGCCAAATTGAACTGGTACCATAGAATCCTATATCCTAGAAGTTAGACCAAAAGGTTGAACCCTCAACTGGTCTTTAAGGGGAGCACCTGAATTGAAGAGCCCTGGAGAAGGTGAGATGAAGCCTAACCTTAAATTTCTCCTGTTTTTCTTTTTTCTATGTCCTTAGTAGTGGTCCTGTACCAGGACGCAGTTAACATCCACAACAAGCCATTGATCAAAGAGACCCACAAATTCTCCCAAAACAAGACAGACTTCTTTCAGATCACTTCATTACCCACCAGAAGTTAATGACAAGACCCTACTGCTGAAGACATCGTACACTGTTGGCCCAGGCCATGGAGAGACCTGGTTGGAATCCGGAAGAGAGCCAGTCCCCAGATAGCCCACCCAGTGCTGGAAGGCGTTACATGAACTGCTGGGTGAAAATGGCCAACATCTATCTGAGTAACTCGAAGTCTAAGCTACTCAGCAGCAAACAACCTGAGGTGATGCTCACATAAGTGCAATTGTGGCACACAGCCATGGTGGGTAACCAGCTGCTCTTGGATTGGCTAATGGATCTGCTCAATGAAAGGAACCCATATCTGGAACTGGGAAGCAAGTCAGAATCAAATCCAGATAATGATTTTGCTTTGTAATGTCAACCTTCCACTAATCTTGGGCTATAAGAGGGTCCACACTCTTTAAATTCTCTCTAAATTAACAATGGTTATCCCATTTAATCGGTGCTGACTTCACTCTCCATTGGAGAATCTTCTTTTCTTTTTCAGATGGGAACTGGACCTGAGGAGATAAATGACCTAGCTCACTCCACCCTGGCCCCAGCTGAAACCACAGAGGAATTGGGGAAATGAGCAAGAATGTTGCTTTCTCGGTGAACCTGATATCAGCACAAGGGTGAAGAAGATAGACACTGAGGACACTCAACACCTACCAAACCAGAGATCCAGAGGCTCCTAAGAGCCCATCACTGAAGTAGATTTAAAATGCACCCAACATGGCTCAGGGAATTTTGTGGAAGAGTGGGCAGAAAGATTGTTAGGGCCACATGTTGGGACATTTTGCACAGAGACATTGCCTCTCCCCCATAACAGACTTTTGCCCCCACACTGCATGGCCCACAATCCCCATGGGGTTGACCTGCATCCCCAACAAGGAAGGCCTCTTTGGAAAAGGGGCAGTGACGAGGGAAAAAATGGCACCAACATGTGTTGTTTATATACTAAGTATGTCCATATCTAATAAAAATAAATTAAAAAACAAAATGTTTATTGTTAACAATACACACACACACACTGCATAACTCAGTGTAAAAGAAAAGATGATTACAGCTCAATAACAAAGATTCTATAAACACTGCCATGCATCTGGCTAAAGGCCCTAAGCTCAAACACAGGAAACAGCTCCGAGCTGGGAGACAGGCACCTTTGGGCTAGTGTGGACTTTGGCACAGTCTCAGTGGACCCTGCCTCCATCCCCACTAATAGGTGGTAGATGGGGGATTTCAATGCCCTCTGACAGCTTATGATTCTGCAAATGCTTTGAAGGGTCCTTCTTACTGCAAAATAAAACTTGCTCTTTTCACATCCCTTCACAGGTGCTGGATCTTTCCCTGCCACTCCCGCCCTTGCAACCATGATTTTGAGACAGTGTTTCTGAGATGGGCTTGATAACTGCGGTATGACAGTGGGTTGCTGACAGGCCACTCTCAAATAGTGATTTCCACTCCCACCTTCTCCTGATCTGGCCCACCTCCCCAGCAGACCTGGGAAGCACTGTGCTGCCTGAGCTGGGTCCCGAGCACTCTCCTCTCTAATGTCAGTAGCAATGAGACACTGCTACCACTTAGGTAAGTCCACTGCCCTTTGTGTGGAGATTTTTTAAATTTAAATCTATTTATTTGAGAAAGAAAAAGAGGGAGAGAGAGAGAAAAGAGAGACTGGGTATGCCAGGGCCTCTAGCCACTGCAAATGAACTCCAGATGCATGTGCCACTTTGTATATCTGGCCTATGTGGTACTGGGGAATTGAACCTGTGTCCTTAGGCTTCACAGGTAAGTGTCTTAACTGCTGAGCATTCTCTCCAGCCCTGTGTGGAGCTTTTTATCTGGCCAGATGAACTCTGACCAATGTTCCGGGACTATGTCAACTTGCCAGGGGAACATCTACCTGTTGGTGAACTTAAGCACACTGGCTCAAGGACAAGAGCTAAGTCTCAGAAGGACCAGGTCATGTAAGCATCTATTCTTTCTGCTCTCTGGCCTGAGTACCATTACTTCAGAGTTTGCCTCAGAGGCCACCTCCCCTGGTATTCTTCCTAGATTCTGTTAGATGGAGCCTGGTGGCCTCTGCTGAATGTCCTCATCCACCTGTGCCATCCCCTTTCATGCACCTCCTGCTGTGGGGTCTTGTGTCTGTCTTCCCTTGGCTAGGGTTCCCCCTGAGGAAGAAGGTTATATCTCATTCATTTCAGCTCTCTTTGTTCCCAAGTCCTGGCATTTAGGAGGTGCCAAAAGTCAACTGTCAAGAAACTTCAAAATCACAAACCAGAAGGCCCTGAAAGAGGAGGAGGCTTGTCCACACCCAAGTTTAAAACTTCTATTCAGGGCTGGAGAGATAGCTTAGCGGTTAAGGTGCTTGCCTGCGAAGTCTAAGGACCCATGTTCGACTCTTCAGATCCCATGTAAGCCAGAGGCACAAAGGTGAGACAAGTGCAAGGTCGCACATGCCCACTAGGTGGCGCAAACATCTGGCATCCAATTGCAGTGGCTGAGGCCCTGCTGTGACAATTCTCTCTCTCTTCCTCTGTCTCTCTCTGCCTCTTACTCTTTCTAAAAAAAATAAAATTAATTAAAATAAAAAAATAAACTTCTGTTCAACCAATATACAGATGAATAGCAGATTGGGAGATGGTGTTCGCAAGCTGACAATCCATAAGGGATTGACATGTGAATTATGTAAGAAATCCTTGGAAATGAATAGGGAAAAGTAACCTCGAAATCAAAGCAGTGAAAGGATTGGAGCTAGTTATTAACAAATAGCTAAAAAGCTCAGAAGGAAATAGCCAAACCCGCAGTAATCAGGGAGATGACTGAAAGCCACAGTGCGATGTGACTTTATTCATTTAGACGGGCAGAGAGAGGGGGAAGGGAGGGAGGGAGGGAGGGAGAGAACATGTGAGCAAGCACATTCGGGAGGGAAGGAGGAGGGTGGGCCACAGAATCCCTGTGCGAGGGCTCACTACAGTGCAATCTGTCAAGACTGTGGGTACATGCATCATTTTCTGACCCAACAATGCCTCCCAACCACTGTCCTGAAGTAAATCACTGTGGGCCCATAAAGCCGTATGAGCCACCCAGCCAGATGCACCATGGCATTCTCACTGAATGCTCACAGTTGCTTTCAAGACAAGGAATGTGATCATCTTTAATTTTACTACTTGAAAATGAACGCCGAAATGAATGCCCAGAGAGATTAAGCCGCGCTGCCTAGCCACCAATGATCAGTGTGTTTGCTTCAAAGCCATTTTACTTTCCACATGGCAGCGGATGAGCTCCCCATCACTGGAGGCATTCAAGCAGAGGCAACGCTATAAAGGAGAGTCCATGGCTCAGTGAAGCACAATGCCTGCTAAACACTCCTGTCTTCCAGGCGCGGGAAACCCTGGATCATGAGGGATGGGAAGTCTGAAGCTTGGGGACAGCCTGGTCCTAATGAGTGCATCTTTAGTTGTGGCTTTCTGTTTTTGCTGGCCCACAATCGTGCTGAGGAGGGGAGCACTCAGGGGGCAATGTCTACACTCTTGCTTATAGTGGTGGAGTGGCAGTCCAGTGAGATAGCCTTTGCAGACCTGTGACATGGCAGGGGAAGCTGCAATGTGTGTCTCAACAATTGGGAAAGGACTATTAAAAAAAATCAGCCTCAAGAGTCTCCAGCTTGGGCCAAATCAGCTCTGAAAGTTTTCTAGTAGGTTCTGGGAAATGATCATTGTCCTTTTATAGGCACTGGCATTTAGCCAGAGAGATTATGAAGCCCCCGGGGTCCAGGGACTATCTTATTCAACTTGGTATTCCCCTGGAGGACTCAGCAAAGTGCCAGGCAGATGCTCAGGAAATGCATGCTGAATAGAACCGTATCTGTCACCCCCAAGACCAGGCAGTAATTACCTTCGGCACTCGGGGAGGAGGCCGCCATCTCAGGAGGTGCATCATGAATGACAATTACAACCTTAGAGCCCACAAGACCCCATCCCTTCAGCGCAGGTGCCTGGACAACCAGCTCTGAAGTCTGTCCTCTGTGTGTCACAGAAGCAATGAAAAATCCAAGCCACCATCCATCAGTCTCACGAAGAGGCCTAATGGAGGCAGGCAGCAGGCAGAAGAGCAGCAGATGCTGGGTGTTCGGTGAGAGCCGAGCAAGGTCTCATCCCGGCTCTGCTTGGCTCCCTCCCTTGTTGCAGATTCGGAGCTCTGTTTGGACACTGGCGGTAATGGGGGCTCTTTTTCCTCTTCAAGGAAAGAAAAAGCCACTCGTCTAGAATTCATCTTCTTCTACACGTGGCTCTGGAGAAGGCAGAGTGGCTGTGGGGGAGCTGTGACCATGGGGAGGAGTTGGACACAGGCCTCGGGTGTGGCCCACAGGATACCCACTCCGCCCTGCCCGCCACTCTGGGAAGACAGCAGAGACCCCACCTTAACAGGAAGTGTGGGATCCACACAAGTTGTCTGGTGGTGGCCCTAGAATACTGTGATGGGGATGTGGGGGATGGGGCAGAGAAGGGAAAGGATTCCTTCCAGGGACCTGAGTGGGTAGTGGGTGTCTATGTGGGTGGCTGAGGGTCATAGCTGCTGGAGCATCTGGGAATAAGAAAGGGACATCCTTGGGAGATGCTTCCTGCAAAGAGAAAAGATGCCATGGTACCTGGACCCCACCTGTCAGTCACCATTAGCTCTGGCTGCTGCTGAAGTGGAAGCGTTAACTTCCCAGACAACGCTTGCAACGACTTATTCTAGAGGGATGGATGGCCAGGGAATATGGGTGCTCACTGGTGGCAGTTGTCAGCTAGCCTGTGGGATGGTCCTGATGGAGGTCAGTGCTTTGGGAGTTCTCAGCTCTGAGCAAATGGAGAGGGCTGGGGACAAGGACGACTTCTCAGGGCTCTAATGCCCCCTCCCCCCCGCGGGTTCCCAATGCCTTACCCTCAGGGGGCTAGCCTAGGATAGTTGTGGCTGTTATTTTAAGGCACTTTTGTTTATTCAGCCCTCCTAAGTTTCATTTAACAAGGGCTGTTCTCCACTCTGGTAAAAGGGCTGTCTGTACGACCCAACCTCGTTCACCTAGCCATTGCTAAGGCTACCAGCTGAAGCGAGTTGCTGAAAAGTAAATGAAGAGCATCCAGATGGTTCCATAGGTAGGATGGCTCAAGCTTGGGATCCACTCTTTCACCAGCAAACAGAAAGAGCCCACCGAGAGCACACAGGCTGCTGCCAACTTCACTGTAGCCTTCCCCGCTCCCAGCTTGGAGAGTTCCCAGAGCATGGTCTCAACTTGTCCTCGGAACAGCCCTGAGGCAGGCAGGGCTGCTACCAGCAACGACCGATTTTGCAGAGGAGCACAGAGAGATTTAGGAGTGAAGCGACTTGCCCAGGCCATGCTTTCTGCCAGAGTTGGAGTAATGGCTTGCATCTGGGGGTCTTTTGCATCCTAATGACATCACTAAACTTGTAGTGGGGCCTATGATGTGTGAGGCACCGTCACCCATCCTCCAGCCCTGGGATCCCAAAGTTGAGAAGGGCCACGGCTTCCTGGCTCTCCTTTTGGTCTTCTCAAAGTTGCCTCCTGTTTCTGATTAGTTTGTTTTAGTTTTGAAAGAGAGTGAGCCTCCTCTAAAACACGTCCTTCTGCTAGAGAAAAAAAGAGTTTAGAAGGCACGGGGTACTTTGTGCAAGTGAAAAGCCAAGCCCAGTGTCCTCTGCGTGTAGCCTAGAGAGGGTGGGCAGGGCCAACTTCCAAGATGTCACAGTGCCTGCCTGCAGTGCGTGGTTGAGACCGCCTCGAGGTGCAGCTCTACACGGCGGGCACTTGCTGTGTGACATTTGGAAGGTGGTCCCTGTGAGTCCGCTCTGCCATGGGACCTAGTGCTCCACCGTCTCCTTTGGATGGGGAAAGACAGCAGAGGTGAGGGGCAGGGAGGAAGACGTGAACGGGATAGGCGGTCTTGAAGGGTCTGGCAGAAGACACCGCAACTTGATATGGAGGCTTCTGTGAGGGTGCTATTATGAGGCAATTAGAAGTTGGTAACCCTAGGGTGTGGAGAGACCCTTCCTGTGGGAAATATTCCTAGAAGGCTCTAGAAGACAGTTTGAACCATTCCCTTTTTGAGGGGAAGGAGAAGCACAAATATAAGGATGGACGGGATGACCTCACGATCTCACAGGAAGTCACAGCCTGCCCCAGGCAAGTCCCCTCCCCAGTCGAGGCCTCAGATTACCTTCCAAAACGTGTGGTTAGCCAAAAGCCCTTCTAGCCTGGTTGGCCTAGTCTCCAACTCACTGTCCTCTCAACCTGGTGGCAAAGCCACCTCTGAAACCCTTGGCACAAGAAAACTAACAACTGGGTTGACGCACCCATGTCCCCTGCACTCTGGTGGCTCATGCCAGTCCCCCAATAACCCACGAAGCCTCTACCAGGCCAAAAGGAACAACGTCTATTCTATAAACCGTTAGCAGGGACATCTGATGGCCCAGCTGCAACACTCAATAAAGTACAGATACAAATGTAGGGAGGATGCACATGCGTGTGGGGGCTGGCACTCCAGGAGAGCCGAGGAGCAAGTCCAGCCCTGCCGCTAGCCAGCCGTCTTCTCTGAAGAACACATCTTTGTGCTTCAGGTTTCCCATCTGTGCCAAGAAGCGGGTGAGTGATTGCTAAGGCCTTGCCTTGTCCTATACACTCCTGTATACGTGTTCGGGAGGACTACCACAGTGCGTACAAATATAGCATCAGAAAAAACATTTATCTAGGTTTTCCTCAGGAAAGGGCCATAATTTTTGACAGGGTGTTTATTATAATTGCTAAGAAAAAGAAAAAAAAAAAAGGATGGGGGATAAGGGGATATAGCTCAGTGGTAGAGTGTCTGCCTAGTATGCACAAGGCCATGGACTCAATTCCTAATATTACAAAAAGAATGCACATTAAAATATATTTTAGAGAGAGAGAGAGAGGCAGAGAGAGAGAGAGAAAATGGGTGTCCAGGGCCTTTAGCCACTGCAAACAAACTCTAGACACACACACCATCTTGTGCGTCAGCCTTGCATAGGCAGTGGGGAATCAAACCCGGTTCCTTAGGCTTCCCGGACGAGCACTTTAACTGCTCAGCCATCTCTCCAGCCCAAATTAAAAAAATCATATATTGCACATCATCTTGTTCTTCACATATTACAAAAATGTGGGCAGGGTCTTCTCCTCATTTTACAGAGGAGGGCAACTGAGGTGCAGAAAGGCAAGATGGCTTGCCTGACGTTCTATAGCAAGTAGGAGACTTGAACTCAGGTGGACTGGACCACGAGGCCTGGCCCCTGACTTGCTGTTTGCTGTACTGCCTTCCATGTAAAACAGTATCAGGGGCTGGTGTTTACACTTAACATATGAAAAGAAAAAAGGGAATCAAATTGGCATGCATTCATTGCTGTGACCAAGCAATCCATATTTTACAAAACGCTTTCCTAGAATAATAGAATTTGAGAACTAGAACTGTGACAAGAGAATTTAGTTGCAATCATTAAAAAAAATGTGTCTTTGCCAGGATGCTTACTTTGTTCGACCAAAGAAGAAATAAGATTTAACAAATGGGAAAATAATTACATTTGCCTAAAATGACACCTTTTGTGCACGCCAGAGAGCTGACACGCATTTCAATTACGTGCCACAGGAAGACGAATGGGTAACCTACACGATTGCATTAGCGTGCTGGCACTGAGGAACACCTCTCCCTGTTGATTGAAAGCCTGCTGGGAACAGTCTGAATGAGTCTGAATACCTCGCTTTAATTTTTTGCTTTTCTTGGGATGACTCAGGGTCTGCTCAAAGTGAGTGTCTCAGACAGCAAAAGGTAGTACACGGAGGAGGAGTCCATGCAGCGGTTTGGGTGGACCACGCCAGGCTGCGCAGAGGAGGCATCTGCCCCAGCGATGGCCAACCCTGCTTCCCAGGGTGCCCCAAAGACCCTGACTAGTTACTGACCCTCTCTGGACTCCATTTTCCCCTCATCACGCAAGGTCAGAATGGTTTCTGAGGCCCCCTTCTGACAACAGCAGTGAAGAGTAACAAATAAACTGGCTTTTTTGGGAAAACAAGGAGTCTATGAAAAGTGGGGGTTTTCTCTTCCCTTAATATATCTTTTCAGGGGTACTTAATAGGATGGTATTATATATATGTAAGTAGAAGAATAGATTAATGGGGGTGAAAAGGCCCAAAGTGAGGTCAGGGGAAGAGATTGAGTAAAGGAAAGGTGGAGAGAGGACTAATCAAAATCTAAGAGGATATAAATAAATCATATAGAAACCTACTTGTTTGGACAATGAAACACTCAGGAGCCATAGATTGTTGCTAGAAAATTTTCAGTGCCAGGGATGGGATATCTTCCAGTGAGTTGTTGGCCAGGAAGGTCCCTGATGTCCCCCAAAACATTAAAGGCCATTGCCGAGGCCCTTGGTTTCCCACCAGGAATAAATTGTAAGACCCTATTGCTGAAGACTTCACATACTTGGGCTGCAAGGCCACTGAGAAATCCTGCTGGAACTGAGCTGATAATCTCCTCCATGTAGACCAGCTGAAAGAAAGCTGGAAGAAGCTATTCTTCATGCAGTTCAATGGGAAAGAGAAATCACCAGTGAAGATACTCAACAGTGGACACTGCAAGCCTTATATTTGGCCAGCCAGGCCAAATGAGCCAATGGTGCAATAGTGGCACGTCTGTAATGGTGGAAACCAACTGCCCTCCAATTGGACTGGAGGCCCGCTCCATGGGAGGGAATACATCCCTGATACTGAAAACCTACAAGTCATGAGCCCTAGGGGTGTAACGTCGGCTGCTATCTGGCCAAATGTATATACTATGCTCATCAAACTGCCCAGTAACCACTTCTCTTAATGTTCATAACCATATATTAATGCTACTCTCACTTTTGGTAGAAAACCTTCTCTTTTCAGATGGCAGTAACCTTGGGATGACTCAGAAGGCATCATGGTGTTGGAAATAAGTGAAAGGTGTGCTCAGTACTGCAATATCTCTATCACACCTTCCAAGGCTCAGGGTCTATTGTGGAAGAGGTGGTAAAAAGAATGTAAGAGCCAAAGGAAGGACAGGACTCCTTACAACGTGCTCCCACAGACACAAAATGGGCTGGCTATCCATGACCTCAGTGTACCTGACACTACCTACATAAGACCATCATAATAGGAGGAAAAGATCATGACATCAAAATAAAAGACAGACTGAGATGGGGAGGGGATATGATGGAGAATGGAGTTTCAAAGGGGAAAGTGAGGGGAGGGAGGGTATTACCATGGGATACTTTTTTATAATCATGGAAGTTGATAATAAAAAAATTAAAAAATAAATTTTTTTGAAAGTGGGGGCTATAATAAAACAGAAACTAAAGACCCACACCAAGGACACCAAGGTGGTACAAATTGGACTGTGTGTGGCTTCTCCATCAAACTACTGCCTTTGAATATGGCTTTGAAATGCTCATAGGATCCAGAGCCTGGGGATAAAAGGGCATTATGAATTGTTGCTAAATGTTTTTGGTATGATAATAGTGTGGGGGTTATGTCTTAAAAGTCCTTCTCTAGAAAAAAAAATGCACGCTCAAGTATTTATAGATTGAAATGAGATAATGTCTAGGAGTGGCTTTAAAATACAACAATAAGTTGGGGGATGGGCATGAGTAAAGATAAAGCAAGATTGGCAAAATGTGGGTAATGGATTAAGCTGGGTGGTGGAAATGGGGGAGTTATTATGCCGGCCCCTCTCCATGGGAGTCTACTGAGCACTTCTCTTTATTGTGTTTGTGTGCATGTGTGGTGTGCCATGTGAGTGTGGGTGAGTGTTTGTATGATGTGTGGATGTTTGTCAGGTGTTTTCCTCTATCACTACCTTATTTTATTTTATGTGTGTGTGTGTGGGGGGGGTTCTAGCCACTGTAAATGAATTCCAGATGCATGTACTGTGTATCTGGCTTTACATGAATGCTGGGGAATCAAGCCGGGCTCCTTAGTCTTTGTAGACAAGTACCTTAACTGCTGAGCCACCTCTCTTTATTCTTTGAAACAGGGTCTCTAGCGCTCACTGATTTGGCTACACTAGCTAGCTGGTCAAGCCCAGGGATTCTCTTGTCTCTGCATCACCAGTGCTGGGATTACAAGCAAGTGCCAGTGCACCTGGCTTTTATGTGTGTGTTGGGGATCAGAACTCAGGTCCACATGCCTGCAGGACAGATACTTTCCTCACCCGGCCATCTCCCCCGCCCCTCTGTGGAGCACTTCTGTAATCAAACCCCAAAACAATGCAGGCTTCCCTATTCAACTCACTTAACCACGCCCCTCCCCCAGCCATCTCAGTCATGCAGGGAGGGGTGGGCTTGTAAAGTAATGTAGTTGAGGAATGCCTTTCCACCTAAACTGGAACTCATGGCTTCACAGGGAATATGTTAGAACATATGGTTTCACAGGGAAGTGCTTTCTGTTGTCCTTTTCTTGTTTTATCTGGAATCCCATATCATGTTTCCATTTCTTCTGACATATTTTATTGCAGAAACACAGCATCCCTGAATACAAATGCCATCAACTAGAAAGAATAAGTATCAAAAAGCCTACCTTGAAATTGAGTAAATTTAATGGTGCCCATTCTCTCCCCGTTCCGGAATACAACTTGACCCTAAAAATGTAACAAAACAAACAAACAAGAACAAAAGAGAAATGTCACATTAGCCCAAATGCTACTGAGCTCACTGAGGTTCATTAACTGTACAACACAATTACTAATAATTGGACAAAACCAGGCTCCCATTGGACCACAGATGCAAGATCAAATTCATTATTTCTAAATTAGTTGTGACTTTATCTGGTTAATTTGTGAGGAACACAAAATCAATAACAGGACATGTGAATTAAAGCTCAGATAAGCATCATCAGTTACATGGAGACTACTTATGAGATGTCCACATGTTCCGTGTTATTGGGGTCTTCCAGTGAAGATGGAGGTTGTCCCTGGCCCTACCCAGAAAGATGTGAGGCTTCACTAAGGCTGCGTGGCTTGAGGACCAAGAGGAGCTGGCAATCAGAGTATGCGTTTTAGGACAGAAAATGCTTTTGGAAGTTTCTCTTGAACAGTGACGTCAGCCCCAATTATAACTGGGCTGTGGTGCAACACAAAATTAAGCATTTCGAGCTAGCAAGACCCGACTACTGTCACAGGCAACTGAGCACCCCTCATTAGGGACTTCAGGGGCTAAAGATGCTGTCGTCTTTAGCATCTGTCTTGCTGGCTTCCATATGCTTGGCTGAATATGCCAGGAATTGAAAGAGGGGATGTCAGTTCTTTTTTTTTGCCCATTTTTGGTCCACCTAAAGGTCTGTAGCCATGTGAGGAAACTGGCATGTGCTCTGTCACTGCATGTTAGTGACTAGCTGAGGTGGAATGGGGAAAATGCCCACTTTTCAGATCAACAAACAGAGCGAGCGAGCAAGCGAAGACAGAGAGATTATGTGCTAGTTACAGGCATTGTAAGTGAGGCTGGAATTAAAATCCAAGGTTCATTTTATTTTCTGACTTATTTATTTATTAGGCAGTGCTGGCGCTTGAACCCAGAACCTTGTGCATGCCAGGCAAGTGATGTGCCACAGAGCAACATTTCCAAACAAGTTTCGTTTACATGTCCATGGTATTTCACTTCTGCTCCATAAACAGATCTCTCCCTCTCTTCCTATCATTGTGAAATTAGGAAAGGAGTGGTAGCTGGCTTGTTTTCTCACAGCAAGACTGCAGCAGTTAGTTCTCTGGGAGCATCTTCCCTTAGGGCGAGGCTCTATTGCTTCAAGAGCGGAGGCCCACCCCCAACCTGTTCTCAGGAACACCTTCCAAGGCCACTTTGACACCTCTTTGAAGTCCCGAAGACAGCTGTGAGTCTGAAAGGAACACCCACCGGAATTCTATATTCAGGTGGCAGTAAGCAAATCCCCGGAGTGTGAAAACACTTCAAGGGCAGGTGAGACAGGAGCTGTGATTTTCTTTCTAGGGATGCTTGGAAATCACAGTACACCTTCCAACAGGATCACTTTTATGCAAATGGACCACTTTAATTGGGTGGGAAAGATGCAAATCTTATCCACAGGAGGAAACAAATCCCCCTCCCCCCAACAGGTAGAGATCTAAATACTCTACTTAGGTCCTGCACATGCTGAAGAGGGCCAGATTTCCAGGGTTGAAACATGGACCGAGCTGCAGTGTTTCCTGGCCGTACTCAGAAGTGCAGGGAGGGTTGTCCATACCCGATGGAGTCATGCTGGAGTGGACCGCGGGTGGAGGAGAAAGAATCTCTTCCCTGTTTTTTTGTTTTGTTTTCTTCCCCTTTTTTGCATGCGTATGTGTGTGTGTGTGTGGGGGGGTGCACGTGTATGCATGTTCATATGTGTGTGAACGCATGTTGTATGTGTGGGTACATGTGCAGGTATGTGTATGCATACGTGTGAAGGGCCAGAGGTTGATTCTGGGTGCTTTTTTCAATTGCTCTCTACCTCATATACCGAGGTAGGGACTCTCACTTGAGCCCAGCTCTCACCGATTAGTTTAGTAGGCCAGCTTGCCCTGGAAATTCCCTGTTTCTGCTGTGATTACAGGTGGCTGCCATGACCACCTGGCATTTATGTGGGTGCTGGGAATCCAAACTCTGGTCCTCACACTTTTACTCCAAGTGCTTTATAGTTTTATTTATTTATTTATTTGCATGTAGTGTGTGTGTGTGTGTGTGCGCATGCGCTTGTGTATGGGCACTCCAGGATTTCTTGCCACTGCAAATGAATGCCTGTCTAACTTTATTTGGGTGGCTGGGGAACTAACTGAACCTTGCGCTGACAGGCTTTATAAGCAAGTGTCTTCAATGGCTGAGCCATCTCCCCAGCCCCCTTATTTATTGCAAACACTTTATCTACTGCATCATCTCCCATCTCCCTAAGTTGGCCCATGATGTGTCATGTCTTATTTTACTGAGTGAACTTTGCTCTCCCCCCCAACCCTAATTTCTCAGGGAACTCAGAGGAAGGAGACCAACCCTCGAATCTCACAACCAGGTTCCATCTCCTCTCAGGCACTTCCTGGACATCTCTGAATCACAGTCCTAGCACGGCTCCTGACACAATGCCTTTCATAGCACGGCGCTAAAATGAAAAGATCTGAGGTGCCAGGAAACTTTCCAACTTGTAGGAAGAGACTTCAACTCCCACATGACACATCTGCCAGAAAGGGGGTCAAACCTGGTGGCCTCACCTCTCAGAAGGCTCACTCCAAAATGACCAACCCCCTGACCTCACAAACTGCTGTATGTTCCGTCTCCCAACAGGAGGAAGGGGAGAGATTCTGACTCCACTGAGATGAGGCCACAGCTTAGTGATGTCCTCTCTAAGGACACCGTATTACGTGGCTCAGCTCTGTAGAAGTCACCTTGCCATTTCCTAGGTTTGGCTGATGGAGCACCCTTGCTACCCTGATCATTGCCAAGCGCACAGAGGACAGTGGACAGTGGACAAATGCAGGAAGGCCTTGACTATGCCCCTGAGTACTTTTCAAGAAAAGTCTGTCTAACTTCAGCAGTTATCCTAGTTTTTTTTTGCATGTGTGTTTGTGTGTTCATTTGTGTGTGGGCACGCATGCATTCTTGGGTACATGTGTGTGCAGGTATGTGTGGAGGTCAGAGGACAACCTTAGGTGCCATCTTCAGGAGTGCCATCCACCTTTTTTTTTTTTTTGAGACAGGGCCTGGAGCTCACAGATTAGTTGAGACTGGCTGCCTATCCAGCTCCACAGATCCTCCTGCCTCTGCTTCCTGGGCACGAGGACTATAGGTGCAACATCTTACGCAGCATTTTACATGAGCACTAGGGTTCAAATTGAGGTCCTCACGCCTGCAAAGCAAGCATGTTACCCGCTGAGCTGTCTCCCCAGGCTCTTTCTCCCACCTTCCTTCCTTCCTTCCTTTTTTTTTTTTTTTTTTTTTGCCTTGTGCCCTTAAGCTCAAGGGAGCCTTCTGCCTCAGCCTGGTGAGGAGCTAGCTGAGGCTACAGCTAGCTAGGAGGGATGGACAGAAGCATGGCCTGCATGGATGAACAAGACATGTCGGTCAGTGATGAGGGCCGTGACAAGGACAAGAGCGAGAGGAGCTAAACCTGATCCTGTAGAGATGTTCCGCGCAAAGGGAAGAGCTGGGTGAGAGCAGCAAGGGCTTGGGGGGCACTGAGGGAACAGGACCAGTGAGAGGGCAGGGTGATGGGGGAGGCAGGAGCAGGAGATGGTCTAAGGGGTCTGGAGATAGTTCTGAGTGCCTTGACCAGTTATTAAGCGGGAAGGTCAAGCTGAACCTAGATGACATGGGTTATTCAAGGAGAAGGTGCTGGCAGAGCATCTGGGAATGGGGACCTGTGTGGAGGCTGTGGTCTGACTCTCTCATTTGTCAGCATGCTCAGCAAGTACAGCAGTATTCTGTGGCCCAGGTCACTCTATTCTCATCACCCTGTGCAGCGGACATGGTGGGGCACTACCTATAATCCTCTTCTGGGCTACGCACTCAGCTCCCATTTGCTAGGCAGGGGCCTCAACTGCTATTAACTGTCAAAGAAAGCCATGCCAGTTAAGGCTGCACCCTCTCCCTAAGGGTGGCCTGTATCCAATGGTCATCGTCTAAGTACGTAATTCCAGCCCCTGTCTCAACTCAGAACAACTGTAAAGGACCATGGGACCCAGAGGTGCTCATGAATCAGCTGAGACCATCAGTGCAACTGTACCCCATCTCCATCTGACTCTCTGACCAATCCTGCTTCTCCAAGTCCCTTCCAGCTTTTGTTCCCAAGGCACCTTCCTGACCCACTTCCTGTAGGCAAAGGCTCATAGCTGGTTTTCTATAGCCCAACCCAAGATACTCTGCTATCAAAGGGCCTCAGGCTTAGGATGGCTGGCCACTGCACCCAGGAGATCAGGGGGTGTCACTTTCTAAAATCCCAGCTTGAGTTGTGGGTAGGGGTTTGGTCCCTCTACCTCAAGGATTGCTCTCACCTCCTGTAGAATGATGACCAGTGCCCTGTACGAAATCTCCCTGGGAGATGCCTGAAGTGGTTTTTGTTCTCTTCACAGCAATTGACTGACTATGGATCTTAACTCTGATGTGGTGTTTATAAGAACCACCACGCAACAGATGTGGGAATAAAATAATGGAGGGAGGTACCCAAGTGGGTAGTTAATAAGAACTTTTTTTTCTCTAAGAACCCAGCCTGTGAAGGCAAGTGGCCGGTGGGGAGGAGGCACGGGGCCGGAAGAGGGGAGAACACGAGAACAAAGTGTAACGACACACCCGTATGTGTGAAGATGCTGTGACGAGACTTGTTCTGTATGTTAAACAATGCTAAAAAGAGAATTTAGGGCTGGAGAGATGGTTAAGGCACTTGCCTGCAAAGCCTAAGGACCTGGGTTCGACTCCCTAGAACCCATATAAGCCAGTTGCACAAGGTGGTACCTGCATCTGGAGTTCGTTTGCAGGTTAGAGGCCCTGGAATACCCATTTTCTCTCTCTTTTTCTCTCTGTCTCATACACAAACAAATACAAAATAAGATATTAAAAAGAGAGTTAAGAAAATCAATCCGTTTCATGAGAGCCCATGCAGACTGATTAGATCAGGTTTACTTGGAGCTATCAAGCTGACTTTTTCAGAGACATCCTCAGAGTATATGGGATGCATATGGGGAAACACTTTACCCTTTAGCATCGGCCAGACAAAAGCAAACAGTGCCATCAAGGTGAGCTGGTACAATCACCCAGTGCTTTGAGCCTCAGTTCTGTCTGAAAGACAGAAAGAGCGATACCAGCTTCTCAGGGCATCTTTGTGAGAGCTACTTCTACTGAGGGTGACCAGTGAGGGTAGGTGCCCAACACAGGGGGGCTCTCGCTAGCAAAGTTCCCTCAGGACCCGCAGAAAATGCCAGCAGAAAAAAGTTATACTTTGCTAAAGATTCTAGGAGCCTCCTCTTAGAAAACCTCTCAGTTTCAGAGCTCACTTTCCAGCTGCAGTCCAATAGTAGTTCCCAAGTGAGCCTTGTGGGTCAAGCCCTGGGTCAGCACCTTCTCCTTTTCTCTTCTGGTCTCTCTTTCAAACTTACAGCAGAAGACAGGGCAGCCTTGCCCAGTAATAGACCTGCTGTGGGGTTTGAGAGGCAGCAAGGTGGCAATGATCAGTCGGCTTCTCTGGGGGTGACAGGTAGCACCTGACTGGAGTTGGTGGCTGGACACAAAGGAGAGACCCTTAGCGTAGCCTGTTTGTCCTGTATGTCCTTGTGTGTGAGTTCCTTTTGTGATATATGTATTGTGCACGTGTGATCTGTTCCAACCCAACACAGAGGTAGAGGACTTCTCAGTAGTTGAAGTTGAAGGGCCAGGGCCCTGCTTGGCTCTGCTGGAGGAAGAGGCAGCCATCGCTGGCTGGCTGGCTGATTCTGCGCACCCTGGTCACTTCTGCTGCTAGCCCTCCACTAAGGACGGTGCCACTTTCACAGGATTGATGCAGCCTTTGGAGACATCGAGGTCAGGCTGCAGGGCAGGCTCATATTAAAGGTAGAGCTTTGCATCATGCAGGCCGGGAGGGGATGGTACCCTCTGATCCCACAGGGTCAGTAGGACTTAAAAGAGACAGAGAGAAAGATCAAATAATTGGGTCCATCTACTCATGTCTTCTGCAAAAGTAAAAAAAAGAGAAGTCTTTCTTTCTGCATGTCCATTTGGGATGGAGGAGTGACCATGCTTTGAGGTAGGGTCTCACTCTAGCCCAGGCTGACCTAGAATTCACTACTGAGTCTCAGGGTGGCCTCGAACTCATGGCGATCCTCCTACCTCTGCCTCCCAAGTGCTGGGAGTAAAGGTGTGCGCCATCACGCCTGGCTCTCAAATATTTTCTTATATAGAAAATTCTTTTGACAGGCCCAAGCCTTCACAAAGCTTGATGTACCTGCAAGGCAGTGAGGGGTAGGTGCGCTAAGAGTCAGAAGTGGAGTGCGATGGGAGGCATGGCCTGCCCACTTTCACCTTACGCCACAAGCAGATGGGACAGAGGCCCGGATAGATAGTGACTTCTCAGAAGGTAAGCGGGGGGGGGGGGGGGGGGGGTACGGTAGAGCTGAGCGCAGCAGAGAGGAGCAGGCCCAGAGGAGAAGGCTGGTGGACGGCCCAGGAGGAAGGAGGCTCGTAAGACACAGGAAGCCCATGAAAGTTCTAAGAGTCGTGTCCCTCTCCCCACGGTTACATAAGTCCTAACAATTGCTTGGGAGGGGAGAGGTGCCTGCAGATTGTGCAAGAAGGAGCAGCAGGGAAGCCAACTCCGTCTCCCATGCTGGGGGAAGGCTTTTCTGTGATGCAGCTGTCTGCCACTGAGGCACCCGCGCTTTCTAAGTCAATCCTCACCCTGCTCTGTGAATAGCCTCAACTGGTTCACCAAGCTGGACTTGGGTGGAACTTTTGTGTGTGTGTATATGTGTGTGTGTTCTGTTCCCAGTGCCCTATTTAGGGTGAACAGACGTTTGCTCACATCCTCCAAGAAAAGTTCCCACAACATGGATTTGATTTTGAACATGATTTAAGTCACACAGACTTGAAAATTATAAAACTTATACAACTGGAGAAAGTGATATTTTGTTTGTGCCAGACTCCCACTAGTTGCTCAGGAACTCCATTTCCTTTTCTTCGGGGCACATGGCTCAATGGCATTTTCTTGCCTCCATGCTAATTAGGTGAGGCCACGTGATAGCTCTAACCAATGGCATATGGAGAGACACGCCATGTGTGTGGTCCTCCAGGTCTGGCACATGCAGTCCTCTTACAAGATTTCTATTCCTTCATTTCCCCTCCTGCCAAGCAGATTCCCAGGATCTAGCAAAGAGATGTAGCAGAGGACTCAGAGGTCTGGCCATCACATGGGTGGACTGTATACCCGCCAACATATTCACTTTGCTTTCTGCATAAGAGAAAAATAAATGCCTACTCTCTGTATTAGTATTTCTCATTGCTCTAACCAAATTCTTGACAATAAGCAACTTAAAGGAGGAAGGAGGGACTTATCTTGGCTTACTTTTTTTCAATTTTTGTTTATTTATTTATTTGAGAGAGGGAAAGAGGCAGAGTGAGTGAGTGAGTAAGTGAGAGAGAGAGAGAAAGAGAGAGAGAATGGGTGTGCCAGGGCTTCCAGACACTGCAAACAAACCCCAGATGCATGCGCCACCTTAAGCATCTGGCTTATGTGGATCCTGGGGAGTCAAACTGAGGTCCTTTGGCTTTGTAGGCAAGTGCCTTAACCATTAAGCTATCTCTCCAGCCCCTTGGCTTACTTGTTAAATTGTTTTTTATTGCTATTATTGTTCTTGTTTTGAGACAATGTCTCATGTAGCCAGTGTGGCCTAGAACACACTATGTAGTTAGGCTGGCCTTGAACTCTTGATCCTCTCACCTCAGTCTTCTGAGTTCCAGGATTACAGGTATATAATGTCATTCTTGCCTAAATTTATCTCAAAAATATTTTTTTTGGCAGTACTGGGGGTTGAACCCAGGGCTTCATGCATTCTAGGCAAGTCTACCACTGGGCTACAACCCCAGCCCTACCCTGGCTCACAGTTTGAGGTATAATCCATTTGGCCTGGTAGGTGTGGCTATGGGAGGGGCTGCAAGTGATGGCTGTGAAACACAGATGGTGGCTGTGGGAGTTTGCGGCTGCTTGCTTACATCTGGGCAGATCTGGAAGCAAGGATAGAATTGGATGCAGGGCCCAGGTATAAACCTAAAGGTCCACCCACGCACTAGCAACCCATTTCCTCCAGCTGGGGGGCACCTCCCAAAGGTTCCACAACCTCTCCAAACACCACCACTAGCTGGTGACCAAGCATGCAAACACATGGGCCTGTGGGAGACATTTCACATTGAAACTGCCCACTAGTGTTCCGAGAAAGCTGTGTTCTAACAGTCAGTGTGATTATCTTAACCAATACAATAGGGAATAATGAAAGCGAAAAAGAATAAAAGTTGGGTCTTTGGCATATTCATAATCATGCAAAAATTACTCCCACCAAGTAACAATGTAAAACACTGCTTAGTCCTGAGTTGTGCCATTGTTTTTCCCCTCTTGTTACTTTTCAATATTTTCTGATATCCTTGAATG
The DNA here is from genome assembly GCF_020740685.1 of Jaculus jaculus. Classification (NCBI taxonomy): domain Eukaryota; kingdom Metazoa; phylum Chordata; class Mammalia; order Rodentia; family Dipodidae; genus Jaculus; species Jaculus jaculus. The sequence continues at coordinate 109,084,276 of NC_059102.1, forward strand.
AGCAGGTATTATTTTAATAACAAGAAAACTTTATTTAAAAAAACCTTTTTCTTTGAAGTGATGTTATAAAGAAACTCATTTTTTTCTAGGCAAAATTAGCAACATTATCACCAACAAAATCATGTTCCCTCTTGAAATAGATTAATTCTTAATGACAACTTGGAGATTTCCTGAACAAGAGCCAGGCATCTGTGCAAACACAAGCACATTTGCCCTCATCTTCGAATGACAAAGAGCCACAAAGCCACAAACAAGGAGTGGGAAGGCACTTGCTCAACTGTACTTGGCCATGCCCTACAAAGGGCACCTGGGGCAAGTATGTGCTCATCGGCAGAGCATACAAGCCAAAACCACCACCAGCACCTTGCAGAGAGATTATATTTCATGTTATCTTGAGGACTGCTGAAACATTCATGTAAGATACTATAGGATTCTTCTCTGAGACTCTCATTTATTAAGAAATTTTCATCACTAACCTCGGTGGGATGAAGCATGAATCATTATCTCCATTCTTCAAGTGAATAAACTGAATGTGGACTCGGATCACATAACCAGTTGGCTGGAGAACTAGGTGTGGCCTCCACACGTCAAGTTCAGGCTCACTATCCTAGCCACAACCCAGCCTTCCGTTTCTAAGACCTAGATAGGGATCTGAAAGCAAATTCCTTGCTCACTGGAGACTAGAGTGATGGTTGTCTGGCTTGGAAAGGTAGAGGAATGGTGCCATTCTTTCCTGGCATTGCTGGCAGAGGGGACCTGGTTGGACCAATAGATGGCACCATCGTTCGGGCTCCAGTGGGCGGGAGACAAGGGAATGTCGAAGCTATAAAACCATGCATCATCAGAAGCTCCCCACCCCTATTTCCTGGTCATTTGCAGATGCAAGCAGCCCCACCATTAGAAGTATTTAATTTTTGCTTTACTGTAGATTCTATTTTTGTGAAATGGATTAGTCTCCACCAGGAAAACCAAATTGCTGACCAGTCGACCTGAAAGTCTGAGACATGCAATTTGCAATCTGTTAGAATCTTTGCTTTCGACTAGGGTGGGCTTCAGATAGGCCTGAGGGGTAGGACAGGACGTCAAGTTGGCAGCTGGTGTAGCAGCTGTCTGGTTGTGAGGGGAGGGGCTTGGCTGTAAGAGGGAGCCTGTGAGAGAGACACAGAGAGAGGGAGAACGAGAGATGAGGTCACAGACCCAAGAAATAGCTGGAAAGACAGGATGCTCAGGTTGTGGTAACTCATCAGACAGGTGATCCAGAAAGGGCACGGTCCTTAGGGTCCCCAGTGGCTTTGGTTGCTGTTTTCTTAGAGCTTAAGGAAGTAAAATCTGAAAGCCAGGTCTAGAATTCTCTCAAAGAGGGAATGATCTCCATGCAGAAAGGAACCTCGTTTGGCCTTTCTGGGAAGGGAAGACCTTCAGTGGATACCTGCAGGCAAGAGTCAGGGTGGTGGGGACAGGTCACTGCTGGAGACAATAGTCAGGAAGCAGGTGGCCCGAGAGGATGGAGAGAGAATGTCCGAAGGTAGCTGAGGTCCTGAACTCCAGCTGCTCCAATCCATTCTCTGGTACAAAGCTCCCATCTTTACCAAGACTACCACACACCCTTGCAGAGAATACTGGCTAAGCAGTTTGGTTCTGGTGGAGGAAGAAGCAGGAGGCCCGTGCTGGGACCAGACCTGGATGCACTCAGCGGAAGCAGAGCCGTGGGCGTGGGAGTCCACGCCCAAATTGAAGACACTCTGAGGTTAGATGTGGGCACCCCCAAACCGAGGGACGGAGCCTACTGGCAGCTTTTCCACACTCACGATGGTGACTTCAAACTGTACCTAAGAGGCTGGCAAGGGGACAGAAGAGACCTGAATCATGGAGAAACTCCAGCCTTGGAGGGCTATGGATAGGAACAATGGATATGGGGGTAAAGGAAGGAGAAAGGCAGGAAGGACAATTGAGCATTTGTCCCCAACAGAGAGGGGCCACATGACTCTGCAGGAATGTCACAGTCCTAACAGCCCTGCTTCCTTGTCCAACTGGATATGAGGCACCTTGGTGGGTTTCAGCAGGATGACAGCCCATGTACTCTCCTATATTCAGTCCTGGGATCTCCCCAGCCTGTCTGGAGCCCAGCCTCATCCAAATGCCAGAACGGCAGGTCCAGCCCAATGTAGTCCACCCACAATGGCTATGCCAGCCTGCTTCTGGTGCAAAGGCCAAGTCGGGGCTTTAGAGCGGGGGGAGAGTTGGGATTTTGCAGCTTGTGGCCAACAACACTTTATGTTTGGTGCACACTTGCCGGGCTGGACCATCCTCCAGGTCAGCTCTGCCCTTGGGAAGCTCCCAGTCTAGGGGAGGAGGTGAGCTCATGTTCAGATCACTGCAGTACAGTGACCCAGTGCTCTGGCTAGTGGGGAGTCAGGCCTGTCAGTTGCCTATCGTAGAGAAAGCTTGAGGAGAGGGGATCTCAGGTTAGACCAGAAAAGCCAGGAAGAGCTAGCCTGCTAAGGGGAGGCTAGAAAGGGCAAACCAGTAACAGGAAGCAAAAGAGCACGTGCCAAGGTTCTGGAGTGAGAAAGCAGGGCATATTGCAGGAAGCAGGGATAACTCTATGTGGGCTTCCTTTCTAAAGCACAAACTTGAGGCAAAAGATTAACCTGATTACATCGAAACTGAACAGCGAGGGCAAAGTTGTTAGCCAGACAACAGAATGGAAGAAGATTCTGCAAAGGCCTGAAATCTACATGGCATTAATCTCCACGTTATTCACAGAGCCCCTGAAATGCAGGCATCTGAAGGCAGCAACCCCATCAAGGAAACAGGCAAGCATCTAAACAAGCAGCGACAACAGAGAAACCCAGAGCCACGAGCACCGGGCAGGATGCTAATATTATTAGAAATCAGAGCATGTTAGAGCAAAATAAGGCCACTGTAAATCTATCAGGGATCTGGCAGAAATCAGAAACAAAGACAATTGCAGATGTTGGTGGGGACATAGAGGCCTAAGGATGTCACCACTTCTGGTGAGATGTCATAGGAGCTGTCATTCAAGACAGCATCTGCACTGCTGATGAAGTGTCTGCAAGTGCTCCGACCCAGAATGCCACTCCTGTGTCTCACCCCAAGAGATTCTCACGAGGGGATTGCACACTGCGGTGTTGAGGGTGTGTGGATGTCACGGATGGGCTGGACACACGTGGAAGTGGTAAGCTAGAAGCCACGGGAGGACGGATCTCATAAGCACACTGCTTCATTCAGAAGGAGGGAAAAAGAGAGTGTGTACTTAACAGCACAGTTACGTAATGTCAAAAGACATGTACATGCCATAACATGACGTTTTGCAAAACTACGCACAAACGAAAAACTATGTTTAGATATATGGGGTTTGCCTGTTGTGGAGAATGTTATGTCACATGGGCAAGGATCCTGTCTCTTCTAATAAACAAGCCTTCCAGGTTTTTTTTTTTTTAAAGCCCTAAATGGAGAAGGCTTCAGGCAGAGTAAGACCTTACTCAGTTCCTCCAATTCCAGACCCAGAGGCACACCCACCACTGTCGGGTCACGTGAGTTATATATTAACTGGGCCCATTATTCTTGCAGATGCCCCTTATCCAGAAATGTCCTTGGGACTTTTCAGACACCTGCCACAACCCAGACCACAAAAAACACAATGTCACCTAGAGCCTAAGAGGGAAAAGAAAGAAATAGTGTCACCAGAGCTTCATATAAGAGAGACATACACAGAAGCCACTGGCTTTGGGGCACAGCTGTTTCAGAAGATGCAGAAGGGAGGTTAAGGCTTCCCCAGACCTCTTTCTCTCTCCTGTTGGCCACCAGTCTCCTGCCTGTGTCGCCCAGTGTACACATCTAATAAGAAGCTAGAAGATGAGTGATCTGGGGGCTGCCGTTCATGGGGTCAACATTCCAGGGCACAGGGTGCCGCCAAGAATGGGTTAACAGCACATCCATGGAACTAGAGAAGATTCACGGGGTCGCAGTTCTATAGAGCTGGCTCTATGCAGCCATAGGCAGAATGACTTAATCAGTACAGTCTACCCCATAGCCATATGATTGATTCAGAGGTGGCACGTGATGCAGGTCAGCCAATCAGAGCTAACGGAGCTGGCAGGGGTGTGTGTTGTTGGAGCAGCTGGGGTAATGGAGCCCTCTTTTGCTAGAAGGGGGTTGGTGTAGTTGCGATGGGAACCACAGACAAGTGTTCAGAGAATGCGAAGGGAACTGGTATTGGAGAAAGTAGACCTAGCGATGGCGGCGTGGACCAGCCTCATCTGGGACTGTCTTTAATCTTTGGTTAAATGTGGGTCCTGTTGCTTGTTCCAAAAGGGCCTTGATGCTCCTGGGGCAACTCTCCGGCCTAGGCTGGATCACTAATTCCAGGCCACTAATGAAGAAAATGAACTTCATAAATTAAGTCAGCGGTATTGACCTAGACTTTCTTTCTTTTTTTTGCTTGTGTTTGTGGTGTGCACACATAAGTGCATGTTTATAATGTGTGGGCACATGCATGCACAGGTGTGCATGCATGTGCACACACATGTGGAGGCCAGAGGTTGACATTAGTTGTTCTCTTTGGTTGCCCTCCGCCTTACGTTTTGCGACAGGGCCTCTCACTGAATCTGGACCTCACTGGTTCAGCTGGACAAAGCCAGTGAGCCCTAGGGATCCGTCTCTGCCACCCCAGGGCACATGCTGCCACGCCTGGTTCTTACACGGGTGTTGGGGCTACGAACTACAGTTCTCCTGCTTGTTTAGCTGGCACTTTTCCCAATGAGCCATCTCCCAGTCCTGGCCTAGGGGTTCCATATATATTTTGTCTCCAAATAAACAAACAAGTAAAGCGGTAGTGGCTCTATTTCTAGCCCAGTGGCTTTGTTACATATGTGCCTGAACATTCTCTAGAAGTAAAGGGCGCTCAATTATTCATTTTAGTCAAACAAACAATGGGGTTAGAATGAAGATGGTTTGAAAGATTTCCAGGGTCTCATCTCTTGGCTCTGAGAAGGAAGAACCTCGACTCTTCCTTGGTCCCTGGCAAAGGTTAGCTTTCCTGGTTAGCGAGGCCTTCTCTTTGACCTTCCTTGGTGAACTGATTTATCAGGTACTTTACTAGTTGCTGCGGCAAAATGCGGGACAGAAAGCAGTTTAAGGAAGGAAAGGATTTACTCTGGCTTAGTTTTGAGGGGTACATTCTGTCATGGTAGGGAAGGCATGAGACCAGGAGCGGGAGGCCAGCTGGTCACACTGCATCCAGAGTCAGGAAGAACAGGAGCTGGGGTCAGGCTATAAATTCTCAAGGCCCATTTCCAGTGACCCAGTATCTACTTCTTTCAGCAAGGATCTACCTCCTAAAGGTTCCATAACCTTTTCCAAATAATACGGCCAGCTGGGGACCAAGTGTTCAAGCACATGAGCCTATGGGGAACATTTCACATTCAAAGCACAACCACTGATGTTTCTCAAAGACCTAGATGGGTGAGAGTTATGAATAGGCAAGAAAGGCCACAGGTTAACCTGCTAAGACAGACCATTGGCTCAGTGGCTTTCAAGGACTTCCAAAGCAAACAGGGGAACTTTTCAGTGTGGAAGGAGAGATGAGGAAGATGTATCGGCTAAAATCCTTTTAAGCAGGTGACCAGGTTGGGTGCAGTCTAGATTTCCGAGACACATATCCAACTCCTTTCCCCTCACCAACCCCATTCCAGCCACACTAGCTGATTTGTGCTTCCTCACAGCCCAGCTTCCTTGTGTGTCTGCACAGTTTTTATTGATGTCAGACTCTCATAGGATGCTATATTTGTTTTTATGGGTTTTTTTTTCCCTTTAAATATCCTTAAGCTTTGTTTGGTAGATCGTTAAGTTTCTTGGTAAGAGTTTGACTCTTTGAGTCTTGCTCACAAGCTTTCATAGATAGGGCCAGAGCAGCCTTTAGTCTGGAGCTAATCCACCACACTATAAAGACGCATTTCTTTTGTGCGTTCTCCCCGTGAATTATGAAGCTTTGCCCACTCAGGCTGAGGGCATGGACAGATCCTGGCCTTGCTTGAGTCCCTTCCTTTCTGAGGGGTCTCTCCCTGGCCTTGGGAAGTGTTTTTATGGCACGGAGTGCTGACAAGGACTCAGTTGAGACCCAGGGGAGCCGCTGCACAGCTTCCTGTAGCTATCCCTTCTCCTCTACGCTATTAGCCTCAGGGTGGCCTTGGACTCACAACGACCTTCCTACCTCTGTCTCCCGGGTGCTGGGATTAAAGGCCTGTCCCTGTTTTTGGCTGTGGCTGCAATGTGACCGCGTGCCACACACTCTTGCCACCGTGTCTTACCTACCATGTTTTCCCTGCCATGAGGGGCTGTACCCTCAACTTGTGAGCCAGAACAAAGCTTTCCTTCCTTGAGTTGTTTGTGTCGCATACAGTTTTGTCTCATCAATGAGAAAGGTGACCCATACACTAACAAACAATAGAAGGCACCCATTTCATGCTAATTATCCATACTTTCCTTGCACAGTCCTGGAAACTCTGAAGGAAGAGAGTCCTACGCGTTTTGTCAGTTTGTATCCCTTGCCCCTTATATGGTCCTTGGAATGTTGAAAGATCTCAAAAACTATTTGTTGAATAAATAAATGATTGGAAAGGTGACAAAAAACACATCTCTGAAGGTTGGCAATTTTGTGCAGATGGGGGAGTAGCTGGCCTCATCTCTGCATGGGGTCATCATGAGGAGAAACAGCCTGGTGGGGGACCAGCTACCTCCTGATGGCAGCCAGGAGTCATGGAAGGGTTTGGGACCAGGAGTACTCTGATGGGACACTGCTTTGGAAGAATGATCTGTTGAATGTAAAGACAAGGATGAATGTGTAGCAGAGGAGGAAGAGAGAACAGGGAAGAAGCTAGAATTTCACTCAGCAGCTAAACTTGAAGGTGGAACCCACACAAATGCCCTGTAGACACGTGGCTGGTGTGAAGGTGCAAACTTAGGAGCCACAGAGTTCCACTGATGTAGGTGGGAAAGTGAGAGTTGGGTTTAGACCAGCATGGACACTAAAGGTGACTGACTCCAGCCTGAGATCTGGACCCTGGCACTTCCTACCTGTGTGGCTTGGGCAGGTTACATGACCTGTCTGGTTTCTGTGTCCTCCTCTATGAAACGGTACCCATCATGTCTCCCTCGCTGGTGACTCTGAAGGAAACTTAGTGCACATTCCCACCTGAAGCCATTTTCCTTTTACTACTTCAGAGCCAAAGAGGCTGCAGAGCTCTGAAAGTCCCTCTCTGACCACGTGTCAGTCATATGCCTTCATCATCTAGGCCCAACAAGTCGAGGCTCAGTGCACAGTTCTGCTGACGTCCACACACAGAAGAGCAATCCACTGCCTCCATCACTGTGGCTACTGCCATGAGGGCTATGGGTGGAAGCAAGAGCTCCAGGAGAGGACCCCAGCTGCAAGGCTGCCCCGAATCCCATTGTGAAGGGGGCAGAGACAGGGGATGTTATCATTACTCTAGAATCCCATTGTGGAGCACAGGGGCATGCAGAGACAGAGCATGTTGTCATTACTCTAGGATCCCATTGCGGAGGGCAAGGCATGCAGAGACGGGGCGTGTTTTCATTACTCTAGAGTCCATTGTGGGGGGCAGGGGTGTGCAGAGACGGGGCGTGTTTTCATTACTCTAGAGTCCATTGTGGGGGGCAGGGGTGTGCAGAGACGGAGCGTGTTTTCATTACTCCAGAGTCCATTGTGGGGGGCAGGGGTGTGCAGAGACGGGGCGTGTTTTCATTACTCTAGAGTCCATTGTGGAGGGCAGGGGTGTGCAGAGACGGAGCGTGTTTTCATTACTCCAGAGACCATTGTGGAGGGCAGGGGTGTGCAGAGACGGGGCGTGTTTTCATTACTCTAGAGTCCATTGTGGGGGGCAGGGGTGTGCAGAGACGGGGCGTGTTTCCATTACTCTAGAGTCCATTGTGGGGGGGCAGGGGTGTGCAGACACGGGGCGTGTTTTCATTAGTCTGGAGTCCATTGTGGGGGGCAGGGGTGTGCAGAGACGGGGCGTGTTTTCATTACTCTAGAGTCCATTGTGGAGGGCAGGGGTGTGCAGAGATGGGGCATGTTTTCATTACTCTAGAGTCCATTGTGGGGGGCAGGGGTGTGCAGAGACGGGGCATGTTTCCATTACTCTAGAGTCCATTGTGGAGGGCAGGGGTGTGCAGAGACGGGGCGTGTTTTCATTACTCTAGAGTCCATTGTGGGGGGCAGGGGTGTGCAGAGACGGGGCGTGTTTCCATTACTCTAGAGTCCATTGTGGAGGGCAGGGGTGTGCAGAGACGGGGCGTGTTTTCATTACTCTAGAGTCCATTGTGGAGGGCAGGGGTGTGCAGAGACGGGGCGTGTTTTCATTACTCTAGAGTCCATTGTGGAGGGCAGGGGTGTGCAGAGACGGGGCGTGTTTTCATTACTCTAGAGTCCATTGTGGGGTGCAGCGGTGTGCAGACATGGGGCATGTTTCCATTACTCTAGAGTCCATTGTGGAGGGCAGGGGTGTGCAGAGACGGGGCGTGTTTCCATTACTCTAGAGTCCATTGTGGGGGGGCAGCGGTGTGCAGAGATGGGGCATGTTTTCATTACTCTAGAGTCCATTGTGGGGGGCAGGGGTGTGCAGAGACGGGGCATGTTTCCATTACTCTAGAGTCCATTGTGGAGGGCAGGGGTGTGCAGAGACGGGGCGTGTTTTCATTACTCTAGAGTCCATTGTGGAGGGCAGGGGTGTGCAGAGACGGGGCGTGTTTCCATTACTCTAGAGTCCATTGTGGAGGGCAGGGGTGTGCAGACACGGGGCATGTTTCCATTACTCTAGAGTCCATTGTGGGGGGCAGGGGTGTGCAGACACGGGGCATGTTTCCATTACTCTAGAGTCCATAGTGGGGGGCAGGGGTGTGCAGACACGGGGCATGTTTCCATTACTCTAGAGTCCATTGTGGAGGGCAGGGGTGTGCAGAGACGGGGCATGTTTTCATTACTCTAGAGTCCATTGTGGGGGACAGGGGTGTGCAGAGACGGGGCGTGTTTTCATTACTCTAGAGTCCCAATGTGAGGGGCAGGGGTGTGCAGACACGGGGCGTGTTTTCATTACTCTAGAGTCCATTGTGGGGGGCAGGGGTGTGCAGAGACGGGGCATGTTTCCATTACTCTAGAGTCCCATTGTGAGGGGCAGGGGTGTGCAGACACGGGGCGTGTTTTCATTACTCTAGAGTCCATTGCGGAGGGCAAGGCATGCAGAGACGGGGCGTGTTTTCATTACTCTAGAGTTATTGTGGGGGGCAGGGGTGTGCAGACACGGGGCGTGTTTCCATTACTCTAGAGTCCATTGTGAAGGGCAGGGGTGTGCAGAGACGGGGCGTGTTTCCATTACTCTAGAGTCCATTGTGGAGGGCAGGGGTGTGCAGACACGGGGCGTGTTTCCATTACTCTAGAGTCCATTGTGGAGGGCAGGGGTGTGCAGAGACGGGGCGTGTTTCCATTACTCTAGAGTCCATTGTGGAGGGCAGGGGTGTGCAGACACGGGGCTTGTTTTCATTAGTCTGGAGTCCATTGTGGGGGGCAGGGGTGTGCAGAGACGGAGCATGTTTTCATTACTCCAGAGTCCATTGTGGGGGGCAGGGGTGTGCAGAGACGGGGCGTGTTTTCATTACTCTAGAGTCCATTGTGGGGGGCAGGGGTGTGCAGAGACAGGGCGTATTTTCATTACTCCAGAGTCCATTGTGGGGGGCAGGGGTGTGCAGAGACGGGGCGTGTTTCCATTACTCTAGAGTCCATTGTGGAGGGCAGGGGTGTGCAGAGACGGGGCGTGTTTCCATTACTCTAGAGTCCATTGTGGGGGGCAGGGGTGTGCAGACACGGGGCATGTTTCCATTACTCTAGAGTCCATTGTGGGGGGCAGGGGTGTGCAGAGACGGGGCGTGTTTTCATTACTCTAGAGTCCATTGTGGGGGTGCAGGGGTGTGCAGACATGGGGCATGTTTCCATTACTCTAGAGTCCATTGTGGAGGGCAGGGGTGTGCAGAGACGGGGTGTGTTTCCATTACTCTAGAGTCCCATTGTGAGGGGCAGGGGTGTGCAGACACGGGGCGTGTTTTCATTACTCTAGAGTCCATTGCGGAGGGCAAGGCATGCAGAGACGGGGCATGTTTTCATTACTCTAGAGTCCTTGTGGGGGACAGGGGTGTGCAGAGATGGGGCATGTTTTCATTACTCTAGAGTCCATTGTGGGGGGCAGGGGCATGCAGACACAGGGTGTGTTTTCATTACTCTAGAGTCCCATCGTGGAGGTCAGGGTTATGTAGAGACGGGTCGTGTTTCCATTACTCTAGAATCCCATTGCAGAGGGCAGGGGCATGCAGACCCAGGAATGTTTTCATTACTCTAGAGTCCAGAACCTCAGGCTGCCCTGTGCCAAAGAGACTTAATTCTCAGGACATCTGTCCAACAGTTAAGGTCATTAACCACGGATTACTGAAGCAGCTCTTCATAAGCTAGTTGATGGAATTACTAGATTTGAGGGCAAACAAGAATTTTTTTTTTTTTTCTACACTGCAGAAAGCATTGTAGAGCCTCTGCAGGGACTCTGCCAAATTACTGAAGGGAAATTGACAATGATCATGTGGATTAACCTGTCATTACGTATGGCTGACTAAAAGCCCTGTTATCCATACCATCCACCTCTGCCACACGCATACACAGAATGCACAGACATATACAAGCCTACGGATGCACACACAGAATCTCTGCACACACCGTGCATTTCCCCCTCAGCCTGCTAACGTCATAGTCTGCAGCTGACTGGTCGCAGCAGTTACTGTACCTATTCTAAGACTTTTGAAGCTCAAAGGTGTTTCATGCCGGCCTCTACCCTATATTGGGCATCCTCCTACACATCCAAGATGAAGTTACATAACATGTTCAACTGGACTGTGACCAACTTGGCTCTGACTGAGAGCTGAGGTACTGAGGGGAGGGAAGATTGCAACAGCAGGAATTCCAGTCTCAGAAACTAAGGCCCAAATGAGACAGGACACTGCAACCTTCTCTCCCTTCCCTGCTGGTCATTTCTAAATAAGAATTGGGTCCCTCTCAGAATAAGAAGCAAGGCTTAGTTGCATAGGCCTGATACGTCCCTTACTTGGGAGGAGTCACGAACATCAAAAATTAAAAGTCAACCTGGGTTACAGAATGAGTTCAAGGCCATCCTAGGCAACTTAGCAGGTCTCTGACTCAAGATGAAAAATAAGAAAAAGGTTAGAAGTGACACAGCACATGTCTACCAAGGCCCTGGGCTCAATCTCCTGTAAAACACACCACATACCCCCCCCCACACACACACACGAAAGAGAGAGAGAGAGAGAGAGAGAGAGAGAGAGAGAGAGGAAGAAAGAGAGAGAGGGAGGGAGAAAGATAGATACTTGGGCAGATAGGAAATGAGCACTAATGCTGGCTGAGCACCTGTATATGCCTGATATGAAGATCATTGTTAGTTATAACAACACTCCATGGAATAAGTGATAATATACCCATTGTACAGATGAGAAAACTAAGGCTGAGGGCTGACTAAAGTCTGCTAACTAGAAAAGGCCAACACTGGATTTAGCAATCATAATTTAACTCTTAAATACTCCTTTTTAAAATTTTTATTTATTTGACAGTGACAGACAGAGAAAGAGGCAGATAGAGAGAAACAGAGAGAATGGGTGTGCCAGGGCCTCCAGCCACTGTAAACAAACTCCAGAGGCGTACGCCCCCTTGTGCATCTGGCTAACGCGGGTCCTGGGGAATCGAGCCTCGTACCAGGGTCCTTAGGCTTCACTGGCAAGCACTTAACTGCTAAGCCATCTCTCCAGCCCTTAAATACTCCTTTTTATAATTGGAGACCTAAGGTAATTATTTTCTTTATAGAAAATTTAGAAAATGAGATTAAGCAAAGAAAAAGAATTCCATCCAGAGATAAACACTGTTAACATTTTGGAATGTATTCTACAGTCTTTGTGTATTTAAACATTTACATCACATGTGAGGACTTATCAGAGCCTCCCATTGTTTTAGCTAGACTATATGTTGTTAATGATAATCTATGTCATTAAATGCCACTGTAGGACAATTCTTTGGTGTGTGTGTGTGTGCGCGCACATGGCACTGTGGAGGCGTGTGGAGGTCAGAGGGCAACTGTCAGGTGTTGGTCCTCCTCTTCCACCTTGTTTGAGGCAGGGTTTCTCATTGTCACCACTCCATCCACCAGGCTAGCTGTTCCATGAGTTTCCAGGAAGTTCTGTCTCCATCTCCCATCTGGCTGTAGCTGTTCTGGGATTACAGAAGCTCACCACAGCTTCAGGCTTCAGGTCTGGGGATCTGAACTTGGGTACTCACACTTGCATCTCAAGTGCTGTGTCTACTGAGCCATCTCCCCAGACCTAGAACAATTATTTTTAGCAACTGCAAACAAGTCCACTGTTTGGGCATATCAAAATCTATCTAGTGAAGGCCAGCTACTGGATATTTAGGCTAGGTCCAGATATTCCTCTCCCCACTTTAACAAGCCACACTGCCACAAACACTGCCTGCCTGTCCTCCTAACAAAGAAGCTTCCAGAGGCAAATGCCTTGGAGGCCAGGGTTTAGGTCAAGGAAGATTCAGCATGTGAGTGTCAAGACACCAGGTGAGGCCGAGTCCTTACCTTAAGGAAAAACACTACCCTTCCTCCCCAGCATCTCTATTTCCTCAAACTCCCTATTCTTTTTTTTTTTTTTTAAATTTTTATTTATTTATTTGAGAGCGACAGACACAGAGCGAAAGACAGATAGAGGGAGAGAGAGAGAATAGGCGCACCAGGGCTTCCAGCCTCTGCAAACGAACTCCAGACGCGTGCGCCCCCTTGTGCATCTGGCTAACGTGGGACCTGGGGAACCGAGCCTTGAACCGGGGTCTTTAGGCTTCACAGGCAAGCGCTTAACCGCTAAGCCATCTCTCCAGCCCAAACTCCCTATTCTTTGAAGTCCAGCCCAACTGTCTAGTCTAAGACGTCCCTAGGACTGGAAACTCTTGAAAGTTTAAGCCACAGGTGTGGTGGTGCATACCTGTAGCCCCAGTACTTAGGAGGCTGAGGCAGGAGAATTGCTTCAAGTTCAAGGCTAATCTGGGCTATATAGCAAGATTCTGTCTCAAAAACACCAAAAGGAGTTGGAGAGATGGCCCAGTGGTTAAGATGCTTGCCTACAAAGCCTAAGGACCTGAGTTTAATGCCCTAGTACCCATGTAAAACCAGATGCACAAGGTGGCACATGTGTCTGGAGTTTTGTTTGAGGTAGTTGGAGGGCCTGGCACACCCATTCTCTCTCTGTCTCTCTCAGTTTCTCATAAATAAATAAATAATTTAAAAAACACCAAAAGAAAAAGAAAAGAAGAGAGAACATGAGACAACAGTTGTCATTTTTCCTGTTCTTCTAGCAGTCACATTAAGAAGGTAAACACGAGGGTGGGGCTGGCTTGGGGGTGTGGTACACGGCAAAGCGCTTGTCTGACAGGCACCAAGTCCTGCATTCTACCCACCATGTCCCTAAGGGGAGAAGAGAAATGAGAAGAAGGAGTATATTTAAAATAACACCACCCCAACTATCATTACTATTAAAATACCCAGGCTCAACTTCATGATCCTCTTGCTTTGACCTCTTGAGTAGCTGGAAACATAGGCATGCTCCCTGGTTGGTTCAGAAATTTTAACCTGTGTATGTGTGTGTGTGTGTGTGTGTGTGTGTGTGTGTGTGTTTGTGTGTGCACACATGTGCATGGGTGCCTGTGTGTGCCTGAAATCCAGTGCACAGTTTGTACTTGGATCCAGTCACATTTCAAGTGCTCCTGAGCTGGCTGGTTGGACCATACTAAACCGTGGAGGGTGGAAGTAAGGTGCCAACTCCCTGTGCATTCTGTGAGAACATAGGCCTGGCATGAGTGACGTCATCACTGAAAGAAGCTGTCACCATAAATGTGACAATCAATCAACCACAATCAACCAACCAAACAATCATAAAGTACAGCGGACAAGGTCTGTGTTCTTGTCTTCCATCAGGAGCCCCTGAGTCACCCAGTGCCTTCTCTGTTTGTTGTTCTATGTCTGTCTTAGTTCATCTTCTGAGCATCTCAAACAGGGTTCCTCATCACTGGTCTCGCTTTGTAGAAGAGAGTGCAAAGATTAGGGACATCCCAGAGGCTTTAGGGGACCTAAGTGCCATAGCAAGTTGCTTCTCCTGGAAAGCTAAAGGAGCCACCCAAATGAAATAATGTCACTTCAGTTTTGCCCAGTATTTTTCTGAAATGCTTTCTGAATCATTTTTTTTTTTTTTTTGCAACTGGAACATCTCGCAAAGGAAGAGAACTAGTTCATCACAGTAATCAAGTCTGTCGCAGAGGATGTGTGCTGATGTTTGAAAATATAATCCCATGAACATCAGAACTGACAACGCTGAAACATCTCGAGGCTACATCTGCTAATAACAGTCTTTAGCATTCAGGTTGGGCACGCTTGGGCTGGTGCGATCCATTTTACAGCAGAGATGCCCTAACAAGGAACCTCCTCAAAGAGGAACCAGGCAGAGGACAGATTTTAATGAGGCTCAATCCCTGAAAAGGTGAAGCGTGAGTGAAGAATAAAGGCCTGAGATAAAACGTTTCTTTCTGAGTCAGATGACAAGATGGGGCCTCACATCAGGAAACGCAACAAAAACTATGTAGAGGTCAGGAATTGTACAGAAAAAGAGCTGCGACATCAGGACCATTGCCTTTGAGTTTAGAATAAAGCAGGCACCTGAGATGACCTTTCCTGTGGCTGCTGTCACAACCCCGCTCTTCCATTTGCCCACCTGTTCGTTATATCTGCCCGTCTGCCTACTGATCTACCATCTACCCACTACTGCATCCACCCATCTACTCATGAACCTGTCCATCCACCCGCACACACATCATCCAGCCAGCCCCCACTTACACATGGATCTATCAATCTGTCCACATACCTACCCACTGTCAATCAATCTTTCAACCCCTGCAGCCATCCACCTACCTATCCGTGTATCTATCATCCACCCACATACTCATCCATCTGTCCATCCATTCCTCTATTTTCTCTATGCAGCCACCTACTCTTGTACCAATCCATCCACCCCATCCATTCCTCCATTCAGCAGTCCCCCATCTACCTATGTATCTACCCATCAGTGATTCCATTCATCATCCACCTATGCATCTATCTATCCATTCCTCTATCCACCATCCATGTACCCATATATCTCTCTATCCACCCTCAATTCATCTACCCATTCATTGTACTGATCCACTCATCTGTCTGCC
Organism: Jaculus jaculus; assembly: GCF_020740685.1. Lineage (NCBI taxonomy): Eukaryota > Metazoa > Chordata > Mammalia > Rodentia > Dipodidae > Jaculus > Jaculus jaculus. Next base: position 109,099,667 of record NC_059102.1, read on the forward strand.
AAGCTGACATTTCTCATCTACCAATCCAACAACCCACTTACCTATGTTTCAGTCCACCTACCTATCTGTCCATCTACCCCTGCATCTGTCTATCCTTCCATCAATTCACCTACCCATCTCTCCATCCATCCGCCCACATACCCATCCATACCTTTATCCATCTACCCGCTCACATACCATTCTCACCTGTCCTTCCATCCTTTACAATAGCACCCTCTCCAGGGGGGCCCTGAGGAGCTACTGAGAGGTGAGAGCAAGGGTGATGGTAAGCTATGGCTGGTACAGCCATTCACTTACCAGCAGGTGAGTCTCACATGCAGACCAGACTACATGCTAGCAACTGACCACAGAGATGGGTCTTGGAAAGGCCCTGCCTGGAAGTTCAGGTCATAGAAGCCTGATGCAAAGCTAACTGATGACTTGGGATGAGTCAATGCGATTGCAAAGGGGAGAAGAGCACAAGGATTTTCACATTCTGCTGCTCATTTCTAGGGCTGAGTTTCCATGGCCACTGTGGGCGGTTTTGCTCAGGACAGCTGGACTCTTGTCTGTTTAATGAATACCACCTTCTAACCTTAACACCATTTATTTATTACTAAAACATGGGACAGAGGTGACTGGGCAATGCACAAAAGGACTATTAGCCTACCACAAAAACCTCACAGGTGAGAGTGCCCGGTATTGCCTGCTTCCTAACTGTGTGATGGCCAAAGAAATCCAGGCTCTGCCTTTGATGGATCTTGCTTATCCCCTTAGCCACTCATTTCAGATTCATACCTTAACCTTTCACAGTGATGACCAGAGTGGCTTCCAAGATAAAATAAAGAGAAAGCTCAAAGGGGGTCACTGTTGCCCAAAGCGCCATCATAAGCGAGTCTCCATGGTTTTCACACATCCACACACCATCTGTACTTCTCTTTACTGAATATCTGCCTTAAAAAAACACATGGAAAAAGAAACCTCGTCTTGATATATTCAAGGTACATGCTAAAATAAATACATGATGATTCAAATGCAGAGTGCAGTAATAGGGCCCAGTTGAATGATTTCTCTTATGGTTTGTGGCATCATCAGGGACCTGGCACCATTGCCAAGGTGAGGGCCTGACCCAGTAAGGTGAACTATGGCTGAAACCCAGCTGGGCCCAGCATCAAGACATGGCTCCTTTCTGCTTTGGTAATACACAATTCGGAGAGTAATTTTAAATTGAAAGAGATAGCTAAGGAGCTGAGGAGAAGGTGCTGGTCAGAGTACTTGCTACTTAAGCTTGAGATCCTGCGACCATCCCCTTGATTTCTCAGAACCCATCTAAAACAGGGGGCAGAGATTGCAGAATCACTGGGGCTCCTTCACTGAAAACTGCAGCTCTGGGCTGAGGGAGAGACCTTCTGTCAAGGAAATATGTGGATGAACAATAGCAGAGGGCACTGGGCATGCTCCTCTGGCCTCTGCATGCACACACGTGTATATGTCACACACACATATCAAATCATATACTCTACACTCTGGTTAGAAAAGTCTCTCAAAGAGCAAATACAAACAACACAGTAATGTTAGATGCAATGTCAATGTTAATGCAAACGATAAATGAGGGTAATGATGCTGGGCTTCTATGGAAAATCCCTTATGAAACACATACCTGGAAACTACTGGAATGCCTTGATAAGTAGCTTTATTCACAATGACTACCGCATAAGGCACATGCTTGGGAGGGTGAGGAGTAGTGTGAGCATATTTGTTTAGGTGCATATGAATGTGGGAATGGGGATGAGTAAAGATGGCCCAAGCAGGGCAGCGAGAACACGACAGAAAGCCAGCTGTGGTGGTGCATACACAATCCCAGCACAGGGAGGGAGGCTGGGGGATGGCGAATTTGAGGTTAGCCTAGGCGTCACTACAAAACTCTGTTCAGGGCAGTGGTGTGGGTGGGCTGGGGAGACAGCTAGCTCATGGATAAAGCAATTCCTGGGTAACTCTGACTAGATGACTTTAGACCCTGACTTCACATAAAAAGTCAGAAGCTATGGTGGGCTTTTGTAATCCCAGCTCTTCTAAGGAGAGAAGGGAGGAAGAAACAGGAGAATTTCCTGGGAGCTTGCCAGCTGAGCAGTGAACAACAACAAGAGAACCACCTTCAAAGGTAAGGACCGGTTCAAATGTCAGCCCTCTTACCTCTGCATGTGCACCGTGGCATAACATCCCTACTCACACACATGCATATGCATAGACACTAAATAGTTTTTAAAATATTTCATTTAGTTGTTAGAGGAAGAGAGAGAGAGGTGGGCAGTTAGAGAATGAGTGCACCCGGGCCCCTAGCCACTACAAACAAACTCCAGACACGTACACCACCTTGTGTATCTAGCTCATATGGGTAGTGGGGAATCAAACCTGAGTTCTTTGGCTTCACAGGCAAGCCCCTTAAGCACTAAGCAATCTTTCCAGCCCATAAATAGTTTTTAAAAAGCAAAACTGAACCAAATTAAAAAAAGCTAGCTGAAGCAGTGATGAGATAAGGGTCCATCATTCTCAGAATCTCTTGGAAAATTGATTACAAGTGGTTTGAGAGTCAAGAGGACCACAGAGCTGCGACCCAAATACACCCTTCCTCAGCATCTTTGCACTAATTTAGAGCATAGTCTGTCTTAGGTGCTCAGAATGTACAAATCCCTTTAGCCCTGCCAACCCTTTATGTAGGCCCTGTTGTCATCTATAGGGAGTTCTGAAGGGCTGTGCCCAGCTCCTCTGTTTAGGGCCAAAACACCATCTTCCTGGCTCCTGACAATACTGAGGCCCGGGAGTCTCAGCTATGTCCCTCACTGAGAATTGCTCTCTTCTGAGAGGACTGTCTTTGCCCAAGGACACAACCCTTCTGGAGCCATCCAGGGCTTGACTGGCTGGCAGAAAACATGAGCTCCAGCCCGGCCCCAGGGCTCCCTGCACATCACTGGCAGCCTCAGCTGCAGAGCACTGGGCTTCACCTCTTGCTCTGCCCAGTGGCGCCGTCCTCACTTCCTGACAGGTGTGTCAGTCTCCTGAGCGCTCTGACAGACTTGCTCACAGTGCTCTGTCTGGGCACCTGGGTACTGGGAGCCCCGTCTCGGGCAAGAGCACCTCTATAGACAAGGAAGAAGAGAGGCAAAAGGATCAAGTTCTTGCCCAGGTTCTCCAGAGTGCATTGTCAATGACTTCACATCCCTTAGGATAACGACAAAGGTCAGTCTCCCTCGGCCCCCTCTCTGTGGCCCTTGCCCCCTTCCACCATGTCCAATGTCCCCACTAGACTCTAGGTCTTCACTGGAAAATGAGTGGCTTAAGCAAGCACTGTGGGAAGCTTGCATTTTTTTTTAATTGAGAAAGAAAATGGGGGTCAGGGAGCCAGGGTGTGCAATTCCATAGCAAGTGGCTCTTCTCCTCCTCCTTCACTCCTCACACGGGGGCAGGCCATCAGCCAGGCCGGCTAGGCTTGCGTGTCACATGGAACATGTGAGAACCACCTCTCCGTGAGCACACACAGGATGGCAGGTATCGGGGTTCAAAGCCTCACATCTTGTCAGCTGCAATTTACATCAGCTGTCTTCCTTGGGTCTTAGGAAACTTCCTTGCTGCTTAGCACACCACAGGCTGACATGTCTTGACGTGTGTATCCAGGGGCATGCTGGCCTCACACAGAGACATGCACTGGTGGGTGCAGACATTTGCCAAACTGTTTTCATTTGGGATCTTTCCTAAGTGTTTTCTTCAGTGGTGGGATATCTCTAAGGCTAAAATGTATGCTCACTGTTTATATTTTTGCCTTTTTGAAGCATAGGATACTATGTGTCCACATGCAAAAACAATTGCTTTTGCTAGGATACTATTTGTTAGAAGTAGGTTACAAGCACCTTAACTTCCCTCCAAATTTAGTTAGCAAACTACTTGTGACAGCCTTAAAATAGTGTTAATAATAAGCAGGCAGCTGAATGAAAGCTCTTCTATAAAAAAAGTAACTTCAGGGCTGGAGGGATGGCTTAACTGTTAAGGCATCTGCCTGCAAAGCCAAAGGACCCACATTCAATTCCCCAGGACCCACGTAAGCCAGATGCACAAGGGGGTGCATGCATCTGAAGTTCATTTGCAGTGGCTGGAGGCCCTGGCGTGCCCATTCTCTCTCTCTCAAATAAATAAATAAACTTAAAAAAAAATTTAAGGTAACTTCAAAATGATCCCATATTGAGATGGAGGTGTAGCTTAGTGGCTTCGTTGGAGTGGGGCCATGGGTTTGATCCCCAACACTACAAAACAGAACAGAACAAAGCAAAACAAAACTACTTTAAAGCACTCCTACCCAACAGGGAGTTACTGTTTCAAGGGTACATGGCTCCAAATGAGCTTGATGAGAATGTTCTGGAGACAGGTGGTGGTGATGGTTGTACAACAATGCCGTGGAATTATACAGGTTAAACAGAGGACAGAAATGGTCAAGCTTAGGTTTTGTGTATTCTACCACACTGGGTGTGGTCAGGCTAAAAAGGCTGAGTGTCATGGCCACAGGAAAAGCTTTGTCATGTGACAGAACACACACACCAAAGGAGATGCCAAGGATCACACATGAGTGTGAGGCGCACGCCGCATCTGTGTGGATGGTGACCTTTTGTTTCCACGCTTGCCTGCACTTTCCCAGCTTCTACAATGGACATATTATTCACAAAGTGCACAAGAGGAGTGGACATGCTAGTTTCAAGCCTACGTACAAATACGAACATGCAATTTCAGGTTATGAAATATTCTTCCTACCCTAATGAGGGAAGAGGTGAATAAAATATAAGGACATCACAGGAGTAGCTGGCTAACTGAGATTTTCTAGAACATTCACACAGATGGTAGAAACCAGGTTTGAGGCGATGGGTGGCCTAAAATCAAGGGGCAGAGTCCTGGCTTCAGCCTCACCTCTGACTTGGGTGGTTCCCAACAGTCATAATATTTCCACCTTGAGAGTGGGGTAGTTAGGGGTGATGGACTCGTTGGTTTATTTCAGTTCCGTGTGTGGTGTCTATGTGTGTGAGTATGTGTGTTCATATGTGTGTGCATGTGTGTGTGGAGACCAAAGGACAGCTTTGGGTGTTGTCCTCAGGAAGACTGTCTTCTTTTTGAGACAGTCTGTCCACTGGCCTGTAGCTTACTGAGTAGGCGAGGCTGGCCGGCCAGTGAGCGCCAGGGTGTTTCTCCGTCGCTGCCGCACTTACGGGGTTACTGGGCCATCAAATTCAGGTTCTCGGGTCCTCATGCTTGTAGGCAAGCACATCTATCTCCCCAAACCTCTTTGGTCAGGAATTTGTCTTTATTGTTTTAATTTTTTATATTTTTGGTTTTTTGAGGTAGGGTCTTGCTCTAACTCAGGCTGTCCTGGGATTCACTGTGTAGTCACAGGGTGACTTTGAACTTATGGTGACCCTCCTACCTTTGCCTCCCGAGTGCTGGGATTAAGGACATGTGCCACCACACCTGGCAGGAATTTTTAAATATATTTTTATTTTTATTTATTTGAGAGAGAGAGAGAGAGAGAGAGAGAGAGAGAGCGCACATGGGTGCACCAGGGCTTCCAGCCACTGCAAACGAACTCCAAATGCATGTGCTACCTTGTGCATCTGGCTTATATGGGTCCTAGGGAATTGAACCGAGGTCCTTTGGCTTTGCAGGCAAACACCTTAACAGTAAGCCATCCTTCCAGCCCAGGATTTTTTTTTTACACAAAGGTTAAAAATGAAGGTTGGAAAATAGACTGGTTTCAAGTCTCAGCTTCTCTACTTCTAGTTTTGTAACCTTGGGGAAATTAATTAACTTCTGTTTTCTCACTGACTAAGTGCCGTTAGTATCCACTTAGTGGGGTCATATTAGTTTCAAACAAAGCAGTCCAAGCTGGGAGTCTTTCTTCCGCAGAGCGCTGTTCTGTGGAAGTGTCGGTGTGATCAGCTGGACTGCATCTGAGGGCTACAGGCAGCCTCACTGGCTTCTCTCCCGCCTTTGCTGACTTGCTGGCAGCCATGGACCCTCTGAGGCTCTTAGCAATGGCATCCTTCTGCCTTCTCGCAACCCGAGTGTCCATCTGCAACCCCTCTCACTTCTACAAGAGTGCTATTTATATCACATTATCATACTCCAGCATGACCTCAGCAAGTCACACCTGCAACAACCCGCTATCCAAATACTCACATTCTTAGGCACATTCTTTTAGATTTTATTTTAGAGAGAGAGAGAGAGGGAGAGAATTGGCACACCAGGGCCTCAACCACTGCAATCGAACTCCCCATGCTTGTGCCACCTAGTGGGCACGTGAGACTTACGCTTGCCTCACCTTTGTGCATCTGGCTTACGTGGGATCTGGAGAGTGGAACATAGGCCCTTAGGTTTCACAGGCAAGTACCTTAACCACTAAGCCATCTCTCCAACCCTCAACATGAAATTTGAGGCAGAGGACATGACTCATCCAACAGCAGGGTTTGTTGTGAGAATCAAATAAGACACTACAGTGAGGAGCTAGGCACAGTGCCCAGCATATGGCAAGCACTCATGACTACTGGACCTTCCTGTCATCTTTGTGCCCATTATTACATTAAGTGGTACTACAAACTTGCCCCCAGCTCCTCCCACGTGCAGCCTCTGTTCTCCTCAGGGACCCATATGGTGCCATTCAAATTTTCAAAAACAATATATCCCTCCATGATGTTTTTCCTTATTTTTTTTTTCTTGACTTCAAGTAAAACTTGTACACCTTGGTGGGCTGTACATTAATTCACACATTGGGAAGCCATGCTGTTTTGATCGCTATAGTGTATCTAACAGCAGCAGGAAGAGGTTGCTTTCTGAGTGGTACATGTTTTCTGTCAGGTATCACTGTTTAAATGATGGTGGGAGGGTGGCCAAGCAACACCTTGGACACAAAGTGTTGAGACCTCAGAGCTTGAAATGAGAAGCTTGGAGCATAATACTGAAGCTAGCTTACCAGAAAGCTGCACCATGGAACCCCAACATTGCTTCTTTACCTCTCTGCACTGTGGTGACCCAATTCATTCAACCAACAAACATGAATCCCACAGACTGAGACAAGTCTTACTCAGGGGTACAGGGGTGATACCAGCACTACTGTGAGGGGCACAGGCTCACTGTCCAGGGCTAGGGGGAGGCACCCTCATACCCTGACAATGCAGAGGAAGAATTACACCACTATTTTCCTGACAGGGGTGTCTGTGTCCTGCCTTGCCTCCCCTACTTCTTACCTGGTGCCTTATAGAGGCAAAACCTTGCATTGCACCCCTCCTGCCTGGCCCAGCTGAGCTTGCAGAAAGAGCTGGGAATGCTGAACGGAATATCAAAATCTCTACATATTCAGAAACATGTGCCTGAGTCAGCCTAAGATGGCTAGCCTAGGATAAACTCTTGACCACTGTAGGCTTTGGGACGAATTATTGACTTGTGCCACGCCTCTTTTCTTTAAACATCTATGACAGGATCATTAGTTAAATTATTCATCCATTCACCCAGTACTTATCAGGCACCTACCACGTCCCTGGTGTCTGGTCCTAAGCTTTTAAGTTGTAACAGCAAACAAAGCAGGCAGCAGCTGAGTCATGCGGAAGGTCCAATAAGCACCAGGAGGGGGAGTGGACGGGAGGGAATGGTCACTTTAAACGGGGTCTTGGGGAAGACCTCACTGAGCAGGTGACTAGAGGGCAGAGACACAGGACACCAAGGAGGCCAGCTGCAGATATTAGCACAGTGTCCTGTGCTCTTGGCGTGATCTGTCCTTCATCTGAGTAACTCTGGGTTGATGTGTAAGGGGTCTGAGACGCTGCCTGGGATACAGTGGAGAGGTGACTGGACTGAATAGCCTGAGTGTGTGTGAGGGAGGAGGTGACAGAGACCGTCCCTGCACTCTGGAGACGGGCGCACAGTGAGCGTGATTATTATAGCTGTTGTTGAGCAGTTACTGCGCGCGGATGTTCCTAACAGTCTGAATCACAAACAGGTGCTGATGGGACCCTGGAGAGTTGGGAGGGCGGGGGCAGTTCAGGGAAGGGCACAAGGGAGTTTCAGTGGCTTGTATAAATTCCTGACACCCTATGTCAAGGCAAGAATTTGGGACTATCTAGTAACAGGACTGAGAAATCCGGGTCCTGGGGACTCCTCTGCTGTCAGTTCTGATTAGTTACTGGGCTACAGTGGCTCAGAAGTGCCCCAATAAGCTGCTTCAGAGATAGACATGGAGGGAGCGCTCTGTGTCCATATAGCCCACAGATGCCAGAGGTGCTTGTCATAGTAAGAGACAAATGAGACTCTCTTGGTGGTGACAATAGGTAAGGGCACCAAGGACATTTGCAGATAGGGTATGAGGGAGAAAATCAGGCCATTTGCTCAGGAAAGGGGAGGCCATGGAGGAGGGTTGGCACTAAATTCAACACCTAAGATAACAATTAGGTTACAGTAAAACCTTTCTCTTAGAAATACTTGTTTTCCCCCCAGACACACTTAAGTAGCTTAGATTGGGACCCTCAGACCATGTGTGTGTGACTTGTTAAAGACATGTTCCCAGAAGGAGGAGGCCCAGTCAAAAGCCGTTTCAGGTGAGGCCAGCTTCAGCTTGATTCCAGGAGCCCAGAAGGCTCCACAGTTCTGCATGTGCGAGTCATTCCTGTGCTGAGATGGCAGTGGTAACTTCCAGGTAAGAAGCCTGGGGGCTCTGGGCCGCGCTTAGGGGAGACCGCAGGTGGGAGCCATTAGCGGAGCACCTGCAGCTGCTGGGGGATGGGCAAAGCCAGACAAACTCCTCAAAGGGATCCCAGGAGACCTGGGTGAGGCTCCAATGGCACCTGGTGCAATTTGATTAATCACGTATATGATAATGCTGAGCGGTAATTCTTAGTGTGGCTGGGGCTGGAGTGGCACAGAGCTAGGCAGGAGGCAGGCCTGTGAGCAGACCCCTTCTTGCTCTAAGCGACTCAGATCCCTAGAGTGAATAAGCTGGAAAGGAGCAAAAAGGCATGCCCACTCACAGGCAGACTTCACTTGGTTCTGTCTTGATAATGACCACTGCAACCTTAATACAGGTGAATGGACTATTTTATCACTGATTGAAAAATGAGTTTATACATGTGAAATAGATGGGCACCTCACAGGTATGCCTTGACTGTTCACTGAATTCACTTCTGAATAGTCCTTGTAAGGCAGGCAAGCACAGGGAAGGAGCTTAGCGACCTGGGGCACTGCTGGGCACAGGCAGTAAGCACAGCCCTTTCCTCACAATGCATGCAGCAGTCTATCAGCAACCTGGGATCCCCTCCCCCAACCACCTGCATCAAGATGTATGTATGCCCCATTTCAATAAGCATCCCCTGGCAATGCCCCATGTCTATTCAAACACGTTCCAGGATATATCTGAGATCAGGTGACAGGGACCTAGTCTGGCCTGGCTGCTTTTGGAGTATGCACAGTAAGACAAACTAAATCTCCTGAGTGATCTTTAAAGGGAGAAACTCTTATTTAACTTTTTTTTTTTTTTTTTTTGCCTATTCACTCATATGCCTATACATATGAGTAAAGTCAGGCGCATCATGGGAAGGGAAACACACAATTAAAAAAAAAACGGCTAGATGACTTATGTCTGTCAATCAAAATAGAGAACTAAGCCAAGTGTGATAGTGCACGCCTTTAATCCCAGCACTAGGGAGGCAGAGGTAGGAAGATCACTGTGAGTTCAAGGCCAGCCTCATACTACATAGTGAATTTCAAGTCAGCCTGGGCTACAGTGAGACCCTACCTTGAGTCCCCTCCAAATAGAAAACTACCCCAACTTTGCCCCTTAGCAATGGATCCCTCTGTCCTTCTTGTGGATTCCTTGAAGAGAAGACCCACACAATAAATAACCTGGGCTCCTTGAGTGCTCCGTCACTCAGCCCTCTGCCTCTCTTAGCAGTGCATTAAAGACTCGGCTTTATGTTGTGTTCTTCATAAAACTTCTTGCTTCCTTCGTGTGTGTGTGTGTGTGTCCCCTTTCCAATTCTTTTTTTTTTTTTTTTCAAGGTAGGGTCTCACTCTAGCCTAGGCTGACCTGGAATTCACTATGGAGTCTCAGGGTGGCCTTGAACTCACAGCGATCCTCCTACCTCTGCTTCCCAAGTGCTGGGATTAACGGTGTGTGCCACCACGCCTGGCTGTTCCAATTCTTTAAACAAGAGCCTGGAAGCACCCAGAGACCACTGGTAACAATTGCATGATCCTTATTCTTCAAAAGCTCACCCTCATTAGAGCAGTGATTACATTAATAACTGCAAAAAGAAGGATGCAGTAGTGGGTGCTAAATGCTATTGCTATTTCTCGCAATAATCTTTTGAAGTGGAACATACTAGCTTCCACTTTACAGAGAGGAAACGGAGGCACACAGCAGTGAGGCCACACAGCTCCGTGAGCTACAGCGCTGGGCCTATTTTTGCCTTGTTCACAGCCACAGTTCTGGTTCGTTTCCTGTGTCTGAGGGTGGCTGGTTTGAGGGCATGGAGGAGAGGAGGCTGAGTTCTCAAGGTGCCTTCTACGTTAAGCTCGCACGCCTGTGTGTGTGTGTGTGTGTGTGTGTGTGTGTTGCTGCTTCCCTGTGCCTCTGTGCTCTGGAGTAGGGTGGGGTCACGTGGGGAGCATCATAACTTCTCTAAGGATTTATGGCTGATCCTTGGTAACAGCCAAAGAAGGCTGGTGAGAGGGAGCTCAGCACGAGACACTGAGTGGCATCAGGAGCCAGCAGAGGTCTCTGGGACACCGGTGCACACGTTACACTTGGCCTATTGCAGAGCTCCAGAGAAGCTCTCGAGTGACAGCCGAAAGCCGAAAGCCAAGGGTCAGGCAGAACCACACTAGTCTAGGGGGACAGGGTCATGGCTGGTCAATGGACTGCTCCTTCAAAACCAGCAAATTTCAGATTGGTAGAGTTTTCCCTCTCTCGCTCTCTCTTTTAAGAGGCAGGGCCCAGGCTGGTCTCAAACTCCTGGTGATCGTCCTACCTCTGCCTCCTGAGTGCTGGCATTAAAGGGGTGCGCCATCACACCCGCCCAGTCCTTTTTACTCTTATTATGTATGTGGATGTAACTGTATGTATATGATATATGTGTGTGTGTGTGTACACGGCCATGCTCATAACGTGATATACATATGGAAGGTCTGAGGACAACTCGGGGGTACTTGTCCTCTCTTTCCACTTTCCTTGAGACAGGGTCTGCTTTGCTGGGTTTCGTTTTGTTTTTGTTGCTGTGTGTAAGCCAGTCTAGCTGGCCTGTGAGCTTCCAGATTCTCTTGGGTCCACCTCCCATTGCTGCAGGTATGTTGATCACACACATGTGCCACTTTGTGTCTGGTTTTGTGTAGGTGATGGGGAATTGAACTCAAGCTGACAGGCTTGCAAGCAAAAACCTTTAACCACTTCCCTAGCCCTCTAATGCGATTTATTATCTCAATCAAATTCACTTAAAAAAAAACCCACTCCTCTGAGCTAAGTGAGCGTGTCAAATATAGACACAAATATGTGGCTAGTGGGAAGCATGACATTTAGCTTGTATAGTACACTGGAAAATAAAACCAGCAACCCATAATATCAGACAGGCAGGAGAGACAGGCCAGCCCTCAAAGATGCATTTAACTGTGTTCACACATATGTGCATGTGTGAAATTCTCTAGAAAAAAAAAAAATGTCTGTCATCAGTGCCAGACAGCAGTGGGAGTGGCATGTTGGGATATTGCGCTGTCCCAGGGATGAGGTGAGCCTGTGAACTTTCTCCTGCTGCCTACCTTACTCAGACTACTTGGAATTTCAACTGAACTGGCTTTATGAGGTTTTCTTTTTGTTGGCTGGGGTAAGATTGTGACAGTGGGCAATACCTGAGTCTTAGTAGAGATAATTTGAAAATTTCACATAACAACTTTAAGAGTTATGCTGGCTAAGGCTGGATTCCTCTTGACCAGCAACAAAGCACGCGGGTGCAGAACTCTGTGCTGAGGCATGCAGTTCTCCTCGCTCTCTTGATGAGGTCACTGTGGGGCAAAGAGCTGGCAAAGGTGAAGGGTCTGAACTTAGCGGATGGCCTCTGGGACAGATGTTGCTCTGAGAAACCAGACCCACAGCTGGTTATGAGAGGCTGGCCGAGGGCGAAGGACGGATCTATGGTCTGGAGTGTACAGGTCAGCCCCCTTCCAGCTAGGAAGGCTTCTGTTCCGAACCTACCCACGGGAGTGAGGGGGAAATCACAGGAAACTGCTTAGCAAGAACAGAATCTTCTTTTCAAGATATACCAGGAGCCTCCTGCTATGTCCCTTTGGGAAGCTGCTCCTGGAAGCCACATGGCATGCACAGCCTGAGAAACGTGGGGACAGCTCTGTATGTGTCACACTGTTATCTGATGTAAAAGGAGATGCTGTCAATTTAGTTTAGTAGATGCTACAAACTAAATTTGATGACTTCTAAAAGATTAATTGGGGCTAGGAAGACAACTCAGTTGGCAAAGTGCTCACCAGGTGTAGTGGCATGGGCTGGTGAGGCAGAGACAGGCATATCCCCTGGGCTCACTGCTCTGCCTGTTTACATTACTTGGTGAGCTCCAGGTCAGGGGACAGTACTTGAGGAATAACAACCGAGGCTGTACTCTGGCCTCCTCATGCACACACATTCTATACACACTAAAAAAGAAAAAAGAAAAAAAGAGTAATCTGAATGCTCTGCCAAAGGGGGTATCGTGGAATGAGCAATGTTATTTCAGTCTCAGATACTGAGTACATTTATCCACTTGGAGGTTGTTCTGAAAGTCTGGCTTTGGTTTTCATCTGCTTGCTTGGCAAATGTCTCCAGGTATGTTTTGAAGGGCTGTTGTGGTGGATTGATTCAGGTGTCCCCCATAAACTTAGGTGTTCTGAATACTAGGTTCCCAGCTGATGGAGATTTGGCAATGAACAGCACCTGGAGGCAGTGTATTATTGGGCGTGAGCTTATGGGTGTTATAGCCAGTTTCCCCTTGCCTTTGTTTGGCACACTCTCCTGCCCACCCTCTGCTCATGCCATCATTTTCCATTGCTACCAAGGAGCTTCCCCCTTGAGCCCATAAGCCAAAATAAACCTCTTCCTCCCCCACCACAGCTGCTCTTGGTCGGGTGATTTCTGCCAGCAATGTGAACCTGACTGCAACAGCTGTCAGGCCCAGTCAATGAACCTAGTGCATCTTTGTAAGGAAAACCAAGTTCAAAGAGTCTATTGAGCCCTGCAGTTCTGAACAGTGATTTGCACATGGCACAGGAATGTACTCACAGGGACATGTCGATTACTGATCTCTTACATTTGCTTACTGAACTCCAAGAACATGGCAAGTGGTGTTTTGGTCTTTACTCTCCTAAAGGAGCCATGGCCTTCCCTCCAGGGGACCTTGGATACTGCCAAGTAATGCTTCATTTATTTGTCCTTTAGCCCAGAAGACAGGGGTAAGGGTATCTTCAGGGCAGGACCATGCATTTCTCCTCTCTCCGCTCTGCACACCCGGCACAGGGTCTGCTATAGTGCAATGAAATATCCTAACACTGTAATGAAAATGTGGCACATTTATACAATGGAATTCTACTCAGCGGTAAAGAAAAATGAAGTTATGAAATTTGCAGAAAAATGGATGGACCTGGAAAGGATTATACTAAGTGAGGTAACCCAGGCCCAGAAAGCCAAGTGCCACATGTTCTCTCTCATATGTGGATCCTAGCTGATCCTAGCTGCAGATGATTGGGCTTCTGCGTGAGAAGGAAAATACTTAGTAGCAGAGGCCAGTAAGTTAAAAAGGAGACATAAAGGGAAGAGAAAGGAAGGGAGGAGGGTACTTAATAGGTTGATATTATATATATGTAAGTACAATGATTGAGATGGGAGGTAATATGATGGAGAATGGAATTTCAAAGGGGAAAGTATCAGGGGGGAGGGAGGGAATTACCATGGGATATTTTTTTTATAATCATGGAAAATGTTAATAAAAATTTAAAAATTAAAAAAAGCAATATCCTAACACTGGATCAAATAATCAACTAAACACATAAATATAGGGCCACAAACTCTCTCTGTCTCTCTGTGTATATAGTCCCAAGTGATTCTGAAGGTTGCTGCCTGGCAATCACCCAGAGGCTTACTAGAAAAATGAATTTCTGGGCCTTACTAAAAGACCAGTAGATGACCAGGTCTAGAGTATAGCACCTGAATTTCAACAAAGCTCCCTGGGAGCGTCTCAAGCATTCTAGACATTCAGAAATCAGGGCTGAGGTGCATGCCAAATCTCTATACCCTTTAGAAGTGGATCCTAAGTGCTCTCTGAGCATTTTAGACCTCCATGGACAATTCTTCCCCAAGTTTCCCACTCATGTTGGCAGAAGAAGCGTTCTAGGTGAAGGAGCATCATGGGATTTCTGTGCCATGCAAATCCTCCAAAGCCAGAGGTGCACCGCCCCCCCAGCAGAGACACTGATGTCCATTTCTGTGGGCTCTGGAGGAGCTGGTGGGCATGAGGGCTTCCAAGCAGATGTAACGAAGCTGGGCCCCAAGCTAAGCTGGATGTCCTTCCTGGGATTCATAAAAGAAATTTCTTCATCAACATGCCAGCCAGGAAGCCCGGGCCACACTTCCAGCAGAGTGCACACACTGAATCAACTGGAACTGAGTCATGGATATAATTAATTTAATGCATTTAAACGATTTTCCGTATAGTAAACATACGGAATGAGGGTGACCAAGAATAAAGTGTCTGCCTGAGAGTGGAAAAATGGAGACCGTGTGTGCACATAATGAAAACCCTATAGCAAATGGAAAATGCTCTAATTTATTTTCACCATCCTGTTCCGTTCCTCCCTAACTCTCTATTGATAGGCTGAACTTGGCCTTCTGTGGTCTCCTTAGGCCATAGACGCATTTCTTATTGTGTCAGAAGACACACTGTTTTTGGCGATTGGAAGACAATTTTAATGAAACCTGTCTGCAACCCAATGCCAGGTGCATATTAATATATGACAAAGGGAACAAGTGGGAGATAAAACAAAGTACCAAATGGTTTCACTTTGCAGCCTTTCTCAATAAAAGGGGACTCTCACAGAGAGAAGGGCACTGGGAGAGAAGGGGGGGCTGGATAGAGGGGTTGCTGTATAGACGGGTTGTCTAGCATCTTGGCTCTGCTAAATCTCATTGCTGGGGGACTGTGACTGAGTCATTTCCCCCCCCACCCTAGATCTCAGAATTTCACCTGCAATATGAGAGCCTTGGATTTGAGGACCTTTAAGACTGCATTCAGGTCTGACATTTGCTGAATTATGAGTCACAGACTGGAGCAGGCATCAAGGAATTTCCCATTGAAAAGAAATTCATCTTCAAGCCCTGGAAAGCATTTTAGGCAGTCTTAGCTAATTGCTCATCAAGTAGCGATTATTTGGTTTAGTTGAAAGAGTGCTCTTAGAAGGGTTATAAATGATCTTCCTGGAAGCTGCGCAAAGGCTCCGAGGCAAAGTGCTGAGTTCTGGGATTGGGGAAAACAGTGGAACGCTTCTGAGCTTCT
Organism: Jaculus jaculus; assembly: GCF_020740685.1. NCBI lineage: Eukaryota > Metazoa > Chordata > Mammalia > Rodentia > Dipodidae > Jaculus > Jaculus jaculus. Next base: position 109,115,248 of record NC_059102.1, read on the forward strand.
GCAGCCCTCCATCATCAGGGTAGCGTGAACTCATTCTCCTAACAAGGAGCAAACCCAGAAATAAGCGTGCCCACGGCTCGAAGCAATTCTGTCCCCTGCTACCCCGCTCTGAGTGTGATGAGTTGGCGCTGCGAGGGGACTGAGGGAGGGGCTGCGGGGAGAGGGCTGGACAGGCTGGGTCGGGGCTCCTCTGCTAACCGAGATGCTACTCTTCAAAGTGTTTATTTCCCCTCTAATTTTTATGAGACAGGCTCTCTCTATGTAGCTCAGGCTGGCCTTGAACTCATTACGCTCCTATCTCTGCCCCCTAAATCCTGGGATTATAGGCATATGCCATCACATTGACTCTGTATGTATGTGTATCCAGTGTGCATGCATGTGTGTATTCACATGTGTGTGGGTGCACATGTGTGCAGGTGCCCATGCACGTGTCTGCCCATGCTTGTGAAGGTCAGAAGATAACCTTGGGTGGCATCCTCAGGCAAGCCATCCATTCCTTTTTGAGGCAAGGTCTCTCATTGGGCTTGAGCTCTTCCACTGGGCTAGATCATCTGGCCAGTGGCCCCAGGGATCTGCTGGACTCTGCTGCCCTGGTTTAAATCAGTTTTATATACTTGGCTCTGGGTGGGATTTTATAACAAGGGGTTCTGAGGATAAAGACATTTTAAACTATAGTTGAGGAAAGATGCTATGTTTCTAGCCTGGATCCAGGCTGTGCTATAAAAATGTACTTGGCCAATAATCACACAGAATCTTTACGTCTGAATGTGGGAGTGGATGTCTGTGTTTAGGTCTCTCTACCCAGGAATGTTGGAAACCAACTTCTCTTTTAGCAAGCCTCAGAGCTTCCCACCAGCCAGAGCAATGATGCTCAGACCTAGCATGCACTAGAATCACTGGAGGGGTGTGAAGGAGCTAGATGCCTGGGCCCCATCCCCAGAGCCCGATTCAGTGGGTCTGAGCCCAAGAACATGACTTTCTAAAAAGCTCCTGGGTGATACCAACCACATTCAGTAGTTGTTCTGTAAGAATTAGGCCGGCCTCTTTAACTTGTCCCTTCAGAGGTAGGCCCCAATTTCATCTTCCCAGCCCCATCATCCAGTTCAGGTGACTGTATACTCTCTTGTCCCCACCCCACACTTCCAGCATGCGCCATCTGATCAGGCCACCAGCTATCTGTGCACATACGGCACCTACCACCACTCAAGGCAAGGCTCCAATGCCAGTCCTTCCGAGAAGCCTTCCCTGGCTTTTCCACAGAGGTTGCAGCCATGCCTTCAGGCTGGTGGAAACACCTCCCGGTTCTGACCACGCTTAACCTTTCAATTTCAGTTTTGTTCAGGTTTCATCCCCATATCTGGGCCACAGGGTCCAAGACAAAGAGCCTGTCTTAGATGACATTCGCACCACTGTGTACACGTGAAGCTCCTGTGTTGACGAACCCACCACACCACTAGCATCCTGAACACACCCTCCAATCCTGAGTGAACTCCCTAAATATCTCCTCATATCTGTTTTTCTTTGTGTATGTATTCATGTGTGTGTGTATGTGCATATATAGAGGCCAGAGGTCTTTCTCAGATGTCTTTCTCCATTGCTCCCCTCCTTCTATTTTGAGACTCACTGATTTGAGAGGCTAGCCAACAAATCTCAGGGATCCTCTTATCTCTGCCTCCCCAGTGCTGTTATTACAGGGGATGCTACCACACCCAGCTTTTCATGTGGGCATTAGGGAAGCACTTTACTCACCAAGTCATTTCCCCAGCCCCCCTGATACCCCAGAACAGTCTGGTGTTCTAAATGGCTGAGAATTCAGAAGAGCACCCAGTCACCCATCCTTCAGGCACACTTCCTTTATTTGTTTGGAAGAAGGTCTGTGGCATATACAGCACCACGAGACACAGAGCCATTTCCATGCCAAGAACGCAGTGACTGGCAGCTATGAAGGCCTAGACCCAGGTTCCAATGCAGGGCTGCCTGACTAGCTGTCTAAAGCTCCATGTTCTAGGCTCTTCAATTTAAAAAAAAAAAAAAAACAAAACTCTAACAATAAAGTTAAATATTTTTTAAAAATTTATTTGAGAGAGAAAAAGGGAGAGAGAGAATGGGCATGCCAGGGCCTCTAGCCACTGCAAACAAACTCCAGATGCATGTTCCACCTTGTGCATCTGGCTTACATGGGTCCTGGAGAACTGAACTTGGGTCCTTTGGCTTTGCAGGCAAGCGCCTTAACCACTAAGTTATCTTTCCAGCCCCTTTTAAACTTTTTTAAACTGACAACTTCCATAATTATAGAAAATAAACCATGACAATTCCCTTACCTCCCCCACTATACCCTTCACAAATTTACTCTTCATCATATCTATTTCCCTCTCAATTAGCCTTTTTTTTTTTTTTGATGTCATCATCTTTTCCTCCTGTTATGAGGGTCCTCTGTAGGTAGTACCAAGTGTTGTGAGGTCATGGATATCGAGGCTAAATTTGTGTTTGAATGATTGCATTGTAAGCAGTCCTATCCTTCCTTTGGCTTTTTCTTTCCACCACCTCTTTCACAATGGACCCTGAAGGCTCCTCATCTTTAATGTGAACAATAATAGCATCTGCTTCCTATGGGTGGCACAAAAATGTAAGGAGACCAGGAGCTGGCATTGTCCTGGGTGCTATCACCGGACGTACATGCTTCAATCTACTTAAACCACCTAGCCCTGTGTGTAGGGCTAGCATGGAATCCCTGGATAAACATTCAGGAAAATATTAACCATGATCTGTGCTAGTCTTCCCAGCCTGCATGCAAGACATATGTTATTATCTGTATTTCCCCAGTGAAAAACTTGAGGATCTGATCAGGGAGCCCTCACAATAGCAAGTAGATATAGATATAGAGATAGAGATAGAGGTAGAGATAGAGATAGAGCTATATATTTTAGTTTATCAAGATAGCATCTCACTCTAGCCTAGGCTGACATGGAATTCACTATGGAGTCTCAGGGTGACCTCAAACTCTCATGGCGATCCTACTACCTCTGCCTCCTGAGTGCTGGGATTAAAGGCGTGCGCCACCACACCCGGCTAGGTTGGTTTTTCAAGGTAAGGTCTTGCTCTGGCCTAGGCTGACATGGAATTCACTATGTAGTCTCAGGGTGGCCTGGAACTCACTGCAATCCTCTTACCTCTGCCTCCCGAGTGCTGGGATTAAAGGCGTGCACCACCATGCCTGACTTTACTTTTAATTTTAAGACAGGGTTTCACTGAATTGTCCAAGTTGTACTTGAACTCATAAACCTTAACAGCCTCCTGCCTTTGCCTCCCAAGTAGCTTGGCCTGTACCAACCACCAAGCCTGGCACAATGGATAATCTTTGTATCTCTTTTGTAAGGGAAGTGTTTCCATTTTGTGAGTGAAACAAGGTAACTTGTAAATGAAATTCCAGGATTTGAACCTGACTTTGTCCAGAGCTTCTGTGAGCTCCCACCCCCGTGGGTGATAAAGTGCATTTGCCCCCTGCACTTTCAGTCCACATCCTTCCTTAACTGAGAGTCATCGAGATTCGTTAACCCAGCATGTCAGAGCGCGCACACTCCCGTCCTTCCCTTCCCTCCTTCCAACCATCTCACCATCCTGCAGTGCAGGGGAAGTTCCTTCAGTGGCTTCATAGAACAGATCATGTATCAGGAGGTGCATAGCAGCCCCTCTTTTGCGTGCATGACCCCCAAGGGCACAAAGAAACATAGCTTAGCGGCGTAGGACTCACCGTGACTCCGAAGAAGTTGGTCTCATTCATGGCGTTGAGGATGATCTTGCCCAGCGTGTGGTCCGTGTAGTTAAAGTCCTGGATCCGCTGGTGCCGGCTGCTGGCATGCAGTGTCTCCATGGCTCTCTGCAGAGTCTTGGCAATGACCCAGATGCCATCGTAGGCATACCCATGGAATTTGCTGGGTCCCACGCCTGACCGCTTGCTGTTGTATTCTCTCTCGTACTGCTGCGGAGTCTGGAAAAGGGAGAGGATGGAGGACACCAAGTTACAGCAGCGTCATCGGGCACACTGATACTCTTCAGTATCTACCTGCTGAGTACATGGTATGGTCCTCGGCTCAGTGTCTATTCTGTCACTTCCTTCTACCACAGCCGCCTAAGGTGGGGACCATTACTACTCCTACTTTATATGGCTTGTCTTCAGTCACAGCGTTAGTGAGCGACAGCGCTAAGATGGAGCCCTGCCTTCCTGAAGAGACATGGCAGAGGACATAAGATACCCTATAAGCATTTGCCCTGCTCCCCACAGGCTCATGTGCTGGGACACTTGGGCACCAGCTGGTGGTTCTGCTTGGGGACGTTTTCATTTTTAGCAGTGAAGTGGGTCACTAGGGGCGGGCTGTACCGTTCTGCAGCCTGGCCTCCCTTCCTGTTCATTCTCTGCTTCTTGACTCCAGTGAGATGTGTCCAGCTGCGTTCCTGCTATTATGCCTTCTTCACCATAAATCTTCCCCTCCAAACCGTAAGGCAGATTAAACTCACTTTCTGCCATAAATTGTTTCTGGCTGGGTATTTGTTCACAGCGATGAGAAAGTGACTGATAGGAGGCCTGCAGCTGGCGAGCCATGGAGACCAGCCTAAGATGTTGAGAAATTCAAGCTGCATACCAGTCAACAAACTGTTTAGTGTGACATTTTCAGTTTCTCAATTAATGAATACACATTTCAAATGATCTGAAAGGCCCAGTTTGAATTTGGGATTGGGGAATTCCTCAGAGCCTCAGGCCTGATGTTGCACAAGAACTGCCCTTGCCGGGTGAATCCAGTTTCCTTTCTCTCCTTCTTCCCAGTGGTGCCAGCCTTTAGCCCCTCCAGGCTCATTCTTCACCTCCCCAGACCCCCAGTCTCAGGGGCCATCAGATCACCCTAGAGACACAGGCCACTAAGACCTGGAGCCAAGCAAAGACAGAGGTCGGCTCTGGATATAGCCCTAGGACATAGACAAGAAACTAAGGATGGTCTAGAATCCAGAAGATTCTGGATAGGCCTATCCCATACACCATGACCTTGTGGATTCTGGACCCTGTGAGGCCTGGACAAGATACTTTTGGAGATGTGCCCCAGGGCAGGTCTCATGTTCCCAAGAGACACTAGTCATGTCTGTGAATTAACTCCACCTTAGGAAACAGAATTTTTTTTTCTCCCTTTGAGCTGAGTTTTTTTTTGTATGTGGATATGTTTAGTCTGCATGCATGCATGATGTGTATTTGAATGTGTGTGGCCCATGTGTGTGCAGTGTGCATGTGTGTGGAGGCCATTGCGTGCCTTCCTCACTCGCTCTCCACTGCGCTCGCGGAGGCAGAGTCTCTCACTGCACCCAGAGCTCCTAGACCCACGAGTCTACCTGTTAGTCTCCACTGGCCTTGCTGATCCCGTCTGCTTCATGCTTGTGTAGCAAACGCTTGACCCACATGGGCCATGTCCTCAGCGCCTGAGCTGAATTTTATGGAGGAATTTCATTGGTGATATTAACATATCGATTATACACAGTGCAGAAATCATCTTTTCACCCTGGTGCCAGAGTTCTCCGTACCAAATGATGCCACCAGGAAATCCCATGATCTTCTGTCCCTTCCTAGGCCTTTCTCACATCCCATCCAACCTCCTTGGCTAGAAATACCATCAGAACTTCATGTACAGGAAACCCTCCTTGATGACCAGCCCCACAGAATCACCATAGATTCCTAGTCTTAGAGGTGATCACATCATCCCCATCATGTATAGCCCAAGACGCAGAGAGATGCAGAGATGTGTACAAGGCCACCCAGCTACATGTGTGCGCAGCCAGATGAATCAAGCTATCGAGCTCTGTTTTGCCTTTGACCTTTCGGGCGTCATTGCTCCTTGAAAACCAGCACAACTGTTCCTAGTGAGCAGACAGGGACTCTGGAGCTAGGTCCTCAAAGGCAGCGATGAGGGGAGGGCTACCCGGCCAGAGCCCACGCTGATAAGAAGCAGGGGCTCTTTCAGGGCCACCCAGAGAGGTGCCTCCAGCTATGGCCCCCACGGGAGGTGCATCTGTCTGTGCAAATGGAGTATGGAGTATGTCCAGCAATGAGTCACTGCCTTCCTTCTTGTCGAAAGCCCCCCTGGAGGTGAGGTTGTCCCCCACCCTGCCACTCATCTCTGGTCATTACAACTATTTGTCAAAACCCAGGGTAACTGTCTTCAGCTCGCAGAGGACCACGCCTCTGGGCCAGCTCAGCATCTCCATCTGAATCCCAGGTAAATCTTTGCATCTCAATGTGTCCCAACAACTGCGCTGCCTCACCCAGTTGGAGGCATGCCTTCCTTAAGCCTTTTGCTATTTATATGGGAGCTGGGAACTCAAACGTAGATGGTCTCAGCCCTTCTCAGGCAAGCACCCTCTCCCCAGGTCCAGATCGTTTAATTTTAAAAGCCACTGACAATATGCTAAAAAATTCTTTTTTAAAAAAGAATGAATTTGCATTTTTCTAATAGAGTAAGCTCCTTTCAAATATTGACCAAAACTTGTTTACTTCTTGAGTAAATTTCCTTTGTATACCACAACGCCTTTTACTAGTTTGTTTTAAAGAATCCTGCTATTTTTTCCATCTCTTTCTTCTTTTTTTACAACTTGGCTATATTTTCTTTGATATTTAATTATTTATCTAATTTACTGTGCTAAGGATTGAACCCAGGGCTTCATACATACTGGGCAAGTATTCTATGATTGAGCTACAGTCCAGCCCTGATATTTACTTTTTATTTTGGGATAGGATCTTGCCAAGCTGTGTAGATTGGTCTTGAACTAAAAAGCCTCCTGCCCCAGCCTCATGAGTAGCTGGGATCATAGGCCTGGAGCATCATGCCCAACTTCCTTGACTTTAAAGTGTGATTTGAGCCAGGCGTGGTGGCGCACACCTTTAATCCCAGCACTCGGGAGGCAGAGGCAGGAGGATTGCAGTAAGTTCGAGGCCACCCTGAGACTACATAGTGAATTCCAGGTCAGCCTGAGCCAGAGTGAGACCCTACCTTGAAAAAACAAACAAACAAAAAACAGTGTGATTTGAGTTTATATATTACAAGTCATTTCTCTAATCAATTACTTTAAGCATGAAAGGAATGGGGCCCCCTGACTTCTGTCTTTTGGATTTTGCTCCGCATGTTTTCTGCACACAAAGGCATGCCATGGTGAGGTGTCTGCGTTAGTCAGCCTTCTGTGTCTGGGACAATATACCTGGGCCTATCACCTTCAATAGAGAAAAGGTTTCTTTCGTTGTGGAAGTTCTAGTCCTTGTCCCTTGTTTTGTCAGCACCTTGTGGTAGGAATGTGTTGTGTAGCAGGCAGGTTCACAGTCAGGGTTCCACTGCCCCACAACTCCTTTCCAGCCATGTCCCCAGTGACCTAAGGGCCTTGCACTAGACCCCAGTCCCCCAGAGGCACCACCACTCCTTAACAGCACCATTCTGGGGACCAACCCTCTAATACATGTCCTTTAAAGAACACTGGTCCAAAGCACAGCAGTGTCCATCTTGAATTCCATTTGCTCAACCTCCTGGTCCATTCCGATGACATTTCTAGACACTTCTCAACCAAATCATGTTCCCAAAACAACTTCCAAAAATGTTGGTGATCTTCTAAAAGCAGGATGTTGTCATGGTTTGGATGAAAAATGTCCACCACAGGCTCATGTGTTTGAATTGGTTCTCAGCTGGTGGTGCTGTCTTGGAAACTTGTGTTAACGTTAGGAGGTGGAGTCTAGCTGGAGAAAGTGGGTGGTTGGGGGTGGGATTTGAGGGTTAAGGATCCACTCACTTCCTGTCCAAGTCTCTGTTTCCTGGTCAGCCATGAAGATGTGAGCAACCCAGACTACAAGCTCCCACCCCACCACGACTGCAAGTTGCTCCTGCTGTCTTCCCTGCCCTAAGGTACTGCAACCTCTTAAATTGTGAGACAAGAGAGCCTTCCTCCATTCAGCTGCTTCTTGTCAGGTATTTGGACGCAGCAATGAAAAGAGTAACTAAGGCAAGAATGGACACCTGTGGTGAATATGTCCAAAAAGGTCCCAAGAGCAGTAACTTGGGGCATCTTTTATTTTTATTTTTAAATATTTTATTTTTATTTATTTACTTGAGAGAGAGAGAGAGAGAGAGAGAGAGAATGGGTGTACAAATGAACTCCAGACACATGTGCCACCATGTGCATCTGGCTTATATGGGTCCTAGAGAATTGAACCTGGGTCCTTTTACTTTCCTGGCAAGAGCCTTAACTGCTAAGCCATCTCTCCAACCCTTGTGGCATCTCATCTTTTTTAGCTTTCTTGATACGATGTGTTTCTGTGTGAGTGAGCACATGCACACATATGTGTAGGAGGCCATAGGGGACCAAGATCATGTTGCTTATTTACATGTGGCCTTGGGACAACACAGGCCCCTGTATTGCTTTCCACAGGTGTCATTTAGAAATCTATATTTGTTTGCATGTGTATGTGTATGGAATGCACAAATGTTCATATGTATGTGGACATGTGTGTATGCACGTGTGTGGAGGCCAGAGGTAGATGTTGGGTGTCTTCTTCAATCCCTCTCTACCTTACCTTTGAGACAGGATCTTTCATTAAACCTGGAGCTCACTGATTCTGCTAGTTTTGAGGGGGGGCATAGCTTGGGTGACAGGACCCCTGAAGGTAAAAAAGGCAGGAATGTCTGCACTTGCTAGAAATTAAAGAGGATCTGAGTTTTTATACCTTGCCTAGTTCCTTAGACCTGTTTCTCCACAAACAACTAGTACCCCTCTTGGGAGGGAGGTCTTTTATAGGATTTAAACATTGTGGTTGGTCAAGTTCAGTCCCTGGAACTTGGTGTCAGAGCTATCCTCTTCCTGAGGCAGCCCCTAGTCCTAACCAACCAGCTGTCCCTCTGGCTCATCTGAGCTGGAAGACAGCCCACTACTATGAGGTTATAAATACCTTCGCAAGGGGAGGGCAGGCTCTCTGACCACGTAGTGATTTCCAGCTGTAGGTGAGTTTTTCCCTATGCACGTGCCCAGCTGGGAGGGCACCTTAGCCCTACTCTCCACATGGGCTTCTTTACCTGCCCCAGATCACCATGTGGCAGGAGCTCCTTGAACTTTCTCTTTTCTTTCTGCAGTTTTTTAAAAAATTTTTACAGAGAGACAGAAAGAGAGTGAGCGAAAGAGACAGAATTGGCATGCCAGGGCCTCAGCCACAGCAATTGAACTCCAGACGCCTAGTGGGCATGTATGACCTTGTTCTTGCCTCACTTTGTACATCTGGCTTATGTGGGATCTGGAGAGTTGAACATGGGTTCTTGGGCTTGGCAGGCAAGTGCCTTAACTGCTAAGACATCTCTCCAGCCCTTTCTGCAGTCTTTTTTTTTTTACCCCCAGGTCATCCATGGGGGCTCTCTAGCCACGTGGGTGCCCTTCCTTGGCTCTGTACATCCCTCAATAAATATAATTTAATAATTATCCTTCTCAGTCTTCTTTTCTTATGTTTCATTTATTTATTTATTTGAGAAAGACAGACAGATAAAGAGAGTGAGTGAGAGAGAGAGAGATTGTGGGCGCCAGGGCTTCCAGCTACTGCAAACAAACTCCATATGCATGTGTCCTCTTGTGCATCTGGCTTACGTGGGTACTGGAGAATCAAACTGGGATCCTTTGGCTTTGTAGGCAAATGCATTAACTGCAAGACCATCTCTCCATCCCTCAGTCTTCTTTTTTTAAACTTTCTTTTTTTTAGAGAGAGAGAGAGAGAATTGGTACTCCAGGGCCTCAGCTACTGCAATTGAACTCCAGATGCTTGTGCCACCTAGTAGGCATCTGTGACCTCGCTCCTTCCTCACCTTTGTATGTCTGGCTTAGTGTGGGATCTGGAGAGTAGAACATGGGTCCTTAGTCATCACAAGCAAGAGCCTTAATGGCTAAACCATCTATCCAGCCCTCAGTCTTCTCTTTTTTTTTTTTAAAAATTATTTTATTTTTTATCTTTTCACAATTTTTATTAACATTTTCCATGATTATAAAATATATCCCATGGTAATTCCCTCCACCCCCCCATACTTTCCCCTTTGAAATTCCATTCTCCACCATATTACCTCCCCATCTCAATCATTCTACTTACATATATACAATACCAACCTATTAAGTACCCTCCTCCCTTCCTTTTTCTTCCCTTTATCAGTCTTCTTTTTTATTCAGTTCTTTGATTAAAATTAGAAATGGACCTAGGGTCTGAGGTTCGATATCTTTTTCTGGACCCTTAGCATCCTAGTATAATTTAGCTGGACAGCAAGCCCTAGGGATCCCCAGTGCTGAGAATACGGGTCCCCGCCACCATGCTTAGCATTTTCATGGGTGCTGGAGATCTGAACTCAGGTTGTCACACTTGCCCAGTAAGTACTGTCCTGACTGAGCCATCGCCCCAGCCATAAATCTATTTATTTTTCTTCTTCCCCTGGGACAAGGAGCAAGAACAGGAGTAGGGCCAAAAGTGTAAGAAGTGAGGTTGTTTACCACATTCCTATGAGCAGGTGTAGCCAAGCTGAAAGGTGACCTCATTATCACTCTTTGCTCCTGTTTCACATCCTAGGCTATTTATCACTGCTCCCAGGTGATGCCAGCAACATTCTCCCATGGGCCAAACAATGACAGCAAGAAGAAATGCTCTCACAATTGTCAGAGAAGGAGTAGCTGTTCCTAATGCAGTCCTCCATTAATTAAGACAGGGGGATTTCTTCCACTGGAAAGCTGATGTTGGAGTCTAATTAATTGTTCATCCTGAAGTCATGTTGTCATGAGGTGCTAGAAGTTTGTGAGGAAATAACTTTATTTTTTTTAAATTAATTATTTATTTATTTGAGAGTGACAGACACAGAGAGAAAGACAGATAGAGGGAGAGAGAGAGAATGGGCGCGCCAGGGCTTCCAGCCTCTGCAAACGAACTCCAGACGCGTGCGCCCCCTTGTGCATCTGGCTAACGTGGGACCTGGGGAACCGAGCCTTGAACCGGGGTCCTTAGGCTTCACAGGCAAGCGCTTAACCGCTAAGCCATCTCTCCAGCCCGGAAATAACTTTATATAAATGGTCTTTCTTAGTTACAGTAAGCTTATGTGTATTTTTGAGAGGCAACTGTTAGAACTTGGAACAAATTATATATATACATATATGATATTTCATTTTATTTATTTATTTGAGAGAGAGAAAGAAGGAGGGAAGGAGGAAGGGAGAGAGAGAGAGAGAGAATGGGCACACCAGTGCCTCCAGCGACTCCAAACAAACTCCAGATGCATGTGCCCCCTTGTGCATCTGGCTTATGTGGGTCTAGAAAATTGAATGGGATCCTTTGGCTTTGCAGGCAAATGCCTTAACTGCTAAGCCATCTCTCAAGCCCACAAATATTTTTTTAAGTCAGAATTCCTTTATTAACATTAGCTATTCTTCAGTGGGAAACTCTATTTATTAACTTTTTTTGAATAGTCATTCTCTTTTAAATTTTATTTTATCTTATTTATTTCAGGGGGGGGTGTGGAGAGAATGGGCATACCATGGCAACATGTCTGCTCCTGCTCATGCCAAACCACTCCTCAGAGAGCCAAGGACAAGGGCAAACTTACCCCTTCCCCAAAGGCATTCTCCTATTCGGCTAAATAATCTCAGTTCAGACTCCCACTGTGACTGTGATGAAATGGCTTAAGTCAGAACCCTGAGAAAAGCAGAATCAAGTAGAAAAGTAGCTTTTCTAATATATCAGAAAGCAACCAGTGGCTGGACATATGCCTAGGAGCTTAGCATGCAGGAGACTGAGGCAAAAGGATAATGAATTTGAAGTCAGCCTGAGCAATACTGCAGAGACTCTGTCTCCATTAAGGAAGGAAGGAAGGAAAGAAAGGAAGGAAGGAAGGAAGGAAGGAAGGAAGGAAGGAAGGAAGGAAGGAAGGAAGGAAGGAAGAAAGGAAGAAAGGAAGAAAGGAAGAAAGGAAGAAAGGCAGGCAAGCAGGAGAGCAAGGATCAAAGGGTTGTCATTCTGTAGCGAAGAGAAATGTTTGAGACTGGCCTAACCTTCTTCCTGGGGCAATTGTTGGTTTGCATGCAGGAAGGCTCATGGTCAAAACAGCAAGCACTGGAATAGAGCTTGTAGCAGTCCTTCAGGGGAAACCAAAGGCTGCAGCTCAGAGCTACCGAGGTATCCAGATTTGAGGGTCAAGGAAGCATAGGAGGGGGAGTCTGGAGTGACAAGGGGCATTTCACCAGACATATTTAATAACTCAGCTGAGCAAAGCAAGAGACTGAACAGCAAAGCAAAAAGGATCAAGAAAACGATAGAATTGAAAAGATAAAAGTCGGAGTCCATTTCACTAATCACATCATGGTATCATTTGACAATCCTGAAGGGCTAACACTAGGAGTAAGGAGAAATTACAATAGACTAGGCTTTGCAGAAGCCAAAACCAGTTCTAGAGCTACTTTGATTCCTAAATGAACTAAAAATTCAACTGAAAAGAAATGGTCTCTAGAGAAACATAGCATTATCTGTAGATTTATAATTTTTTTTTTTTTTTGGTTTTTCGAGGTAGGGTCTCACTCTGGCTCAGGCTGACCTGGAATTCACTATGTAGTCTCAGCCTCTGCCTCCTGAGTACTGGGATTAAAGGTGTGCACCACCACGCCCAGCTTTGTAATTTTTTTGTATACAGTGCATTTAATTGAAATTTACCAAGTGTGCCAGGAGATAGAATCAAACAGTGTTTAAAATAAGGAAGGAAGAAAAGAAAAATATGTACTAGAAATAATACCATAGGTAATCCAATATGAGGTTAACTGATGTGGGAAGACCCACCCTAAATATGGCTGGTAACAGCCCATGGGCTGGGGCATCCTGAGCTGTATAAAAACAAGACAGCTGAGCACCAGTATTCATTGTTCACTGTTTCTTAGCTACAGACAAACCATAATAAGCTACTTCATGCTTGTGCCGTCATGCCTTCCCTTTCCCCCATGACGGACTACATCCTGTGGAACTGTAAACCAAAACAAACCCTCCTCCCTTAAGTTGCTTCTTGTTAGCTATTTGATTACAGCAATGAGAAAAGCAATTAATACAAGGGACTTCAAAAATAACAAGGCTTATATGTTCAAGTAAATAGATGAAAAGATATAGAATATCACCAGTGAATCAAAAACTGTGCGAGAATAATAATAAATGGAATAAAAAGATAAAAATGCAACCACCCAAATTAGAAACTCAATAGGTGTGTGCAACTAAATATTTAGACCTAGCAGAAAGTAAATGTGTGAAATGATGTTACTAATAGTTAATATTCAGACGAAAGGAGAATAAGACAGAGACTAGAAAATATATGGAACATGTTGGAAATAATTAACATATATATGATTCTTATTTTGGAGGATGAGCAAAAGAAGAACATATAGAAGCAATATATGGGAGGATGCAATTCTAGAATTTTCCCCACACCTTCCAGCCCACAGATTCATGAAGTCTTGTGAAGCTGTGAACTCCAATCAAGAAAAGCACACACACACACACAAAATCCCTCAGTATAAAATGGTTAAGACCAAAGCAAGGGTTGGAGAGATAGCTTAGTGGGTAAGCACTTGCCTGTGAAGCCTAAGGACCCCAGTTCCAGGCTCAGTTCCTCAGGACCCATGTTAATCAAATGCACAAGAGGGCGCACACATCTGGAGTTTGTTTTCAGTGGCTGGAGGCCCTGGCGCAGCCATTCTCTCTCTCTCTCTCTCTCTCTCTCTCTCTCTCTCTCTCTCTCTGCCTCTTTATCTGTTTGTCGCTCTCAAATAAAAATAAATAAGCTAGAAGTTACACCTTGCTAATATATCACTGAAAATTAAAGGTGAAATCGGGCTTGAGAGATGTCTTAGCGATTAAGCACTTGCCTGTGAAGCCTAAGGACCCCAGTTTGAGGTTTGATTCCCCAGGACCTGCATTAGCCACATTAGCCAGATGCACAAGGGGGCACACATGTCTGGAGTTCATTTGCAGTGGCTGGAGGCCCTTGTGTGCCTATTCTCTCTCTCTCTATCTGCCTCTTTCTGTCTATGTCTATCAAATATAAATAAATATTCACACAACCCCAACAGAGATAACTTTTATCCAGCAGACCCACAGGAAAAGAATGATCAAGGGGAGTTCTTCAGACCATGAAAATGGTCCTAAAGATAGCAGGAAAGCATGAGAAATAGTGGAAAGTGTATATTTATGAATATACACATTTGAAAAACACCAGCGGGGCCAAGAATGTCAAATGAAATCTTAAGGAAGAACAACAACAAAGATTAAGAACTTACACCAGGACTTCCAGGTAAACTGGTAGCATAGTAGCTATGCCAAAGCAGCCTAGGGGCAGAAAATGAGCAGAAAAACAGCAAAATACACTCTTCTACTGAGAAATGAAAGTATCTAAGGGGTTATCGAACACAGCAAAGAAACGGGAGAGACCCTGGACTTCTAGCAAACAGGAAGCACAAAAGCGGCTCCTGCTGCAGGCGGGCAGCCCTGATCCCAGTGCCTGCCTGGCCCAGTGCTGTGCAGAGCTGCAGGAGGAGAAGCCAGGTGAAGGGATCTTCCACTCTCATCATCCTTGTTGCAAAGTCAAGAAACTCAAAGGGGAAGACAGCGGGGACCAGACGAGCAGCTGCTGAAGATTACAGCCTGGACCAGCTAAGCAGATGTGGTACAACTCCAAGCACCCTGCACAGCCTCCCTTGCCCCATCCACCAGTGCCATGAACCACCAGACAACATGCCCAGCCCCCAGCCACACAGCGTCCAGCACAGCAAATCAGAACACCATAATCAGAGACCCAAGCAGCCTAAACAAGTGCACAGTGCAACAGAGAGGGATCAAGGTGGGCACTCAGTAATGGTGAGATTGGAAGCCATCCCCAAAGGTATCAGGGTTACACAAAGTCAGGTACATAGGCCTGCATTAGAAGTGCTAATCTCACTTTCCATGTCAGGGCAGGTTATGTTAGATTTGATTATTATATTATATTCTTTGTTGGCTTTACTACTCTCAAGTAGGCTGCATTTTAGTGTTGACCGTTGTTGCCTTTGATGTTTCCTGATTTATAGGGCCTTGTCTTTTCTTCTGTCATTATTGAGGGCAGGGTCTCACTTGGCCCGAGGATGACCTAAAAGCAATTTCAGACCAGAAATCTCATCCTCTCAGTTGACAGCATTAAGGGTGTGGGGCAACCTAAGGGAATTTGACTTTATTAGATTATCTGTTTTAATCCCCACTCTTACATAAATACTCTGTGCTGGTTTTGATTTAATGTGTATACTGCTCAGTTGAATTTTAGAATTTGATAATAATTTGCTCCACCCAGCATAGTAGAATACTTGAATTTCAGGCAAACTCAACACCTAGGGTCACTCCTGCTATTTTCTTGGAGTGTAAGAACTACACCTGGCACCTTATACTCCTACCCTGAAGATATACAAAATTGGGTTTACACAGCTAAGAACACTGCAGATAATTAGAAAACCCAAGCATCAAATTAACTCAAAGTGCAAAAATTTCTACATTATAATACAAGAAACACAAAAAAATAAAGGCAATACAATTCTACCAAAATTAGAACTCCATCAGAAATAACTTGCAGTGAGACTGTTTTAGATGAAATGACTGACAAAGATTTTTTTTAAAAAAGATTATATCTATGTTCAAAGAAATCAAAGGAAACAAAGAAGAGAACAAATTCCTGAAGGAATCCCAAGAGAACACAGGACACCAATTTAATGAAATAAAGAGGTCAATACAAGACATGAATAAAGAAATAAAAATAATGAAAAAATACCAATCAGAAATACTAGAAATAGAAAACAGAGTAAGTCAACTAGAGAACTCTGTAGAAAGACTTACCAGTAGAATGGATCAAAAAGGTCACACTATCTAAACTAGAAGGCAGGGTGGCAGATTTAATACATTCCAACAAAGATAAAGACAAATTAATAGGAAGGTCTGAATAGGAATTTCAAGATATTTGGGACACTATGAAGAGATCAAACATAAGAATTCAAGGCATAGTAGAAGGCAGAGAATTTCACTCAAAGGCATACTGGGTATTTTCAACAACATCATAGAAGAAAATTTTCCAAAATAGGGAAAGTGATGCCCATACAGATACAGGAAGCCTATAGAATGCCAAACAGATGAAATCAGGAAAGAACCTCTCACTGTCATATTATAGTTAAACTACAAAACACATAAACCAAAGAAAATATACTGAAAGCAGTTAGAGAGAAAAATCAAGTCACATATAAAGGCAATCCCATCAGGATAAAAGCAGATTATTCAACACAAACTTTAAATGCCAGAAGGGCTTGGAATGATGTATTCCAAGTTCTAAAAGATAACAACTGTCAACCAGGATTACTTTATCCAATAAAGCTATCCATCCAAAATTGATGGAGAAATATGGACATTCCACAACAAAAACAGGCTAAAGGGATCTATGAACACTAAACCAGCTCCAAAGAAAACACTTGAAAAGATCCTTCATGCTGAAGAGAAAGAAAAGCACATAAATATGGAACCAGGAAAAAAAATAAACAATACATACTCAAATAATAGTTAATACAAGAGAGTAATAGAAAAACCAGAATAACTACAAAACAAGAAGAATAGCAAGAATAAATACACACATTTCAATAAGAACTCTTGATAGCCACAGCCTCAATGCCCAAAGCAAAAGACACTGGTTTGCAGACTGGGTTAAAAAACAGGATCCAGCTGGGTGTGGTGGTGCATGCCTTTAAACACAGGGGAGACAGAGGTAGGAGGATTGCCATGAGTTTGAGGCCAGCCTGATACTACATAGTGAATTCCAGGTCAGCCTGAACTAGGGTGAGACTCTGCCTAAAAATAAATAAATAAATGAAAAGCAGGATCCTTCTATGTGTTGCCTTCAAGAAACTCATCTTTCCATGAAAGATGGACACTATGAAAAGAAGAAAATTGGTATTTCAAGCAAATAGGCCTAGAAGACAAGCAGGTGTTGCTATCCTAATATCTGACAGGGTAGACTTGAAACCAACATTATTTAGGAAATATAAAGAAAGTGACTTTATATTGATTAAAGAACACTCCAATAGGAGGACATTACAATTCTAAACATATATGCACCTAATATGGGGGCTCCTGATTTCATCAAACACTATTAGAATTAAGGTCACAGATAACACCAAATATAGCTATAGTGGGTGACTTCAACACCCCACTCCCATAACTGACAGGTCATTCTGGCAAAAAATAAACATAGAAACATGTGGATTAAATGAAATCATAGAGCAAATGGACCTAACAGATATCTGCAAAACATTATCATCAAAATACTGCAGAATACACATTCTTTTCAGCAGCACATGGAACATTCTCTGAAATAGACCATGTATTAGGACACAAAGCAAACCTTAACAAATATAGGAAAATTGAAATAATTCCTTGTACTCTATCTGATCACAATGGGATTAAATTGCAAATCAAGAAACACATACACAAAATCATGGAAACTTAACAATACACTACTAAATGGTGAACGAGTGAATGAAGAAATCAAGAGAGAAATTTTAAAATGTCATAGAATCAAATGACAATGGGAACACAACATACCAAAACCTTTGGGGCATAATAAAGGCAGTCCTATGAGGGAAATTTATAGCTTTAAGTGCCTATATTAAGAAATTGGAGGGCTAGAGAGACGGCTTAGTGGTTAATGTGCTTGCCTATGAAGCCTAAGGACTCAGGTTTTACTCTCCAGGTCCCACATAAGCCAGGCACACAGTGACACAAGTGCGCAAGGTCACACACATGCAGAAGGGGGCACACGCATCTGGAGTTTGACTGCAGTGACTGGAGTCCCTGGTATGCCAATTCTCTCTCACACACATTGAAAAACAAAACAAAACAAAAACAGTCTGTTGGGCTTGCCTCAAAAAAAAAAAAAAGTCAAATTACAAAGGTCATAAGTAAACAGCTAAATGCTTCATTTTAAAGCCTTGGGAAAACAAGGCAAACCAAAAATCAGTAGACATGAAGAAATAATAAAGATTAGAATAGAAATTAGTGAAATAGAAACAAAAAAAATACAAAGAATCAATGAAACAAAGAGTTGGTTCTTTGAAAGGATAAACAAGATTGACAAACCCTTATCAAATCTGACCAAAGGGAAGGCAAAGAGATACAAATTAATAAAATTAGAGATGAAACAGGCACTATTACAACAGATAACAAAGAAATTCAGAAAATCATAAGGACATACTTTAAGAACATATACACCATTAAGTTTGAAATTCTGAAAGAAATGGATAATTTCCTAGATACATATAACATAACAAAATTAAATCAAGATGAGATGAACCACTTAAATAGACCTATAGCAAGTATAAGATACAAGTAGTTATAAAAAAATTTCCCAGGCAGGAGATAGGGCTAGTGGTTAAGGGACTTACTTGTGAAGCCTAAGGACCCATGTTGACTCTCCAGATCACACACTAGCCAGATGCATAAATGTGAGGCAAGTGCAAGGTTGCACATACCCACTAGGTAGTACAAGCACCTGGAGTTCGATTTCAGTGGTTGAGGCCCTAGTGCACCAATTCTCTCTCTTCTCTCATTCACACACACTCACTCTCTCTTCCTTTCTCAGAAATGAAAACATTTTAGTCAGCCCCAGACCTTCATGGAAGAACTAAGAGCAATGTTTCTCAAAATTTTCCATGAAGTAGAGAAGGAAGGAATACTAGTAAACTCCTTTGAAGCCAGCATCACCAGAGATGCAGGGATGGTTCAACATATACAAATTGATAAATGAAACACACTATATAAATGGACTTAAGGGCAAAATCACATGATCATCTCAACAGATGCAGAAAAGGCATTTGTCAAAATCCAACATCCCTTCATGGTAAAAGACCTACAGAAACTGGGAAGAGAAGAAACATATCCCAACATAATAAAGGCTATTTATGACAAACCTACAGCCAACATAATACTAAATGGGGAAAAACTTGAAGCTTTTCCACTAAACTCAGGAACAAGACAAGGTTGTCCACTGTCCTCACTTATGTTTAATATAGTACTGCAAGTCTTAGCTATAGCAATAGGCAAGAGATGTACATAAAAGGGACACAAATTGGAAAGGAAGAGATCAAATTATCATTATTTGTAGATGACATGATTCTACATATAAGGGACCCTAAAGACTCAACCAGTAAACAGTTAGAGCTTATAAACACTTTTAGGAGTGTAGCTGGATAAAAAATGATCAAAGAAAACAATAGCCTTTCCATATACTAATACAAACATAAGGGAAATAAGGGAATCTACTCCCATTCACAATTGCCTCAAAAAAAGTACCTTGGAATAAACCTAACCAAGGAAGTGAAGGATCTCTACAATGAGAACTTCATAGCACTCAAGAGAGAAATTGCAGCAGGATCTAGGAAATGGAAAGACGTCCTATGTTCTTAGATTGGAAGAATCAATATTGTGAAAATGTCAGTCTTGCCAAAAGTAATCTACATATCTAATGAAATCTCCATCATAATTCCAATGACATTCTTCATGGAAATAGAAAAAAAATCTTAAAATTCATTTGGAAGTACAAAACAACCTCAAATAGCCAAAACAATTTTGAGCAACAATAATAAGCCTGGTGATATCACCATACCTGATTTTAACTTATATTACAGAGCCATAGTAATAAAAACAGGATGGCGCTGGCACAAAAACAGATGTGTAGATCAATGGAATAGAACAGAGGACCCAAATGGAAGTCTGGGCACCTCTAGCCACCTGAACTTTCACAAAAATGCCAAAAGTACTCACTGGACAAAAGACAGCCTCGTCAACATATGGTGCTGGGAAAACTGGATATCTATATGTAGAAGGATGAAAATAGATCCTTATCTCCATGCACAAGAATTAAGTCCAAATGGATCAAAGACCTTAATATCAGACCTGAAACTCTGAAACTGCTAGAGGTAAAAGTAGGGGAAACCCTTCAATATATTGGCATAGGCAGTGAGTTTCTGAATATAATAACCTCAGTTGCTCAGGAAACAAAACCATAATCAACCACTTCCCATGAAATTACAAAGCTTTTGTATAGCAAAGTACACCATGAATAGAGCAAAGAGGCAACCTACAGAATGGGAGAAAATCTTTCCCAGCTATTCATCTAACAAAGGATTAATATCTAGGATATACAAAGAACTCAAAATATTAAATAACAAGAGATCAAACAACCCAATTGAAAAATGGCTATGGAACTCAATAGAAAGTACTCAAAAGAAAAAAATACAGATGACATATAAACATCTAAAAAAATGTTCTATATCCTTAGCCGTGAGGGAAATTCAAATTAAAATTACTTTGAGATTCCATCTCTTGTCAGAATGGCTATCATCAAGAAAACAAATGACAATAAATGCTGGCAAGGATGTGGAAAAGGGAGAACTCTTCTACACTGTTGGTGGAAATATGGTCTGGTACAGCCATTGTGGAAGTCAGTGTGGAGGTTCCTGAGACAGAAATAAATATATTTACCATATGACCCAGCTATACTGCTCTTAGGCATTTATCTCATTGCCTTAGAGATACTTGTACACTCATGTTTATTGCTGCTGTATTCCTAATAGCTAGGAGATGGAACCTGCCTGTATGTCCCTCAACTGATTAATGTATAATGAAGATGTGGTATATTGATACAATGGTTTTCTACTCATCAGTAAATAAAAATGAGGGAAGGGAGGGTACTACCATGGGATATTTTTTATAATCATGGAAAATGTTAATAAAAATTGAGAAAAAAATAAAAATGAAATTATGAAATCTGTAGGGAAATGGATGGACCTGGGAAGGATTATACTTATGAGGTAACTCAGACACAGAAAGCCAAGTGCTCCATGTTCTCTCTCATAGGTGGATCCTAGATACAAATTATTGGACTTGTATATGAGTTGGATTAAAATTCAGTAGCAGAGGCCAGTAAGCTAGAAAGGGACTATAAGGGAGGAAGGTGGGAGGATTTAAGGGGATGGTATTGTATATATGTAAGTAGAAGAACAGATTACTGAGGGAGTAAGGATAGGGTGGGGGAAGGGTTAATCAAAATCTAGGAGGGATGAATAAGTCATATAGAAACCTACTGTTTTGGACATTGGCATACCCAGAAGCCATAGATTGCTACTAGAAATATTTCAATACCAGGGATGGGATACTTGCCAGGGAGTTGTTGGCCAGGGAAGTCCCTGATGCCCCAAAACATTACAGGCTATTGTCAAGACTCTTGGTTTTCCAGAAGCAATAGATGGTAAGATCCTGTTGCTGAAGACACCACATGCTTAGGCTGCAAGATCACTGATAAATCAAGCTGGAGGTGAGCTGAAAACTTCCTCCCTGTAGACCAGCTGACAGAAAGTTGGAAAAAGCTATGCTGCGTGCAGCTCCATGGGAGAGAGAGAAGTCATCAGTGAACATAAACAACAGTGGACACTGCAAGCCTTAAATTTGGCCAGCCAGGCCAAATGACCAAATGGGTGCAATAGTGGCATGCCTGTTATGGGGGAAACCATCCACTCTCTAATTGGACTGGAGGCCTGCTCCACATGCCTCATACTGAAAACCTATGACAGAGGAGGTCATGAGCCCTAGGGTGTAACGCCTGCTGGTGTCTGGCCAAATTCATATATTATACTCACCAAACTTCCCAATAAACATTTCTGTTAATGCTCATATAAATATATTAATGCTACTTACACTTTTGGTTCAAGAAGTTTCTCGTTTCAGATGGCAGTGACCTCTGGTATGACTCAAAAGATATCACTGTGCTGACAGGAAGTGAGAGATGACTGCTCAGCACTGAAATATCTCGATCATACCTTCCAAGGCTCAGGGTCCATTGTGGAAGAGGTGGCAGAAAGAATGTTAGAGCCAAAGAAAGGATAGGACTCCTTACAATGCACTCTTCCAGACACAAAATGGCCTGGATATCCATGACCTTGCAGTGCCTGACACTACCTACACAAGGCCTTCATAGTAGGAGGAAAAGATGATGACATCCAAATAAAAGAAAGACTAATTGAGAAGGGGAGGGGATATGATTGATAGTGGGGTTATGAAGGGGAAAGTGAGGGGGAGGGAGTTATCATGGTTTATTGTCTATAATTATAAAAGTTGTCAATAAAAAACAACTTAAAGGAAAGTAAACCAAACACACCAAGAAAAAAAAAAGAACTTACACCTCCAAGTAACAGGTTTTATTATAAAATTTCAGCAATTAATATTTGGTTTTGTTTAGAAGATAATCAGATAGTCCAGAGGTTGAGCCCCATTGCGCTCATTTGCCTTATGACCAAGGTGACACTGGGTGGTGGGGTGGGGACAATGGCTCTGTCAATTAGCGGCTCTGATAAACTTGTTGTCTGTATGGGAAAAAAAATGAATGGTGATATCTCAGACCACATATAATATCAATTTCATATGGACTCCATACCTAAATATTCAAGATATAGGAAAATTTCTAAAAGACAAGGTAGAAAAAGAGCTACATGGCTTGGGTGGGCAAAAATGCTTGGAGAACACAAATGTACTTATCATACGGATAACAAACAAGTTGGATGGCATCACGAGGAAGAATTCCTGGGGCTGTGGGCATGCCTCAGTGGGTGAAACACTTGGCCAGAGAAGCATAAGTTCTGGAGTATGGATTCCTGACATCCATGTAAGTGCCTGGTGTGGTGGCCTACGCTATGACCTCAGCGCTGTGAAAGCAGGGACAGGAAGTCCCTGGGGATCTCTGGCTAGCTAGTCTAGCTAAATTGGCGAGTTCTTAGTACAGTGAGAAACCATGTCTCAAAGAATAATGGGAGGGCTGGAGAGATGGCTTAGCGGTTAAGGTGCTTGCCTGCCAAACCTAAGGACACATGTTCGACTCTGCAGGTCCCACGTAAGCCAGACACACAAGGTGATGCAAGTGCACAAGGTCGCACATGTGCATAAGGTGGCTCACACATCTGGAGTTTCATTACAGTGGCTGGA
This sequence comes from Jaculus jaculus, assembly GCF_020740685.1. Lineage (NCBI taxonomy): Eukaryota > Metazoa > Chordata > Mammalia > Rodentia > Dipodidae > Jaculus > Jaculus jaculus. The sequence goes on from NC_059102.1 coordinate 109,138,346, forward strand.
GGTCCTGGCGTGCCAATTCTCCCTCTATCTCTCCCTCTCTCTCTCTCTCACATAACAAAAAAGCCAGTCTTTTGGGCTTGCCTCAAAAAAAAAAAAAAAAAAAGGAATAAAGGTAGCAATTGAGGAGGGACATCTGATATGAACCTTAAGCTTCCACATATGCGCCATACATTTGGACACACATCATGCATTCACATACAAATGTACCCACATACATACACACATGCATGCACACAACATACATCCCCAACATGAAGAATTTTTATCCATCAAAATATACTAAGAGTGAAAAGATAAGCCATAGAATGTAAGAAGATGAAATAGATACATACAACTGCCAAAGGATTAATATTTAGAATATAAAAAGAATTTTGACATTCAAGGCCACCTTTGAGTAAGGCAAACAAACACTAAGTAGGGAACCCAATAAGAAAACAAAACAAAACAAAACAGGTGAAATACTTAAACAGACAATTACAAAGAGGATATTGAAATAACCAGAATATGAGGAAATGGGCTGAAGGGATAGCCGTAAGGTGCTTGCCTGCAAAGCCAGAGGATCCAGGTTTGATTCTCTGGGATCCACATAAGCCAGATGCACAAGGTAGCACATGTGTCTGGAGTTCATCTGTAGTGACTGGAGGCCCTGACATGCCCATTCTCTTTCTCTCAAGCACATAAATTTAAAAAAAAAATTAAAAAAATAAAGAAATATAAGGAAATGCCCAGTTTCACCAGTTAACAGGGAAATGTAAATTAAAATTTAAATGAGATGCTGCTCCCCACCCACGAGCTTGACTAAAATTAAAAAAGCCTACCGCATCCAATGCTGGAGAGCAGAGTGGAGAGCCCCGCCCTGCGGCAGGAGAGGAAGGCAGTGGAGCCAGTTGAGAAAGCTGCTTGGTGGTGTCTGCTCCCGCGAAACAGATGCTCACCCTGTGACTCAGGTTCCACCAGGTGAGGCACCCTAGGCAGCGTGGGCAGCAGTGGGAACATGCATTCATCACCCTGCAGCAAATGCCTAGAGCTACATCACAGGAATCCTACCCAAAGGTTCTGTCGGGGAACACGAAGCATCTCTGAGAGATGATAAAGTGAAATAAAGCAGGGCTGTACGGAATTCATGCATTGAACAACTAACTGTATTACTAAGATGACAGTTTTCCTACTCCCGATCAAAACCAGTGTATACAGTTGATGAGCTGGTTAACAGATACATACAGAAATGTAAGATAGGAATAGCCATGGCAGTCTCAAAAAAGAGTTACAAGGGAGAATCATTGTACCATCAGTAAGAGAGAACATAAATTTTAATATTTTTATTTATTTATTTATTTGACAGAGAAAGAGGGGGAGAGAGAATGGGCACGCCTGGGGCCTCCAGCCACTGCAAACAAACTCCAGACATGTGTGCCCCCTTGTGCATCAGGCTAACGTGGGTCCTGGGGAATCGAACCTGGGTCCTTTGACTTTGTAGGCAAATGCCTTAACCACTAAGCCATCCCTCCACCCCAGAAAATAAATTTTAGATATAGGAACACGTAGGGCCGAGGAGTTGCTTGGTGAGTAAAGTGCTTGACGAGCAAGCCTAGGACCTGAGTTTGGATCTCCAGCACTCTTGTGGAAGCTGGGTGTGGTGGCAAATGCTTGTAATTCCAGCCCAGGGAAGTCGGAGACAGGAGGCTCCCTAGGCTCATTGGCTGGACTAGCTGAGTCAGTGAGCTCTAGGTTTTACAAAAGATCCTGTGCCCAAAAGAAGGCGCAGAGCACCTGAGGAAGACACCCAGCCTCAGGCCTCCACACACGTGTGCACACATGGGCATGCATACCTACTCACACACTTGTGCCCACACACAGATGGACATGCAGAGGCACATGTATGCAGGCTCACACATTTAAAAGAAGAATCAGGACCAAATCTATGCACGAGTTGGATTTATAACAAACTAAAGTTGGATGTAACGGCACATGGGGGTGGTGGGGAGGAGGACTTTGTAACAAATGAGGGGTCAACAGATAGCCATCTGGAAAAGCAAAGAGGTCTGTTGAGCCGTACCTCCTACCGCACACAAACTCACCTACATTGTAGACCTAAGTGTGAAAGACAAACAATAAAGCTTTCAAAAGACCAAGGAGGAAAATATCTTCGTGGGCTTGAAATAAAGAAGTTCACCTGGGCATGGTGGTGAATGTCTGTGTTCCCAGCACACTGGAGGTGGAAGCAGGAGGATGAGGAATTCAAGGTCATCTGAGTTTGAGGTTTAGGTCAGCTAGGCTACAGAAGACCCTGTCTCAAAAAAAGGGGGGGCAGGCTGGAAAGATGACTCAGCAGTCCAGCAAGGTGCACTTCCAGTGCATATGTAAGGGACTGAGACCGCGTAAACAGCCACACATGTGGTCACACATGTCTGTAAGCCCAGTCCTTTGGGGGAGCAGACACTGGAAAATCGCCAGGGCTTGTCAACAGCAGGATCTGGAATCAGTGAAGATTCCACTACAGGGAAAAACAGGTCAGTAAGTGAAGGATGGGGACATGTGACAGTCTCGTCTGGCCACTGTAGGTGAGCACACAGAGCAACACATCAGCAAATGCACATGCATGTACTGTACACACCACATGCACATAACATGCCACACACTACTATGACATTCAAAGAAAAAAGAAAAGAATTTCTCTTCACCCAGACCCCCACTTATAGGACTTCCTCATAGCCGAAGACAATGATGGCTGGATTTAAATTAGTCTCTTCAAATCTCTCAAAATTTATTCAGTGGCCTTACAGCTACAACATTTGTACCCGAAGTATCACCTTGACCAATCACTGAAGACAGAGAATAGCCAAGCCCAAACAGCCGTAAACCAGAAAAGCCAACAAATGCCACCTGGGCCGTTGCCCCACCATGCCCTCAAGCAAAAGGCAACCCGAGTAAAGCACAGCCCAGGAGCAAAGTGGATCTATTGGAATCATTGCCAGAAAGCCATCACATAAAGCTGGCGATGCTCCAAGGAGTGGCCGGGCAGGTCAGCACGCTCGCGACGGGCCAGGGACGTCAGGGTGGCATATTCCCCTGTAGACGCACGCTTGTGAGCACCCACGGCCGTGCAGGGGTCTACTCGTGGCAGAATGCTGAGTTGTTAGTCTTCACCATGGAATGCTACATGACGGCAAACCTAGAGTATGTCCAGCCTCAGTGACTCACTAACATCACGTTGTGTGACAGAGGGAGAGCTCCCGAGACTTCACTTATGCAGAGTGAAGAGTAGGGCAAAGGAAGCAGAGGCGGAGGGGCTGTAGGGGCAGCCTGCACGGCGCTTTCTTTCCTTGACCTGCTATGCGCCTTAAATGACCTCACCGGCAAGGTCAGAAGCCATCTTACTACCTTCAGCGTCTGCTCACCTTGCAGGATTCAGGCTACGAGCTCTTTATGGCTCCTTTCTCCTGCTCTCAAGACTCCCACCCTGAGGGACAAGGTCCACACTGTAATGAGCCATCTTTGTACTGGGCCCTGGGTAAGAGGCTTTCCTCCATGTTGCCTCAGGGAATCCTTACATATCTGTGAAAGAGACCTCATCAGCAGAAAAACAAAAAGAAGAAAGAAACAAAAGCAAACAACAACAAAAAAAGTTAGCTGACCAGCATCCCTCTGTCATTTAAAAGACCACCTGCGTGTAACAGCAAACGTTCTCGTGACTTCCACGAGATGGTTCAGTTCTGGCTTATGTAAAAGTCGTTCATCACCTGCCAAGACAGCCTTGGCTGCATCAGACACCTAGGCTCCTGTCTCTACACCTCACGATCTAGAACGGAGTTTTCTTCTCAAGGTTGTGGTCCAACCAGAATGCCAGCAAGCTCATTCACATTCTTGCCAACGCAGAGGAGAAAAGTCTCTTTTTAAGTGGCTTTTGGGAAGTCTGAGGAACACTATTACTTATCTCACTGGCCACGCTAGAGCCCTGGCCACAGCTGGCTAGCTGGGAAATGTTTATTTTCTGTGGAGTGGCAGACTTCCTGGTTAGGGTCAGAGCCGGGTTACTGGGTGGCCAGGTGTGAATGTTGGTACAGACCCAACCACCCGCCTGGCCAAGATTCAGATCTAGCGATTAGGCCCTCGACAGGTCACGAAGTCCTTCCTCTGGAACACGTGAAGCAGTCCCCGAGGCGAGGTCCCAGCAGCACTCAGTGGGGCAGGGCCAGAGCAGCGGTGCTGTGAGCCCCGGGTTCTCCTGCCTTGGCACCCATGCTCTCCCCCCATTCTAGAGCCCAACCTCCCTAAAGCTGCCAGTCCTTGCCATCAGCTCAAATGGCCTTGGCAATGAGATGCGACCACTTCTAAGACTAAAGGCTCCCTGGCTTTGTCCCCTAGCCTCCGCTGAGTTGATTGGGTGATCACTGGCAGGGAGAGAAACTTCTCACCAGGAAACACTGCATATTCCTCCAAGTGTCACACCTTGGGCCACCTCTGAGTTCCCTGCCGGATTCTGAAGCTCCCAACAGCTCCATATGGTGCTTTGGCTTTGTGTCCCAGCAGAAGACGATACTAGGGGACATGCCACCATGAGCAAAACCAGGCCAGAATAGGAAACTAGCTCAATAGGCTTTAGAAAGATGAGAGGTGAGAGCAGAAGTCACCAATAGCCAGCAGTCACTAAGTGATAGAGACCCTTTGGGACAAGAAGGCATTAGTGCCAAATGTATGGCCCAGAGGCCGTCTCTGAAACACAGGATCTGCAGGGACGCATGGCGCCTGAGTTCGCTGGGTCACCCCTGCCCTCGTCTTGTTACCCTCCACCGGCCAGGACTGGCTTCAGGGCTGGGCGCCCTCGAAGTACCCACCATTCCGCCTGCCCTGTGACTTCCACCCCCAGGAGGCATCTTCCTCCGGGGAGGCTCCATGATCAGGTTCAACACTGCAGCCCCCACCATCCAGCTCACATCAAATGGATTCAATAGTCAGAGAATCCAGCTGTGTGGGGACCCTGGGAGGCCCCTGGTCCAACCTTGCATCAGTTGGGGAAGCTGAGGTCTGGGGAGATGTTCTATCTGCTGTGGCTTCCTGGAGTTAGGGTCCAGCTATAGGCGGGGCTTGCCCCTGGCAGGGAAAGTGTGTTGCTCCCTCTCACTTAGGGGCGGGGGGCTCTTCCCAATTCCAGATGCCCTGTGTCTGCACTCCCATGGCAGCAGGGCTGGCCCCACAGGAGGCTTTGCTGTCTCCTGCTTCTGTGGCTGGCAACCAGGCCATTCCCGTTCTGTGGAAGCATCCTGCCAGTCTGAGCCTTGCTTTCCATGGGGCTCTCTTACTTCCCTCTTTCTCTTATAGGGAAAGGCTCACTCAGGAGGCCCAAGCAAATGACACTGCAAACCCTCTTTCTCTGAGTCAGGTCACACCCATGAGACCCAAGAGTGAAGGTGCGTGGACATGTTGTTTCGAGGGCTGCAGTTCAGCCTGGGACAGTGACCTACTGTCTGCCCTCGTTTCCCATCTAAACCATGAGGATGGCGAGTGCTCACAAAATACTACGCCCCCCAAGTGTTTGTGAACCCCAAAATATATGTATCAGACCAGCAGCCAGTGCCATGCTGGCCAGGGTCCCAGCAGTTATACACAGTACAAAATGAGTTTCAAGAAACCTTTCTCAGCACTCTAGAACTTTCCTTCGTAATGCACTTAGGAAGCTGGCTGGGGAAGTAGGCTCGTGGTTGGATCATAAACAAGAATGCTTCATTCAGCTGTGGGCGCCCAGCCTTGGACAGGAGTGCTCAGCAAGCTTAGGGACAGAGAACAGGCTCACTGTGGGGAAGAGCTTGACAAATGCCCTGCGGGGCTGGGGTGAGGCAAATACAGCATCTAACTAATCTCAAGTGAAAAGTTAAGAGGCAGTCAAATGCATTCAAGAATCAGACTAAAAATAATCTAATGCTGTTGCCACTCCATGCAGCCTTCTTCCCTGGGTGACCTCTGCCCTCCTTGGGTGGACACGAGGTCCTTTTCAGGCATCTCTGACCTGCCCTTTAAGCATCTGTGGCCCAGTTCCATCTTCCATCATCCCAGGCTTTTAGTAGTTAATATCTGTCTGCCTTTTCTTTGGGTTTAGCATTTTCCCTCAAACTTTATGCTATTTTTAAATTAAAATATAGGAGAAACCTGGATCCGAGGCTCATAATAAATTGCAAACTCTGACACCCTTAAAAATAACATTTACTGAAATGAGTTATTTCTGTTCATTACTCAACGTCTCAATTTTTTTTCTTCTGTATGCATTGATTTTAATAAGAAAATATTTCGTTCAGCATTTGCTAACCAGGTGCCAACGTGATGTAAGGAGTTGTTTACAAAATCTGTCCTAATGATTTGCTAGTTTTTGACAAATCAATAAATCATTTGGGTTGAGGTGGCTCTGATTGAAATTAAATAATGAACACACACACACACACACACACTTTTTAATGATGCTATTTTTGTAAATGAATTGGGCCTATGAAAGCCTTGGAGTTGGGTCTACACATAGAAGACAGAGAGAATCACATACAATTGTGTACATTTTGTCGCTGGTCAGAGTTTACACTTGGATATGACAGTCGTCATCAGGGCTGTCAGCCCCTCACTTTTTTTTTGTTGTTATTGTTGTTGTTTTTCGAGGTAGGGTCTTACTCTAGCCTAGGCTGACCCAGAACACATTCTGTAGTCTCAGGCTGGACTAAAACTCACACTGACCCTCCTACCTTGGCCTCCTCAGTGCTAGGATTAAAAGTGTATGCCACCATGCCCAGCAAGCCCCTCATTATTGATATGTCTGTTTTTCACTTTTAATTTTTTTTTTTGCACATGTGTGGTGTGTATGTGTTTGTGTATGTATGTGTGTGGGCACACATGTGTATGCATGTTGGAAGGCTAGAGACAGACATCAGGTGTTTTCTTGCACACTCTCCACTTTATTCTTTGAGTCTCTTGCCGAACCCACAGCTTGACAATTCAGCAAGAATAGCTGGCCAGCAAGCCCCCGAGAGCCTGTCTTTGCCTCCCCAGTGATGGGATTACAGGTGTGTACCACCACTCCTGGCATTTTAAGTGGGTCCTGGGGCTCAAACTCAGGGCCTCATGCTTGAGTGGTGTTTCAGTTACCATCTGATGGCTGGGACACATTACCTGACCACAGGCAGCTAATGGAGGAAAAGTGTTTATTTCTGGCTTACAGTTTCGAGGGAAACGCTGGCAACAGCAGGAAGCCGGCTCACATCTCCACAGCAGTGGAAAGGAGGTGGTGGGAGTAAGCTGGCTAGCTAACATGCAGTAGAGCTGGACTGATGAACCCCAAGTCCACCTCCAGCAGCACCCCCTCCCACAAGGCTCCTCTGGTGAAGACGCCTTTGCTCCCTTTGCTCTAGCTGCGGAGCAAGGACTCAAAACACATGAGGCTGTGGGGGACATTTCCACATTCAAACTGCCCTGCCCCAAGTGGAAATCACTTTACCTATTGAACTGTTTCCTAGCTAGATAATTCTTTTTTTTTTAATTTGAGACCAAGTCTTGCTAAATAATAGCCAAGGCTGGCTTGGAGCTCACGATCCCCCTGCCTCAGCCTCCCCAGTGCCAGGATAATGTGTGTGTGCCGCCACAGCCGGCTCAGGTTGGGCACCCACGTGCTGACCACAGCAGTGTGGTGACACTGTCACTTGTGCGCTGTTGCTCGCTCTTTGAGGGAAGGCAGGCAGGGGCCGGCAACCCCAGTAGCCACGGGCAGAGGCTCTGAGGACTAGGTCCCCTGCTCATGGTCTGTTCTTGGTTATGCCAGCACTGCGGTACCCACACCATGCCAAGCACATTGGAGGATCTGCTGTCAATCCTGAGAGTCCAGTGTAGAGTAAGGCTTGCTCAGCTGGTGACAGGTAGTAGGTGTGGACTCAGCTTAGCTGGCCTGCCTGCCATGTCACCCCAGGTCTTTCCCTCTCCACCTAGGGAGTGTCAGTAAGATGGAAATCGGGGAGACAAAGCCATTCCTGGCCAGAGGATTCCAGAATGGGACTGTGGCTTATGGCCTAACCTGAATGAGTGGTGTCAAACAAGCCAGGTCTCCATCTCCTAGTACCCTGTATCTTGTGCCCACCCAGGACCCACACCTCACTGGATTCTCTCACTTCCTGGAGGGACAGGAAGCAGAGGGCAGTGACCACCCCAGGCAATGCTTATGCAACGGTCAGCGACGTTACTAGCCAGGACTGGCAGGGGACGGGCAAAGCCCCACTTACCTTCCCTGAGATCGTTTTGATCTGCTTGGAGCTCAGGGGCTCGAAGTCCACGCCAATGTAGCCCTCCATGGCAGTGAGCAGGCTCCTACGCAGGCAGCGGGACGAGTTGGCCTCGGCGTGCACCTGCTCCCACCACGAAGGCTCGTACCAGCCTGGGATGATCCACTGGTACTTGCTGCCGAACATGCTCTCTTCAAAGGCCTGCAGGGATAAGCAGAGGGGCAGTTAGTGGGGCAGGCAGGGGCCAGGGGAGTGTGGCGAGGGCCCAGCTCCCTGCTTATGGAGGGCGTGCAGCCTGCTCGCTCCTCCTTGCTCTCTGTGAAATCCAAACGGGTTGCTCACAACTTCCAGGTGAAAATCATCCACACTGAAAGAATTAGGGCCTGCACAAACAAGGGCCATGTTTTCTGGAGGTAAAGGGAGAAGTGTGTAGCCAAGAAGACTAAAGGTTCCACACAACACACAATAGCGCTGCATAGTTCACCATGAGCTTCCCAGTGGTCCGATAGAAAAGGGCAACCAGGTTATTTACATAGCTCTCTTTATCCAGAGGAGAAAACATACCAGGTCTTCGGGAGAACAATGTTTTCTGTTCTTTAACCCTAAAAATATTCTTCACCTGGGGATACTGTCAAATCAGCCAGTGTGGCACTGCTACAATCTTTGCAACAGAGTTTTCACAGTGGTGTGTTGGTATTACAAGCATTAAAAGATTCGTTATTTGTATGTGTGTGTGCATGCACGTGTGTGTGCACCAGAGCCTCTCACCACTGCAAACAAACACCAGACAACTGCACCACTTTTTGGGTCTGGCTTACATGGTTGGCATGGGAATTGAATCCATACTGCAAGCAAGTGCCTTTAACTGCTGAGCCATCTTCCCAGTCCCCAGGTATATTGGGTTTGTCCGTCCCCTTTATTAAAAGGCAGCCTTTGTGAAATAAATAAACAAAAAGGACCTCTTTAAGGCCACACAGGGAAGTTGGGAACCTCAGCCTGTCAACCACCATAAGGTCTCAAAGGTGCATGGCCTGCTTCTTGTGGCAACCGAGAAGCCATCAGGATGTCCGAAGGCAACGCCATTTGGCATTTAGTTCTTGTACTTATTTTACATTGGGAAAAGCATGCTTCGATAGCCTAGATGCAGAAAACTCCCTTGTAAGGGTGCTCTGGTCTGTTATCACTAGGCCCAGGATCAAGTCCTTTAGTGTGGGTCAGTTCCAAGCAGTGACTGAAGCCTAGGAGGGATGTCAGTGAGTGTGATGGGCTGTACGGGACACCCTGGGTGGTGAGTGCTCGGGATTCCTCGTGCCCTGGAAAAACCTGCCCCAGTGTGCAGCACTGCATGGGGCAGAGGTGAGCTGGGAGGTTTGTTCTCCGCATCAGCTCAGATCCCATCTCCACCCACACCCACGGTTGGGTGATGGCCACTCTGAAGAGCCCTTCAACTGTCTCAATGCAGTGGTCACATTACCTCTTCTGCAGTCTCCTCTGATAGCATCAGACTCTGGCCTGCCTCATTCTGAGCACTATAGTTCTCATGATGCAGCCTCAGCTCATGGTCATTTCCCCAGCAACTACGTTATAATGGTGCCCTAGTAGAAATTGTTGTGCTAAATGCACAGACCGCTTACTTGATGAGAAATCTGAACTGGACAAAGTGGGCAGTCTTGTGTGCTGCCCTCATCCAAAGAATGGGGTTCACTTTGCTGAAACACTGTTTCCAGGAAAAGCTCATGCCAGAGAAGAGGCTCATTTTTTTTTTTTTGAGACAGGGTCTTACCAGGCAGCCCAGGCTGGCCTTGGGTTTGTGATCCTCCTGACTCAGCCTCAGCCTTCCCGGCGCTGGGGTGATGCATCACTACATCCGGAAGGACTATACTTTGGAACTAAAAGAAAGTCCTAGAATCCTAGGCCATTCAATCAATGGCAAAACCTGTGAGAGCCGCAACCCTGGTCTTCTACGCACAGGGGATCCCGCACGTGCTGTGCCCCGTCAGGGCCAGGCTTTCCTGCGTGTTATTTATTCGCACAGGAGCCCTGGGAGGCGTGTGCTGCTCCATGGTGACATTCTGGCTCCAGGTGGGAGAATTGGCCCAAACATAGCTAATGACACTCAGGGCCAAGACAAAACTATTTCTGAAGCACCCTGGTTTTCTTAGCACAACAAAATGTCATTCTGGAAGCTTCCTGATCTTAAGGGGCTGAAGCCTTACAGGAAAGGCATGTTACATAAGAATGGTCAGGCATTGATTAATCAGAATAAAGGATTGCCCCATGATGTCAAAAAAAAAAGGTCAGGCAGGAGGGAGGGAGCAGACTTGTTGCGGCTCACTGAGCCCAAGAAGCAAGCATGTGGTAACCAGGCAGTAGCCAAGCAGCATCTGATCAGCATGTTCATGAATTGCTCCTTGAAGTGAACTTTCCAGAAGGCAGAAGCTTGGTGTATGAGGATGGCTGAAGCTGTTTCTCCCATAGCTTTTGACCTTCTCTGGAAACGAGAGGGGAACCCAAGGGACCCCTGGCTTCCAGCCACTTGGTCTCTCAGTGCTTCCTCAGAGCTGACCTGCCTCCTGGGGGCAGGCAGGGCTTGAAGGAGATCCTGAGAGCCAAGCTGCATCACCATGGCTTCCTCTTGTCCCTTCTCTGGGTGACACAATATGGCTCACATCACTCTCAGGGGACACACCTGGCCCGCACTGGACCTGCCGTTCTGGACTTGCTTATTCTGGCTCTTTGTCTCCTGTCCAGCTGTCACTGTGCTGTCCCTACGTTCCTCACTCCACTCTGAACATGCCACTTACCTGCGGTAAGCATGTTTGTTACCCATGTGTGAGGGGCAGAAGTCAACCAGCTCCAAGGGAGCACATGACAGGATGTGGGAAGGAGGCTGCCGACTGAGCCACGTCATTTCCTGAAGGTGAGGGGCTTCTGTTCTGGTCCCCTGTGTTCTGAAGGGCCAAACTTACAGGACACTAGAGCTTTGAGTGGGGACTCAAGCCCATGTCCTTTGCTAGATGAAAGGTAGTGCCACACGTGTTCTCCTGGCGTCTCTAGGACTTAGCCAGGCTGGGTATACAGACAGCACTCAATATTGGCTGTGCAGCAGGGACCAAATGCAATGTCTTTCTGCTTCTTCAGCCACCCACTTTTCACGTTATCTACCTGTGGTAGGTGTCGGGGTGTCCCAGGCCCATTGTGATGGGCCATCTGGGGTTTGCGTCCTCTGGCCCAGGCACCACTTTGTATTAGCTTCCCACACGGAACAACAACGGGCATTTCGTTTAACAGGATCCAGTTTCCTCTCACCATTAGGTTTTCCTTTACACCTTCCCCTCCCCATACAAGAGGGACATTTCCTTTTTCTTCAGGGTTCCCAGCCATATACCACATCAGAAAAGCAAGAATACACCCTGATGATAGCCCGGCTTTCTTTAAAAGCCACACCCCTACCCCCCCCCCCACCCCCGCAGGCTGACAGGCAGGAGTGATTATGGCTTCCAGTTTAGAACCAGGCAGCTGTGACCAGGAATGTGCAGGCACTCACATAAGGACACTCAGCTGGCAGTGCTGAGACCAGAATCCAGCTCTGAGGGCTGGGTACTCAGACCCACCCGCTGTGATGGAGGCGGAGACACAGTAGTACGTACGCCTGGCTTCCTGTGCACCAGTCAAGGTGAACATGTCTCCCTGGGCTCTGCATAGGCCCCGTGCTTGCTGGCGTGCCCTCTTGGTGGGCAGCAGCTCTGAGCTCTGGAGCACAGTAGGTGAATCTGTCCTGCCTTGCCATCCCAAAGGGCCAGGAGGGACTGAGGGGCGCGGGGGGGGGGTCCCCTGATCTGAGATCCCATCTTTTCCAGTGCAAGGACATTGGTGGACCCTCTCTAGGAAGACGGTTGCAAAAGCAGGGAGAATGGAGTGGGCCAGGTCTTTTGTACTGAAGCAGAAGCCACTAGGAAAATCGCCCAGTGTGTGACCCAGGAAACGCCTGGGCCACGTGGGGCTTTGGGCTGGACTAGGAACAGGAGGTCCGTGGGCATGCATCTGCTGGGCATTGTCATGGGGCATGCTCATGCGGAAAGTTTTTCCTGGAGTCATTTGTTTTCTTTCTTTGGACAAAATTAAGCCCTATGTGTACCAGTTCCTTGAAAGGTCTCAAAGATTCAGGGAGGCATCCAGCCCAACTTCTTCCTAGAAGGTCCTCCACACTGGAGCTTACGTTCCATTCTCAAAGGAGCCTCAGTGGAAGGACAAGGCTGCCTGAGTTGGAGACGCACAGTTAAATCTGTGAGATGGGTTGCTAGGGGCGTTTCTCCGAGGTTTTCACACAGAGAACCTTTCTGCTACTCTTGTACATGCCCACCTTCTACCAGCGGTCGGAGGGCCCAGAGTGTGTCGGCTCATTTCACATACCCAGAGAGCCAGCTAGAGGCAAGGTGTTACCACTCCCCTTTTCAAATGCGCATGCCGAGGCTGGAGTATCAGAGGCAGTCCCCAGCAGTAGGGACTGGGCTCCTGCAGCGGACTTCCCAGTGGTGGTTCACCCCTGGGGCGTTGGCTCGGGGAGATTTCAGGATGTGTCAGCAAGTCTCATTTTGCCCAGGAGTGTTCCATTTGGGAAGACCTGTGTGGCTTCCAGCCTGTCTGGCTCCTGCCTCTCTCCTGAAACAAGAGCCCCAGGCATCGGGTGGACAGCCCCGGCTGGGCTTCTGCAGCGGCACACAGAGGGACTGCTCTGTCCTGATGTGAACTTGTGGTGGGCTTACACTGGAGTAGTTACGGTGGTCCACAGAGACCCTCAAGGTCCCTTCTCAACATTCCTCAACCCTGACTCGACCACCTTGAACTTGGGCAGTTCAATCTATTCCAACATATCTTATAGCAGAATCCTTCGATTTCCTGTGCTTGGGTTTCATCAGCTGCAGGGCTTACTCAGGCTCTCTGTACCCTGGCTGTGCCATCTCACACATCTCAACACATTTACAACTCCCACGCATCTGTCGTTTGTAACCTCGGTTAAGATACTGGCACGAAGAGGTGTGAGAACACAGATCTGTGGTCCACCACTACAGACGGCGCCAAGAGTAACCTCAAAGAAGCCATGGTTGCTGGGGAGACTCTGACTCACATATCTGGGCTCTTTGTGGACCCGTCTCCTGACCTTGGGGAGATGAATCCTGGAATGGAAACAGGCTGTATTCCTGGGTCAAAGCCCTATAGACATAAATGCAGAATATCAGGAGAAAAAGCTCGTGTGTTGATTGCATGGGTTGTATGGGTGTTGATTGGGGGGGGGGGAGTGTACCTCCGCTCACCAAAGTTGGCTGAGGGCCCTTGGCGAAGCCCCTTTGCCTCTCTAAAGATGGTCACAGCTACCACCCATGGTTGCAAGCTCACTTGATGAGGTATAAAAACACCTCAACCTGCACTAGGTATATAACTTATGGCTGTAGAAAGGATTCAGGACGAGGTGGAGAAGAGTGGAGAGTTTGTCCTCCCTGTCTGGTTCTGGGCCTGGCTGGCGGGGCGGGGAGGGGCCTGAGTCACCCTCAGACATCTGTTGTGTCGGGAATCTGGGCATCCCAGGGGATGCAATCAGAGGGACGGTGGAGGTCCCTGTGGCTGCTCACTCTGAGCACTTGAGCAGCTCCAAGCAGAGACAGGAGCAGCGAGCACTCCTGCTATACTGGGAGGCCACATTTCACTTGGGACTCTGGTCTGACTGTAGTGACCAGGCGCAGGAGGAAGGGCTTGAGGAACCCAAGACACAAGACACCGGGTGATTCACTTACACAGCAGAAGACTTTCGCCGCCATGTGCTGGTCAAACTGGCCCAGGATGATCCTCACGTCGTTCCCCTGTGGGCAGAAGGACATGTACAGGACATGAGTGCTGACATCTCAGGGCCAGGGCCAGGGCCAGGGGGGCCATTCCTAAGCCCAGGCTCTCAGCCTAGAGCTCTGCCTGGCAGGGAAGGAGATGAAACCTCCTGCACTGTGCGGCCTGGCAGCTGGCTGTGTTTTTCTTGGTACATCCTGGGTTACCCTTCCCAGGGTAAGACTGTGTGGGCCTGGAGTCTCCTGCTCCCTCCCCCAAGGACACTGGGCTATCCCCTGATCTCCTTCATTCTACCTGCAGGGAAACTGAGGCCAGAAGAGGATGGCAGAGCCGAGACCCCAGCTGGCCACACTCCTCACAGTGTTCTAGACTTTTCTGTGTTCGACAGCCAGCCTCTCACATAGTTCCGGGAGCACACAGGGCTTCCCAATCCCCAGCTTTCAGAGTGTCGTGAGGCTGTGCTCAAACCTCTGTCCTCCTGAACCCTAACAAAGCCTCAGGTGGCCTTGATTGTCTCCCTTTCCTCATCTGAAAAATGGGGACAGAGGTAGTACCTACTTTCATGAGTGCTGGGAGGACCAGGTGAAGCACTTCTGTAAAGTGCCTCACACAGTGCCTGGCACACAGCAAGCGCCCCCTAAGTGCCAGCTGGTCATCGTGTTGGCAACTCCCTACGGTCCATCTTTATTTCTGAGGAATCTGCCTGCAAGCTCTACCACTGGGATTGCGTCCGTCATGCCATGTGGCTGACAGGCGCGAAATGTAGGGACAAGCTCCTGTAACTCATTCACACGTTTTCCAGGTATCTGCCTGAGGCTCCTGATCACTTTCTGGAGACTGGGAATCAGGGTACACCCTGCCCCATAGAGAGCAGGGTCCCCTCGGGAGGTCAGCAGGGGTTGGCTGGCACCTCTCTCATGCTGGCCCATCCTTGCAGGCGTCATCTCCCTGCCAGTCTCTGTCTCCTTCACAGGCCGTTTGATGCCCGGAGAAGGAAGCACGCCTTCCAAGATCAGTTTTTAGCATCTTTCAAAACTGGAAAGTGCTGACTAGGGGTCCGGTTTTACTCACCATGTACTTTAGCCAAATAAAAAAAAGGCTGCATGCTAAAATCATCCATCATACGCAAGCAAGGATGGGAAGGGGGGAGGGAGGACCCACGCCTGCTCTGAAAAGGACTTGAAAGGACCATTTGCAGCACAGTTGAAGGAACGCGAGAGCCTTTGTCTTCACCACGCTTGCAGAACTATAAAAAGTTCTAAGCTTCTTCCGCTCGCTCGTGGACGGACTCCCAGGAGAATGCCAGGGTCGTTCTGCTTGGTGGCTAAAAGCTTTCAGCACTGCTTGCTGCTAACAGCATCCATCTGTCCATCTATCCATCTGTTCATCCGCCTGTCTGTCCGCCCATCCTCCAGTATTTATTGAGCACTGTTTTTGTTTTTTGCTGAGCCCTAGCTCTTAAACAGTAGAGCAGGACTAGCCTATTGGGTTTTGAAGCCAGAGTAACTGGGTTCTGATGCCAGTTCCACCCAGAGCATCTGTGTGTTGTGGGCCTTAGTCTCTTGAAGCCTGCCTCCCGTCATGCCTGGAACAGGGACGTTCTCTGCCCTGCTAGGTGGTCAGCACTAAAGGAAACCCACCTGCTTATCTTCAAAATGCTCCTCCTGGCCCCCTCGCCCCTACTGCTTCTTCCTGTACAGACTCCCCAGCCATTCCTTTTCCTGCGCTCCCTTGGGTGTCACCCTGCTCGTTCCCCCTCACTGTCCCTTGGCAGTCTCATCACACTCCCAGTTGCACACCCTGGTTGTGCTGTGGGCTGCCAAACCCTCTGCCCAGCCGGGGCTTGTCTCCTGCTGCCCCACAGGACGCCCTGACACCACTGTTGCCCTCTCCTGCTCCTCCAGCATGACTGTCTAAAGTCAAGTCTTTATCTTCCCTAAAACGCCCCTTCCTCCTCCTGTTTCCATCTCGGGGAATGGATTCTCAGCCTCCCACTTGCTGAGCTGGAGACTCGGGAGTCATTTTATACTCACGGCTCTCCTTCCTCTCCCACACTCCATCTCCAATGCCAACGTGCTGGTTCTGTCTGTTCGCCAGCTCCCGGGCGTGCTCATCCTTACAGCCACATTGCTCTGGGTCCAGACAGGGCCATTCCTTCCGCCCTCGGGACTACCTGCCCTTCCCCCACCCTTTCCACTGGCTTCCACAGAGCAGACAAGGGGGTCACACCAAGGTCCAGATATGACTAGAGATCTCACATGACTTCCTGAGGGCTATCGGTCAAACTCTGAGACCCCTAGTTGTTTGAGATTCTTCACTAACTCTTCCCCTCTATGGAAGTAAGAATGAACTACCTGCAGATCCCTAAACACACCTACTACCCACTCATCCATCCACCCACCCTTACATGCATTCATCCGTCTACCCACCTGCCTATCCATCAATCCCTCCATCCTCCCAGCCACTTGCCCATTCACTCATTCCTTGAGATCCATCCACACATCCACCCCTTCGTCTTTCACTATCCTTCCACTGCCCCTCTTTCTATCTTCAGGCTATCTGTCCATCCAGAATGCCTTTTTCTCTCCTCATTCTCCCCTCATAGTTGTGGCTCACCCCTTCTTTCCAAGATTGGGCTCCATGCTGGGCTTGGTAGCTGTGGTGGCTTGATTCAGATGTTCCCCATAAACTCAGGTGATCTGAATTCTAGGTTCCCAACTGAAGAGGATTTGGGAATTAATGCTTCCTGGAGGCAGTGCATTGTTGGGGGTGGGCGTATGGGTGTTATGGGTGTTATAGTCAGTTTCCCCTTGCCAGTGTTTGGCACACTCTCCCGTTGTCTACTTTATGTGGGCCAGGGGGTGATGTCCACCTTCTGCTCATGCCATCGTTTTCCCCTGCCATCATGGAGCTTCCCCTCTAGTCTGTAAACCAAAATAAACCTCCTTTTCCCACAAGCTGCTCTTGGTTGGGTGATTTCTGCCAGCGGTGCAAAACTGACTGTAACAGTAGCCATCTCCCTATTTGGGCAGGGGACCCTGCACTTGCCTCCACCATGGCACAAGTCCACCTGCTCATCTCTTTGCCTGACGCCAGGGCAGTGGTCCCTAGGCTGGCATAGAGCACAATTTGTATGCATGCATTTAGGGCATGGTACAGTATACAGATGTGGTAGCATCAAACTTTCACCGCCAGTCCTTAGCTATTTGGTAGGGGGTAGACATAATCCTCACTGTATTGATGCCTGAACTGTTCTGGTACCTGGTACCAACTGGGTCCACATGCCCACTTCGCAAATGCCCACTTCTCAAATGGACAGAGGGACCCACATCTCCATGGCTGACTGCCTGACCAACTGCTGACAGATAAACAACCAGCTCTGTTGTTTATGGACCATTTAGTGTCTCTGTTGTCATGACAACTATGCTGCAAGGACCACCTGGTTCTGGGCTCCTGGCTGTTAGGTTTGGGTGGGCCTGAGCGGTTCTGGCTCCTCCTCTCAGGGCCCTGGAGAAAGACTCTGGAGCCAGGTAGCCCGAGAAGCAGGAAGCTGTTCACATCTACTATGATTCTAGCGAGTGGGAGGGGCCTCAGCATCCCTCAAATGCTAGGGCACGGAGAGCCCAACATCTGGGTACAGGAGAGAGACAAGAGTGGGAAGGACTAGGGCTTGGGGTGCTCCTCAAATGAGCATGCATATCCCCAGGCATAAGTTGGCATACCAAAGTTACGATAGCATGGCTAGGTTTTTCAAGACAGGATTTAGGGAACTGAGAGTCTACACACAGGTACACACTCACACAAGTGCTAGAATTACACTAGTTAGTGCTCATAGCTTGGGCCTTTTCCTGTAAATCCAGAGGAGAGAAAGAGAAAACTTGTATTGACAGTGGCCTGGCCTCTAGCCAAGTCCCCTCCCTGCCTAGAGTAGAGCTCACTGGGCTGGTCTAACAGCCTGGAGCAGTGTGTGTGTGGGGGGGGGGTACTGGGAGGCTGGCCTAGTGGCACAGGCCTGCCTGTAATCCCAGTTACTCAAGAGGCTGAGGCGGGAAGATCATGAATTCAAGACCAACCTGGGCTACAGAGTTAGTTGCAGGCAAGCCTCGGCTACCTAGGGATAACCTGTAGCTTAGTGGGAGAGCACTTGCTTAACACGCACAAGGTTCAAGTCCCAGGACAGCAAAACAAGTCAGTAAATAAATCAACTAGAACACTGGGTGTAGGGAGGGGGAGCCAGGAGTGTCCCTGAGGATGACAGTGACAGAGTAGAGCTTTAATCCCCAGAGAACAGGCAGGTGGCTCTCTGTGACAGCATTTGGGAAATCCCACAACCTTTCATGTACCCAGCTCTACAGGGAGGACTGAAAATGCTAACTTCTTCCCAGATGGGATTGGATGAAAGCAAATGAGGTCACACCCTCAGGTGGCCACTGCCCTAGGGAAGGAACAATCTGGAATGAAAGGGCCCAGAGAGTGGGTGAGAGGTAGAGAGAGGTGCCCAGTGCCACCCCAGGACCTCATAAATGCAACAGAACCCATGAGGCAGAAGCTGCTGGACTGTGTCTCTGGAGAGTAGCCCAGGCTTGCCCTAGCCCAGACAGAGATATTCTTTCCTCTTTCTCAGTTTCAGTCTCATCTTCTGTCTAGAGTTCTTTGTTTCCAAAGGGTGCTCTAAGGACCTAAAACCACACGTATGCATGCACATACCCACACAAAACACCAGTGAAGGCTAGCGTGATTCAAAGAACTAGTGTAACCTCGCTCTGCAAGGACCCAACACGGTAAAAATAAGGAAGAATGCCAAGATCTGTCTAGCAGTTGAGTGGAACCTTGGCCCTTCTCTGGGAAAGACACACCATTATCATGCCCACTTGAGCAAGCCGAGGCTGAAAGGGTTCAGCAGTAGGTGTAATGCTTCAGCAGAACCCCCAGCTGCAATGAAGGGGCAGCTGCCAACTGCTCCCCATTTCATCCTCCCCTTCAGCTGAGAGGGGGTACACCATGTGTGCACACCCTGCAGACAGCAGCCAATCTGATCCACTGACAGAAGACTCCTGTGTGGGGTCCCAGCTCCGCTGGGTATATGTGCTAACCCTTTGGACTCACCCCTTTTTTCTGAGCGCCTATCTTCTATCAACCACTTTCACATGAGTTCCATCCTTGGCTCAGAGGTGATTCAACCTTAGATGCTAGGCCGTGCAAGCATCTAAGGGGCAGCCCAGGCATCCTCCTGAGGTGGGTGTGGCCCCGGAGCCTTGGGCTGACCCTGCTCCCTGCCTGTGGCTGACCTGGCTGAGGAAGCCACCTGGGCCTGAGCTTCGGAGCTCAGCAGATGTTCAATGGATTGGCTGTGAGTGGCACGTGCAGTCCCAGGTGACAGAAGGGCAGACAGTGAACAACATCAGGGGCCAGACCAACCTCTGGAGTATGGGGCCCTGCACGGAAGGCCAAGGCCAGCCTTCACACAGACCCCTGTGTGACCTGAAGTCTGTCACAGGCCCTCCCTCTCCAGCCTGCACAGGAAACCAGAAGCCACCAAGCTACTGGAGGCTGAGCCCGATGGGGACTGATAGGCAGCCTGACCAGACGTAGAGGCTCTGGCCAACACACCCAAAGCCCCATGACTAGCCTGGGGTAAACTAGAGAGGGCCAGGAGAGTCCTTTCCCAAAGCTGTCCTGGTTTTAGTAGGCTGGTCTCCCCACCCTACAATAAATATGCTCTCTTATTTAACCCAAATTCATCTCTCTTAGCCTTTCCCCCCATCAGATATGTCCCTAAAGCACAGAAGCAGGAAACATGCATTCTCACTCCAACAAGGGCAAGAAGAGAGGACAGCCCACTGGCAAAGCTCGGTATTTCTTTAATCCCTGTATATTTAGCACTCCTCTGGCTTCAGATAAAAATAATATTTTTCCTTCTCCAGATCGCTGAGCGAAACTGGCCCTCGGGCTTCTGGCCTGAATGTATGTAAAGGCGTCTGGCTGGGGGCAAGGGGGACAGAGAGCGCCCAATCCCCACTGTGGGACTATCTCACAAGACAAAGGCCAGTGCAAGTCTTTATGGCAGAGTGGGGAGAGGGTCTTCCACAGAAGTCTGAATCCCACCTCCAGGGCCTTTGGGGGTACGCACTGTAAATGGGGCTAAGCTAGCTGATCGTCTAAATGGGCACACTGTTATCACAAGGGTGAAAGAAGTAGAATGACCCAATTGGGGGGGGGTCTTCAAACAAGCAGTAGCTTGAAGACAGAGGAAGCGCCATCAGCGAGAAACGCATGCCACCTCTAGAGGCTGGAAGACGAGGGAATAAGCTCTCGCCCTAGATTCCAGAGCAAGCAGCTCTCTGGGACACCTCAACTGGAGCTTGCTTGAGGTCCATGCTGGCCTTGGGAACAGTGAGAGACACATGTGGGCTGCAGCCGCTCAGCCTCGTCCCTGCAGCCACAGGAAATGAACGTGCCTCCTCGTGGCAGGCCTCCCGACCCGAGGCCGATTCCACTGCCCTCCTCTCTGGCGGGCCTAGGGCTTTCTTCTGCTGCTGCCGAGCACCTGGTAGCTTTTTAGTCAATGTTGGTCCTTTCCTGCACCATTTGAGCCATACAAATGCCCACTCATATTGGCAAAGAACTGGGATATTTTTAAAAAATAATAATTTATTTTATTTATGAGAGAGGGAGAGAATGGGCGTTCCAGGGCCTCCAGCCAGCATAAGTGAACTCCAGATGCATGCGCCACCAAGTGCATCTGGCTTACGTCGGTTCTTGGGAATTGAACCAGGGTCCTTAGGCTTTGCAGGCAAGCGCCTTAATCACTAAGTCATCTCTCCAGCCAGAACTGGTCTATTTCTGAGGCTCACTTTTAAAAGACCACATGCCTCAGTGACTGAGACAGGCCCCATCTCTTGTCTTTTTAGAGTGGGAAGCCTGGCTCAGCTTAGGAGTGAGTCTCCCTGATTCCTCGCTGGAGCTCAACCGTTGTGTAAGTCTGTGAAGATGAGCTCACTGGGGCTCACGGCCTCGCTCAGGCTTCTCGCTCTCCTCTCCTCCACCGATAGAAGCTGCAAAGCCCCTCCCCTCTGTTTCATTGCTGCGAAGGCCCAGGAAGAAGAGGCTGCTTTTAAACCTTTGTGAATGAGCATAACCTTGGAAGACAACAAGCTCTGGAGGAAATCTTCCTGCTACCAAGGAGCCAGTGGGCATGCAGCTGAGAGCAGGCCATGCCCGTTAAGCACCTGTCTGCAGCCTCACTCTGGCACCGCACTTTCAGGAGCCCACTTATCGGCTGTGTGGCTTCGGGCAGGTGTTAACTTCCCTGAGCTTCGGTTTCCCTACTTGTAAAATGGGGATAATGACAGCTCTTACCTTTAGGGCAAGCAACCACAAACATTTTCTATAAAGGGCCAGATAGTAAATAGTTTATGTTTCATAGGCCATGCAGTCTCTGTTGCAATTACTCAGTTCTGTTGCTATAGCACAAAAGTAGCCAAAAGCAATGGGGTAAATGAATGTATTCCCATAAAACTTTACTTATAAAACTGAGATGGTGGGCCAGATTCAGCTCATGGGACATTGCTTGTGGACCACTACTGTAGAGTGAGTGGGAGGAGTGAACCAATGGATAAAACTGTGCACAAAGCACATACAAGAAAGTGTCAGTCATCAGTGGAGAAGCAGAAGTGAGGCCGAGGGAGGACAACAGGTTAAGTGTGTTGTAGAATCATGAGCAAGGGTAGAGCTACAATGGTACTTCAAACTCTGAGTTCTGAGCAGAATCACACACACAAGTGCAAGCACACACAGACACTCTTACACATAATCACACACCCACTTACATACACATGCACAAACAGGCACTCAAATGCATGCACACTCACACAAACACACTCACGAATACACATTTATATCACACACCCATACACACACAAGCATGAACTAATGCTCACGCATTAATAAGCACTCATGCATTTAAACACGTACATTCATAAACGTGTACCCATAAACACATTCAAACACAGTCACAAATGCACACACAACCACACACCCACTCACATATAAGCATTCATAGGCATATGACCATAGGTGTACACATGGGCACAAATTCATATACATGCACATGTGACACCAACTAACACGTTTGTATTAACACACATGTATTCACACACATGCATATGCTCATACATTCACACTTATGCACACAATTTAACACTGTCATACAAACACATGTACGCACTAACACATACACATGCATGCTCACACAAACACACATGTACTCACATGCACATGCTCCTACACTCACACACTTGTGCACACTCAGGCCGTCACACAAACACATATGTACACACTAACATATGCATGTGCATGATTGTATATGCACACGAACATGAATACCCATGCACACACCTTTAGGCTATCACACAAACACATGTACACACACACACACACACACACACACACACACACACACACATGCTTGTACCCGATAAACCAAAGGGAATCCTGTGAGTGACCTCTAGAGGGAGCGGTATGTCTGTGAAAGGCAGGAAAGGGAGTTACAGTGATGGGCAGATCCCAGGGGCTCTGGGCCTGGCAAAGTTCTCTGACTTGGGTGATGTCCTTATAGGATTCATTAGAGTATTTCATTTATGTGGTTTTGAATCTGTTTTGTTGCACAACAAAACGCTTTTTAAGGGCTGGAGAAATGGCTTAGCAGTTAAACACTTGCCTGTGAAGCCTAAGGACCCTGGTTTGAGGCTCGATTCCCCAGGACCCACGTTAGCCAGATGTGCAAGGGGGTGCATGTGTCTGGAGTTCGTTTGCAGTGGCTGGAGGCCCTGGTGTGCCCATTCTCTCTCTCTCTCTACCTCCCTCTTTCTCTGTCACTCTCAAATAAATAAATAAAAATGAACAACAATAACAAAATCCTTTTTAAGCCGGGCATGGTGGTGCCTGCCTTTAATCCCAGCACTCAGGAGGCAGAGGTAGGAGGATCACCATGAGTTCGAGGCCACCCTGAAACTACACAGTGAATTCCAGGTCAGCCTGAACTAGAGTGAGACCCTACCTCAAACAAAAACAAAACAAAAAACAATCCTTTTTTTTTTTTTTTTTAAAGTTCCTATTCTTGGGTCTGGAGAGGTGGCTTAATGGTTAAGCCCTTGCCTGTGGGGCTTAAGGACCCCAGTTTGAGGCTCAACTCCCCAATATCCACGTAAGCCAGATGCACAAGGTGACATATGCATCTGAGTTCGTTTGCAGTTGCTGAAGGCCCTGGCGCGCCCATTCTCTCTCTCTCTGCCTCTTTCTCTGTCAGTCGCCCTCAAATAAATAAATAAAAATAAACAAAACTTTTTTTAAAGTTCCTATTCTTTCCATGACAGTGTTGTCCTCTTCCACCAGACAACTGTGCTCACATCTCTGGCCCAGAGTCAGGGGCCATGAACTACCAATGCCCAGTCGTTGAACTAGCACACGCACCAACATGCCCCAACAGTGAGACTGTAATGAGGGGCTGGGTGACTTCAAGAAGGGCAGATGCAGGCTGGGCGTGGTGGTGCACGTCTTTAATCCCAGCACTTGACAGGCAAAGGTAGAAGGATGGGGGTGAGTTCAAGACCATCCTAAGAATATATAGTGAATTCTAGGTCAGTCTGGGCTGGAGTGAAAACTTACCTCAAAAAAAAAAAAGAAAGAAAGAAAGAAAGAAAAAATAAAAGTAAAAGAAAGAAAAACTAGAAAGAAAGGTAGATGTAGCACCTGAAGTGGACAGAAGGGGAGGCCAAGGCCTGGAGTTTGCTCCTGAAGCCCTATGTTTGGCCTCTGCTGAAATTGGGTAAGGGGCTTGCTGGCCCAGACTGGTAGCATGCCTTAAAGCTCCTTATCCAGAATAGACTAGGATGAGCTCAGAAGGCCCTGGGGTTTCGCCACACGGAAATGAGTTATTTCCTAACTATATGATACAAAGGTTGACAGCAGTCTACCAGATCATCCTTATTAATTTCATTGTTAAATGTCCTTCTTTGGACTGGCTCATCTGCCCAAGACTGGGACAGATGCAATGAATGTCTCCCAAGCCCAGGCCCCTCTGTGGCTCAACAGACTCTCTTATTTTATTGAGGTGTCATTTGGAGCAGTAACAATCCACTCACCTGGTAATTTCACAGCAAACTGCCCCCTCCTCAGTAGAAAGCCACCCTCCTTGGTCCTACTGAGTGTCTGGGCCTTAAATTCTCTTTGGCAGAATTCTGACTGCATCATGGTAGACATTTGCCCAACCTTTAACCTTTCAACATCATTTTATTGTAAATTATTTTTCATATGTTCTGGATGCCTGGCATACCTGTACTTTTGACACTGGAGACAGGAGGATTGAGAGTTCAAGTCCACTTGGACAATGTAGATCTTGTTTTACAAACCAAACCAAAACCCAAAACAAACAAAACCCAAAGAACACAGACTATACGTGCTTGTCTTTTATTTATTTTCTTAGGTTTTTTTTTTTTTTTCAAGGCAGGGTCTCACTCTAGTCCAGGCTGACTTGGAATTCACTCTGTAGTCTCAAACTCACAGCGATCCTCTTACCCCAGCCTCCCAAGTTCTGGGATTAAAGGAGTGTGCCACCATACCTGGCTCTTGCTTTATCTTTTAAGGGTGAGGCTGACCTATGTGAATTTCTGGCTAGAATCCTCATGGCTGTCTGTAATGATCTGTTCTGAGCTTCCAGTTTTCACATTTTTGAGAAAGGGACCAGAGTTTCTTTGCTTTTATCTTTTGTGTTTGAGCAGCTTCTGGTTCTACTTACTACCAAATGATTCAAAGCTTTCTTTTAAAAAAACAAACAATGTTTGACATACACAAACTGTGTCTCTTGTGTGCAGTACTATGTGGGGCATGCGTGTGTACGTGTGTGTGTGTGTGTACAGATACACGTGCCCCTCGTGTGCAGAGGCCAGAGGGAGACATCAGGTGTTCTCTGTCTCTCTTCCGCCTCATTTCCCTGAGACAGTGTCTCAGTGAACCTGTTTTTCAGCTAGCACTAGCAATCCTCCTGTCTCTGCTCCCTTCAGCTCTGGAGTTACAGTCGTGTACCGCACACCCATCTCCTTACGTGGGTGCTGAGCATTAGACTCAGGTCCTCGTGCCTGCACAGCAAGTGCCCTTGCCCCCTGAGCCGTCTCTCCAGCCCTCACAGCATTCCTCAGCTTAGATTTCTCTACATTGTTTTTTCTTTGCAGTGCTGGGAATGGAACCCGAGGCGCTGTTCAAGCTAGGCAAGGGCTCCACCACTGAGCTCACCCTGACCTCGTCTCTAATTATGAGACACATGTGCAAAAGGCCTCTTTGTGTCCCTCTCCTCATTTAGATTAGGAGCTCTGCACCCTTTTTAAAAATCTTCCCTGTTTTGTAGGCTTCGAGAATGGAATTTGGAGCTTCACATCTCAGTTATTATTACTACAGTACCTGTTTTTATTTTCTGTGTGAAATTACATGTGCTTTTCTATCTGGTTACACTCTTATAGCAGTTATTTAGACTTGGCTCTCCTTCCATGGTTTCTATGGTCTTGGCTGTTCCTATCACGACCTCAGTTATAAAACGTGCCACTGCTCTCAGCTGGCTGGTGGAGGTCCCCAGGATTAACTTCAAGAAGGGCACCTGGCTGGAACATTGTGCAAGCTTCATATAGCACAGTGTGTCCCAGCAGTACCATTTGCTCTGGGATTTAATGCTACAGGCAAGAGAGGAGCCGGGGTCTGGGGCCCTTGAGGAAAGCATTATGTTTTATTTTTCTTGTTCTGGTCTAGATATTTGAGGTTCTCCTTAAAGTTTGTACATCAAAACATTTGCCAAAATGTTTCTGAATGTCACTGCTTTTGCACCAATGTAGCCAGAATGAAGAGTGATCAGCTAATCTGTAATAAGACTCCACATTTATGCTTTTAACTGTGGATTTTGTAGTTCGAAAGAGGTTGGCTATTGGTGACTTCATGTGAGCCAATCTATGAGGTCTGTTTTGAGTCCACTTAGGTTGGTTTCCTATTTTTAAAGTAAATTAATCATTGAAGAAGCATTTTGTATTTGCAGCAATATTGTAAAAATAATATAGAGAGTTCTCACACAGCACTCACCAATTACAAACACACACACACACACACACACACACACACACACATATATATATGCGCTATATATTAGGCAGCATAAGATATTAGGCAGTATGCTTCATATACAATATACTGCCTAATGATCCAAATGAAACTGATACATAACCATTACCCACTGCCCATCATCTTCTCAAACTTTACTTTTTCCTATGTCTGGGCTCCTTCTAGGATGCTGTGGTGGTTTGGACGTGGAACGTCTCCAATAGACTCATGTGTTTGAGTGCTTAATACCCAGATGGTGGCACTCTTTGTGAAGTTTGTGGAACCTTTAAGAGATGGAGCCTTGCTGGAGGTAGTGTGTCACTGGGACCCAGCCTTGAGGTGTTAGAGTCCTGCCCTGTTTGGCACTCTTACCCCTTCTACTTTCTCCCCTTTGATGGGAAGATGTCTGGTTGCTCTGGCCACATTGCCCATACTGTGATGAAATGGCTTCTTGAAACTGTAAGCCAAAATGAACACGTTCTTTCCATAAGCTGCTTCTGGATGGGTATGTTGTGCCAGCAATGAGAAAGTAACTAATCCAGATGCTACAGCACAATTATTTGCCACATCTCCTTGGGCTCAGACAGTTCCTATTATGGTTACCATGGCAGTGCTGACAAGCACTGACCAGACACTCAGTAAGCTGGCTTCAAATGGAGTTGGGCCAAGTATTTTATTATCCCTGGGTTCTGGGTTGGCTAGAACACAGCTGTTCACTATTGACTCTGACCTTGATGGCCTGGCTCTTCCTCTGTCAGATAATGCTTTCTTCCCTCTCTCATGATGTACTCTTGGGAAGGAAGCAACCTAATAAGTGGGGAATTGTTACAGGTTGACCGTGAAATGTTCCCCATAGGCTCACGTATTTAAACACTTGGTCTCCAGCTGGGGCCACTGTTTTGGGAAGTTATAGAATCTTGAGGAGGTGGGGCCTACCTGGACACCACTAGGAGTGGACCTTTGTGTTATAGTCGGGCTCTGCTCCCTGTCTGCCCCCCCCCAGAATGTGAGGAGTCCCTGTTCAACACTCCTACCACCATGAACTGTGCCATGCCTGCCCCATGATGGGATGATAGCCCTAAAACTCTGAGTTAAACCTCTCGCCCCTTGTGTTTGTTCTGCCATTTATTTTATCACCATGTTGAGAAAAGTGAGTAACGGAGTCATTATGGCCTACCTTCTTTGAGCATGAAGGATCTAGATTAAGTTGCTTGGAATTCTGTTGCCTCACTCTCTCATTTATTCAATCACTTGTGCAAGTATAGATTTGTGGGCATTTATTATAAACTTGGGGATACATACCAATGCTACTTTTATTGATCAAGTGCTCCAGCATTGGTCACTGGAGCTCTTGCATTTTTTTTAAAAAAGTTTATTTATTTATTTATGAGACAGACACACAGAGAGAGAAACAAAGAGAATGGGCATGATAGGGCCTCCAGCCATTGCAAACAAACTCCAGACACATATGCCACCTTGTGCATGTGGCTTATGTGGGTCTTGGGAATTGAACCTGGGTCTTTTGGCTTTGCTATCCCTCCAGCTCAGGCTCTTGCTTTTTTTGGGGGGGGGGCATTGGTGCCTCTGTGATCCCATCCCAACTGCATGAGATGCTGTCCTGAGCACTTCATTTGGCACTGCAAGAGGCTCCAGGGTTATCTCACCTACTTCCTGCCCCATGGACCCAGCTACTTCTTACAGTGGCCCTGTTCTCTCCACCGTACCATGGTGCTGGGACCTAACTCTGGCGCCTATGTGTGCTGTTGTCATGGGGTGTTTGTTCTGCGTTTGCTTTTGCTTTTGGTTCAGGTTCATGTGTCCGGATTTCCTCTTTAGCAGCCCCCTTCTCCAGTATCCACATAGCTCTTTTCTCTTATTGGATTGATCTCTTTGGCCATTTCCTCTGAGTCCGGGCAGAGCATCTCAGGTTTGTCCTCCACCTCATTGATTTTCCCTTCTCCTGGCAAACTCTGCTCTCTGCTGCCTCCACCCCAGATCCCTTTCCTGCTCCGATACAGACTTTCTTCCTTGCCCCCTGCACCTTGACTACAATAAAGCAGAGCCTTGCTTTTCTTCCAAGCTTTCTAGAACTTAGTGCCTTTTCTTCATGTGTCCTCTGTTGACTTTGTCCAGACTTGGAAGATCATTCACACACACTCCCAACTCATTGGGCGAATTAGGTTTGGCGCTAGGTAATGGGAAATAAGACAATGACCAACCTAGCCAGAACCTGTGCTCTGATGTCTAATGGAAGAGGTCAGTGCTAAAACAATGAGATAAAGTGGATAGTCTATCCAATGTTGCAGCAGGCTGAGGCTGTATAGGTATGTTGAAGTCCTAACCCCAGGATCTTGGAATGTAACCTCATTTAAAAACAGGGTCACTGCCGATGCAAGTTAGGATGAGAGGACTCTTAATCCAACATGACAGGTGTCCTAATAAGAGAACAGTGTGGAGAGAAGTGGGAAGGGGGTGTGTGGGGGGAGGTGCCACAAAAGGCACAGGTGGAGCTCAGCAGCTGCAAACCAGGACCTGCCAAGGACTGTGTTGACACAGAGGCAAGGGGAAGGGCATAGGGGGACCTAGAGCCTTCAAAGGACCCACATGTCTATCTCTCGATTTGGGAAAGAATACATTCTGTTCTCGGAAGCTGCCTTGTTTGTGGTGCTTCGTTACCACAGCCCCAGGAAACTAATACTGATGTCGATCCACGAAATGGAGACAATTAGGAGAAAGGAAGAAGTGGGAGTTTGAGGAGCAAGGACTTTAATTTTAAAAACAGCATCGGCGGAGGCCTCTGGGAGATGACTAAGCAAAGACTAGAGAAGGCCCAGAAAGGGGCCACACAGGTGTCT
This sequence comes from Jaculus jaculus, assembly GCF_020740685.1. NCBI lineage: Eukaryota > Metazoa > Chordata > Mammalia > Rodentia > Dipodidae > Jaculus > Jaculus jaculus. The sequence goes on from NC_059102.1 coordinate 109,167,423, forward strand.
AGGGGCACCTCGACACACAGCAAACCCTGGGCCAACAACCAGCCCACTATGCTCTGGCCTGTGCTTCTGGGCTGTGCAATGCTGGAATCCTTTCCCAGGACCATGATGCAGGGTGCTGTGGAGAGCCAGGCAGGGGCAGCACTGACCTGGATTAGAATTCCTGCCCTCCACTTCCCCTAGGTATCTCGGGGCAGTTCTTCAGGCTCCCATCTGTGAAGTGGGTCTACAAAACCTTCCTCTGCTAGAGGGCTTTGGGGAAGCCCATGTGAGAGGACAGAAGTCAAGGGTGAACAGGGCCAGCCAGCCTTGGGTCCATGGCCTGAAAAGCTGGCTATTTTGGTTGTTCTTTCTTGTCATCACTCATGTCACTCCTCCAAGTTAAAGTGGGTTGAAGAGCACCCAGTTCCGCCTATGACTTCATGCAGACTTTTAACTAGCACCTCGCTCTGCACACAAAGCCTTTCAACTCAGAAGCCCTTGAACTCAGCTGGGCTGCCAAGGCCAGGGGCCATTTCAGGTTCCTTCCCCGGGAAGAAGCTCCATGGATGGCAGCCATAGCTCTCCCTCTATCCCAGTCTCTGGCCCCCAGTCTTCCAGGCCCTAACACCTCAGCTGGACCCTCACAACACAGCCTTTGCCCACCCCCTCCTGGGCCTTGGGCTGCCTCATGTGTTCCTATTGCTGCTCATGTGCAGAGGCTCCATCTGCCCTGGAGGAAACAAGGAGGTAGTACCTGGCTTCTCTGACTCCCCACCTCTGGGCGGTGGATACGCCCATCTACAAACTGAAATACAGCTCAGAAGCGCCACTTCCTGTCTGGTGTAACCCTGGGCCAGCCCAAGTTAGACACTAGCCCTTGGCATCTGGATTCTCCATGCCAGAGACTTTACCTGCGGGCATGAGGGGACAGAAGAGAGAAGTCCACAGCTTTGACACTTTTGTACAAACTGCCAGCTACTTCTGTGCACTCTTGTGGTAAGACCAAGCTTCTTAGCAACCAGCTCAAACCTCTGCTCCTGGCTTCATCGTGGTCCCTAGCGGCCCCCGCCCCCCCGCTACTGCAGCTCTGTGGAACCCCCACTGCTTCTGGCCGCAGAGGCACACGCCTACCACGCTTCATATCAGCCTAGGAGCCTGTCCATCCGAACAGCCCTTGTCTTGTGCTGTGTCTTCCTTGGAGCTTTGTCTGACTCCTCTCCCAGGTAGCATGGATCACTTCCTGCCCTTGGGTCCGGGTACCCTTTGTGTCCTTGAGCAGTGACTGTCTACCTGGCCATGCCATGAGCAATGTGAGGACAGAAGCAGGTCTGATGGCATCAGGGAGCCCAGGAGAGGGGATGGCTTCTGAGAGGAGTTGGAGAGAGTTTGTGGAAGAAGTGGACAAGTGACAGGTAGAGCCTTACAACGATGGGAACCTCTAGTTGATGTTTTCTGTCCCTAGAGTGAGTGTCGCTGGCTGTGGTTGGGAGCTGAGTTCTCAGTGTCAACAGCACTTTTGTGATGGGTGAGGCAGGTCCTGGCTCTCAGCCCTCCACAGAAGAGAAGATTCCACAGGCACCCTGCTTGTCCCTCAGCCCATGCGTTGAGGAGAGATAAACTTGCTTAGGCAGCTCTAAGGGCACTGTGCTAAGCTTGGCAGACAGTGCCCTCAGCGTGGGATACCCAGCAAGTGACCAGGATAACTTCCAGAAGCTTCTCTGATGTCTGAAGGTACCAAGGATGGAATGCAATGGAGGCCCAAACCAAACTTACGGTTGTGTCACAGGGAGAGCGTGCAGGGATACAGGGAGGATGGCCACGCTAGGGGCCGGCTGTGCCTACCTTAAGCTTTTTCACACTTGTGCAAGGGTCATTGGAGAAGCTTTCCGTGTCTGAAATCTCAATGTCCTCGCCGTACAGAACCCCGGTCAGGTCGTTCCTCACCTGTCAGCAGAGACAAAGCAGAGCCCAAGTGAGTTGCTACAAGGAGGGGCTGGTTTAGAGGGCTGTCCTCAGCAAACTAAGCTATCTCCTTCCCACCACTGCCACTGAGAAGGGAGCAATGGATCAGGCAGGGCCAGCCTGCTCAGCTCGCCTGGGAATTCCTGCAAGAGGCACGAGCAGGCAAGGATCTGGCTGGTGTTCCCTGACATTGCCTGTCCTCCTGTCCTCAGGGCAGGCTGCCCAGTTATGTCTGTTTATATTTTGCTATGCATTTGCAATTTTGTTCCCCTTAAAAAAACAGAGTTTATTTATTTGAGGAAGAGAGAGAGGGAGAGAGGGGAGACAGAGGGAATGGGCATACCAGGGCCTCTTGCCACTGTAAACAAACTCCAGATGCATGCACCGCTTTGTGCATCTGGCTTTACTAGGGCCATCAGTCTTTATAAGGAAGCACCTTTAACTGTTGAGGCATCTCTCCAGTCCATAGTTTCTCTTTTATAGTGAAGAAATACCCAAGACATTCAGACAATGCAGAACAGAGGAAAGAAGGGAAAAGTGGCACGAATCTGTGATGTTGTGACACACAGAATGACAGATGTGCGTGTGCCTGGAAGGCAGGGGGCTGCAAACTCTAGTGTCCCCAGGGCCAGCAATGTGGAAGGGTATCAGCACTTGGTGTTGGGGGGCTGTGACACACTGGGGACCAATGACCTTTTCAAGACAATAACTGTTTTGACATTGCAGTGCTAGAACACGGGCCCAGGAAACGTTTTTGGTGGTGGTAGGGGAGGAAGAAAGCAGAAACTTTATAGGATAATGCCTCTCACATTTTCTGTGCGTGTGTGAGAGAGAGAGAGAGAGCAAGCACATACATATGGAGGTCAGAAGACACCTTCAAGTCTTAGTTCTTCGAAACACAGTCCAGCTTTCTTTTTTTTTGCACAGGTCTCTCATTGGTTTGGGGCTCACTAATTGGGCTAGACTGGCTGGCCACAAAGCCACAAAGATCCTCCTACCTTCACCTCCCCTGGGATTACAAGTGTGCAGTCACATTTGCATTTTTACGCGGATACTGCGGAGTGGCCCCAGATGCTCGTGCACTGAGGCAGGTATTTTACCAACAGAACCGTCTCCCTAGCCCCTCTCCCATGGTTTTTCACGTTGACATTGTTTGGTTTCTTTTTTAAAAGTTTGGATCAGGTAGAGCCAACCTAAAGCATGTACCTGGCTGTGGTCTCTGCCATGCAGCTTTAGAAACCCCAACATGAGGTTGAGGAGAAAGAACGGGGACAGGGAAGGGGAGCGGTCAGTGGACCCTGCTTCCGGGTCTTGTTCTGTCAACGACGTGCTTGTGATCTGTTCCTTTGGGGTGACTGTCCTCCCTCCAGGCCTCTGATACTCTCTCTTTAAGAGAAGATGATCTTAAAAGCACTTCTTGTTCACCCCGCTGGGATAGCTATTATCAAAGTCAGAGAGCAACTAGTGTTTGTGGGGGTGTGGAGCTGGGGGAGCCCTTGGGATGTGCCAGTGGGAATGCACTGTGGTCAGCTCTTGGGGGAACAATGACAGCTCTCCAGTGGTTCAAGCACAGGTTACCACCTGCCCCAGCAGCCCTAGTCTTGGGGATAACCCCCGACAAATGGCAGCAGGGACTTCAGCTGACACTTGCAAGTCCTTGTATCACTTACTTTTCTCATGTGTGACAAGATACCCTGCAGAAGCAACTTATGGGAGGAGGGGTTTGCTTTGTCTTGTGGTTTGAAAGGACACAGCCCACCACGGTGAGTTCACAGCGGTGGCGTGTGCGGATGGGACTCCTCACATGTCAGTGAACCAGCAAGCGGAGACAGCCTGGGTTAGCATGGGGCCAGGCTACAACTGTCAAGGCCTCCCCCTCAGAGACTCACTTCCTCCAGCGAGGCCCCATCTCCTAGAGGTTCCACCTCCCAAAATGGTGTCAACAGCTGGCCCCGTGCAAACACTTAAGCCTGTGGAGGAGAGGCCACATTCCAACCGCGGCAGCAGTGTTCCTATGACATTACTCACAATGTCCAGACAGTGGAAAGAGCCCAGGTGTCTGTTGATGGATGGCTAACGAAGCACTCTGTGGTACACACATAGAGAGGCATACTATTCAGCCTTTATACAGATGAAATTCTGCTACATGCTACAACATGGGTGTGCCTCTAAAAGAAAAAGGCAGACAGAAAGAAATACTGTCTGATTCTAATTATGTGAGGTACCTGGAGAAGTTAAATTCCTAGAGACAGAAAGTGGGACAATGGCCACCAGGGGTGAGGACAGGAGGGAACAGGGAATTAGCATCAATGGATACACAGTCTCAGTTTGGGTGATGCAAAGGTTCTGGAGATGGGTAATATGACAGTTGCATAACCACGTGACTGTCCTTGTTACCACTAAACTGAAACTGTACATATGGCCCAGATGGGAATTTTATTATGTATATTTTACCACAGTAAGAAAAGCACTTCTTGTTATGAAATTTGCAGAAAAATGGATGGACCTGGAAAGGATTATACTAAGTGAGGTAACCCAGGCCCGGAAAGCCAAGTGCCACATGTTCTCTCTCATATGGGGATCCTAGCTACAGATGACTGGACTTCTGCATGAGAATGAAAATACTTAGTAGCAAAAGCCAGTAAGTTAAAAAGGAGACATTAAGGGAAGAGAAAGGAAGGGAGGAGGGTACTTAATAGGTTGATATTGTATATATGTAAGTACAATGACTGTGATGGGGAGGTAATATGATGGAAAATGGAACTTCAAAGGAGAAAGTGTGTGGGGGGGAGGGAATTAACATGGGATTTTTTTTATAGTCATGGAAAATGCTAATAAAAATTAAAAAAGAAAAGCACTTCTTATTTCAACAACCAGCACATTCTTCATATATAAATATATGTATGTATGTATATATGCAATCTGACCCTAAATGTCACTGGCCACTGGGAAGCCACCACTAAGGAAGGTGAACAAAAGAGATGCCAATAGGAGCTGCCATGCTTTATTTCTTTGAGAGACGCAGGAAGCAACTGGAACAGAAGAGGATATTTATTAATTCTGGCCAATGGGCCCCGGGCACTTTATTCTGTGCTTTTCTGAAGGTTTGAAGTACTTTGCGATACATGTTTTGTAAGAGAAAGAAATGGTTTTACAGTTGATGAGTCTTGTTCATAGAAGGTGGTGGTTATTATTATTTTTGTAGTGCTGGGATGGAACCCAGGGCCCCACACCTGTGAGACAAGAGCCATATGACTGAGCTGTGTCCTCAGCCCCAGCGGTAGTTTTTGTCTGTTTTCATAGATGAGGAACTAGTTAATGGGCAGATGTTGCCTTTGCTATGACAGCTTACTTCTGTTGCCTCATGTGGGTCCCATCATCAGCGCTGGGTGTCCTGGTGTGTGTTGGAACAACCCAGGGATAAACGGAGATGTGTCCATGTGACTGGGCTGGCAGGCAGCACAGCCCTGCGTGCCCATCACAGAGCAGACGCTGCCAGGGCCTGGCTCTCCACACATGTGGCATGCACATTTCTCCACAGTCTCTCTGTACCACGGGATCTTTGCATGCTGCTTAGGCCGTGATCCTGTTTCCTGCTCTACCTCCTGGCCTGGGCCCACACCATTACACCCTCTGCCAGAACATGTCCTTGAACTTGAGTGTGTGCCTCAGTGGGTACTCACACATTCACCAGGGAGTTCACCCGCTGGAAGTCTCCCACCCTTACTGGATAAGGATTTAGAATATTGAGAGGCCCAGCTCTGCCTCACACAGTGTCTGGGCAGAAGAGATATCGCTATCCAAAGTGAGTCTGATTGGTGGAACAGCAGACCTCATTCTGGAAAACACAGGTCTTAGATGACTATCCTGGAAGACACCCCAGTCCAGAAGCCAGGCTGTGGCTGGGTGTGAGGTGAAATTCCAGCTCCATAAATGAATTAAGAGAGGATGAGAACCTAGGGTCTGGGAAAGTCCCTCCCCATCTGCCTTGGCCTCCACTCCTAAGCTCCTGACTTGGGCTCTACAATGCCTTGATGGATGAGGGTGTTTGGGGCTGTGGTAAGAACTCTGTAGGAACAGGAGGAGGTTGACTGGCTCTACCTGTGGGCACTAGAGACAGGAATCTTACAGAAGGTGCAGACATGGGACCCCCCCCACACAAAGAAAGAGCTAACTTCCAAAAAGCTGGGGAGTGAGAAGTACAATTATTGAGAGGTACCTAGAGCAAAGGTGCCAGTTTGAACCCCAGTCTTCTCACCTGGAAAATAGGGGCTATGGGGCAGAGAACTCAAAGGCTTAGTTCTAGGCCCATGGAAGCAGCAGGCTGTGACAGTTCTGAAGTTCTGATGTGTGTCTTAAAAGCTGGAAGGACATTTTCTACATACAAGAGGGGAATCAAAGCCTCTTGCAGCTTGGCAAGTGTGTTTTTTGTTGGGGGAGGGCCAAGAAAGCTGTGTTATAAAAATGGCCGAATAAACAAACAAAATATCCTGTATAGGCTGTTATATATCACCCCTAATTTCACAGATGAGGAATTCAGGGGACACTCCCGGTCCAGTGCTCACCCCTGGCTCCCAATCTGTCGCACAGGATCCCACCAGATGTGGACAGTTCCGAGACGCGGTGAGCCAGAACAGGCCGGCCAGATGTTCAATGCCATCAGCCGCGCCTCGCACACCGCTTCAGCACCATGGCGACTGCACTCAGCTGGGTGATGTATCCTGATGGACTTTTCCAGAGAGCAGCAGTCGGGGCTGGGGAGGTGGCTCAGCAGGCAAGACTGCTTGCTGCGCAGGCAGGAGGGGCTCATTTGCCTGGAGTCCCATGCTTTAGCATTCGAGCAAACAGCTGAGCATGGCCTCTCATGTCTGCAACCTCAGTCCTTTGGGGAGTGCGGACCGAAGAATCTCCGGGGCCTGTAAATGGCAGCTCTAGCTTCAGACTCCAGGTCAAGGAAATACGCAGATGAGCGATAGAGGAAGACACCTGATGCTCCCCTCGGGCCTCTCTGCGTACACACACATTTGAATGCACATGTGCATACGCTACACACATACTACACCATATCACACGCCCCACATATATAATACCCAAAAATAACATGATCAAAACATGGAAAAGGAAGGGCCTGTCTCCTCTGCCATGTAGAGGACCCCTTAGTGTGCTGGTGGGGTGGAAGATTTACTGAGTTAGCTTGCAAGCACGGAGGCTTCCTTTGGACCAGCAAGGTTCTCTTGGTTAATGGGGCCCTTGTCTCAGAGCTGTAAGGCTGCACAGTGAAATCTGTGCTTCTCTTTGCTTCCATTACAAAAATGAGAACATGTTCATCTAGGGAAGGAAGAACGCTGGATTCCCAGGAAAACAAAGGTGCTGTTTGATTTGTGGTAGGGTCATTCCCGGATACATCCCTCCTAAGTTTGACATAACGTAAGCAGAAAACACACTAAGTAGATTCAGATATGGTGGAGGCTCAGCTGTCTTGTGCCTCCCGCCCCCCCCCCATGGTCATGTGACTGCTGCTACTTAGCATTGCAAGGTCAGACTGGAAATCACTAGAGAAGATGAAAATCCAAATGTCCAATAGCTCACTGAGAATCCCCCCCCCTTTTTTTTTTTTACTGTGGTAACGATATAGTGGTCCTAAACCCTCATAAATCCTGGATTGTGTGTTCTTGTTTCTCTCTCTCTCTCTCTCAGCCAAGGTGTCTGAGGGCCTAATCTGCACATTGCACTCCTAAGCTGCCACCAAGGGTTAGATCTGCTATCATCAGGCCAGGACACCCTGGAAGAGATGGGGATAGCCAGGTCCTGACAGACAGTAGAAGGGACAGAATAGCAGCCCCCTCACCTGGAAGGCAGAATGAGGGGCAGGAGATATTGACTGGCATGGAGAGGAAGGCTGTGAAGCATCCCCAGAACTGTTAGGAAGGTAGTGAGGGGGGCTGAGCTCCTCAAAGCCCAGAGCCTCTGATCCCCTGAAAGGGAAACTCCCCGAGCCATGAGTGTGGGCCAGCCACACGAGCAAGTCCACTGGGAGTCAGCTGGATCATGTGGATCAGAGCCACCTGAGCCGGGAGCTTGGAGGCAGCAGCTACTAATCCCTGCGATGGCCACGGTCACTGCAGAGGTGAGGTCACACGCAGGAAGCACGGGCCCAAGGCACTAAGTACTTTTCCAAGAGTGGCCTCGGGAACAGTGGCACCAGAAATACAAAATCTGGGTCTTACCCAGATCTCCCTGCTAAGGTCCGGTTACCTGTGATTATTAGTTATTTTATATAGGGTCCTGTGTAGTTCAGGTTGGCCTTGAACTCTCTGTGTAACCAAGGATGACCCTGAATTTCTGGTGCTCCTTCCTTTACCCCTTAGATACTAGAATTATACTGCCTTATATTATATATACATATGTTGTGTGCTGTGCTGAGAATTAAAGGCAGGCTTCCTGCATGTGAGGCAAGCGCTGTACCAACTGAGCCCCATTCCCCAGCCCTGCCACATGGTTATAAGGAGCCCTCCCTGTGGTTCTGGAGCATACTCAGGCTTGAGACCCACTGCTGTAAAGGAAGCCAGAGGGATATTCATAAGCCCTCAAAGATGGTATAGGAAAAAATTCCAACTGAGGAGCCAAGAATGTATGAATCGTGTAAAGCCATTGACAGAAAAGAGTGTGGAGGGCTATGAGCCACAGGCTAAAAAATGTCACATCTGGAAAAGTGAGAGTCCTCCACTGGTTTGTCCCTGTCAGCTCTCATCTGGAGTCTGGACTGGGTTTTGGTTGCTTTTTATCATGCATAGTGACAAAGTGATTCATGTTCAGAGGATGGAAGTGTGGCTAGGACAGGAACAAGGATCCTCGAGGGAGGCCATGGTCATGGGCAGCTGGGAAGTGTAAAGGTCATAAGGACTCTCTGGATCCCTGAGTGGCTTGAGACCCAAAAGAGCCCAAAGGCAAAACTGTGAACATCTGGACTTGGACATTGAGATCTAAGGAGGTCCTGCATTTTGCATGACAGCAAGAGTCGGGTGGCTCTGGGGACAGTCCTACTTCCAGTTGCATAGAGAGAAAGTGCTGCTAGGTCAGATGAGCGTATGAGTGGGAGAAGAGCCTCTACTTTCTGCCTCCCTCCTAGCTGCGATCAGGCGAGTGAGGAGGGTTGCAGGGACCTGCCACTCCAGAGTGGCTGCCCAGTGGCCTCAACTTCCAGCTGACTGAACTCCATACACTGAGTTGTCAGGACACCCAAAGGGCTTTATCCTCGGCTATACTTTGGGGGAGTAGAGGCTGGGGTCTCCAGAGGGGAATAGAGGGAAGGCAGGAAGTAATGGGCAGTGGGAAGGGAGTGACAGGGAAGGGTCTGAACACTGTTCTTGGCAGCATAAATGAGTCTCTGTCACCACTTGTTAAGTCTAATATGGGTTCTTCTGTGAAGAGAGTCCCCAGCCCACCCGCTGCAAGGCTCCTGGCCCAGAGCTTGCACTCCTCACTGGGCACAGCTGTACAGGTCTTCAGCATCCTATGCTCTGGACACTTCCCAATAACTATACTTTCCCCTGTTGCGTGGATCAGTCTTAGCTTTTGAGTCCCATATCTTCATATCTATCTTCCCAGGCTCTTGGCCCCACCCCTATGCAATGCACACAAGTAAAGCCAATGAAACCCCTCCAGTTCCTATAGAGTTCCCACCACAGCCTCAGACACCCTGGTCTCCATGAAGAAAGACAATGTAGAGTTCAAGGTGAGGAGCCTAGGGGTGAAGGGGCTTTCTCAGACCCTGGGTTCTCATCCTGTCTCTTGCTTCATTCATGGAGCTGAAATTCTACCTTGTACCTGGCTTCTCAGCTGAAACGTTTTCTCAGATAGTCCTCTTATCCCTGGATTTTCCAGAGAGACGTCTGTCTGTTCGACCAATCTGACTCATTGATTCGCTCACTCGCTCACTTGTGATGTTGACATCGCTTCTGCTCAGACAAGGCGCCAGGCAGTGCTGGGCCTCTGACATGAACAGACCTCTCCAGGGGGTGGAGGCATTCGGCAGGTGATTTCCCTGGTGAATGATGAGTACTCACTGAGGCAGGGCTGAAAAGCTCTGGCAAAGTGTGTCCCAGGGTGAGACCCAGACCAGAAGGGAGAGCAGGACGAAGGATGCCAGCCTGAGCAGCAGCGCATGCTAGGGTCCTGTGGCGGAGGGAGCTGGTAGAAAACCAGAAGTCTGCCACCAGAGAAGTCAATACAAGTCTGTCTGTTAGAACAGAGACTAAAAGAAAACCTGGAAGAGTTTATTGGAATGAAATGAAAAGGAAAGTAGCAGTAGGCAGGGCTAGACTACGTGGCTCTCACAGGTTCTGGTCTTGATTACAAGGGAAGCCACGAGGAGAGAAGTTGACTTGATTCGTGCTGTGTTTTGAGATGGTAACTCAGGCAGTTGTGGGATCAGCGAGGGGCAGGGACTTGAGGGCTACCTCATTGTCCAGGTGAGAGGCTCTATAGGCCAGAATAAGAGAGAATGGGAGGCTGCCAGAGCCACAGTCAAGGGAGCTGTGATAGTTTACTTTGATAGTCAACTGGATAGAATCCAGAATCACCTAGGCAATGAGGCCTGGGAGGGATTTTCTTGATGAGTTTAATTGAGGTGGGAAGACCCACTGTAACTCTAGGTGGCACCATTTCAAAAAGCTGACTATAGAGATACCATCAGACCCAGTTATACCCTTACTGGGCATCTACCCTAAAACCTTCAAACCACAGGCCAGAGAGATTTGCTCAACCATGTTTGTAGCGGCTCAACTCGTAATAGCTAAGAGCTGGAATCAATCCAGATGTCCATCACTAGAAGAATGGATAACTAAGATGTGGTATATCTACACAATGGAATTCTATACAGCAGTAAGAAAAACTGACACAAAGAAAATTGAGGAAAAATGGTTGAGCCTGGAACAGATCATTTTCAGTGAACTTACCCAATCACAGAAAAAAATATCACCACATAGTCTCACTCATTTACAGCACCTAACCTTAATCTACCCAAGATACGTTACATACCCAGCAAGCATCTCATGGACTAGACACTAGAATGGAGGGGGAGGGAGAGGAGGGCATCGAATGGGGTGGGAAACACTAATCTAGACCCAAATGGCAATGGTACCATAAAATTCTACTTCATAAAAGGCAGACCCAATGGCTAAACCTTTACCAGGCCCATGACCTTGATAAAAAGAAGACAGACAGCTCACGGAACACTGACATTTGTCATTCTCTGCTTCCTGACTGTGGACTCAATGTAACCAGCCCTCTTTATGCTTCCGCCACCATACCTTCTTCTTCAGGATGGACTGTAACCTTGAACTGTAACCCAAAACAACTTTTGCTTCATTAAATTGCTTCCAGTCAGGTATTTTGTCACAGCAACAAGAAAGTAACTAATACAGCACCTGATAGTTTAATTACTCTTCTATTGCTGCCAGCATTTTATAACAGTAGTCGGGCATCATCTTTCCCAGTTTCTAGGGCTGGAGAACAGGGAGAGGCTGAGAGGGTGGCTTAGACTCAGGTCCTTCCATGAGGCTGTAGGCAAGGGCTCCTGAGGACTTCTGGGGATTTCCTTATGCCTCAAAGCTAACCAGTAGGATGAGTCTCTTCACACGAGTCCAACAAGCAGCTCAAGTTGCCAAACTCCACATTTAGGGAGTAAAGCCAAGGTCAGGGTCCCCTTCATCTTCAGGTCCAGGGAGCTATCTTTCCTTGCTACATCTTGACTTGAATCTCAGATCCTTCTGCTTTCTACAGCCAGGCACAAAGTCCTGTATGTGTCACAAGGGTGACTTGAGATAAGTGAGAGGAGGCCATGAGAGAGCAAAGGTCAAAATGGAGAAGAAAGAAGCAGAACATGACTGTGGCATGTTAAGACCACATGTCTCAAGCAGAATAGGTTTGCCCAAGCAGATGAAGTTCACAGACATGGACTGGAGGGTGCAGGTGGACCCAAGACCCTAAGACACCTGGCTTTTCTGGCTAGTAGTTCATAGGATACCATCCCTAAAAGAGGTCATTGCACCAGCTAAGGAATCATACAGAAAGACAGATGCAGGTGAAGATGGGAACTGAGCCACCTGCACTTACAACTCTGAACATTCTAATTAGGTTAGAAATGAACTCAAGAGCAAAGCGAGTTCTCAGCTCTCCTACGGAAGCCGAGGTAACCTACTTTGTCATTCAAAAGCACTCGCTATATATAGCACCTGATTGTGCCGAAATGTCACTCCTCTTACCTGACTAAAGCATGTAATTATAGATTTACTTCTATTCATTCATGAAATGTGTCTTCACCTGATTAAACAGTTCATTCAAGTACAATCCATTAGAATATGGAACATGTTAAAACGTGGCTCCTTAGCCACTCAGGGCCCAGATGTAGTTAAGATGCTAATGAGGATAAACAGGCATTGGAAACACTGAATCTCTGAATAATTCAGGTCACTTTGACTGGGGCTCAAGCTCCCCAGGAACCACCATTAATTTAAGCTAATTAGAAAATTAGCCCAGAGAAGAGAAGACCAAGGCAGAAAGTGATGGCTGACTTCAAACATGGAAGAGCTGTCACGCAGAAGAGAGGGCACCTGGTTCTGGGTACCCTGTGGCAACGAGCAAACAGGTAGATGGTTCAGGAAAGCAGGGTCTGGTTCAAAACAAGAAAAAGGCAGAGGGGGAGATAAAGATGAAGTCAAAGACAATAATGATAACTATAAAGAAGAGGAGGAGGAAGAGAAAACTTTCTTTTACTTTACATGTGTATGCTTGTGTATATGGGGTGTGTGTTGGTGTATCAACATTGAATGTCTTCCTCAGTCGTTTTCACCTTATTTTTGAGACAGAGTCTTTCACTGAATCTGGAGCTCACCAATTCAGCTGACCAGCTATCCAGAATATCCCAGAGATGTATCTATGTCCAACCTCCCCAGCATTAGGATGACAACTGGGCACTACCATGCCCAGCATCTTACCTGGGTTTCAAGTCTTCATGTTTGCAAGGGAAGTGCTTTACCCACTGGGCCACCTCAAGAAGAAAACTAATGATGGAGACGGTGTCTCTGGTAGATAGCGAGCTGGCTCCCTCCCCATCATCAGAGTTATGTGAGCAGGGGCTGGTTAGGATACTGAACTGAGGCCTCCTATGTTACCACCGATGCCGATGGTTCTGGGCCAGTGTGTTTCAACATCTCACTTGTTCTTATTCTCTGCTCTTTTTGGAATATAAAAGCTGCTAAAGAAACCCTGGGCAGTTCCAAGTTGTGTGTGTGTGTGTGTGCATGTGTGTGAGTGTGTTTCTTTCAAAGCTGTGGAACATTCATTTTAATTCTTATAGACATTCTTCCATGTGCTATATTTCCACCTTTCTAATCTGACGAGCATTTGTTGAGGATAGCATTCCCATGGAGACACCTAGTTTTCAGATATCTACAACTAAGCACTAAGTGCTTAATAACATGTAACTAGAGTTGAATCTATGTGGAAAGGGCAAGTGTGTAAGAGCTGTATTAGATCTGTGTGTGAGCAACACTGGGGGCACAGACACAGCTGGATCCACGGGTGTCTGTACTGTGTGTGTCACCTGCATGTTCAGTGTGCAGAGCCAGTGGGTCAGAAGGTGACCCAAAGATATGGCAAGATCTAGCCCTCAAACCACTGAACATGGCCTTTGTTGGAAAAATGGTCTTTGGGTTGCAGTTAACTTAAGGTTCTAATGATTTCAGCATCATGGATGACTCGGTGCTGCTTGGCCTTTGAAGAGAGAGGTCTGGAAGAGATTTTTGAAGATAAGAGATTTGGGACATGGACATGGGGAAGCTGGCCGTGTGGAACAGGCAAGCACTCTGTTTTGTTTCTTGAGGTTCTGCATGGCTGAGGCACACTGGAAACCTGTGATGCATGACAGCAGGGAGGAATGATGCCCAGGACGCTCACATCTGTCCACACTTGGATGCCAGAGGCTACAGGCTTTGAGCAGCAGAGATCTCCTCTGGTGCCCATGGGTAGCAATCTGGCAACTTCCCAAAGGTGCCTTCCTACCCAAGGTGCAGGTTTCGAGTCCCAGGGCTTCCTCATGTTATAGTTCAGGTGAAGGTTAGGACTAAAATGGCATGGGTGAGAACACTGGGAAAGAAAAGAGGGCTTGCGGCTGGTATGAGATAACCAGTGGGACCAGATAAGGAGGAGGGTAAGGTTCTGGGAAAAAACAGCAAAGCCAGTAATCAGCAGGCTTTCATGAAGTGGAACGCCCCATTTCTCCTCAACAGAGGGAAGCACTCCCTTGAGAAATATACACAAAGCACTGTTGCCTTCACATATTCTTGTATTTGATTGCAACAGACTAAATTGTGGGTAAGAACCATTTTTAAGAAAATCTCCACTTACACTAGGGAGACCACCACCCAAGACTATGCCATGGATGGAGAGTTAGATATGAGATAACCAAGGAAAACTACAGCCACATCTTGATAACGGTGTCTGCTAATGACCAGAATGCCCCTTTGTGGTTAAACATTCTTGAGGCCATTTGGTTGTTTCCACTATATCATTATATCAGAAACCAAGGCATCTGGACATCCATCCACACATGCACACTAACAAAGGGGCTGCATTTGTAGTAGAAGACCTCATGTCATTACAATGTGACTCACAGTGTGGTTTTTTGACTGTCCTCCCCTTTTTATTTTTTAGTGGAGATCATGGAGGAAATACCCTGAAAGGAAGAACTGGTCCACCATGATTTGAGACTTTACCTTACTTCATGAATATGCCACCCACCTCATGAATATTCATAACAGCTTCTTTAAAACCCACAACACAGAACCCACTTGGTTGCTCTCCTACTTCCCGTCTTGGGATAGCACCCTCCAATATCTGTTTGGAGTGTTTACTTTTTTTTTTTTTATTATTTATTTGAGAGAGGGAAAGAGGTAGAGTGAGAAAAAGAGAATGGGCACACCAGGGCTTTCAGCCACTGCAAATGAACTCCAGAAGCATGTGCCACCTTGTGCATCTGGCTTATGTGGTACTGGGGAATTGAACCAAGGTCCTTTGGCTTTGCAGGTAAGTGCCTTTACTGCTAAGCCATCTCTCCAGCCCCTGGAGTGCTTACTTTATGTAGCTTTGCTTCTGCTAGTTTGCTAAATGAACTGCTCAAGCTATTTTTTTTAATTTTATTTATTATTTACCTATTTATTTAATAGAGAAAGAGAATGGGCACACCAGGGCCTTCAGCCACTGCAAACAAACTCCAGATGCACATGCCACCTTGTGCATCTCACTTATGTGGGTCCTGGGGTCCTGGGGTCCTTTGGCTTTGCAAGCAAGAACCTTTACCTCCCAGCCATCCCTCCAGCCCTACTTATTTATTTATTTATTTATTTATTTTTTGAGGCAGGGTCTCACTCTAGCCCAGGCTGACCTGGAATTCACTATATAGACTGGGGGTGGCCTTGAACTCATGGCAATCCTCCTACCTCTGCCTCCCAAGTGGTGGGACTAAAGGTGTGCATCACCACGCCAGGCCCAAAATATTTTGTTTAAAATAAACTTTCTTTACTTTCACCTTCTGAACATGTAACTTGTTTCCTGTCAGCTTTTCAGGTAGAAGTCATCAAAGTATAAACAATTTTATATCCTGATGTCTTTACCTTCTAAAATTATATACCACATAGTTTTTTTTTTCACTACCAACTACACTTGCATGGGTCACCCCAAGTTCTTGACCTCTCTGCTCACCTGTCCCGCCCTATGGCAAGTGGTCCCTTTCCTGGAAATCTCTTCTTGGCCCTCTCGGAGAAACAGGGAGTTCCTTAGGTTACTCCCAACCCTGAGAGTTGATGCGGCAGCACTCCATGGGTCTCCTCAGCCCTAGACATCCCACTTCTCCTGGACAGATAGAAAGAAGCTGAGCTCTTGTGGCACCCCCGAGGTCAAGAAGGACAGCTTGTCCTTCCCCTGGCCTGCAGCCCAGACCCAGCCGGATCCTGCAGGTGCTGAGTGAGCGTCCTGGGTGGTCACCACATCCCAGTGCTGAGCAGGCTGCCAGCAGGAGCAGGGCCTGAAGCCCGCTGAGCTCAGCAGTTTGGACAGTGCATCTTCCTGGGAGCAGGAGAGCCTTGTCTACTCTGCAGAGCCCAAGTGGAATTTTCCAACTGGGACCCAAATCTCAAAGCAGTATGTAATCAATATAGCTGTAAACCCACCCATTTCCTTTCAAGCTATGTGCAGCAAGAGGGCCTGGAGATCCAGTCCACATCCCTGGAAAACCTCCACACCATGGCCTGGCTCATTCAACTAGCTGAATGAATGAATGGAGACCACAGGAAACCAGTCACCTGCCTGTGGTATAGATTACTAAGTGCCTGGTGCTAGAGAAGCAGCTTAGGCAGAAACATCAGAACATTCCAAAAAAGGGTGAGACAGACAGAATGGAAAAGGCTGCACATACCTGATGGATGAGAATGTGGGAGCAACAAGGGGATTCCCATCCATCTGGTGCCCTTAAAATGCCCAGTCCTTCACTCCTGTCAGGCTACTCCTTCTTGCCATTGGTATTGTAGACCCAAAAGGCATAATCTGACCAGTTTATAGGTAAGTAAAATGAGATGCAGAGAGGTTGAGGCAGTACCCAAGGTCACACAGCTAGGACATAGTGAGCCTAGGATTTGACTTCAGGATGGTTTCTTTCTAGGGCCCACAGTTTAAGCCAGGGGGAACAAACTTTTGCTGTGAAGGAC
The DNA here is from genome assembly GCF_020740685.1 of Jaculus jaculus. NCBI lineage: Eukaryota > Metazoa > Chordata > Mammalia > Rodentia > Dipodidae > Jaculus > Jaculus jaculus. The sequence goes on from NC_059102.1 coordinate 109,184,126, forward strand.
CAGAGCGTACACGTCTTAAACTTCACTGGCTTCCAAACTCCAACTAAGTTCCAACTAAGTGCTGCTATTTCATTGCAAAAGCAGATGCAGACAAATAAATGGGTATGATTGTGTTCCAATCCAACTTTAAGTACAAAACCAGGGACTGGGCTGGGGACATGATTTAGTGGTTAAAAGTACTTGCTTGCAAAGCCTGTTGATCTGAGTTCAATTCCCCAACACCCATGTAAAAGCCCAATGCAAAGTGGTGCTTGGCTCTGGAGTTTGTTTGCAGTGGCAGGGGACCTTGGTGTGCCCATAAACATACATGTACATGAGTGCATGCATGCACATACACACACAAAACAAACAAACAAATAAATAAATAACAAAACCAAAGCAGGGGCTGGATTTGTTAATTAAGAGGTCACCATTGGCAGAGCCTGATCTAGAGACATGATGAATAGCCTGTTGTGAGGCTGGGAAGACAGCTCAGTTGGTAAAGTGCTTGCCTTGCAAGGATGAGGGCCTGTGTTTGATCACTAGAACTCATGTTTAAAAATATGCCAGGCATGGTGGGTACACTTGTAATTCCAGCACTGGAGAGGCAGAGTCAGACAGATTCCTGGCCAGATAGTTCATTTACTTGGTGAGTACCAGCTCCATGAGAGATGCTGTTTCAAATTAAAAACAAAAGGTGCGAGGTCACTGAGGAACACCACCTGAGTTTGTTCTCGGGCCTACACACACACACGTGCATGCACACGCACACACACGCCCCTAAAGGATGTCATCAGACCTTACCCTAGGGTTGCTGGAAATTTAAAATAAGATAACACACACGAGGTGTTAAGAAGCAGCAATTATATCAGAGACAGCACAGACCAGGAGAGGTGGAAACACTTGAGCTGGGGAATCGAGAAGGCAGCGACAGAGGCGTGCCACTGTATTAAACTCAAGAGGTCATGTCTCACAAAGGCTGGCTATGGACTCCGTGCAGGAGCATGTCATTCTATGCCCTGCAAAATCCCAAAGGGGGTGCACAGGTGCCCGTGGTGGGAGGGGTCTTTTTGTTGGAGCAGCTGTGTGTGCTTTGGTGACTCCCTCCTGAGGGCCAGAGGAGGTGATTCACAGACTCTAGGCGAGCATGTTGTGCTGTGTTCCTGCAGTGAGCAGTCGAGCCAAGTTGAGCTGGGGGGGCGGCGGGGAGAGGCCTCAGCACCCCACCCCTCCACCCCCTGCCACTGGGCAGCTGACTCACCAGGAGGGCCTGGTCCTGCCAGAAAGATCCAAAATGACTCCAATGAAACTCAGGATTCTGGGGCCGGATGGGGACCGAGAGGCAGGGAACAGCTTCTGCTGTTTCTACTTGGAGGTCACAACCTTGGCAGGGCAGGGAGGATGTGGGGAAGCTCCATCGATATTGCTGAGGGCTGGGATGCGAATCAGTACACCAGAGGATGAGTCCTTGGCAAGGGACGGAGCTCATTGCCCCAGACCAGCAACCATGTTTGGTGGGAGACTTACTCATTTGATCAAGAGGTTGTTAAGCTGAAATTTGAGAGAAATAGGTTATATGCCCAGAAAAACAAACAAACTATAAAACCAGATGAACTGGGAAAAGTATGGAGGAAGAATTTGAAAAGAGGGTCACCAAGCAGGAAGCGCTTTGGAATTTTCATCTGACTGTATACCAAAGTACAGGAGGCGATGTTAACTCCAAAACTTTGGGGGAAGATGGGAATGCTGAGCACAGATGTCCAACTCCCACCTAAGCTACCTCCTTCTGAAAGTGACAGAAAGGACCAGAGGAGTACAAAAATAGGGGAGAATCTGCTTCGGTATTGGAAGAGAGGAGCGAATACCATCAATATGCCAGCAACTTTGAGGAATTTCTGCTGGGTGCCATGCCAAAGGGACCAGATTGAAGGCTGACTCACAGACCTCCTTCCTGAGAAAGGAGCACGGTGCTGTGGGGAAGGCAGGCGTTGGGGGGGGGGGCCTGGGTGCGCATCCTCTGAGGGGCCAGTGGGTGCTGGAGAGGATGCAGGGTCACAGGGGGGAGCAGAGCTGACCCGGAGGAGGAGCTTCTCTCTCACTGTGCAGCCCACCAGCCTCCAGGAGTAGCTGGGCCATACATCCAAGAACAAGGAAAGCTGTCTGTGCCCTGTTTCCCCACTGACAGGTGTAGGCATCTCCTAGACCCTGCAGGTGGAAGATCAAGGGAGCCACCTTGAACTTCCAGAGCAGCTGCTCACTGACTGTTAGAAGAAAATACGGTCCCCTTGAGCGGGAGTTGGGTAGCCAGTCAGGAGGACCCAAAGAAGGAACACCATGCCTGCCCGCTTCAGCAGAACCAGAGCTCAGGGTCTGATCCAGCCATCCAGTCAGCTCTCTGAGGTGCACCTGAGCCTGAAGGTAAAGTCCACCACAATAAAGTCATCAACAGGTGCTTACCTGGTGGGCAAGGTCTCTTTTGTTGGCTTTTCATCTCTCCTGATCTTCCAGGTTCCTGTCCCGATAAGCCTCCCTGTCTCAGCCCAGCACCTACTCCCTCCTGGGCTCTCTGCCCTCTCCTGCCTCCCACATGGCCGGAGCCCTCTGCACTTTCTTCTCCTTTCTCTCTAACTCCCTTTTCACGTTTCTTCCAGGCCCACCACACGGGCTCTCAGACCAGTGGGTGTATCCATTTCCTTTCCCTTGGTTCCATACTTCCTTGAATAAATGTAATAATTTAATAATTCTCCTTCAGTTTTGTTTCACCCTAATTCTTTGGTGAAAACAGGCACAGTCAGGATTTGGAATTTAAGGACTCTTCCTGAACTCCAAAAACCCCTTTACACCCTTGGCTCCTCATGGTCCTCAGCCCCTTGGCTCCTCCTCCCTGGATATGAAATTTCATTGTCCAGTCTTCCAAATGAATATCCAAGGAGAGGTGTTCAGTAGGGTTAACTAAAACAATGAAGGGGCCCAAAGAGAAGCCAATTACCCTACCAGACAATGGCTAAAATAAAATAATAATATAGAGGCTAAACTATAGATGCTCACTCAGGCATAACTGGTATTTTTTAAATAAGAAAAGGTCCATGTTAATTACTTTCCTTGTTGCTGTGACAAAAGCAACTTAAGGAAGAAAAGGTGTATTTTGGCTCACAGCATGGTGGGAGGAGCATGAGGCAGCTGGCCACACTGCATCTGCAGTCAGGAAGCAGGGAGGATGGAATTCTTTCTTTTATTCAGTCTAGAACCCCAGCCCATGAAATGGTGCCACCCACATTCAAAGTGGGTCATCCCTCCTCAACTCAAACTCTTTGGAAACACTCTCACAGATATGCTAAGAAGTGTTTCCTAGGCAATTAACCACCACAAGGTCCCAGAACAAATAAAAAAGAAATCCTGCAATCTGAAGACCAAACTCTTAAAATAAGAAGTAACCCTATTTTAGAAAAAGCACACAGATATCAGACACATGCTACTTTCCCTCACTTAATTTTAAAGGTGAATTCTATAAGTAGCTAGTACAAGACAGGGCTATTGTTTACAAAAGAGACAAATCAAATTGCATCAGACTGAATTACAACAGTGATGTCATGTCCAGACAAGAGTATGATAATCACAGAAATCTATACTTAGATAAATTGTCATTCCAAGGAGAAGCCACAGAGAACTGTGACTTATTTAAGGACACAGTAGATACTAAAGTCACATGTCCTTCCTGAAAAATATTACCTAAAGATGCACTCGTACCAGAGAAAGATCTTCTCTCATCTCTGTTATTCCCTTCTGCTATGCAAGAGAGCTAACTGCTAACTCTCCTCATTAGAACAGCCATCTTTTCCAGAAGCTGAGGGTTACTTTACTGCACCTTTACTTGCATGGATATTTCACTTGCTAAATAATCCTCCCAAAGTTAAATATTTGGTGAAGCATCTTGGTATTTTCTTAAAAAAAAAAAAAAAAAAGGAAAAGAGCTTGGACTTTTATTGGGTCTGCTTATATTTATCTGCTTTCTGGTTTACTTGTTTTTGCTTTTCTTTTTATTACTGACTTCCTTCTTTGTTTTGTCATATTTTTCTAGTCTAATTTGCATGCTTGTATTTTGTTCTTTTCTTAGTTGCTATGAGATATGTTTTCAAGGAGGTAAGTTTGTGTTTGGTCACAGTTTTAGACAAACACTATGTTAAATAAGCAATAGTTCATCAACCATTATAATAAAACTATTCTATATTTTCACATAAGTTTAAAGTATTAAGTTTATACTTCTGTAAGTACCAACACAGAAATTCAGGTATATCTATTGTAAGCTTTAAAAATTAGTTTGTTTATTACCCAGCCTTCATCACCTCCAATTTCATATTGTTGTTAGACTTGAAAGTTTTATTTGATTTAACTCATTAAATTGTGAATATTCCTTTTCAACTGTGATTTGAATATTGATTGCATTTTGAAACTACATTAAAATAACTGTAATTTTAAAATTCAAATCATATTTACCTGACTTCCATTTCTACTGGTGTATCTTGTATGAGTTGACTTTAAAAAACTATTATATTTATTTATTTGACAGAGAGGAGGAAGGGAGGGAGGAAGAGAGAGAGAGAGGGGGGGAGAGAGAGAGAGAGAGAATGGGCACAACAGGGCCTCTAGCCTCTGCAAATGAATTCCAGACACATGTGCCACCTTGTGCATCTGGCTTATGTGGGTACTGGGGAATCAAACCTGGATCCTTTGGGTTTGCCAGAAAGTGCCTTAACTACTAAGCCATCTCTCCAGCCATCCAATTTTAAAACAATTAAAAAAAAAAAAACAACAAACAAAGATTCTAGCTCCATAGGAAAAAATTAGAGAGTACCAGCAAGTGGGTCCCAGGACCTGGGTCACAGGCAGTAAGCCAGGCAGGCCAGTGTCAGCAGTGGCACCAAGTGTCAGCAGGAAGCAAAGACTACCGAAGACAGGATCTTTGAGCTTTGTGTTGGGAGGTTGGCTTGTTTTGTTGGACTGTAAGCCTTTCCTCACTCCACATACAGAAAAGAACTTAAAGGGGGCCGAAAACCTAAATGTAAGATCTAAAGCTACTGGGAGCTGAGGAGGTGGCTTAGTGCTTAGGGTGCTTGCCTATGATGTCTACAGACCTGGGTTCAATTCTCCAGTACCCATGTAAACCAGATGCATGGGGTGGCTATTCTGGAGATTGTTTTTTTAAAAAAGATCTGAAGCTACAAAACTCTTGGAAGGAAAAACATATTTAAGTTTTCATAAACTTGGGTTAGAGAGAGGTCCTTGAACATGAGGGCGATAGCAAAAGCACTTACCATAAATGAAAAAGATAAATTTGACTGCTGGGATGGTGGCGCATGCCTTTAATCCCAGCAACTCAGGTGACTGATGTAGGAAAATCATCATGAGTTCAAGGTCAGCCTGGACTAGAGTGAGACCTTGATATAAAAAAAATAAAATCAAACAACAAAAAAAGGTAAATTTTATGTCATCAAAATGAAAAACTTATATATGAAGGATTTCATTTAGGAAGTGAAAAACAATCTGCAAAAAGAAAATATTTGCAAATCATGAACAGACATTCCTCAGCTTGTGAACAGTTCAATTTCTGATTTTTTGAGTCTATATGGGTACAAAACTATACAGGCTCAACATAAATGAAACTTCAAATGTTTAATTTTGATTTTTCTCCCCTAGGCTAGTGGTACGTGGTACAGACTTGGATGATGGGCAGCAGTGAACCACAGGGGCCAATTAGCCATGAAGACATAGGGTGAAACACCTATTCTCTACAGTGGACAATGCTGCCAGTGTTTTGGATACACATATTCAACACATTACATAAAATGCTCAATACCTGGGCTTGAGAGATTGCTTAGTGGTTAAGGTGCTTGCCTGAGAAGCCTAAGGACCTAGATTTAATTCCCCAGGACCCATCCATATAAGCCAGACACACAAGGTAGAGCATGCACCTGGAGTTCATTTGCAGTGGCTGGAGGCCCTAGTGCACCCATTCTCTCTCTTTCTCTTTCTCACTCTCAAATAAATAAATAAAATACCTTTTAGAATATTACTTTATTTTCAGTTATCATTTTGTCCAACTATAGGGTAATGTAAGTATTCTTAAATGAAATTACAATGTTCACTAGACTAGATTTATTTGAATGAATTTTTTACTTACTATATTTTTACTTATTTTTAAGTGTATATGTATGAGGGCGTACATATGTATTCATGATACACAGGTGCACATGTATGCATGTGTGTATGGTGACCAGAGGTCAACTTTGGATGCTGTTCCTTAGGAACATCATCCACCTTATGTATTTTTTCTGAGACAGGATCTCTCACTGGCTTTCAGATCTTTAATTAGGCAGGACTGGCTGGCTATAAGCCACAGGGATCTGCCTGTCTCTGCCTAATGCCCAGCACTGGGATTACAAGTGTGCTCTATCATGCCTGGCCTTTTTACATGGGCACTGGGCGTGGAACTCAAGTCCTCATGCTTGTGAGGCAAATACTTTACCAACTGAATTATCTCCCCAGCCCCAACTTACTGTATTTTTATTATATCTAAATTTATAAGTTTAAGAGGGCACAACTTCATTCTAAGTTAAGGAGCACATGTAATTTGATATGGATCTGACATTCAGGACATGTAAAGAATTCTTACAACCCAATAACAAAGAAGACAACTCAATTAAAAGTTGGGCAAAAGATGTGAATAGGCATACCTTCAAAGAAGATGCACAAATAGACAAGAAGTACATGAAAAGATGCTCGGCATCTTTACTCATTAGGGAGATGCATATGAAACCCACAATGAGGCACCACTTCACACCCACTAGGGTGGATATACATTTTTTTCAATGGAAAATAACAAAGATTGACAAGAATGTCTCCACACTGGTACCCTCATATATTGCTGGTGGGAATGTAAAAATGGTTCAGCTATTGGTGCAAACCAGAAAGTGTAAATTCTCAGTTACCATATTACCCACCACTCCACTTGTTGGATGGGTATATATCCAAGAGGATTGAAAACAGAATGTATACATATAAATGTTCATAGAAGCCATCTTCATAATAGTACAAAGTAAGAACAACCAAAATGTACATCAACTGATAAACAGATTAGAAATCACAATGGAGTTCCACCCAGCAGTTAAAAAAAAAAATGAAGTTAGGAAATTTGCAGGAAAAAGGATGGATCTGGAAAGGTTTATACTAAGTGAGGTAACCTAGGCCTAGAAAGCCAAATGTAACATGTTCTCTCTCATATGTGGATCCTTGCTACAAATGACTGGACTTCTGTGTGAGTAGGAAGGAAACTCAGTAGCAGAGGCCAGTAAGCTGGAAAGGAGATATAAAGGGAATAGAAAGGGAAGGAGGGGCACTTAATAGGATGGTATTGTATATATGTAAGTAGAAGAATAGAATAATTGGGGTGAAAAGGCCTAAGTGATGTCAGAGGAAGATATTGAGTAAAGGACAGAGGAGGGAGGGCTAATCAAAATCTAAGAGGACATAAATAAGTCATATGGAAACCTACTTGTGTGGACAATGGAACACGCAGGAGCCATAGATTGTTGCTACAAAATGTTTCAGTGCCAGGGATGGGATATCTTCCAGTGAGTTGTTGGCCAGGGAGGTACCTAATGCATTACAGGCCATTGCAGAGGCCCTTGGTTTCCCACCAGGAATAGATGGTAAGACCCTATTGCTGAGACTCCACATACTTGGGCTGCAAGGCCACTGAGAAATCCTGCTGGAGCTGAGCTGAAAACCTTCTCCATGTAGACCAGCTGACAGAAAGCTGGAAAAAGCCATTCTGCATGCAGTTCAATGGGAGAAATAGAAATCACCAGTGAAGATACTCAACAGTGGACACTGCAAGCCTTATATTTGGCCAACCAGGCCAAATGAGCCAACAGGTGCAATAGTGGCATGTCTGTTATGGGAAAAACCAACCACCCTCTAATTTGACTGTAAGCCCACTCCATGGGAGGGAATACATCCCTGATGTTGAAAACCTACAATATGGGTAGTCATGAGCCCTAGGGGTGTAACGTCTGCTGCTGTCTGACTAAATGTATAAACTATGCTCATCAAACTGCCCAGTAAGTACTTCTCTTAATGTTCATACCCATATGTTAATGCTACTCTCACTCTTAGTCAGAGAACCTTCTCTTTTCAGATGGCAGTGACCTTGGGATAACTCAGAAGGCATCAACAGTGCTAAGAAGAAGTGACAGAGGAGTGCTCAGCACTGCAATATCTCTAGCACACCTTCCAAGGCTCAGGGTCCATTGTGGAAGAGGTGGTGGAAAGAATGTAAGAGCCAAAGGAAGGATAGGACTCCTTACAATGTGCTCCTCCAGACACAAAATGGCCTGGATATCCATGACCCCACAGTGCCTGACACTACCTACACAAGACCATCATAATAGGAGGAAAAGATGATGACATCAAAATAAAAGAGAGTGATTGGGGGGGATATGATGGAGAGTGGAGCTTTAAAGGGTAAAGTGGAGGAAGGGAGGGAATTACCATGGGATATTGTTTACAATCATGGAAGTTGTCAATAAAAAAAAAGAAAGAAATATGTTTATTGGGCTGGGAAGATAGCTCTGTGGTTAAGGCACTTGCCTGCAAAGCCCAATGATCCAGGTTCAATTCCCCAGTGCCCAAATAAAGCTGAATGCACTAAGTGCCACATGTGTCCAGAGTTTGTTTGCAGATACTAGTGGCCCTGGAGCATGCCCCACCCCCATCTCTTTCTCTCTCTCTCTCTCTCTCTACCTGCAAGTAAATAAAATTATTAAAAAATGTTTCTTGATTTTTTTATAATGATATTATTTTTATGCCATAATAATGGAGTTACTTGGCCATAGAAAGAAGCAAAATAGTGATATGTACTATTGCATGGTTGAATTTTGAGAATCTTATGCTAAGTTACAAAAAAAGCTATGCACAAAGGGCCAAATGTTTTATGATTCTGTTCATACGAAAAGTCTATTCCAGGCAAATCCATAAAGACAAAAAGGAGATAATGGTTCTCAGGGGCTGCAGGGAGGGAAATTAGTGAATGATAATGGTCGTGGGATTTCTTTTGGGGTGATGCTATGCTCTGGATTCAGTAGGGTAATGGTTGTACAGCCTTCTGTATATGCTAAAGAACATGTGGTTGAAAGTCTTATAATAGTTAAAATGGTGGGTTTTCTTTTCTATGGTTTTCTTCTCAGTGAAAACAAAAGCCACACTACCCCCTGTAGTTTCTCTGTCCTCACAACTATCTCGAAGGTCCATAGATCTCTTCCTTAGACTCTCAGCAGGCCACTCTGCTTCCCTCACACAGCCGGTTCCAACCACAATGGCCTCTGATGTTCTCTTTTGCCACCAGAACCCCTCTCGTGCCAGCATCTCTGCACAGCTGCTCTCTGCTGGAGTGCTCTTCTTCTACAGGGCCCTGTGACTTGTTACTCCCTGTCTTGAGGTTATCTTTTCAAATGTCAGCACATCTAGGAGACTCCATGGCTCCCTCTGCTCTTCACTGCATATATGGCCTCACTTTCCCTGCCTAACTTTTTTCCTTAGCAGTTGCCATCAGCTGGCATCTGTACACTGATCTTCTCACTGTTTTGTTATCCATTTCCCTGCACTCATGTACAAGCAAGCTTCCTGCAGGCAGGGACTTTGTTTCATTCACTGATATGTTCACATTGCCTCCCACTTGACCAAAATATACAAGGCACTGGATATATATGTATCAAGTGAATGTATTATCAAATGAATACAAGAAAACTGGTGACCATAATTTGTCATACTAGTAGGTCAAACAAAAATCTCACCTACTAATACAGATTTAAACAGGCACTGTCTCATAAATTATCTCATATACACACTGAATAAATAAAAACAGAACATTTCTTAACATGATGAGGAGTATCTGACAGCACACCTTGCCAACAACATTCTCATTAAGCAAGAGTGAGATGAGACTATCCAACATTATCACTGTTTTAAAAACTACTCTAGGGCTGGACAGATGGCTTAGCAGCTAAGCGCTTGCCTGTGAAGCCTAAGGACGCTGGTTCAAGGCTCAATTCCTCAGGACCGATGTAAGCCACATGCACAAGGAGGCACATGCACCTGGAGTTCATTTGCAGTGGCTGGAGGCCCTAGTATGCCTATTATCTCCATCTCTCTCTCTCTCCCTCTCTCCCTCTTTCTCTGTCTGTCTGTCACTATCAAATAAATAAATAAAAATAAACAAAAAATTTTAAAAATGCTCTAGTAGAGGAACAGTAGGAACAAACACATTCAGGGTGCTATCTAGGTGTTGTTATATTTTAATACTCGTGACACCTGAGGTGATGTGAGTATGCCTCTATTGTAAGGAACATGGACAAAATTGACTTGCCCAAAGCTAGCCAGCTGCTAAGTAGGTGAACCAGAATTAGAACCCAGGCAGTCTGTCATTCTGCTCTTAGACTATGCACTTCTACACCCATAATATACTGCAATGCTGCAAACAGGAAATTTACTCTCATAGATGTTAGTGCTGACTGCTTAAGAAACTAGGGGAATTAAGAGAGGAGAAGCCTCCAAAAGAAAATGAGCTCAATAGGGCCGGTCCTAAGAGATGCATATATACAAATCAATAGTTTCCCTATATTCCAGCAATGACTACTTCTAAAATGTCAAGGAAAATAGACCCCATTCCCCAAAGCAATCTTAATGCGAGGTACATAAAAAAAAGTAATGGTAAAAGACTCACATAAAGAAAATGACACAGCCTTACTGGGGGCTCAACAAGGAAGGGGAATATTTCATGTTCATGAATGCACCATTCGGTATTATAAGGACGCCAAGTCTGCCCCAAGTTAATTGGAGACTTGCTGGAACTCAAACAGAAACACCAAGAGCATTTTTGAGCCTTTCAACAACTAAGCTGGCAATCATAAACACGACTATGAGACAGAGGGGAGAATGGCACATTAGACTGCATTATAACAAGGCGCAACTTAGAACACTGCGGTGCCAGCTCAAGAATGACTCTTAGATCAGCAGGACAAATGTTTAGAACTCAGGAGCAGTCTGAAACTACCAGCCTACTTTGGTGGCCACATGTGGCTACTGGGCACTTGTAATATTAGTGCCACATGTTGAAATGATAATATTTTGGACATGTTACCTTAAAATGAAGCATTCCTATTTCTTTCTGCCTTTTAAAATGTATTCACTAAAAATTTAAAATCACATTGTGGCTTGCATTACCTTTTTATCACACACAATTAGTCTAAAACATATATAAAATGTATGTTATTTTCGAAAAGTCCATTTTAGCATGGGTATTTTAAATGAGACAAGAAAAAATACATTAATTAAATGCCAAAATAATAATTGAGTGACTCTGAGGGAAGGAGAAAAAAGGTTTGATATTTTAGACTTTTTATTGAAATTCAGATAAGCAGAAAAATGAAGTCGTAAAAGTACTAGAAGAAAACAGAGATAAATACAAACACTCTTGTGATGAGAAGAGCTTGCTAAACATGAGATTAAAGGTGAGGAGCATGGTTTAGATAAATTCAACTATATGGAATATTAAGATTTTCAACATATCAAATAACATCAATGCCAAGATTAAATTCACACAAAATACGGAGAACTATCTTCAGTGAATATGACAAAAGCCTTATTTTATAAAGAACGCTTATAAATCAGTAAAAGGACAGTCCAATAGGAAAAAGTGCCAACTGTGTGAGCTGCCAACTCACAAAAGGAAAAACAGAAACAAGAAAGATTCTTAGTTAAAAAGAAATGCAATCTCAATAGTAATCAAAGAAATGCAAATTAAAATAGTAATTGCCAAGGATCAGAAAAGAATAGCACACAACGTTGGCAAACAGTCCCTCCATAAACTGCTATGATGCTCTGAATTGGTTTGATCTTTTGGGAGGACAATTTGGCAATGTGTACAAAAGGTTCAAAAAATGTGCATATGCTATTTCTAGGAACTTATCCTTGGATAATAACCAGGGATGTTCAGACAAAAAATTCAAGTATGAGTTTATTGTGTCATTGTTTATAACCAGTGAAAACTGGCAACTACCTCTATGTTCCATAACGGGCCCCTTCTGGAGTAAATGATAGCTTACCCTTTAGGGAGAAGCTTTGATCAGAGATTGGTTAAAGATGGTGACAGAAAATATAGATCTACCTCATTTCATCCCAAAATATATTGAAATGATAAATAAGATTTTTTATAAATTATTTATTTATGAGAGAGAGAGAGAAAGAATGGGCATACCAGGGTCTTCAGCCACTGCAAATGAACTCCAGATGCTGTGCCACTTAAAAAAAATTATTTGGGCTGGAGAGATGGCTTAGCGGTTAAGCGCTTGCCTGTGAAGCCTAAGGACCCCGGTTCGAGGCTCGGTTCCTCAGGTCCCACGTTAGGCAGATGCACAAGGGGGTGCACGCGTCTGGAGTTCGTTTGCAGAGGCTGGAAGCCCTGGCACGCCCACTCTCTCTCTCTCCCTCTATCTGTCTTTCTCTCTGTGTCTGTCGCTCTCAAATAAATAAATTTAAAAAATTATTTATCTGAAAGAGTCATTTTTTTGTTTCAAGGTAGGGACTCATTCTATCCCAGGCTAACCTGGAATTCCCTATATAGTTTCAGGCTAGCCTCAACTCACAACAATCCTCTGACCTCTCCCTCCCAGGTGCTGGGATTAAAGGTATGCTCTACCATACATGGTGACAAATAAGTTTCTTAAGGGAAAAAAAAAACAAAACAACTAGCTGTTCTGGAAATATAGTTAAGAAGGTCATCAATGAACCAAACATTTATAGAGTTATTATTTTATACAGAATATAGGAAGGAAAGGAACAGACTGCACAATCGATAAGACCAGCAAGACTCCAAGGGGGATGTGGCCCTGGTTAGGGACAGTTCATAAGAGGTCCCGGGCCAGAGTCAACAAGTGCCGAGTTGTCCTTATGAGTCAGGATGGTGGAGAACACATGCTGACCTGGTAGGCCCTTTCCCTGGATTGCTGAAGTGTGAGTTTATTGTACCATTGTTCATAACCAGTCACATAGCATAGTTATGACCATGTGATGGAGGCTTGGTCTTCCAGGTGGCTATGAATGGCAGGAGGTGGTCAGATCTGGAAGATGTGAGGCGTAGTGGGAAGTGATTAGGTCGCTGAAGGTGCAGGTTTGGGAAGGAACAGATGAAGTTCACAAGGAGGGTTGACCAGCTGTGTCAGCTCGACTTCTTCTACTCACTCCCATGGTGTCGATGTCAACTATGACGAGCTCTTCACTAGAATCAAGCTGATGCTGGTGCCCTGGCCTTGAATTTCCAGCATGGTGAGTACTTTTCTTTAAAAAAAAAATACTCAGACTCTCATGTTTCATAGCAGTAAAAGAAAATAGACTGAAACGTTCGGTGCTGGCTTGATTTTTAATCTTCTATTTCATATTCCTTTTCTGTGTTCTACCAGTTTTCTGGCTTTAGTTCATATCAATATTTTAGTTAGAAAATAATTAATATTTTAAAATAAAAAAGTAACAAAAAGAATTTGCCACTTGTATGTAAGGAAATAACTACAATCATATAATTTTTCTTTTGCGTTATTGCAGTGACCTCCTGGCTAGTTTCCCAGCCTTGGGTATGCTTGTCCCAGTCTGCCCTCAGGGCTGCTGCCACCTCACCCTCTTCTTTAAAAACATTCCATTGCTTCCTACTGTGACAGACTGAGTGCCAACTTAGAAACACAAGAAGCTTCCGCCATCTTGGTTCCCTCGTAGCCAGTCCTCTCACTTCTCACAATGTGTTCTGAGCTATGGAGTCCAACAGACTAGTCACTGTTTCCTGAAGGTTCTCCATACCACTCCCACCCCACTCCTTTGTTCACATGGATCTGGTGCTCCCAAAGCCTGACAGATGGGCCTTGGGGAAGAACACACTGCCAGAATGTACCAGAATAGCTCTGGAGAACCTACACACACTCTGCCTGTTGGCCAAGAGGCCCGTCTGAAGTAAGGCATGCTGGGAAGTGGGGTGGAAGCAGGTGTGGAGGGGCATGGTGGGTTCCAAGATTTAGGAAGTGGGGAGATAATGAAAAGCGAGATGTAGGCAGCCATGGCCAAAGCTCCATAGGACTGTGTGGTGATCCCTTGATCCTATGGGCTGGCCAACCCATACAGGCATCTCCTTGCTTCTGGAGTAAGGTGGCAGGTGGGGATATGTGCCCAGGACTCCGAATATTCAGTCTGCACAAGGACAGACATAACCTTGGTTATCAGACACTGGCAAGGTCACACGTTCTTCCTTTCTAACACACATCACCATGCTGGGTGATCAAGATCACCTGCACACAACAGGTATTCACCAAGCAACCATAGATGGTGGAACAAGGACCATTTTTCTACTCAAAAGGGCCTGATATAGCACTTGCTTCATGCGACTGGAGTGGTGTCCCAAGAACCCGGCCAAGGCTGGAAGAGGCAGAGGAGGTTACCATGGAAGAATTAGAGGTCACCGAGGATGGTCCAAAGACTGTTTCAAAGAAGTGTGCTCTCTCCTTCAACCCTGGGTTTCAGGATCCTTGAGTCCTGGAGCCAAGTGACCCTCATCCAGCCACTTCAGCCTTCGTGAGCAGAGACCCTTTCCAAAGATGGGCTGTGGGACATGTGTGTGTGTGGCGGGGGTGGGGGGCACTGAACTCTGTTGTGACATCATGAGTGGAGTGTTAGGGAGGAGCATCCAAAAGCCCAGGGCTTCCTTCATCATGGTGGGTAGCCACCTCCTCCCTGTTCTAGAGTAGGAGAAGGAAGGCCATGTACAGACTGTCTCCCGGGCAGGTGCTTTTGAGGCAGATCAAAGCATTTGGCTTGCTGCTCTGTCTCCTTTTCTGCAGGCCTAACCTCTTAACCACTCCTGGACAGAGAACCTGGTATACACACTGCCACCGAGATGATGGGCATGGGCCCTGGAGACCCTGGGGGCAACGGCTCTCTCCAGATGGGGTCTTGTCACTCTTTGGGGATAGGTGGGGCAGAGAACCCACTGAAGAATCCCTTCCATGGGATATACTCACAAGAAGGATAAGGTGTCACATGAAGCCCAGACTCTGCCTCCACAAAGCCACAAAGGGCCAGACCCTTTCTCCCATCGCCATGAGCGAAGGTCTTTACTCACTCAGGGATGCCCAAACTTCAATCACCATTTCACCAGCTGTCCATACATGAAAATAATATTTTCCTTTAGTTTAGACTTATGAGGGTTCCACTTAAGCAGCAACATTTAGCAATACCGTCTGCAAGCTGCTAATAACTTCATTGTTTTCTAGTCTCTGAAACATTAATGCACTATTATTGAAATTATGCAAAATATGTGCCAGATAGTCATACCATGCTTTGGGAAAGTATGGCCTATGCGCCCTCCTCTCCCCCCAAATGTCAGAGATACTGCCACAAACAGCCACATGGTGTTGGCAGCAAAGTCAAAGAGCTGTTCCTGCTGTGTTCCCTGAAGGTCTGGTACTTCCCAGAGCCAGAGGTGAAGGCACAGAGAAGAGCAGATGCCTGTCTGAACCACATGCAGGTCATCTAAAAGCAAATGCAAGTTCTTCTGCTGAAAGTTGGGGGCAAGGGAATGGGCCCTGGTATCATTAGGATTAGAATTTGATCTGTCCCTGGTACTCTCCTGTCTCCTTATGATGGAAGATCTGTGATATATAGTCAGGGGGTAGGGAGGAGCTAAGGATGGAACTCCTCTTGGCCTGGTGCTGTCCTCAGATAAAGGTCCTAGGGTCCCCGGTCTCACTCAAACCCTAGTATACATCAGCTCAATTGCTGGGCCCACTTGTGTCTGACTGAGTGGGTGGGGGGAGCCCAGTGATACTGCTGACCCAGGGGCCACATTTAGAGAAATCCTGCTCTAGAGGATGGGCCATGGGTTGTATTTCCCTGAAGTTAGAGGATTCTGCTTGCATCACTCAGACACCAACTCCAGTGTGTACTTTCCCAGCACCCACTACCAACATTATCCAGAAGCCACATGTGGCAACTTCCTGGTCATAATGGTTCCAGTCACTAGCCCAAAACTTTCCACTGAAACTTCTAGAAGGAGCTCCACTCGCAAAGGATGTCACATCTAGAAAGCACATCAAGACATGATGGCATGCATTGGGCTGAATTCACGGCAGTCTGAATTGCTGCCTTTGCCAGCCTTTCCCCAGTGGCCCCGGTGACTTGGGCAGGAGGCAGTTGGGATAGAGTATGGGGTTGGTACAGGAGTAGAGGACAGTGTTAACATTTTTCTGCATCTCTTGTACCTGTTGCACTACCTCAGGTGAAGGCACTGGACTCAGGATGACTGAGAGAAAGGAAGTGTGTTTGCTCTCCAGGTCTGACTTACAGAAGGGAGAAACTCCTGACTGAATCTTCACTGGACCACATGGACTTGGCAGTATTCAGGGAAGGAAACACAGAGGTGGATTATAGGTAGTGGTGACATTAGCAATAGGGAAGCAATGAGAAGGCAGGGGTATCTTATGTAGCACTTTGCTAGGAACCAGCAGAGGGAGAGATGAGTTTAGAGGCCAGTTGCACACAATATCCCCACTGGGGAGGGAGTGCAGCCAGGAGGAGAGAATGCTCCTGCCAGAGAAGGGCTGGCATGGAGGTGTGGCTCGACCAGACCAAAGGGGAGATGACTGGAGGTGAGACTCAGAGGTAGGTCAGAGGTGAGGTAAGGAAAGTGACTGTGCAGGGTCTCTTAAGCCACGCTGCACTGTGGGGTTGATTCCTGCTTAGAGCAACAGGAAATAGCTGCTATCTCTCACAAAGGTGGCCTGTGGCTTTGGTGATCAGATTCTCTCTGCTCTCTGCTGCAGATTTCCTCTCTGGAAGGGCAAACAGTCACTTCAGAGGACTTTAGCAGAGACCCCTATGGTCTCTTGGCCAGTGGAAAAGTTACAAAGGGCCTTGTGGGCAGGAGCTTTGAAGAGGAAACACTACAGATGGATACCTTTTTGTTCTGGAAAGATCAAAGGCCTTAGTGGGCCCTGCACTTGAGGAAGATCTCTGGTACAGAAAGGTCACCCCCAAAGCCTTGAGATCACTGAGGACCAGTGACCAGGTAGGGAGCCTGAGAGTCTGTTTGGGAGGAGAGGAAGGCATAGAAAGCAACCACACAGGGGCTCGGGAATGGGGGCTGGCCATGGCTGAGGACCCAGATGCTGGGTGGTACCAAAAGCAGCAGCCACTCTGCACAGTGCATCTGCTGAGCTCAACACTTTTTCTTGGCACTCTAAGTGCTCTAACGCACTCACTCCTCACAACAACCCTAAGAGGTAAGTATATGATTCCAGCCATTTACCCAAAACCAAGATGGAAAACACTCACAGGAAAAGCTACTCCATATCTTACTTCACCGGGGAAACATAAATGAAGATGATATTGAGCTACCATTACACAATTCCCAGAAGGGCCACATCCAGAACTGATATCACCAAATGCTGGTGAGGATACGGAGCCACAGGAACTCTCATTCACTGCTGTGGAAACACACAATTTTACAGCTACACTGACAGGCAAAGTTTGGTAGTTTCTCATAAAATTAAGCATAATCTCACCATATGACCTAACAATCAAATTCTTTTGTATTTACCCAAAGGAATTAAAAACTTATGTCCACATAAAAATCTACATATGGGTGTTTATAGCTGAATTGCTTCTAGTTGCTAACCATAGAAGCAACTATGACGTTCTTTGGTAGGTAAGTGGGTAAAATGTGGTATATCTAGACAATGAACTATTTAGTAAGCACTAAAAAAGAAGGAAGTTATCAAGTCAAGATAAGACACATCCAGGTGTCATGGCACATGCCTTTAATACTAGCACTTGGGAGGCAGAGGTAGAAGGATCACTGTGACTTTGAGGCCACCCTGAGACTACATAGTGAATTCCAGGCCAGCCTGGGCTAGAGCGAGACCTTACCTTGAAAAGCCAGAAGAAAACAAAGAGAGAGAGAGAGAACACACAGAGGAGTTAAACATATGCTAATAAAGTAAAATAAGCCAATTTGAAAAGGGTATGTAAGACATGGGAGAGGCAAAACATTGGAGAATATTGAAATGATGAAGGTTTTAGGGCAGTGAAAATACAGTGCTTGCCTAAGCCCTGGGTTCAATCCTCAGCACAAAGAGAAATGGTACTCCACGGGATATTATAATTGTAGATCCAAGCCATCACACATTTGCCCAAGCCCATAGAATACACACCACCAGAACCAACCCTGATGGAGTCTATGGGTTTTGGTGATGCTGCATCAGTATGGGTTCATCAGATGTAGTAATGTCCTGCTCTGGAGGAGGATGTGGACAATGGTAGATGCTGGCTTTTGAGGGTGGGGTGGGGACATGTAGGATATCTCTGTACTTTCCTTTCAATGTTTTTGTGAACTTAATACTGTTGTAAAACAGTCAAGTCTTCAACAGACCAAACTGTGGCTTAGCTAGGTTAATGAAGTCTCATGGTCGTGTCACTAGGAGTGGGCCAGAACAGGGTCCATGGCCAGATCTTTCTTATATAGAATTAAAAACTCTTTGAGCTAGAGGGGACTTGCAGAGGGTATTCAGACTCAGACACCATAAGTGATTTGTCTGAGATGGGCTCTGCTGGTTAGCTGTGTCCTGGAATTGAGAACTGAATGAATTCTGTAGAGCTGGCTTGGTAATCATAAGAGCTGGAACCCCCACAATGTCCAGCTGATCCTCCAGACTCTGTCTCCCCTGGCCTGACTCCATTCTGGGCCTGCAGTACTTCTGCAGACATCTCTTCACACCCTGGCCTCTCATTTCCTTTGCTCTGATTCTAGAGGCCTGCTGTACTTCCACTCTACTTAAGCCACTGGCACATAGCTCAGACCTGGCCCTTCAGTCCCTACATCCTTCTTCCATTCTGGACTCTGCCTCCCTCTCTCTGGCTTCCCTTCTTCCCCTTCAGTCTTCAGAGGGCCCACAGATCAACTTCTCTAGCACTACCTTCTTGCCCATCCCTCCCTATCCTGGGCTCCATAGACCACCTTCAGACACACCCTTTGTTCTTTACCAGCACTCTATCTTCCACCCGGAGGAGTTCCAGCACAGGAGTGAGGCCCCTCTCCACCTCTTCTATGCTGCTCTGCAGTCCTAGGCCACAGAAAAGACTGAGGCTGTTCAAAGCTCTAGTCTTCCCACTCCAGGTGGGTGTCATTTCCCTGAACCACTGACTCTGAGCCAATTCCATAGGGTAGTCATTGACAGTGATGGTTACATATTGAAATTGTCCTAGATTTTGGAAAAGCTCTAACACAGAGACCATTAAATGTGTTTGTTGTGGGGAGGGGAGCTTGGTATCAGGATTTTAAAGTTCCATATGTGATTCTAAAAGGCACACACAGGGAGAATTTCTCAGTCATAACATCAGTATACACTGCTGACACATGCATAAAATGGAACCTCAAAAACACTGTGCTAAATGAAAGGAGCCAGATATCAAAGATTGAAAAATGTATGATTGCATTTATAGGCAATTTCCAGAAAAGACAAAGCTACTGAAAAGCACATGAACCTGTGGTTAAAGGGAGGGATTAAGTACAAATGGGCCATAGGGAGCTTTTGGAGTAACAGATGCAGAAATGTGTAAATGTAGTAAAAACAACTGACTAACAATGTAATGGCTGTACAGCAAGTCAAATATATCTCAATAAAGTTGATGCTAGTAGACAAATCCAACATCAAGAATTTAAATTTTATTTTGTATTTTCAAATAATACACACTTATAAGCCAAGCACTTGGGGCAGAGTATAGACACAAGAGGACCATGAATTTGAGACCAGCTTGGGCTATACAGTGTGATCCTGTATCAAAAAACACCACACGAACTTCCTCTACTGATTCCAGTGAATGCAGTGCGGGAAGCCTGGCAGCTGATAATCCTGGGGCCACATCTATTCAACTCTGGCTCCCTACAGCATAGGGTCCATCTCCCATTGCGGCCACAATATTTGAGTGAGCAGACATGCACTCCTGGAATCTGTCTCATGAACTCCTGGGACAGCCAGGGAGTGGTCACTCAGGGAGCACCTCTTCTGCTCTTATGTCAAGGTCTTTAATTTAAATATTGCTGTCTACAGCTCTTGTTCCCCCAGGCATGTGAAGTAGGGGCAGACAGCTCCTCTTGTTCAAGAGAAAGGCCGTTGTCTGTAAAGCAGGGTGAGTGTGCAGCGTCACAGCACTGCTGCAAAGCCGAGCTCCCGGACTAGCCGGTCTAGTACAAATCCTTCCTTCCTTCTCTCACCACATATTTAATCCCTGATTTGGAGATAGCATGGTTGCACCATGCTCTGTCTTTCAAGCTGTGGACCCTATGTTGTCTCAGCAACAGTTCTAGGTCTGCTACATCTGAAAGTTTGAGAGTTGGCAAGATGAAGTTTACTGTCATGCCCTAGCAATGCTGGGCCTAGCGATCAGCTCATCTGAGCTAAGTCCCGAGCTGCCTATGGGCCATTGTGCTATCTCAGGGACCAGTGGCTTGCAGGAGCAGCTGGTGCTACAGCTGGGATGGCCCTTAGCCATGTACCCTGTCCACAGCCCCAGTGACAGTAAGTTCCAACAATTTTGTCCTCCCCCCCACCCCATCTTCAGGATGGCTTTCCCTTGACATTCCTTCCCGTGTGCCCGTCTGGAACAGAAGTGCTGATCAGCTGGGTTCATAAAAGGAATCCAGTTTCCTCTGCACTCATGAGAAGCTGTTAGCCTCTGGCCAGGATCCAGCAGCTGTACTCCTGTGATGCAGCCTAGACATCTGGCAAGGAAGCCAAGGCTCTTGGGCACCAAGAGGAGTCAGCTGGGCTGAGAGGTTAAAATCAAGAGGTGCCCTTGCCAGCAACACCATCAAGCTACATCCTGTCCTCAGGTAAGGAGGTTTCCTGCTGAGATGCTGGAGACCCCGGTAGAAAGACCCGACACAGCTATGCCAGGACTGAAATGTGGCCCCAAAATCCCAGCACTTGATCCCAGGGAGGACAGTGTTACAGAGAAAACCCTGACCAGTAGCCTGAAGCAGCAGATGTCCCTTGGGCTGGCCTCCCTATCAGCATGTGCCTTGGGGCCAGAAACCATCTACACTCTGACTCCCTCCATTTTCTTGTCTGCAAAACAGGTGCTATCACCTCTCTATAGGACAGCTGGCTATGAGAACATTTGGGCATCTATGAGGCACTCCACAGACATCAAGGCTGAGCACCTGAAGTCTTCCAACAAAGCTAGGTGAGAAGTTCAGACTCTGAGGCTCCCCTCAGGTAGTTTCCATGAAACTCCAGGAAGTTATAGATGGAAAGAAAGTAATGTCTAAATTGGGGTAGGGCTTTGAAATTCAGTACTGATTTTTTCGGTGAACACTCTTTCATGACTTCAGAGGTAGTCTGAAACCTTGAGCTTTGTCCCTTCTCTGTGGCCAACTTCAGTTTTTGAGCTTTGTCCCTTCTCTGTGGTCAGCTTCAGTTTCCTCTTCTACACAATGAGGAGATTGGATTAGGTCCTTAGGGCTCTTCAGACTCTTACAGCCAATAATGGTATTAGAAAGGGAAGGTGCCCCCCCCCCATCACAGCAGAGCTTGGTTTAATGGTGCCTGGGGACTGTGCCTCACTGCCCTCCACCATCAACCTGTTTCCCACCCATCGACAACACTGTCACTGCTCCACAAAGGAGTCTGTCAACAAGAGTCTCTTCAGTGTTTGGCAGAAACTCGCTCCCACTGGAGGTCAAAGTCTCTTTGGGCCTCTCTGAAGGACTGAAAGACAGCAGTGGAAGAGGAAGAAAAAGTCTTGACTGGGAAAGCTAGCTGTATTTGGATCACCACTGACCACTGCAGCCAAACACTCCCTTTCCAAGCACCTCCAACAACGTCCTTTTCCGTGCATAGACTTTACAGTTCATAGAGCTCTTTCACAAGCCCTGCAGGGAGGCGTGTGAAGGGTTACTGTCTCTATTTTACTTCCAGGGAGGAAAGTACAGCCCAGAAGTGAGGGGAAGTCTCCAAGTCCTCACAGGCAATGCGGAGTGGCTTCTGTGCATTGCCTGTGAAATGAGAGCAAGAGCCCTCATAGAGGGACATGCAGGGCCAGCCCTGCCCTACCTTACTCATGCTGCCAGTCCACCTGCCCTTTCCAGACCCTTCCTAGGCTCCAAGATACATCTCCCCATGAGGTTTGCTTAGTCACCTGACTCCTATGTGGAAATTCCCCACACAATGTGGTCAGCTTTCACCTGGGCTACTAAGCCTATCTAGACTCCTTGTTTCGAGAGAGGCTCCAAATAGGAAGAGAAAAGAAAGCTAAAACATGTACATATATGTATATATACTATATGTATATATACGTATACATAGTAAATGGGGGTCAGGAGACACTACACCTCTCTGCACTGGTATAAGTGGGAATGTGACTCTGAACACTCTCCATCATTGACGGCTAGTAAGGAGTCTTTGCAATAGCCTGTTTGGAGGTTAGTTCCTCTCAAAATTTTAATGCCCAGTAATTCTACCTCTAGAAATCTGTTTGCAAGATGAAGACCCAGACCTGAAGGTGTTGGTTGTTATATCACAGATTGCGAGCACCCCCAGGGGTCTGGCTCCATAAATTATGCTACATCCATCTGACTGAATGCTGTGCCCCATTAAAACATGCGGTCAGCCAAGGTCTCTGAGATCTGTTGTAGAGCAAATAAAAAGTAAAAATAGAACACATACATTGCTAAAGTTCTAGGCAGATAAATATTTAACTGGAAAGATTCCAAGAAGCAAAAGATTGGGAGATTGGGGAATAAGCACTATGGGGGAGGGGGGAGAAGTGTAAATAAGGGGGAAGGGAACAAGAGAGAGGGAGAGGTATAAAGACTAAAAATAAAGGTAACCCCTTGGACAGGAAGGTAATCAGCTGTAAAGGGGCAGGACTGGGAGGATAGTGAAGGTGAAAGATGAGCAAGGTACAATGACACATATGTATGAGCATGTCATAACGTCCCCCATTATTTTTTAAAGTGCATTTTTAATCACTTACTTTTTTAAAAAGAAATTTATTTTATTTTTATTTATTTGTTTAAGAGAGACAGAATTAGGGCTGGAGAGATAGCTTATCTTAAGCACTTGCCTGTGAAGCCTAAGGACCCCAGTTCAAGGCTCGATTCCCCAGGACCCACATCAGCCAGATAGATGCACAAGGGGGCGCACGCGTCTGGAATTCGTTTGCAGTGGCTGGAAGCCCTGGCGCACCCATTCTCTCTCTTCCTCTCTCTTGCTGCCTCTTTCTGTCTGTGGCTCCCAAATAAATAAATAGAAATAATAAAAAAATTAATTAAAAAGAGAGAAAGAGTTAAGACAGAGGGGGAGAGATAATGGGCGTGCCAGGGCATCCAACCACTGCAAACGAACTACAGACGTGCGGGCCTCCTTGTGCAGCTGGCTTTCATGGGTCCTGGGGAATCAAACCTGGGTCCTTTGGCTTTGCAGGCAAACGCCTTAACCGCTGAGCCATGTCACCAGCCCCACTTTTACTTTTTACAGTAGTTTGGCATTACTTGAAAACATACACATACACACACACACACACACACACACACACACACACGTTTACCAGTTAAAAGCAAGCAAATGGAAGAAAGAAAAGTACCCAAAAGCTACTCAATCCAAAAATGACCCAGGACTCTTGGTTCCAAACGAGCACTTCCCCCAAGCTCTCCTCACAGGAGAATGCTCAGGATGGCACTTAGGATTCAGGTGGTCCTACGTCATCACTGACAGCGCCGGGCGCGAAGGAAACGAGGAGCAGCGCTCTGGCTCCCGAGCCCCAGGAATGGCGCTGGCCCCCAGGCCTCACGCCTCTCGCGCGCACGTGCGCACGTGACGTCACCGCGCCGCCCCGCCCCGCCCCCGGCCGCAGCGCCCCCGCGGCACGTACCTCCGAGAAGCGCTGCACGTCCTGCGTGAGCGTGCCCACGCGCCTCCAGCGGAAGTGCTTCAGCAGCTTCAGGATGGCGGGGTTCACTGCGTTGTCCGAGGGCACGGTCCGGAAGAAATAAGGGTACTTTTTCTTATCCGCCAGAACGGGCGTGGTGGCAGCAAAGGAGAGCTGAGGAGACAGAAAAAGAGACACTTTTCATTGGGCCTGGCAGCCGCCATCTTTGCTGAACTGCATCTCCACTTGGGGCCTACACTCTTGGGGCGAGATAATTTAACATAATTGAGGAGAAGACAAAGAATGCAATATAAAAATAAAGGGTAAAAAAAAAATAAAAGAAGCCGGGCGTGGTGGCGCACGCCTTTAATCCCAGCACTGGGGAGGTAGAGGTAGGAGGATCACCGTGAGCTCAAGGCCACCCTGAGACTAGAGTTAATTCCAGGTCAGCCTGGACCAGAGTGAGACCCTACCTCGAAAAACCAAAAATAAATAAATAAATAAATAAATAAATAAATAAATAAATAAATAAAAGAAAGGAAATGACCAGTGATCTATCCCACCCCAAAGAAACTAAGCCATTGGATGCTGTGGCCCGTTTCATTCCACACCTTCTTTTTTGTGCACAGTGATTTGACTTCACAAAGAAGTCCCTCCACATGACTCTCCATACACAATTCAACTGTTTGCTTCCCACTTAAGCAGTGAATCATTCCATCAACAATTCGTTGTAAGCGTCTCAGTAGCAGCATCACAGCCCATCATAGGAACACACCACAGTTAGCTGAGTCACTCTAATCTGGGGACATTTAAATTGTCTCTGATTTGTCATGTTATTTGTCACATTTTTATTATTCTATGGACGTGTTAATGCATAGCAGTACCCTGCCGCCCCCACACTGTATTTCAGGATATTTCCTGGGGATAGCGCCTGTGATAGAAACTTTCCCTTATAAATACAGGTTATGACCCTTCAGAGTGCATACTTCCAAAAGGGATTTTTATTAATTCGCATATGTACTGGTCACAAAATTAGAAGGCCAATTTCACCACATTCTTGTCAACAGAACACACCATTTTAAATATAATTTTATAATAAATCATTAAAATGAGATTGTATTACATTTGTGGTTACACATAATGTTGAGCCTTTTCCACGGGGTGGTTCACGAGTATATCCTATTTTAGGAATTGCTTTCTTATGTCTTTATTTCTGAGTGATATTCTAGTGCTTTTCTAATAGAATTTAATGAAGACCTTAAAAATGTGTAGCATTTAAGCTCAGATTGTTATAGTTGCTGCAAAAACTGTCTTTGCATTTTGTGTATATTTTAATTTACATTCCATAGTCAAATATGCCTATCTTTCCCTTTATTATTTCTGCTTTTTCTTTTAAGTGCCAGTAAGTTGATAAATTGGATTTTAATTATCTGCCCAGCTTAAATGTCACCACTTCCTAACATTTCCTCTGATCTCTGCTCTCCTTTCCCTCAGCCTCATCCACAGAAGGTAGTTATCAACCTTTTTGATCTTTGCAGAGTGATGCTGAAAAAAAAAGGCATCTCCCTGCAGTCCTCATTTGCATGTATCTTACTGCGAGTCAGGTTGAGCCTCTCTTCGGAAGTTTAAGAGCAATTTGTAGTTCCTCTCAAGAAATGGTTCTTGTCCTTTCTTGCCTTTGTAACTTGACTGTTAGTTTTCTTTGTTTGTAGAAAACTGATCTTTTATATTAAGCAGATGAGCCCTTTGTTATATAGGAAGTTGCTGATTTTCCACCTAGGTCTTATTTTATCTTTTGATGTTACTTATAGTCTTTTGTCATGAATTTTTTTTTTTCCCTGAGATGTGGTTGAATTTATCGTTTATTTTTTCACTGTACTTCTTTAGGATTTGGGTCATATTTAGAAAGATCTTTCCTATGCTGAGATTATGAAAAAATTCCCCCATAGTTTCATCTGCCCCTCTTCCTTCCTTCTTTGATACACAGAGGGAATGGCAGAAGCCAGCTTGGTCTTTGCCTGTCTCAGCAGCAGCTATAGACCTGACACTTCTGAGCTTGGTGTTACCATCTAGAAAACATTAGTCTGGACCTTCAAGGCATAGCTGAAGATTCTTCTCTGCCTGTTACAGCACCTGAGAAACATGTTCTCACAAGACCCAAGGAGGGCAGGTAGTAGAGACCTGTCCTTTGCCCTGCTGTGGAGCGGAGCAGACAGCCACTCTCTGGAGTCTGGATCTCCCGTCTCAACCCCGTCCGATGGAGATGATTCAAGAGCCCATCAGTCAATATGTTGAGTTAGTACCTAGAGAAAGCAGTTTCTAAGACTTCCGGAGACACGGATACACAAAGAATGGTAATGGTCAAGGGCAGGATGACATTTTAGAAGATTCTAGGTGGACATGACAACCAGAAAGAAGAATATTGGAAATTCCAGCTGGATGTATGGAAAAATCTTCATATTAAGATCTGTCCATAAGCCGGACATGGTGGCCTTTAATCCCAGCACTTGGGAGGCAGAGGTAGGAAGATCACAGTGAGATCAAGGCCACGCTGAGACTACATAGTAAATTCTAGGTCAGCTTGGACTGGAGTGAAACCCTACCTCGAAAAACAAAACAAAACAAAAAAGATCTGTCTAGCATTGGAAGTAATGAGATCCCAGTAGCTTGAGGAGGGTAGACAGAGGCTGGACCAGGAGAGATCCATGTGTCAGTAAACCTCTCCAGACATTGTAGTAAAAAGTTTGTGTGGGGCTGAAGGGATAGCTCAGCAGTTAAGGCATCTGCCTACAAAGCCAAAGGACCCAGATTCAATTCCCCAGCACCCAAGTAAGCCAGATGCACAAGGTGGCATATGCGTCTGGAGTTTGTTTGCAGTAGCTGGAGGCCCTGGTGCACCCATTCTCTCTTTCTGCCTCTCTCTCTCTCTGACTCTCTTAAATAAATAAATAAATAACTTTTAAAAAGTCTGTGTGGGTATGTCATTACACAGAGATATACACATCTCTTTTCTTAAAAAAAAAATTCTATGCCTTCCATCAGATTCACAAAGAGCATCCTACAATCCAAACAAGATCTGTATGCTTGTCTACAGGTGACATGGGTCCCATAGGGAAGCAACAGCTCTGTACAGTCCCCTCAAACTTATGTCCATAACTCTCCTCTTAAGATTAAAAATGCCACTTGCAAGCCTCCTCTGCTCACTAGTTAAGAGGGAGGAGCTATTAGAAAAATCTGTAAGCAACTATTTCAGACCTGGAATGTTATATGTATGCCCATCACATCCCCCAAAATGCTTATCTAATACAATTTGGAAAATATTGGTTTTCTGATGCGATTTCTGAATTACACTCTGGATGATACTTTACCGTTATTGTCCCATTAGTTCCAGGTTCACAATTAATTGTTGCTTGAACAACCTCATATGTTTGCTCTGTAGGTAATTACAGTGGTTACTGTTCAGTGAATAAATGGCCCATTGTGTTTACAATGGGCTTGGAGAACAATATATGCCCCAGGTCTAAATCATGTTGGGTGCAAAATATTAACTGGCACTGACATTTTCTGCACCATTTGAGATAATGCACACTTTGATTAGACTGCCATGCATTGCTATTTCTTGGGCCTTAGCCTCCTAAAACTTTCTTCCATGGGCACCGTGTGAGTGGCTCATAGCACTGCAGAACTTGAGAAATGAAGGCTACTAAGAACTCATGTCACTTTGGGGTTCTCCGTCCTCTTGAAAAATCTCATGACTTGGTCCCACTTTGAACCAACTAAGTCAGACTCTCAACGTGGAGACTCAGTAGCAGTATTTCAAAACTTGCCAGGTGAGAAGGATTCCCAGCAAGGGTTGAGAAGCAATGAAGCTCAATGATGTGGTTCTGAGTAAACAGGCTACAGACCAGACAAGGTAATACTGAGACCTCTACCATAGCCACTAAGAGGTAAAAGCAGCACCTGAATTCAGGTCTAAAGGATTCTCATAACAGTGCTCATTCTCATCTTGGTGGGTACCCACCTAGTCCTGTGTGTTCCCCAGGATGTCCTCCCAAGCATCCAGCAACACCAGGGCTGCTAGCGACAGCACCCTGACTTGAAGACCCACGCTTCTGGGCTGCCTGCCTTATTTCACACGACCAAATTAGTTTCTGAACAGACTGTGATAGAAGCTTCCAGCTGATCCCTAACCACAGACTCGCTGCAGAGAGTATTTAAAAATTTAATTTATAGTGGTGTTATATCTAGTTTTACTGCAGTTGTTTTGAGAACTTGGTCCATACAATATCTGCTTTGGAGTTTATTGAGATTTTTCTTTGTGGTCTTTTATACAATAAACTTTTGTAAAGGTTCCATGGTGTCTGGAAAAATGATACAATCTGTAGTTGTAAATGACAGAATTCTTTATTAGACTACTAATGCATAATAGGTAGGATCAAGCTAACTATATTACTTTCACATTGTGGTGGTTTGATTCAGGTGTCCCCCACAAACTTAGGTGTTCTGAATGCTAGGTTCCCAGCTGATGGATGTTTGGGAATTAATGCCTCCTGGAGGGAGTGTATTGTTGGGAGCGGGCTAATGGGCTTTATAACCAGTTTCCCCATGCCAGTGTTTGGCATACCCTCCTGTTGCTGTGGTCCACCTTATGTTGGCCAAGGGGTGATGTCCACCCTCTGCTCATGCCATCATTTTCCCCTGCCATCATGGAGCTTCCCCTAGAGCCTGTAAGACAAAATATATCTCTTTTTCCCAGAAGCTGCTCTTGGTTGGGTGATTTCTACCAGCAATGAGAACTGGACTGCTACACACATGATTTATGTTTTGTTTACTTGCTCTATCAAAGGCTGAGGGTCTTGTTAAACTTTTCTGTATTGTCTCTGACCATTCTTCCTTGTATTTCAACAGGTTTTGTTTTGTAGGCTTTGATTTATATTGTTTTGAGCATAAATATTCATCACCATGATATTTTTATTTTTAAGCCCTTACCTAGTGTGAACAGCAGGTGCTGAATACATTTTCATTGGGTGAACTGAGTATTGAAATATTAAGGTAAAATAAAGCTCATTGTCATGTTACTGTTTTTTTTTATTCTATATCTTGCTTGATATTAAAGCAATGATCCTTACTTAATCTTTTGTTTATGTTTGCCTGCTACCAATTTGACCCTACTTTTGTTTATGTTCAATTAAGATAATTATATATACATATACATATATGTATTTTTGGGAAAAGATCACATGGATAGATTTTCAAACATATCCTCATTGCTATAATCCATACTTGCTCTTGTGTTTATTATGTCATTGACTATCTGTTTTGCTTTTTGTTTCCTTTGGTTCCCTTTAGCATACATGTTTATGCTCATTGCTGTTTTGGCCATATGAATTTGTCTTCTCTGGCTTTCAGCCTGCCTGATACAGCACATGTAGAAGGGAAGGGGTTGAAAATTTGCTAGCCTCACCCTCTGTTACCTTAACACAAGGTTCAATAGCTAGGTATAAAATTCTTAGCTAGTATTTCCCCTTTGAAACTACACAATGATGCAGAGGTGGAATCTGAGGCATGCTTGATCATTGTTCATTTGCAGCTGCCTGGTTTTCTTTGCCTGTATGCCTGAAGGACTTTTTTTTGGTTCTTGGGATTAAACAAATGTATTAATAGGATAGATTTGGGTGTGGCACTCTTAATTTGGTCTTGGTTATAGGCAGTCCTTCAATTTATATACTTGAGGTCTTCCAACTAAAGCATATAAATATGAAATAGATGTATAATATTTTAAATATTTTATATGTTGTATATAACATAGTATGCTTACTATTACTGTTTATATAGCAAATTTTAGTTCATGTATTATACTATGCTGTATATGTCATATATAATACAGCATATATGTCTTTACATATGACATTTACACATATACATATATATATTTTGTTTGTTTGTCTGTTTTGTTTTTTTGAGGTGGGGTCTTACTCTAGCCCAGACTGACCTGGAATTCTCTAGGTAGTCTCAGGGTGGCCTCAAACTCTTGTGATCCTCCTCCCTCTGCCTCCCAAGTGCTGGGATTAAAGGCATGCACCACCATGCCTGGCACATATATTCTTTTAAGAATAATTTATTTGTGTGAGAGAGAAAGAAGGAGAGAGAGAGAGAGAATTGGTGGGTACACCAGGGCCTTCAGCTGCTGCAAACAAACTCCAGATGCATGTGCCACCATGTGCATCTGGCTTATGTGGGTACTGGGGAACTGAACCTGGGTTCTTTTGGTTATATGGGCAAGTGCCTTAACTGCTAAGCCATCTCTCCAGCACTATTTACATATATTCTCATTTGTCCTCTGGAACATATGATTATTTAAACCTTCTCTTTATGCTCCTAATCCAGACTTTCTGTATTTTCTCTCATGATTTCAATTCTTGGTCATTGTACTCTTCATAGTAGAGTAGCTTACTTTATTATAGCTATATTTTGTTAGTTGTTTGTGGAGATAGCATCTTGCCATGTAGCTCAGGATGGCCTTGAACTCATCATTATGGGATTACAGGCTGGCTCTACTATGCCTGGCTTACTTATCTGTCTAATAGGGTACCTATACATTAACTTATTTGCTGGTGATGTGGTTATATCATCTGTTGTCCCAGCAGTCAGAGATAAGCATCTCCTATTTTGACAACCTGTCCAGTATTTGGCATTTTCTTATTTCCATGCTGGAGCTTGTCTTCAAGGATAAGACACTCCCTTCAGTGTGAGGCTGTGCTGTGGCAGGGCGGCTGGGTGTTATCTTCAGGGATGAGACAATCCCTTTAGTGTGAGCCTGTGCTGTGGCCAGTGGCTGTGCGCTATCTCCAGGGATAAGATACTCCCTTCAGTGTGAGGCTGTGCTGCGGGCACCTGTGTGCAGGGCACTGGCCATCGAGGCCTCTTCTGTGAGGAGCCTGAACTGCGCTGCAGCAGCTTCAGCTTTCCGCATTATCAACTCACACATCACACTGCCAACATTTCTAGTTTCCTATTAAATTTTTATGGCTCTATCCCCTTTTTTCCCACCCTCTCATCTCAGCCTTTCTGCTTCATGGAGACTGTTGTCTTGAGTGTGACTAAAGATGCCAAACATTTTTCTAACATTCTCTTCCTGAGTCTGCAATAGACCACTCTCAAAGGTGGACTCTTCTTTGTCTGCATAGTGTATTCCCTTGACTATTTGTTTGAAGGACTCTTTCAAAGATGTTTTCGGTGAGCTACTCATCCTCAAAAGCCAGGCCAGTCTTTTCAGATTTGGCTTATCAAGAGACACCACATGTGAGCTGCTCTTGGCCTTATTTACATTATAACTGGGAATACTATTTCTTAGAAAGTTGAAGGGGATTATTTGTGCCATCTTGGGTGCCTAGTAGGCTCTCACCTTGTGCTGCGCCACATTAATGAGGTGGCATCAATGTTTGCCCTCAGTGTCTGGTTTTCTAATATGATGTGTGAACATGGTACAAGTTCCCATCATGCACTGCTGCTAGGCTGCTGCTTCTATTTAATATTTTTTGGTGTGTATGTGTGGTTTATGTACATGTGTGTACAAATGCATGCACACTGCGTGCACATATGCTGAGGCCAGAAGAAGACGTTGCACATCTCCTCCATCACTCTCCCGCCTTATTTCCCTGAGATAGAATCTCCCATTGAACCTACAGCTCACACTATTTTCATCTTCTTGGCCATAAAAATCTCACTTCTAAGAATGCACTTTTAGTGCCCTCCTTTATAGCATTTCTCTAGGTATTTATTACTCTGTCTGAATTTAGGAAGACATGAAAATGGAAGAGAAAAAAAGTAACATAGTTGCCTCATCAGCAACTAACTTTTGCCCAATTTTCTGATTGTGTAAGTCTGGGGTCTCTAACTCAGATCTTTAACTCAGATTAGGGAAGAGGGAAAGTTCCTCTGACTTTTCATGATGATTCTTATTTTGTAAGACAAAGTTTCAAATATGCATGTAAGTACAAATGTGTGTGGGTGCACATGCATATGTGTGTAGGCCAGAAGTTGACAATGAATGTCTTATATCAAATGTCTTCCTCGATTGCTCTCCAGCTTATTTACTAAGGCAGGATCTCTCACTTGAACCCAGAGCTTGCCAATCTGACTAGTCTAGCTAGCCTGTTTGACCCAGGGATCCCAAGCCCTGGGATTACAGGCGGGCCCCCAAAATCACTATACATTTACGTGGGTGCTAGGGATCCAAACTCTGTTCCTCATGTTTGCACATCAGGCATTTATCCAGTGAGCCATCTCCCTAGCTCCAAGTTTAAGATTTTCTTTTTTTGTTGTTGTTGTTCATTTTTTATTTATTTATTTGAGAGCGACAGACACAGAGAGAAAGACAGATAGAGGGAGAGATAGAGAATGGGCACGCCAGGGCTTCCAGCCTCTGCAAACGAACTCCAGACGCGTGCGCCCCCTTGTGCATCTGGCTAACGTGGGACCTGGGGAACCGAGCCTTGAACCGGGTCCTTAGGCTTCACAGGCAAGCGCTTAACCGCTAAGCCATCTCTCCAGCCCAAGATTTTCTTAATTCAGATCCAACTACTTAATAATTGATGTTGCCAAACATCATCTAGCATGTCAGCATGCCTTGGAGTCTTCCCTCCCTCCACTTCTCTCTGTCTGTCCCCCACCCCTCTGTGTGTGTGTGTGTGTGTGTGTGTGTGTGTGTGTGTGTATGAGAGAGTCTCCATGTCTTGACGGTTTCAAAAGAAAGCTGGAAAATATTCCATTGGGTACTAGTAGCCAAATCTCTCTCCCCCGCCCTCCTCATTCTCACTCTCACTCTCACTATCATTCTCTGGCTGCAGAACCTTCCAGTATCTGAGCAGCACAGGTCCAGCTCATATAAGGCTGTGTGCTATGAGCAGTCCCACTGAAGCCAGGGTATAGACAGGATGAGGCAGCGTTGACCTCCAGCCTATGTGGCCAGAATGGTCCTTTCCAGATTCCATGATGAGCCATAAGTATAGAAACTGCAGCTCCCAGCTGTTTGTGCCAGTGCTTCCCAGTTACTTCCCCAGCCAGCCTTCAAGACAACCCAGTGAGGTGGGTGCTGCTGACAATCAGGAAACCAAGACTCAGAGGTTCATAACATGCTCCCCCAAACAGATCAGAGATTTCTAGGGGTGGGGAGGGTTGGTGTATGCTTTTAAGGTGATGAACAAGTGCTAGCAGTAGGTAATGGTGAAGCTGAAGAATGCTGAATTTTTTCATGTTTATGTTTATCAATATAGTGAAATTATGCTATATTGATTTTATCACAATGAAACAAGTACATGTTTTGCTGAGTCTTTGAAGCTTACACTAGGAGGCAGGAAACCCATATCATCAGGCCACACTGCCCCATTGTCATAGTCACACACCCTCAGAGGTGACGCAATACCCTCACCTAGACCCAGAGATGTCCTGGCAACGAGGAACAGAAATGGAGAGCAATTGGTCCCATGGACCTCACAGACCTCTAATTTGCACCTCAACTCTGTCATTTGCAAAACCAGGCCATAAGCTCGGTCCTACCTGCTCCTGTGGGACAATGTCAAGATATGAGAAACCTTGGATACTGACAAGCTCTACGGGTACAGGTACAGGAGCTCATTGCCCCCAGCATCACGGTGGTTGCAAGAGAGTGAGGGAGGTTGGGTCTGCAGTAAGCTGTCTGCACTGGGGGAAGCTGGGCCATCTTCTGGGGGAAAAGTATGTCTTTGACTCTCTCATCCTACACACCCAGGCCTTAGAGCTAAGCTTGTTTGATGATGAATGGGAAGCTAACTGGATAGAGAAATGAACCGGACACCCATACCACCACCTACCCAAGTAGCCAGTGACAGTATGAACCATTCAAGAAGAGTTTTTATGGACACACAACTGACTTGGGATCAATACATTGAGCCACATCATCTAAGGTAGTGGTTGTCCATTTTGCAGTAGCCCAAACAGGTGACATAAAACTGTGGAGGATCACTAAGGAAACTGTGGACTACTCTTTTTTATTTTTATTTTTTAGACTTTATTTATTTATTAGAAACAAAGAGAAGGAGTGTGTATGAGAATGGGTGTGCCAGGGCCTCTAGCCACTGAAAATGAAATCCAGGCGCATCCGCCACCATGTGCATTTGGCTTACATGGGACCTGGAGAATTGAACCTGGGTCCTTAAGCTTTGCAGACAAGAGACTTACTTGCTAAGTCATCTCTCCAGCCCTGGACTACTCTTTTGATGTCACATCTGGCTCTCTTTCTCCAGGCCAGCACTGAGCTCTCAGCCTTAGGAGAGGAGGGCCAACAATCTAGGCTTGCCCTTTCCTCAGATCTAATAGACCTGGAAGGAGACAACTTAGTCTAAGGCTGCTGGGAAGCTCTCAAATGTGCAAGGTTCCATGGTGGGCATGAATGGTTCTGGAAGATTCTGAGGGATACACACTCTAGCCTGATGAATGGGTTGGGAAGTGAGGCATGAGTTCTCGTCTCCTGTGTGGAAGCTTTACTGCCATGAAATGTATCATGAGAGTTTTTGGTCTGTGTATGGAGCTGGGTGTCACTTTGGTAGTGAGACCCCAAAGTGGAGAGAATCAGTGAGAAAAGGAGCTGGAAGACCTAGGCTCCCCATCCTTCCCTGTCTAAGGAGAACACAAGGACACATCATCAGACTTCTGCAATGTCTGTTCTCATCTCTGAAATGATGGGTTGGACCAAAGATTCCAAAGGCTCCTTGCAATCACAAACCTGTGCTGCTCTGCCCAACAAATGAAGAAAACGAGTAAGGTGTCTGTGGTTTTGAGTGGGTGGGTGGCTCTTTGATCTGATTTATTCAGACAACTGCCACATGTTCCTCACTTCTCTTTATGGATATATACCTAGATGAAAAATGTAAATACATCTCCCAACATCACATTCCTTATTAAATTCCAAGTCACTAACGAATTCTTGCTTGAATGCAATTCTTTCTTTACCTGGTTTGTATACCTGAATTTAATTCTTCTTCAGAAATAAGCCATTCCTCGAGGGGATGGGATGAGCACGGGTGGCCACCGTTGCTAAGTGCTTAGAAAGGAAACTGAGCCAGATGCAAGGGGAGGAGAAGCGATTGGTACTTGCTCTTTTCTCTGTTAGGTTTAATCTTTTTCCATGGGTTTGCTGACTGGGCCTGTGATTAAATGAGGGAGGCATTTGTCATCTCAGGTCCTTTTCAGCCAAACTGAATGGAACGTAACTTTCTCAGGAAGCTTCTGACAAACACTGCTTGTGGCCAGTGCCAGGACTTACACAAAGGCTCCAGGCCGTGTGTGCTGGGAACTCAGGGCCACTTGAGGGCTGCGCCAGGTCACTGTTGCACCCAAGCCTGTGCACAAAGCTATTTGGATACAAAGTGTCTCAACAGAGATGCCCATGGGATTCTTGTGATGTGGAGTGGCTGCAAAGTGTCCCCAAGTTAATGAGGGGAAATGAGTACTTGGCATGCTGGGGGTGTTCTTCTCGATGCTCAGGTCCAGTAGGCCTTTAGGGTGCCATGCATAGACTTGCTGCAAGGTTTTAAACCTCCAAGCCAGAGGAAGCATGGGCTGGAGCCACATGTGGAGCAAGCATTCCTCCTGCCTGCTCATGGGGGTGACTCTGTTTTCTTCTCTGAGAAGTGCCCAACAATTCAGCCTTTGCCAAGCACCTCCACAGCCGTCTTCTTCCTGGAACTCACCACAACGTGCAAGGGAGGCAGAGGAGCCACTGTTGTCTGTTTTCTCTTGAAGAAAGCAAGGTTTGGGAAGAGGCAGTGACTTGCCTGGGGCCCTGCAGGTAGTGAGCATCAGAGCTTGGATTTGAGCTTAGATGGTCTCACTGCTTGAAATTATCAAAGGTTGAACATGCTGAGAAATAAGCATGCGGGAGGGGCTTGGCAGGCACTTTCTCACCGTGAGAATCCTATGAGTAGCTGCTACTATGATCTCCAGTCTTCAGATAAGGAGACTGAGGCCCAGAGAGGCCGAGTCACTTGTACTGATCACACAGCAAGCGTTTAATTGGCAGAGCACCAAGGGGACCTACACAAGTCCCACACTTCCCACGACTGCTGCACTGAGCGTGCTGCTCCTCTGGGATTTAATCGCTTTCAAAGCACATGTCATTTTGATCTTCACAAAAATCCATGGCACAGGCAGAACGGACTTGAATACCTTCATTTGATGGATAGAGATACTGAAGCTCAGAGAGGAGAACTGACTAGCCCAGGTCATATGTCAGGAGGGACAAAGCTAAGGCCTAGCACTTCTGTTCTTAGGATGCAGTTCTCGCTCTGGTATACCAGCATGCTTCTTAGGGGACCACCTAGGTGCATGATGAGGAAACACTGGGACCAGGTAAAATGCGAGAAGAAAAAGTGAGACTTGTTTAAAAGGAAAACAAAAAGTATAGCACTAGTGATTGTCTGTACTTTTGATTCCCTAGGATGGATCCAATTCAGATAGGGAACAAAAATTACAAGTTTTGGCCAGTGCTGGGGCTAGCATGCAGGACTCATACGTGCTCAAGTGTATCTCTAGCCCCATATTTTTAGAAATTTATTTATTTATTTGTTTGAGAGATAGAGGCATATATATAGGGAGAATGGGCATGCCATTCCAGTCACTGCAAATGAACTCCAGATGCATGCACCACCTTGTGCATCTGGCTTAAATGGGTCCTGGGGAATCAAACCTGGGTCCTTTGGCTTTGCCAGTGTGGTGGTTTGATTCAGGTGTCTCCCATAATCTTGGGTGTTCTGGATGCTAGGTTCCCCAGCTGATGGCAATTGGAAATTAAAGTCTCCTGGAGGCAGTGTATTGTTGGGGGAGGGCTTATGGGTGTTATAGCCAGTTTCCCCATGCCAGTGTTTGGCACACTCTCCTGTTTCTGTTGTCTCCTTATGTGGGTCAGGGGGTGATGTCCACCCTCTGCTCATGCCATTGTTTTCCCCTGCCATCATGGAGCTTTCACTTGAGCCTATAAGGAACCTTCTTTTTCCCACAAGCTGCTCTTAGTTGGGTGATTTCTACCAGCAATGTGAACCGGACTACAGGAAAGTGGTACCAAGGAGTGGGATTGCTGCTAGAAATCTGACTGTGTGGCTTTGGCCTTTGGAGCTGATTTTCAAGAGGAATGTGGAAGGACTTGAAACCTTGGCCTAAGAGATGCTTTGCAGTGCTGTAAGTACAGCTTGATGGACTATTCTGGTCAGAGCTGCAAGACCTGAATGCATTGAGAACTATGGACTGTGAGGTTTGGCTTATGAGGGTGAGAAAGAGCTTTGCTTGGACTGGGCTAGCAGTTTGTGGAAAGCTTGCTGTTATTCCCATGTCCTGAGAAGTTGTGCAGGGTTGCTTTGCATGGAAATGAACTGGTGTGAGCAGAGGGACATGGCATAGAAAGAAAAATCGTTGGATGAACTGTTGCCTGTTCAGCTGCAATTGAGAGATTACAACCTTTGAGATTGGGCTAGCTGACCTGCGCTGGGGCAACAGGAAGAATGTAGACTCTTTTAAGGGGTCTGAGTGCTCAAGGAGTGTCCTGTTTCTTCAAAGTCTGCTTTATTCCCCCCTGGATTAACAAATTGACACCCTACCTGGTATTGTAGAGTATAAGAAATGCAGGAAAAGAGAGGGACATTGAGTTTGCAACATGGTCATGTGTTTTGGAAATGGCCATGGGCAGTGTGAAGCAGGTTTGCTGGACGCCTGCATGGAGACCCCATGGGGCCATGAGGATGAAGCGTGGATTGCAGTGGAGACCCAGTGGAGATGCCGGGACCATGAGGTGGCTGCTAAGGAGCTGCATGCCCCAATGAAGTTTTCCAGGATTGTGAATAGCCTAGCTGGAGGGGTGGAATTGGGATGCTAGAGACTTGTTGCTGGTTAGTTATTGGACTGGGAGATTTGTCACTAGCTGAGTTGTTGGACTTGCAGCTATAGAGTTTGGTATTTGCCATGTTTAAATCATGTATTGCTTGAGTATTTCTTTGCTACCCCCAATGCCATCTTTTGCAGTGTGAATGTTTATTCTGTACATTTATGGGTTTTGGGGGGATAATTTTTGGTATTATGGCTCAGTTAAAAGACCTTGAGTTATGGTGATGTTTTAACATCATTGGGATTGGTAAAAACTATGGGGGTTTTTAATGTTGGACTGAATGCATTGTATTTTATATAATGTATGGATATCAGTTTATGGGGGCCAGAGGTAGAATGTGGTGGCTTGATTCAGGTGTCCCCCATAAACTTAGTCTGTATGCTAGGTTACCCAGCTGATGGCAAGTGGAAATTAAAGCCTCCTGGAGGTGGTGCATTGTTGGGGGAGGGCTTAAGGGTGTTAGATCCAGTTTCCCCATGCCAGTGTTTGGCACACTCTCCTGTTACTGTTGTCCACCTTATGTGGGCGAGGGGGTGATGTCCACCCTTTGCTCATGCCATTGTTTCCCCTGCCATCATGGAGCTTCCCCTCAAGCCTGCAAGCCAAAATAAACTTCTTTTTCCCACAAGCTGCTCTTAGTTGGGTGATTTTACCAGCAATGTGAACCTGACTGCAATAGCCAGCAAGCATCTTAATCACTAAGCCCTCTCTCCAGCCATAGCCCCATATGTTTTTAAGAGAAAATTCTTCACAAGTGCTTTTTTTTCTGAGATAGGGTCTAGCCTAGGCTGACCTGGAATTTTTCTCAGGTTGGTCTTGAATTCATAGCCATCTTCTGACCTCAGCCTCCCAAGTGCTGGGATTAAAGAAAGGTTCCACCACACCCAGCTTCATAAGTGATTTTTGAAAAACTTCTACTGTTTAAAGAAACAACATACGTAAGTGTATGAAACATGTCCATTTCAAAGAATACTAGTAAGGGCAATACCCACTGCCCATTACCTGGTTTAAGAAGGAGTAAAGTAATGTAACTGGTACTCTTCAAGATAGAATTGTTTTGCTATGTGGCATTCTGTAATCTTTTAAATTTCCTTCTTCAACCAACATTTCCCCATTGTTCTATGTAAATAAGATTGCAAAATAAGGGCTGAAGAGATGGCTTAGCAGTTAAGCACTTGCCTGTGAAGACTAAGGATCCCGGTTAGAGGCTCGACTCTCTGGGACCCACGTTAGCCAGATGCACAAGAGGGTGCACACATCTGGAGTTCGTTTGCAGTGGCTGGAGGCCCTAGCACGCCCATTCTCTATCTATCTCTATCTGCCTCTTTCTCTCTGTGTCTGTCTATCACTCTCAAATAAATATTTTTTTAAAAGATTGCAAAAAAATATGACTTTCTTCAATTTTTTTGAAAATAAAACAAAAGTGGGAGGACCACTTTTGGTTAGAGAACCTTCTCTTTTCAGATGGCAGTGACCTTAGGATAACTCAGAAGGCATCATGGTGCTAAGAAGAAGTGACAGAGGAGTGCTCAGCACTGAAATCTATCACACCTTCTAAGGTCCATTGCAGGAGAGGTGGCGGAAAGAATGTAAAAGCCAAA
Organism: Jaculus jaculus; assembly: GCF_020740685.1. Lineage (NCBI taxonomy): Eukaryota > Metazoa > Chordata > Mammalia > Rodentia > Dipodidae > Jaculus > Jaculus jaculus. The sequence goes on from NC_059102.1 coordinate 109,223,633, forward strand.
GGAAGGGTAGGATTCCTTACAATGTGCTCCTCCAGATACAAAATGGCCTGGATATCCATGACCTCACAGTACCTGACACAAGACCATCATAATAGGAGGAAAAGATGATGACATAAAAATTCAAGAGACTGAGAGGGGGAGGGGATATGATTGAGAATGGGGTTTCAAAGGGGAAAGTGGCAGGGAAGGGAATTACCATGGGATATTGTTTACAATCATGGAAGTTGTCAATAAAAAAAATTAAAACTTAAAAATAGGTGGGAGGAACAAAGAGGAACAGGAAAAGTGTGCCAGCGCAGGGTGACACAGAGGTAGAAGTGGAGGGGACAGACTGGTCTGGGTGCTGCCTCCACCCCTTATTAGCCACATGGAAAAGTCATTTCCTCTTTGGGGATTCGGGTTTTCTTCTCTGTGGAGCAGGGCAGCAGCCCACCTCCAAACACACTCTACTCCCACCCCATCCTCACCCCCATCTGAGACCCACAGTGAGGGTCAGGATAATAGAAACTTTGATTAAAGATGGCTATGGTACAACACAACTTCTAGACTTCCACCATTCTGAGGTGAAGCTACGGGAGTTAAATAGCATCTCTTATGTAAGGTATTGTACCTTCAGGAGCCTTCCCCACCCCCCAGCGCTGCTTCCTCCCTCGGGGGAGGAGACTCGTTTTACTGGTGAGATGCCCTAGTATAGGAGAGGGCTCACTTGCTGCCTGAATGGTGTGGCTCCAATATAGGAGGGGATGCACTCAGTGAAGTGGCTGCCACTAGGTAGTGACGTAATTCCTGATAAGTCTTTCTAAATCCTAATCTGGTGAAGTTTAAAAGGCTTGTTAATTACAAAAATAATAATGATTATATGGCTTGTCTAATTGTGTACAATTAGGATGTATGTCTTTAATTTTCTCTTAAACTTCTGGTAAAATGTTCCATTTCCCCTTCACAGCTGTGCAGGTGACAAATGCAGGAAATTAACAAATTATATTAGAAGCTTCTTTGGCTCCCTCTGCTCCTCTGCACTCTGCTTTTAGCTGATGTCTTTAGGGGTAAAAGCATTCTCGTGTGATCACAGCTGGGAAGCCAACTGCCTTTTAATTACCACACTGCAGAAATCATGCCTCCTCATGTCAATTTGGCACCTCTAATTAGTCGATAGGTTGAAATCACATCCATAGGGGGAAAGTGTGGGGGGCCCCAGCTCGATTCATGCAGTGTGAAAGGACCCAGCATTTCCAGCCCATGGGAACACACTCTGTCCAGACGTTGTAGACCAGCTCCTGTCCATCCATGGAGGCCTGCTCAAAGACACCTTCTCCAGGAAACCCTCCTGCTCTTTCTGGTTTCCCAGTGCTGCTTTTGGCCCTCATGGGGCACTGAGCAAAGTCTGATGGCCAGGCCTACTTCAGTGATTGTTCTGTGAGCTCTTTGGAGGCTGTCTTCAAACCTTTTTTTGTAGCTTAGGAGGAACATTGGGTGAAGGAGGGGATAGGGAGCGATAGTAAGATCACAGAATGCCTCTCATTTTCCTTTGGACAAAATCTCATCACAGCTCTCACACAGAATGAGCTGAGGAGCAAGGAAAGTGGGTTTCTCTCTGAGGAAGAAGGAGTGGGGCCTGGCCTCTAACCAGGTAGGCTTGGAGCAGTTGACTCCTGCTGAGGAGTCATGCAGCTCAACCACATAGGCCAAGAATCCTGAGGAGGCCAAGATATGGAGACCAAGCACCCACACAAGACCTGAAAGTCAGAGGTCACCAGGATCCTCACACCTTAGCTTAGCAATACCTGGCCTACCAAAGGAAGTCCTGGCTAGTGTCCACTTCACCCCTGTGAGGCAGCACTTCCCACAGGCAATAGAGGAATAGGGTAGCATAAGACCCAGGAATGGAGGTTGAATCAAGAGAAAAGACTGAAAGATGATTCCATGAATGGGGCGGGGAGAGGTCATCCTGGAGTGTGGGGCTGGAGGCTCTGCATGAGGCTCTGGGCCCCACTCTGTGGCTGTGGATCAGCCTGAGTCCACCAGGTATTAGATGCCACCTTGTGAAATGGGAGGATGCATCCTACAGGCTGCCCTGACTAACACTCCAGGGCTCCAGTAGAACTAAAATGAGAGCTTTGATGGCAACCACCTTACAGGGAGTAGGTCTATGCTACAGAGAAAGGTGAGGGCCCTGAGGCCCATCCTTCTGCCATCTTCCTGCCCCACCCTTGTCTACCTCTCTAGCATTTACCTCACTTCTTTTCATTCTTATCTCCTACTTCCCACTTCACAAAGCATGCCAGGCACTCACTCATTCCTTTATGAAGAAATTTTTTAAGCAGCAGTGGTTCCCCCATGTTCAGGCAGGCCAAGGGTGCCCCTCACTGCAGCCCACCATTGGGCGTTGTCACATTGTACTGCATTATACACTATACTCTTCCCTCCTTCAAAAGACAGCACATGAGGGAAGCAGGTAGGCTGCTTCATGATGAGCCCTCAGACACTTGTTACGAAAGTGAATAGAGAGACAGAAAAACAGCGCATGTGTTGAGGGTCCCAGAACAGAGGCTACAGTCAATATATAACCCTTTGGAGAGGCTGATGGGGAGCAACTAAAGAAACAATATTTAACAAGGGATTAAAGAATGAATCAAAACCTTGCAAAGTATTGAGCTTACTGTCATTGGAGGTGCTCAGGAAAACACCCCAGGGCTCTATCATGATTGTGGGGGGGGGTCCCCCAGCCAACAGAGAAAAGAATCATTCAGTGTTGTGTTGTGTGTGTATTGATGGGCACCCAACTGCTCCATGTAAGCCTCAGATTCACTCCTCTGTCTTCATAGGCTGTTTTCACTTTACTGGCTTTAACATGTGTGTGATACTGAGATTCTGTTCACAGAGGAAATTTAGATTTAGTCAATTTAGAGGAAAATACTACTAAACAAGTTAACTAAACAAGTATATTTCAGCAACACAAAGCAATTGAGGAGTGATGAGTTTGACTAGACCACAGGGTGCTTGGAATTTTTTTAAAGACCTACCTAAATCCCTATCACCTTCAACTAAATGAAGTTGTAATGGGAAATTAAGCAACTGTGGAATGAGTTTATGTTCATCTGGGCACTGAGAAATGGCACTACCAGAAGAACCAAAATCAGAGGGTGAGGCCCTGAAAGGAAAGATGAAGAGATGGACAGAAAACCAACGGAAATGTCCCAATGAGTACGGGGTGTCGGATTTAGCAATATGTGGGACATTCTTATACTAAATAAAACTCTTTACCTCAATCCAAACTTAACAGGGAGTCCTCTATTCTTTCTAGTAACCCTAAATAACTGTGTAAGCCAAGGATGGTAAATAGATCTGAGCCTATGCAATAGCACATGCAGACAGGCAGCTGAGAGAAGTGGGTGAAGAAAGCGAGGAGTAAGTGTGCAGTGATTAACTAGTTATGTCTGCATTAGCACAGAAGGAGAAACCAATGGCATGGGCGCCACTCATTTATGTACTTTCTGAGCTTGTCCAGCTCTTCATCTCACATACTCAGGTCCACAGAGAAGGGATTTTCCCAGGCTCACCCCAAAGGTTCATGGCAGAGCTGGGCTGGGCTATATCTACATGCTTCTCTATCTCCCTGCTGCCTGGCCAGAATCAAAACAGAATGCTGCCAATACCACAATTATGTAATTTCAGCAGATCCATGGCAAACGTGATCACCCACGACATCAGGCATAACACACACAGCCAGGCCAAGCTCCGCCTGAGCTCATGTATCGTGACTACACCTGGGTGACGTAGAATGGAAACGTACCCCATGTGCTTGGACAGTCTGTGGAAGGAGATGTCACTGTGACGGCCATACTCTTAGAGATGGGAGGTGCAATGTTGGAGCCACTGACAGACTCTTGATGCAAACAACAGTAAGCACCAGGCCATGGAAAGCAAACGTTTTGCTTAGCATTCATTGAAATGAAAGGAATTGAACAGAATTTGTGTTTTTTCTTTATCTTTGTGCTCATTCCCTCCTGTTTCTGGGTCTTGGTTTCCTTATTGTTAAAAGGAGCCTGCACTGGGCGGTTTTAATTTCAGCTCCAAGACTTCATGATTTTTCTAATTAATTCTGTGTTTAATTTACAAAGCAAAGAAAATTCTTCTTTCTTTAGGCGAGAAAAAGAAAATTGCTGGACGAGAGACAGCAGTGCCAGAAGGACTTTAAATCAGCCCTTTCACGAGAGTTATTTATCCTAATTGTTTCATAGCCCCATTTATATCTTTGCCTTTTACTTTTTGCTCTTCCTAATTGAGTGCATTCATTCTTTTTCTTATGCACTCAACAAAGGTTTATATTCTGGAGAAATTATAGATACATTTTCCCTTTGACCCAGAAAGCCCATATGGAGGAATTTTATTGACACAAAGAGGACCCACAGTCAATGTTATCCCAAAAGACTGGAGACAATCCAAATGTCCATCCACAGGGGACTGGCTGTATGAGCTATGGTCACCCACTCGAAGAAGGGCTATGCATATGTAGGAAGAATAAGGAATGGCTTTCTACAGTCAGAACATTGTGATCTCAGAATAATTTAGTGGAAAATAAATAAAAAATACCCCCCCAAAACAGGTGTATGAAGACTGTTACCTTTCATGAAAGAAGATAGAAAAAGAAATAAACACACAGATAAGAGCCACTGGAAGGAAAATACATCGAATATAAACAATGGTCTGCTATAAGGATGTAAGGTCCAGGAACTTTCTACTGTGCCTTGCTGTATAATTTTGATTATGGTATCATACAACAATTGTATATATTGCCAAACTAAGACTATTCAATAAGAAGAAATTAATCCCTAAAAACTGAAAACAAGTGAAAGGAATCTAAAAATGTACCAAGTTGCTAACATGATCATATGGACAAGTTTGTCAAATAAAGGAGAAATGCTTCCTTGCCCCCGACACACACACTATCCACAATCATTTATTGTGAAAATACTAGAACTTTAAAAATGCATGTATGGGGCTGGAGAGATAGCTCAACAGTTAAAGGCATTTGCTTGCAAAGCCTGAAGGCCTGGGTTCAATTCCCCACTTCCCATGTAAAACCAGATGCCCAGAGGGCTCATGTGTCTGGAGGTTTGTTAACAGAGGCACTAGGTCGTAGTGTATCCATTCTCTTTCTCTGCCTGAAAATGAAGAAATAAAATCTTAAAAAACTCATGTATGTGTGAATCTGTATATAAAAACACACATATAGATTTACAGACATAGAAGCAGAGGCTATGCATGTATGCCTGCATGCATATGCGTACACACACATATAGACTTACAGACGGATACATGCCATTTTTTGGTTTTTGAGTGTTTGAAGTTATCATACAGACATTATGATACTTTACTCCCAAAGAGTACTAAATACATCTAAGAATGATATTCTCCTATATCTTTACAAGTCCATTATCACATTACAAAAATGTACAATAAATTCAGTCTCATGTAATGCATAGTCCACACTCAAATTTCACTTTCTCAGACATTCCCTTTTCATTTTAAAAAGTTAGGATACAATGTACATTCATATTTTGCATTTAATTGGTATTTTGTTGTTTAGTCTTTTTATATCTAAAACCATCTATTGCCTTTTTGTGGTTCTTGTTTTCCATGGCATGCTTTGCTTTGAAAAATGTAAGCCAGATGACTTGTAGAATGCCCTTCATGGTCAGTTTAGACACTTTTATTTAAAATATCTTTAAAACCTCATTTTCAAGCCTAGCCCTCTGAAGAAAACCTTCCTAGAACAATCCAGTAGCAACAATAGATAAGCATGCCTAGCACCCAGAGGCTGTACCCTCAATGTCACTGCGCACTGGGAATAATTAGGGCTCCTTGGGAAATGGCTACTTTCAGAACTGGAAAGGATAGAAAAAGGCTGAGAAGGAAAGAAAGGGTCTTAAAAGGAAAAAAAAAAAAAAAAAAACAAAAACTCTTCTTCCATGAACAAGGAAGAGATCTGGAAAATGACTGCTCTGCAACCCCGCTGTGACACTGAGGCAGGCCACCAAGACTCATCAACAAATGCTGCAACCACTGGGGAGAAGAGTGAGAGGAGCTGGAGGGTGACCCAGTCTCAAGTCCTACCCAATGGGTAAGTTGCTAGCTATGGAGGAAAAGGAGATGTGTACCCCAACCTGACAGACTCTACCTGCACCAGGCACCAGCAGGAAGAGTTTAAACTGACATCACAGCCTCCTGAAACTTCAGACTGTAGGACACAAAAAAATAATTAGACTGGGCTTTCACACACACAAAAAAAAAATCACCCATCACTTAGGAGGCAGAGGCAGGAGGATAGCCAGTTCAAGGCCAGCCTGTGCCACATAGTAAGAACCTGTTCTAAAGGACAGAGGCTGTGGCTCAGTGGTAGAGTGCTTGCTTAGCATGTGCAAGGCTCTGAGCTTCATCCCAGAAGGAAGAGGGGAGGGAGGAATGACTGTTTTAGAAGAAAGACTAAGGGTAACAATGATGGGACTCTTCTTTGATTGGATCAGATTCCCCTCCTCACCTACAAATAAATGGCAATAAGGACATTTTAGGGACAAGTGGAAAATTTGAATATAGACCATCTGTTATGTAATATGATTGCAGCACTGAAATTTTCGGTTGTGATAATTAAATTATTATTATGTAAGAGAATATAATCGTTCTTAGGAGAGTCATGCTACGGTATTAGGATGAAGTATCATTATGTCTGCAAACCGTTGTCAAGTTCTTCATCAAAAAAATATTATGTGTGTCAGCATGTGTATGCTGTTGGGAAGGCAACTGCATAAGGGAAAGAGAAAGGAAAAAGGAGGCGGAACAAATATGACAGCTGGAAAACTGCTGGTGAGTGTAAATAGAGTACTTTCTTTGAACTTCTTTGCAGGTTGGAAATTTTTCAAAATAAAAAAGTGGAAGAAAATTTGGGAGCAAGGTAGGAGCGTAAGTAAAGCAGCAAAAACACTGTCTGCAGCTGACAGAAATGTGGCACATTTACATTTCCAATAGTCCATGAACCCCAATGCCACCTATGTGAGAGAGTGAGACAGCCCCTACAGTAAATAAAAGACGGGGCTCTTGGGGGTCCTCCCAAGCCCTCTGGGTCAGGGTTCAGTGCAGGACTGTAGCTCCACGTGAAGACAAGCCACCCACTACGCCCCTCTCATGGAGGGAGGGAACTGACGTCATCCAGCAAGATGGACATTAGCCACAGAATTGAAGTTGGGGTGCTGCTGTGGGGCGGGGAGGGGTGAGAAGTCCCAGATCTGTCTGTTGGGAGCATGCTCTGGAAAAGCTTCCCTAGGAAGAGGTGCCTGAGTGTAAATTATGGAAATTTTGTTTTGTAGAAAGATTAGGCCATTTTGCTCACCACATGCCCATTACTCCGCGGATGGCTTGGAAGTCAGAAGACATTCAAGATGGGTAGAGAGCCCCGCCCCCTACATGCCAAGTCGACGTACCAGGTCCACAGACAGTATGATGATACTCTACTTGGGAACTGGCAAGGAGCTGAGAAAATTGTCCTTCTATCCACATTTGGCATAATGTCTAACTACTTATCTAACCTGGGATTGTTTTTCTCAGGTCGAGTTCTTTCTGCTGAAGAAGACTCTGTCCCTGCATTATGGAAATAATAAATAATTTAATTTTCTTTGTAAACTGATTCAAAGCCAAAGCCTTTTGTATAGTTCACAACTAATGTAGTCTATGCGCTACTACAACAATCAGCTCATTCATTATACAACCGCCCAGAGTAGAGCCGTAAGTACTATATGCTTGAAGTACTTAGCAGCATTATCGATTTTCATCAATGAGCAGTCCATCTAGTCTCTCCGTTCAAAGAAACCATTATTTTTTTTATGGACAACAGCTTAGTGGATGAGCATTATGTTTAAGCGATGTGTGTATGTATGCACACACGAACATGCAAGTGTGTGGGGGCCATGAGTGACTTTCAGAACCCTTTCCCCACTGTGGAAACAACAGTTGGATGATGACGAGCTTCCTCACTCTTGTCTCCTGCAGGCCCCATGCTGTGTGCTGGCTACATGAGATTGTATGATGGGCACCTCTGCCCTCATGGTTGCCAGCAGGAACTCTGGAGCCACTTAGGACTCCTTTGGGATGACAGTCAACCTCAGTTTCCTCATATGTGAAGTGAGGAGGATGACAGCGTGGATGTCACAGGCTGGTGTGGGAGGAGGAGCAAAGGAGTTAATTCATGCAGTGTGAGGTGTCAAGCCTAGGCCGGGACGAAGGCTGGGGTGATGCAGACTGTAGGATCACCCCTGGTTTTGTAGCAGGCCACCGGTGTGTCTATTAATGATTTTCAAGTGTCTCCTCAGTGGCAAGTCCTGAGAGTGGCCTTAGGGGGGGAACAAAGCTCAGGTAGGAGAGGTTTTTCTTCCCTGGAGGAGTCCCCAGGGCAGTGGGTGACTGAAACCTTGACAGAAACAGTGCTATCTTCTTGAAGAGAAGGAAGTGAGGAGATGCAAGCGGGATGTGGCAGATGAGGACATCTCCTAGAGGAGGGGGGACCCTGAACCTACCAGGGAGCACACGGGGCTCAGCCTGGAGCAGGGATGGCAGAGGAAGCATCTGGGGCAGGTATGGCTCCAGGGGGCAGGGACTGTTTTAGCATAAGAGGGAAGGATGTGGTGGTGGTGGTGGTGCAGGAGCTCATTAGAAATGCACATGGTACAGCTGTGCTTTGCCTCCCATGGAGACACCTCAAACAGGCAGCCTAACCCCTTTAGGCCTCTTGTAGTTAGTTACTTGGTCCAAGTAACTGCGGGCCACCTACCTGCTTGATTCTCTCACAGCATCAAGGGAGCCAGATCCTAGAAGCCAGAGAACATCAGGAGCCCAAGAGGGAGAAGGACACACGGAAGGCAGGCACTGATGGCTCTGAACCCCAGGGGATAAGAATATGACATTATCAAGGTTCATCAACTTGGCCTAACCTTTCTCTTCCCAATAAAAGGACCCAAGGTGACAAGGATGCTCCCAAGACCACACAGCTGACTTAGACCCCAGGATCCTGCCTCCGCCTGCAGAGCACATCGGAAGTCCACCTGGGTATCTGTTCTTGGATGGAAGCCCCTTGGACAGAAGCACTGACTGCGCGTGTGCAGATGTTTTGTGAGCATCATCTCAGGTCACCTTCACAACCACGCCAGAGTCAGTATGACATCACCACAAGCCAAAGATGAGAAGCTGACGTTGGGAGAGGCAGATCCTGGGCTCCCCTGCCAACAAGTGCTAACGCTTGGACACGTCCCCCACTTACCCTAGCCACTAGGCCACAAGGGGGTGGGGGGCAGGCCCCTCACTCATGTAGCCCAGCAAAGCATGACAAACGGTATTCTCCCACCCCACAAATTTTCAGTCCGAGGGAATTAGCTTTCTTGTTCCCTCTCCAGTTCCTGCTAGATTTTAAATGAATGCCACGGTTGTGCCGGTGACCAGCAGCCACTCCTGCACCATAAGGAGTTGAAGTGATTTATTTATTGTGAATGAATTATTTATGCCCTTTAGACTTCCAGAAAGGGGTGGAGGCAGATAGCTGATGGTGAAAGACACAGAAGCAATGAGGCCACTGGGGTTACACTCTGGGAAATGACATTATGTTGGATGCTGCGGTCTTGAATTAAAAATGGGGGTCGGAACCTTGAATTGAGTCTTTCACCAGATCGACAGGAAAGATAAGGGTTGGTCCCTGGCAGGATTAGATTTGGAACCATCACATGCTCAATAGCATCACTGATCTTCCTTAACCCGCTTCAGCTGTTGGGAAAACTCCCTCAGAAAATGAGCAGGCGCACCGCTAACAGCTGCTGTGGGTTTGTCCCGCCCCTCCAGCACGTGCTCTGCTTTAACTGTATCCTTCCCAATCACCTTCATGATTTTTTATTCTTTTTGGTGTTTCAAGGTAGGGTCTTACTCTAGCTTAGGTTGACCTAGAATTCACTATGTAGTTACAGGGTGGCCTCTAACTCACAGAGATCCTCCTACCTCTTCCTCCCGAGTGCTGGGATTAAAGGCATGAGCCACCATGCCCAGCACCTTCATGATCTTTGATAGTTCATTTCCTCCATACAACGTTGAATCTGGAGACATGAAGAGGACTTAAATCTTCAAGATGTTGCTTGGCTGGAACCTGGCTGGCATTTTAGAATGCAAGTGCATTGATATGACTTCTGTCCAGATCCACCTGCAGAGGGCATGGTACACCCTGCAGGGTATGGAATCACAACTCTTCTCTCTTCCATAGAAACAGGGCTTTCTTGGAACATGAAGGACAGTGAATCCCAAGGGCCCATGTCAAGATGTGGAGTAAATTCCTCTCACCTCTATTACTCGCCCAACTTCATATGCATGCATGGGAATCTGCCCAGCCCTAGACAATGGTCATGACCAGACAATAAGAGGTTGTTCATACAGTCTACAAGGTGCCACAGTCTTATGGGAGAAGCATAACTGGGAGAAATGATGTCTAAGTAGACAAGGACTGGGGAGGTGTGGTAGTACACTAAGCCTAGGAGACAGGAGGAGCCAGAAACTCACTTCCTGGAAAACTTGGGATAAATTAGGGAAGTTTTCATGGAAGGAATTAAATCCGAAGACAGTTCATACAGGTTGGCCTTGGATTACCAGGTGAAAGGAGAGGGAAGGTCAGCCAGGCATGAGGGACTGCTTGGGTGGGTAACTGAGCATTCTCAAGGAATTCTGGGTATCTGGAGCTGACTGGGTCAAATGAGCATGAAGAGGTAGGCTCCACCCAGGGCTGACTTGTTCCATCCTTGACCCTTCCCCATGCTCCCTGACTATCTGCAACTCATTCTGTCCCATCCTAGGACCTTCTTGGAGCCAACTCTCCAACTCCTTTGTCATGAAAACTGACTGAGAGAGCCTCCTTCCTCTTACCAAGTGAATCCAAAGTGAAAGATATACCTTTCCTCACCTCATATAAGATATTTGCCCATGCTAGCTCAGATAACTACACTTTACTATACCTAGCAGCCCCTAATATAGCCAGGAAGTGCCACCCAAAGTTCCCAGATCCCTGGGGATGGGGGTATTTCCTGTGCCCTCTCCTAGGCCCACAGAACATTGTCCCATGTTGGGCGCCACTTGCCCCGGCCAGCGGGGAGTTGAACAAGGACCCAAGGGGAAGTTAACCTGAATGGGAAGAGGCAAACAGACACAAGGAAGGAGACCAAGCCACATTTCTGGTCAAGGCCTCAAGACTTTATTTTTACATGTAGGTTTATATAAGGTTGTAGGGGGAAGGGGATGTAATCAGGCCAAAGATCACAGAGTTACTGGCTAAACAGCAATGCCTCTGTTTCTTTATCAGTTACCTGCAGCACGGTGGGGAGGGGTATCACCCAAGTGTACAATTTCTTAATTTCTGGTAACTGAGCATTTAGATGAGGAGATAGAAACTTAACTTGCTATATGGCAGTTTCTTTCAACATGGCTGAGGTTAGGCTCATAGCTCCCAACATCACTGATTCTTCTCCTTTCTTTCATTTCTAATAACTCCAGAATGTGGAGGCATCTCATAGATTATTAATATGCTAAATGGCCCCTCTAGGGACCAGTGCCAAGAAAAGGCTCCAACCTGCCCTGGATTATTGGTCTCTGCTCTTTTTCCTGGACAGCAGCAACAGCACCTCCAAATGCACCTAATCACACTGCCACTCCACATGGTGTGCAGCCCCGTCTGCACCCTCCACAGCAGGGACATGGCAGACACATAGGCTGAGCCGTGGCAGGACCCTGGAATGGTGGGCTTTGACTCCTAGGAGCTTAGAAGCAGATATGGGAACTTTGAACACTTTGCTATAGCCCCCCCCCGCTTCGGCCCTAGTTCCCATCACTCCAGGCTCTGAAGGTCCAGGGAAAGCAAATCTGTGGTTCATGCAAAGCAGGGGTGATTTCAAACTTCTCTGAAGTGTCTGTCATCAGCAGTCTGCTGTCAGTGGAGGAGTCCTAGCATCAGAACGGAGGTGACTGTTCATCATTCATGTAAATGTTTTCCCTTGGCAAGAAAAGAGAGAAGTCCTCATGGATTCTCACAACATCTGCATGAAACACAGAAGGCGGGCCTCCTATACCCATTGTACAGAAAAAGGAGGCTGAGACATAATACAAAAATGTCCTTGGAAGACCTCTGGACAGAACCAAGGGACTCAATGGTGAGAATTTAAGTGATATGGCACTCCACATATGAACAATAGGGGCATCCGACTCAATGACTGCTAAGACTCTCAAAGCTCTGCCATCCTAGGTATCCACCTCAACTTATGCAGCCACAGCTAAGTAGGAAATATTTGAATTCTCTGGCAACCCATGGTTTAATAAAAATAATGACATGAGAAAAATCAAGTCAAAAATCACAAAATTCCTATTCCTATGAGCAAATGACATCAACTGAAGTTTAGAGAGATGCTGGAATTCAGTAAATAGCAAAGGGCCTGATTCAGGGGTTTTCACTGGTTCTGTTTCTTTTAATGTCAAAAGCAAGCATGATTTCATGTTTTTGGAAATCAAGTCCTAAGTGTATTGGGACTCCACTGCCAACCTGTCTACAAACCCATCTTCTCCCTTAGGAATGTTCCCCTTGCCTCCACCCCCTCTACAGGAGCTTCTCCACAGTCAGCTCTGTTACAGAAGCCAGAGCTTTCTTTGCCAGGAAGGTCCTCAGGTCTGTGCCAAGGCAGCCAGAAGGCAGGGTGGGCTCCAAGGGCATGTTTGGGTGGCAACAGGAGAAATGCATCTACAGTTTAATAACTTGCCACAATGGTGCCTCGCCTTGTAAAGGACAGGCTCTGCAGGATATGGCTCTTGGAGAAATAGTGTCTCGGAGAAATGTGTCTCTTTTATCCTGTCAGGAATCTGACCTTACTTTTACCTTCTGGACTATAGTTCTGCCTGCAAGCGGACGCAGCTCTTGGTTCATTCCTGAGAAACCAGAAGTTTTTTCTAGGCCCGATGCCATCAAAGTCCTCCATATACCTTTCCCTGGGTCTGCCTCCATGTCTTGGTCACGTACCTGGTCTCCATCTTCCCCACTCTGCTTCTAGTTCTCCTGCCTCCCCTCAATCCAGATTTCAGCAGGACAGAAGAGGCCGGTGGGTGGGTGTTAGGGATGGCCCTGTAAGATTGCCCTAGGGTTTGAGGCCCTCAGGGTCCTGAGTAAAGCACCTTCTGGCCTCTGAGGATTAGGGGCTGAAGGTCTATAGACAATTGCAAAGGGAGCAGATGATTAAAAAACAGTGGGCCCAGCTAGAGTGAGACCCTACCTCAAAAAAAACAAAACAAACAGAAACAGTGGGTCCATAGATTGTGGCTGAGCTGAGTTGAAAGCTACCTTGGGTGTTCCTTTGGCCCCTTTAACAAGGGGTTGCAGTTGAGAGCTCTTGGGTCCTCTCAGGGCTGGCAGACTCAGATGCTCTGTTCTGTTCCAAGGTGACAATTCCAAGGCTTAGAAGACTGGACAAGCCTGGTGATGCAAGAGTGAGTAAAACAAGTCTCTGATCTCCAGCAGCTCTAGACCAAAGTGGCGCCAGACCGAGAGCAGTGGATGCCTGGGGAAGAGAGAGCAGCGGAGACCACACGGGGCTGGGGTGTCCAAGCTGTGCCATGAAGCAAGGTCATACAGGGTGCAGAGACCCCAGAGGCCGAAGGAACAGTCCACACAAAGTCAACAACACGAAGGAGTAGGAAGTGGGCTGAGTGCCCTGCCATCTCCTCTGTGTCCTCTTCCCCGTGGGCTCTGGGCCGGGGTAGCATCTGCTAAGGAGCCCAGGAACCCTGGAGATGAGCGGACCCTGGTGAGCACAGGGCTGGCAAGTTTTCAGGAGCCGAGCACATGGCAGTCAAGTGAGCTACTGGTCCAGGGTGACGACTGGGCCTGTGGTCCTGGAGGGTGTTGATGACCCCTCTAACCTAGTCACACTCAGAGTGGTGCTCCAGAATTTGCATCATTACAATAAGCATATCTCCAGCCCTGGAAGCCACTCTTCCTGAAGTCTGTAAGCTTTCCATTTGATCTCATCTGCTCTGAGTTCAGGCTTCCTGAGAACAGGCCTGGCTGAGACTGGAACGCTCAGAGAACCTTGGGCAACCAAGCAAGAACTCACAACTTCATGGCCAGGCAGGCTATGCCACACTGGACACCTACAGAGGCAGGATTTACTTGTGGGTGGTAAAAACCTGTTCCCCTCTAACTCCTGCCTTGCCTCCTGATTCCCCCACTGACAGTCACAGGGCACCAGAAAAATCTCTCAGACAGCCACGCCACTCTGGAAGCCTAGACTCACCCACCTCTCCAGTCCCAACATGATTTCTTGGCCACATCCAGCTCCTTCCTAGCCATGCCCTATGGGAGGCTCAGATCTCAGCCCCACACCCGTGCATCTGAGAGGCTTCTCACATCTAGATGCAGGAACTTAGGCTCCCAGTGGCTAAGTGACTCACATCACAATGAAAACAGTGTTAGCCTCCCTACACAGCAAGCATGAATCCAAACCATGGCAAAAGTTAAATTTAACTGGTTCCAATACCATGATGGATTTTTACCCCTGTAGTGCACGAATCCTTGATTTTATGGTGTAGGAAACAAAAACAACTTACTTCACATTCCAGGTTGGACTCTCTCCATCCAGCGTTACACCCTGACCCCAGGGCCAGTCTGAGCTCCTTTTCAGTTATACAAATCACATTCATTTTCCAGCATGTGTAGCAGCAGTTCCCCTCAGTTTTTAATAAGGGAACTAAATCCCTTAAGGGGTTACAAACCTACCTACCTTCCCAAAGCAAGCTTGGAGAAGTGGCCACCTTGGGAAGACAGGAGTTTGGATTGTTACAAATGGAGCTATGATCCCTGCTAATAGAAGGAAGGGAGGCAGAAATTCAGGCTGCTAGACCACCCACCATCAGGACTCAGATCTCTATTCTTCTACTTGGGAGCTATTCAAGATTGAGACAGGGCATCTACCCTGGGCTCAGTTCACCACACTCCCTCCCCCACCTCCCCCAGCTCCTTAGAGTATTCCAACCTGTCTAGTGCTGCCTAGTTCCCAGGTCCCTGAGCTCCTCCAACCCTTGGTTTGGCCCTTGGATCTAGTAGGATACACAGGTCATACAGCAGTGGACTGTTTATGATAGCCACCCCAGAAGTCATCACAAATTCAGAGCAATTTTGCCGAGAAGATTGAGGCACAGGACCTGCAGGTTATACACCTAGGTCTGGCTCCATGGTGAAGGGCTCTTAGGAGCTTTTAGGTTTCCTACGCCTGTCTGTTCTCTGCCCTTGATTAGATATTCATAGAGGCCTCCTGTGCATCATAACAAGCTTAAGACTTGCAGGCAAGGTGAGTGACTTATCTAAAGTCTTGTGATAGTTTGGACACCTCAAGGGCTTGAAACGAGACTCTCATGCACAGTTTTCAGTGCTGGCTCACAGGGGCACGGTGGTGTCCACACCTTGGTGAGCTCAGCTGCCGCTCTGGCCTCCTCTCCTGTCGTATTGGCCCACACCCAGTGAGGCCTACTCTCTGGCCATAGGGATGAGTCACTCAGTGTTCTCCAAACCCACATGCATTCCCACCTCCTACTTTTGCATACCCAGTTGCCTCTGCCAACAAAGCTCTGCTCTACATATCCAGCTGTCCACTGCCCTCTCTTCCCTCGGTGGTCAGCTCTGCATCACCCGCCCTGGGAAGGGTCCCATGGCCTGGGCTTAGGGAATGGCCTGTGCTGTATTATACTTCTGCTATGGTTTGTGCCAGCCACAACCTGTTTCTTAGCTGTGTGTTTAGGCTCTACCTCCAGCGTCCCAGGCATGCACACTTAAGCTCCAGAAAGGTCTTCAGTCAGTCCCAGCGCTCTGTCGCCAGCCTGACTGCTCAGCGCCAGCCTACAGTCCCACTGCCCTGCTTTCTGTCCCTAGACAGGCCAGGCTCTTTCCCATCACAGGCTGCCTGCCTGTGTGTGTTATCCAATCCTCTGGCAGGACGTTCTTTACCCAGTGGCTCTTTCCCATCTTCCAGGTCTCAGCTCAAGTGCCAACTTTACCCAGAGGTTTGTGCTGAGCACCCTTGGTGGCCACTATTTACTTCATCCCCTGTGTATTGTAGCACAGCTTTCTTATTACTGCAGCCTTGTCCAAGGGCCACCCCAGCTGAGCTTAAATCTGGCCCTATGACTTAACAGGAATGAGTTCTTGGGGTAGTTACTTAATTGACATCTCTGTGTCTCAGTTTCCTCATTTATAAGATGGGGAGGATGATAGTATTGTGCACTAGTTACAAGGACTAAATGAGTTAAGGCACAGAAGTACTCAGAACTGTGTCTGGTGCATGGCACTGGCTCTCCAGATAACTATTGAATCAGTTACCTATTTATCACCTGTCTTCTTCCCAGAATGTAGGCTCTGAAATGACAGAGGCCTATGCCTGTTCTGTTCAGCACCAAAACCCCATACCTGACCAGAATGCTAGGCAGAAAGCAAGTTGCCCCAAATATTTGCTATGTGCTAGCTGGCTGGATGGATGGAAGGTTGGATGGATGGGTGGATGGATGGATGGGACAGATAGATGGATGGGTGGGTTGGTAGATAATGGAAGGATGGATGGACAGATGGATGATTAGTGGATAGGTAGATGATGAGGACAGGGGTAGATACATGAAGAGTGGTTGAATAGAGGGATGGAACAAAGAAGTAAGCGCGTGACTACTTGCCCTGTGTTCATATATTTCTATACTTTTCTCTCCCATTCCAAATAAAAGCTATACTACTGAGCCACACTTACCAGGGATAGCCTCATTGGAACATTCCAGAGTATATAATATCTACTAGGGTAAAGAGCAAATACCTGGTCAGCATCCCAGGAAAGGCTTACTGCAGAGAAAGGCATTCTTAGTGGACAAAGGCCTCTAGCGGGGAAGGCCACAGATAGAGGGCATCTGGACTAAGGGCATGACAAGCAGGCACTGAGACTTGGAGTTCATGCAGATCGCGAACTATCTAGAGGAGCACGTTGCTTGGTGGGCAGTGTATTTCTGGAGGTCAGTGCTGTGGAGTGGGTGACAAGAGCAGAGATCACCCACATGGGCAGGATGGCAGGAATTGACAGACTTTGAGAGTCCAGCTAGAGGGTCAGTGGTGAACACTGGGTATAGACTCTGGGCAGCCTTTTAGTGACCCTAGCGTGTTCAATACAAGGCATTACTAGGAGGCGGGGTGTCTAAGACCAGTCTCCGCCGCTAAGGAACCACACTATACAAAGACCATCCCTGCAAAGTGTTTGCAGCCCACAAACAGGAGGCAGTTCAACCCTTACCTGCACCAGATTCCATCCTTGGAGGGACTCAGCAATGATGGACGTGACCGATGGACAGACGCCTCCAAACACCATCAAATGGTTTGGCCCATACTTTATTGCATCATAGAAGGCTTTCAACCCCTTTGCATTGTCACACTGGGGAGGAACACAGAGAGACTCGAATTAGTCCTAGGGCAAGAGCCCAGTAGTGGGATCACACAAGTAACCCCTTCATCTTGGGAAACCTGTAGACTTCAGCTCTTCAGTGTGGCTAGGCAGGGATTGGGCTCAGGGGAATAGTGGTTTTGCCACCTCCTATCCTATTTCCTCCCTTCCACTAAGCACCTTCCAAATCTATCTCCTCAACCATCAACCTTGCAAGCACATAAAATAAAAGACCCTCAATGCTTCATGTTGTGGTCTCCCATTTCCATGGCCAGGTACGCTTTAAAAGATGAGTCTACATTCCTTAGGATGGCTATTATAGGAGAAACAGGAAGTATCAAGTGTAGGGAGGGATGGGAAGAAACTGGAGGTCTTCTGCACCATTCAGGGGAATATAAGGTGGTTTCACTGAAGAAAACAGTGTGCTCACCTTCAAAAGGTCAACACTGAATTACCATATGGTACATGAATTCCACTTCTAGAACCCCAAGGAACAGAGAGCAGAGACTAGAGGATATTTATACCCCATGTTCAGAACAGTAGCTTTCACAGTAGCCAGAAGGTGGAAACATCCCAAAGTTCATCAGCAGATAAATGGATGAACATTGTGGTCTGCACAAGCAAGGGGATGTTATTCAGCCTTAAAATGGAAAAAGAGGGCTGGAGGGATGGCTTAGTGGTTAAGGCATTTGCCTGAAAAGCCAAAGGACCCAGGTTCAATTTCCCAGGACCCACATTAGCCAGATGCACAAGGGGGCACACATGTCTGGAGTTCATTTGCAGTGGCTGGAAGCCCTAGTGTGCCCATTCTCTCCCCCGCTCTGTCTATTTCTCTGTCAAATAAATAAATAAAATAAGGAAAGAGAATCTGACACATGCTACAACATGGATGGACCCTAAAGATATGAATCAAATGAAATAATGCACACAAAAGGATTAACTGTTGTATGATTCCATTCATATGCAATACCTAGAGTGGCCAATTTCATAGGGACAGAAATTAGAATGGTGGTTGCCAGGGCCATGGGTATGGGGAGTAGGGATCACTGAGAGTCCACGTGGGATGATCCTCAAAGTTCAGGAGATGGATGTGGTGATGTGTGAATGTATAATGCCACCAAATGAGACATTCACAAGTGTTTAAGATGGTAAATTTGGAGCTGGAGAGGTGACTCAGTACAAACATGAGGACATGAATTCAGATCCTCAGCACCCACATAAAATTCAGGAATGGTGGCATGTGCCTGTCATCTCAGCTGGGGAGGGGAAGACAGGAGACTCCCTGGGACTTGATCAACAGCTAGTCTGGCTGAACTGATGAGCCCTGGGTTCAGTGTGGGAACCTGTCTCAAAAGAGGAAAAAAAAAAAAAAAAAGAGGAAAAAAAAGGGGAAAGTGACTGAGGAAGACCACTGTTATCAACCTCTGGTTTCCACATTCACAAGTACACATGTGCATGTGCACCCCTGTACACACATACATGCATATGAACATGCATACACATGTGTACACATACTGTCCACGTGCCAAATGAAAATTTAATTCAACTTTAATGAAACACAAATTTTAAATGCTAAATTTTATGTGATGTATGTTTACCACAAAAGTAAGAGAGAAAGAAAAACCATGCTGATGAATCTACAGGAAAGAGTTCGATGGAAATGCTTAGTAAGTACTGGTTGCTGATGGCACAGACCCTGCCCAGGATTAGAGAAAGACTGATCACAGAGATCCAACATAGAAAAGGAAAGAAAAGATGTCCCCAAATGGAGGGACTCCCCTTCCCAACTCCCCAGCCTGTGTCCCAGCCACTGGTCAGCTGACCTTGGACAGAAGCCCTGCCTGCTACTCAGTAAAGCCCATGGTCCCCAGCAACCTCAGCAGCCTCTGAAAACATAAACTCCTGCTGCATGCTCTCCTGCTTGCCATGCTCTTAAGTGCTGCCCGAATGTGCACTTCTCAAGCTGGAGAGGTGGCTTAGCAGTTAAGGCGCTTGCCTGCAAAGCCTAAGGACCCAGGCTTGATTCTCTGTGTCTCACGGAGGCCAGATGCCCAAGGTGGCACCTGTGTCTGGAGTTCATTTGCAGTGGCTGGAGCCCCTGGTGCATCCATTCTCTCTCTTTCTCTCTCTCTCTTTCTCTCCCTCTCTCTGTCTCTAGTAATTAAACTTTAAAAAACAACTTTTAAACCTGATAACTAAATCTTTCAAAAATAAAAGAATGGACACTTCTCAACAGGTGGAAAACATAATCCCCCTGGCAATTGATCGTGTGTCTGTGGCAGCATTCTAGCTAACTTATTAAAAGGCTGGATCTGCTTGACAACAGAGCATACTCAACCACATTTTCATAGTATTTTCATAGCAGACAAGAAAAAGCCCAAATGGACTATGGTAGCTACATTAGATAAGAAACTGGTTAATGATACATAGGTCAATAAAGCTATAAAGTTTTTAGACAAAAAAAAAAAAAAACATTGTAGTGCATTGACCCATTGTAGAGACCTGGAAAGATCTCAGCCTAGAGCAACTGGGCAAGCGTCCATCTCCCCAGTCATCTGACCGGGGCCAGGGCAGTTAGAAGCTACTCTAGATATTAGGCCAGAGGGCCCCAGAATCACTTATTTGTATTGTTTAGGATCATGGGATAATGTTCTTAACCCCCTTTGTCCCAGTGGAAGCTCCTGTTCCCTACTCCGGCCTGACTTCTTGCCTCTGTCTCCTCGTTCGAGGAAGGCATCCCAGCCTCAGGTACGGTCCTTGTATTCAAAAGCAATCTCCTTCCTGCGTCTGGGCCGTCGCACTTGCTGCCTTCTTTGCCTGGAACACCAAACACGATCCCTCGTTTTCAATGGAGCAATCGGGTGCTCAGCCCCGGGCGCCATCTAACATGTAGTCCTATTTTGTATTGTCTGTCTGCATGTAGACTGACTTTCTTCACTAGAATGTGGGCTCAGAGAGCTAGGGGCTTTGCCATTTGTTTCAGTGTGGTCTGTCCTGAGTGTACACACCAGTTCCTGTCAGGATTCCATGAGGACCTGTGGGAAGCTGAGAAACCTGACACACCTTCCTCCTTCTTGTTCAGATCTCTCCCCTTCACTTTGCTTTAAAAAAAAATTTTTTTTTTTTTTGTAGTACTAGAGATTGAATCCAGAATTCATCTAGGCAAACACTCTATCACTGAGCTGTACCCCAAGCCCTCTTTTACTTTTTGCTTTGAGATAAAGTATCCCCTAAGTTTGTTTGGGTGACCTTGCACTTTTTTTTTTTCTAAGTTAGAGTCTCTCTTTAGTCCAGGCTGACCTGAAACTCACTCTGCAGGCCCAGGCTGGCCTCAAACTCAGCGATCTTCCTACTGTAGCTTCCTGAGTTCAGGGACGAAAGGTGTGCACCATCACGCCTGGCTCTGGCCTTTGATCCTCTTGCCTCAACTTTCCAAGTTGCTGGGATTACACGCCTGCTCCATACTCGATCTTTGTACTTTTTTGTCTTTCTTCATTTTGCATTCTCCTCTTTCCACTTATCCTACCTTCCCTTTAAATGGCCACCACAGAAGACAGAACAAGTTCGTAATTAGTTGGTGTTTGAACCTCCCCTGGATGTCCTCGTGGTCAGTGCTGAACAGTAAGTACATAGGAGTGAATGGGCCACAGTGTCTGGTCATAGGCCTTGGAGGCCACCAGTGGCCACCTCATGTGGTAGAAAGCATGTAGGGTCAGATTCATAGGCCACTGTGAGGAGACTTGAGGAGAGCTCTTTGACAAGGGACATTGAGAAGGGGAACTTTGGTGGAGGAGCAGCACAAATGCAGATAAGATCACAGGAAAGAGAGAAGGATGCAGAAAGAGGCCAGCGCCCTGCAGCTGGTTGAGGAGGACTGATGGCCTGACAGAGGTGAGGAGGATGTACCAGACCTCGCTGGGGAGCTCAGATTGTACTCTGTAGATAGATAACAGAAATAATTCAAGGTTTACATTACAGTTTTTAAACTGGCCATATTAATATTTGGGGACTCAACAAAAATGAGAGCAAGAGTAAAGAAAAGAACAAAGAAGGAAGGGAAGGAAGAAAGGAAAGAAGGAATGAAGGAAGAAAGAAAAAAGACTGCTCTCGCTGCTTCTTGAGGCCCTGGGTCAACTACCCTGCACTCCCTGGCCAAGAGCAGCACGCCGCACCCTCCACAGAGCACAAGCAGGTGCAAGAGAGCAGCTTGGGGTTTCATCATTTCTGCTGTGCTTTCCCGAACCATTTCTAGTTAATACATCTCCCTAATAATTCTGGCTTGTTTTCTCACCTAATGACTATCATAATACAGGGCCACAAGATCTATACTCAAAGTTGTACAAAATAATATTAAGGACAATGAATTTTCTAATCCTTGTTTGATCAGCAAACATCTCTCAAATTACTACTCTGCCTCAGATTCTGTATTAGTAATGGGTCCTGCTGCTCACAAGCACACAGCTCACAAATCGGAGGATATTTGCCATTGTGTGTTGGAACTGACAGAACCTTCCAATGTTGCCAAACGTTTGCCTGACTCAGTTTCCATCAGTGTTACCACCCCCCCCACACAGTGACCTTGGCTTCGTGGCGTCACTCCTAAGAATGTTCCAGGGATTCTGTAGGTGTAATAGGTGTAATTAAGTACTAACCAGTGATCTTAAATTATGGCCTGCGTGGGCCTATTCAGGTTGGTTCTATGTGGCTCCACAAGCCCTTAGTGGCAGAGATGTGTAGCTGTCCTTGGAAAGGCCTGAGCAAAGGACTCCACGGAACTACTTAGGACCCAGAGGTCTTACACAGACCTACAAAGAAATAAAAGATGGCAGTTGGTGTGGTGTGTGTGTGTGTTATATGCACATGTGTATGCAGATTCATGTGTCCTATGCATTACAGAGGGCAGATGATAACTATCTCTCACCGACGAGTTTCCTTTAATACAACCCTCCCTGAATCTAGAGCTGCTGTTTTCACTCACATTAACTAACCAGTAAACCCCAACATTTCTCTACGTTTTGCCCTGACAGTGCAGAAGATCTGGGAACCCTCCTTTCAGCCTGCCTCACCTGTCTGCTCCATACCCAGTATGCACCATAATTTGATAACAGCAAATGATATTTGGAGGTGTGCACAGTATTTGATGCCTATGATTCCAGCGCTTGGGAGTATGCGGTAGGAGGATCTCACCATGAGTTCAAGGCCAGCTTGGTCTATACAGTGAGCTCCAGATCAGCCTGGGCTAGAGTGAAACCTTGACTCAGAAATAGGTAGGAGGATCGCTGTCAGTTCAAGGCCACCCTGAGACTACACAGTGAATTCCAGGTCAGCCTGGGCTAGCGTGAGACACTGCCTTGAAAAACAAAACAAAAAAAAAAAAAAAAACCAAAACAAAGACAAAATGCTATTTGAGCAACCCCGCCCCTTCTGGAGCATCTGTTGCCCATGCATCTCAAGGGTGGAGATCTCCAGGGTGGGGTCACCTGGCCACCCGGCCGGGTGTTATGAAACCTCCACCTTCACAGTGCAGCCCAGAAGCTCCCAGTCCAGAGATCCGTCTTCTGGAGACAGCACCTGGCCCGGGGAAGAGCCCAGGAGAAGGACATGGCCCCTGAGCCCAGAGATGCAAGGCCCCTGTGTCAATGATGTCTGAAAACATGGCTGTGTTCTTTACCCTAGATGCATGGAAAAAGCTGGAATCTTTCTGAGTAGCTAGTACCAGGAGGTGATACTGGAAAACTATACTAACCTGACCTCACTGGTGTTCCCTTTTACCAAACCAAAGGTGATCTCCCTGTTGCAGCAAAAGAGCCCTGGAAGGCAGAAAAAGAAAGTTCTGGAAGCTTCTCTCTTGGATGGAAGTGCAGTCATAAAACCACAAAGTCAACTTAAACACAGGAATCTTCATTTCAGGAACTGCTAATGAAAAGATCCAAAAGAAATGGAGCCTGGGACGTGAAGACAGAAAAACCTTGCCTATATGGAGGCAAGATTAGAGAAAAAGACTGTAGAAAAGGACCCCAAAATCAATGAATTTAGCCAGAATTTCAGCCCAAAGTTTATTGTTCTTAGACAACAGATAGTTCCCAGAGAAGAAATACCATTGCCATGTGCAAAACAAGGAAACACTTCCAAGCAGACTTCATATTTACCTAATCAACCAAAAATCACAGCAGATAAATGCTATAAATGTGGTGTATGGGCTGGAGAGATGGCTTAGCGGTTAAGCGCTTGCCTGTGAAGCCTGAGGACCCCGGTTCGAGGCTCGATTCTCCAGGACCCACGTTAGCCAGATGCACAAGGGGGCGCACGCGTCTGGAGTTCCTTTGCCATGGCCAGAGGCCCTGGCGTGCCCATTCTCTCTCTCTCTCTCTCTCTCTCTCTCTCTCTCTGTCTCTCTCTCTCTCTCTCTCTCCCTCTTCGTCACTTTCAAATAAATAAAAATAAACACCATAAAATTTTTTTAAAATGTGGTATGTGTGAGAAGACTTTCATTAATACTTCATCCCTTCATAAACATGAGGAAAACCGTAGGGGAGAGAAGTTATTTAAATGTAAGGAATGTTCAGAAAGCTCTTAGCCAAAGCTCAGCTCTTATTCAACATCAAATGACTCACAGTGGGGAGAAACCTTACATACAGAAAGTTTTAGACAGAGCTCCTCATGTATTGCACATCAGTGCATCCATAGTGGAAAGAAATCCTGTGAATGTAACGCATGTGGGAAACTTTTCAACCATAGCTCATCTCTCACTACTCATCATAAAATCCACGTGGACAAGGACCCTTAGAAAGTAGGTTTGCATGTGTAAACGTCTCAACCAAAGCTCAGCAGGGAATGCGTGCTTGAGAGTGATGTAATGATGGTAGATATTTTCAAAATCTCTAATGTATTCAGTTCTCAGTAGATACCACATCCCTGGATAAACTGTGATAGGAGGAAAGTATTCACGCCTGTCCGACACTTTAAAAAGATGACCTGAGAGCCAGGCAC
Organism: Jaculus jaculus; assembly: GCF_020740685.1. Taxonomy (NCBI): domain Eukaryota; kingdom Metazoa; phylum Chordata; class Mammalia; order Rodentia; family Dipodidae; genus Jaculus; species Jaculus jaculus. The sequence continues at coordinate 109,248,142 of NC_059102.1, forward strand.
AGTGGTGCATGCCTATGTTCCCAGCTAATCAAGAGGCTGAATTGAGAACATTGTTTAAGGCTACAAGTTTAAGGGAAGCCTGGGAAAACCCAGGGAGACCCCCCACATCTCAAAAAATCAGTAATCTGAGATAAAGAATTCACAACCAAATACATTGACTTTGGGAATTCGTAAAATAAAGGCATTAGTTTTTCTTCCCTCTGCCCCAGTGCATGATAGATGTGGTCTGAGTTTCTCATAGAAGCACCAAACTCTACCCTAGAAACATTTTTATAACATTTTAATATCATTTTAGAAAGAAATCACATCTTTTTAGGGAAAAAAGGACCAAAATTAAAGATTAAGAATAAACTGTAAACTACCTCTCAGTATCGTCTTAAAATGATATCAAATGTTGTGCTTGGTTTTCATTAAAATTTGGGGGGAAAGGGCTGGAGGGATGGCTTAGAGGGTAAGGCGTTTGCCTGCAAAGCCAAAGGACCCAGGTTTGATCCCCCAGGACCCATGTTAGCCAGATATACAAGGGGGCTCATGCGTCTGGAGTTGGTTTGCAGTGGCTAGAGGCCCTGGAGCACCCATTCTCTCTCTCCCTCTTTCTCTGTCAAACAAATAAATAATATTTTTTAAATGGGGGGGGGGAATCTGAAAAAAAATGCTGTTTGAAAGTGAGGAAGATGACCCCAGAGGTCCATGCCAGAATGTGACTTTCTTGTATGGCCTTGAGAATAACCTGTAGAGCGTCGGCTACTGTCTGTGGACAAGGTGACTGAGTATACACCGGTCACCCTCTGCGTATCAATTTGCTTGGTGACGAGTTCACTGCCTCCAAGCACTGTTTCCTAAGGGAGGCCTCCCAGACAGTTTGCTGGATACATTTCATAGCATTTGTCCTTCCTGCTCAGATGAAAGTCGATTTCATGTGCATTTCACATTCCCCTCCTTCCTCAGTGCTGCACTTGGAGATGGTCCCCTACGGGGTGTTTATTATTGTCCTTTCTAAGCACCCACCTCACCTGAGCCAGGGAAACACTGGAAGCTTTTTGTATGCCATTTAAGGTGTCTGTTGTGTAGCTTTTAGTGAACTGGTCACTGAACAAAACCATCATTCTGAGAAATTATCATGACAAGTTGAATTTCAGCCATTTGGCTTTTGATGAATGACTCCCAGCATCATGAAAGCGGGCTTTGCATCCTGGAAGAAGATAGACTTTATAATGGTCTCCTCCTCACTCGACAAGCCTCTCCCCGCCCCCCACCCAACTAGAACTTTCCTCACCTCTATGGAGTGGTTGGCATGGCCAGCACATAGGAAGTTATCCCATCACTGTTCATAATGGGACACAATAGCTCAAAGTTTAATAACTGCCCGACTGCTTGGAGATGTGCTATGGCTCCCAGTAGGACCTCAGTAACTGCTGCTTTTCCTCCTTGCCCTCCTCCCTCTTCCTCTCCCTTTCCTTTCCTCTCCAGGACTGTTCATTACTGCCTTTGGCTCCATATCTTTGGGAGTTCACAGTCACTACCTCCAAATTCCTGCCACTATTTCATTGTCAGTGGCTTCTCCTTCCCTGTAAGGACTTGTCACTGAGAAATCATCACTGGCTCATACAAGCTCTCAAAATTCAACACTTAACAAGTGGGAACAGATCTAAAGGCCATGAAAACCGGTTTTTGTAATGAAAAAGAAAAAAGTGAGGCTCCAGAATGAACTCCATTTTCATTTAAATCTCATGTTTAAAGAATTAAAATACTTTTTTCACTTAAGAATTTCAAAGAAAATGTTGTAGAGAGTAAAAATGCCAAGAAAATGTCAAAGTTAATAATGACCCATTTGAAACTGGGAATTATTCAGAAGAGATTTTCGGACTGGAAGTATTCAAAAGTGAACGTGTCCAAGTTACTGAGGTTACAAAGCCCCCCCCCTCGACCCCCATAGCTCCTCACAAGCAGCAGCTGGCATCTGCTCACGGCCCCCAATAGCAGGGGTCTCAGCTCTGCTCCTGACCGACTTCTTCCTTAGGTTGGCTTGGAAACCACGCGGTCTTTTGTGTTTCCTGCCCAAATTTCATGCCAGGGTAGGGGCCAGCAAACATTTCCCATGAAGGACCAGATGGTGAGCATCTTAGAAGCTATGACTCTGCTCTACTGCTGTAGCATGAACAGAGCCATGCTCAGTATGTCAGAGACTAAGCAGGGCAGCATTCCAATAAAACTTTATTTTTAAATTCAACAGCAGCTGCATTTGGCCCATGGGCCCCATTTTTCTCACTTCAGGTCTATGGCCTCATTGAACAAGCACAGTCCTCCACCCTGTGAGAGCTCCCCAGACACCTAAACACACCCCATGTGACTCGGGGATGTCATCAGACTAAATCACCCTTAGCTCCTCCGATCACCCCATATGGAAGCCTTCATAGGCTTTCTCGTCTGTGATCGTCCCTGGGAAGGCTTTGGAGTAAAACCATTTGGGAGACAGAGCACCTTCAATGTTCTCCCAAATACCTCCATCTGCCCCAGCACAAAGCAATACTAAGTACTGGTGTGATGGCACCAGCCTATAATTCCTGCACTTGGGAGGCTGTGGCAGAAGGATCTGGAGTTCAGTATGGGCTACATACCAAGATCCTATCTCAAAAAACAAAACAAAAAAAAAAAAAAACCTTAAACACAAAAGAAAGGAACACTACCACGTGTCATGCCGTCACTGGGCATTAGGCCAGGGGCTACAGATCTTAAGTAGATGAGTTTATGCCTTCCTCAACATTATTGGGTCAGTACTATTTTTTCCATTTTTGCAGATAAGGAACCTGAGTCTCAGAAAGATTAAATCAACTTGCTCAAGGTCACATGGATTCCATGAAACTTCTAAACAGCTTTATTTTAAGTAAGAATTCATTATTGTGAAATAGTTCACTCATAGAAAAGAAACTGCCAAGGTTGGAGAAATGGCTCAGCAGTTAAAGGCACTTGCTTGCAAAGTCTGACAGTGCAGGTTGGATTCCCCAGAACCTGACACACGCATATTCTTTTTTTTTTTTTCTCTCTCTCTCTCTCTCAAATAAATATTTTTAAAATGAAAAGGATATGCCATATACATAAGTTACATAAAATGGAAAATATTCATGCAAACATATAGTGTACCCAGCACCCTATTTAGCTGAAGTTCTTATGTCTCCTTTGACTGAGGGAGCTCCAAATCTGAAGTTTGCATGTCTACAATGTTGCTTTTCTCTATAGAGTTTTGCAGATACGCTTCCCATGTACGCCGCCATTGGGTTTTACTGGATAAGTGGCATCTCACGTGCCAGCCCCTACGGCTCTATGTTCTACTTGCACAGCATCTGCTGCCGAGCACAGCCCAGGCTGTGTTCAGAGCATTGTGGCATGTCGATGTTGGAATACGCCCCTCCACTTTGTTCACTGCCCCATCAATGGACACTTGGGTTGTTCCCAAGCCTTCGCGATTGTAAGCAACAGCTCCTGGCAGATCTGTGTGGAGTTTCTCCAGGGCATAAACCTGGAGATGGGACTATTGAATCACAGGGCGGAACACATTTGCTCGGTGATCTGGTGACACTCCCGCAGGAGTGTGGGAGCCATCTCACAGCACCACCTCTGTGCCAGCTTTCATTTGTGCCAGTCTTGTGGGGATCTGCTATCTCATTTCAATCCGTGTGCTCCTGATTACTGGAGAGGTTAGGCCATCTTTTCACAGGTTTATGGGCTATTTGTGCTTCCCCTTCCACATTGGCGACTTGGTCCAGGTTTTATTGGGCTGTTTGTCTTTCTCTCATTGATTTGTTCAGAGCACTCTTAGCCACAATGCCAAACTGAATGAACCTATCACCTCCTACATTCTAAGTATCGACTTCTGCTAATGCGGCTTGGGTCTGCAGCCTTTCCATTCGCACCTCCATCGCATGGAGCTCACTGTCAGTGAGGTCTACTCAGTCAGCGTGTCACAAGGCACCACTTGACAAGGTCCAACCAACCAAAAGATGAGTGAAAATGTAGATCTCAAGAATGGCTTGAGCTAAAGGAGGGATGGTTGGGGGGGGCCCACTTACATGAAGATAAGGTGAGCCACAAACTTTAGACAGTGAAGTTGAGCAAGGAATTGGAAGATGCCTAATTTCCTCTTCTGCTGTAGAAGGACATTAACTGAAGCCATCAAAATTGAAAACTGGAGTTAAAAAGCCAGGAGTTGAACCTCATGGATCTTCAAGAGATATGTTAGAGACGAATATTTTCAGCAGTCAAGGCAAAATTGCTTAATGTTGAGGAATACCTTCTACCTCGCTTTCCCTCATCTTCTTCTAGAACAGGCAAGTAAATAGAAGGCAGCCTTGCTTTAAAAGGATATAATAGGGCTAGAGAGATGGCTTAGTGGTTAAGGTACTTGCTTGAGAAGCCTAAGGACCCATTTTCTACTCTCCAGATCCCACCTTAGCCAGATGCACAAAGGTGAAACAAGCACAAGGTTGCACATGCCCACTAGGTGGCGCAAGCATCTGGAGTTCAATTACAGTGGCTGAAGCCCTAGCATGCCAATGCTCTCTCTCTCTCTCTAATAATAATAATAATAATAATAATAATAATAATAATAAAATACTTTAAAAGAATATAATAATGATCCCATGCTAATATGCTGCCCATTTCTCCACTTACATGCAGAAACTCTGGAATGACGGCTGGGCCATGCTAAAGATGGGGAGATTTGGGATGTTTGATTTTATTTTATTCTAGGTACTTTTGGTTTTACTTGAATTTGGGGGGGGGGGGAGGAAGCACACACTATTTTTATGAAAACAAAAGTCAATTTTAAACCCACTTCCAGGACGCTTCTTAACCACTTGCATCCCCTTCCAGTCCTGTGGCTTCTTTTACAATTTATATTTTTGCTTTTTATTGACAACTTCCATAATATAGATAACATGATTAATATGCCTTCTTTTTTTTAAATTTTTTTTTTTAATTTGAGAGTGACAGACACAGAGAGAACGACAGATAGAGGGAGAGAGAGAATGGGCGCGCCAGGGCTTCCAGCCTCTGCAAACGAACTCCAGACGCGTGCGCCCCCTTGTGCATCTGGCTAACGTGGGACCTGGGGAACCGAGCCTCGAACCGGGGTCCTTAGGTTTCACAGGCAAGCACTTAACAGCTAAGCCATCTCTCCAGCCCTAATATGCCTTCTTATTACCTCACTTTTCCCCCTCTCCACTACTCTTCCACTGATTCCTTTCCTCTTTTCAACTAGTCTTTCTTCTATTTTGATGTCATCATTTTTCCTCTCCTACTATGCAGGTATTGTGTAGGTACCGTTAGTCACTATGAGGTCATAACAACCCTGATCACTTTGTTTCTGGAAGACAGTAGTGCAAAACACTCCTCCCTCCTTTTGGTTCTTGAATTCTTTCTGCCAGCTCTCCCACAACAGTTCCTGAGCCTTGGAGGGTATGATGGAGATGTCTTGCTTAGTGCTGAACACACCACTATCATTTCTTCTCAGCACTTTGGGTGTTTTGAGTCTCCCTAGTGGTCCCTGCCATGTGCAAAAAAAAAAAAAAAAAAAAAAAAGAAGAAGAAGAAGGAGGAGGAGGAGGAGGAGGAGAAGGAGAAGGAGAAGAAGGAGGAGAAGAAGAAGACGCTTCTCTAACCAAAAGTGAGAGTATCATTAATCTATGGGCAGAAAACAGTATTTAGAGAGCAGTTTGGTGGGTTATTTTAATACACTCATTTAACCAGACAACAGTAGTGGTTTCTTCACTGGGGTTTTTGGCCTCCCTAGCTACAGCATCTAGCTGGTTTGTAGTACTGGGCAGAAATTCTCTCCCATGGAGCACACCTCAAGTCCAATCAGAGCAGTTGATTTCCCTCATAACAGACATGCCACCATTGTACCAGTTGCTTTATTTGGCTTGGCTGGGTTGATTTCTTTTTTTAAACCTTGTGTGTTTGTATCCACACATGCCACAATGTGCCTGTGGAGATCAGAGGGTCATACCTTCAACCCTGTTTGAGAGAGAGTTCCTTTGCAGCAGATGCCAGGCTAGTAGGCCTGTGAGCTTCTGGATATTCTCCTGCCTTCACCTTCCATTCTGCTGTAGAAATGCTCAGATTATAGACACATGTGGGTTCTGGGAACTTGAACTCAGGTCCCCATGCGTGTGCAGCAAATGCTTTACCCTCTGAACCATCTTTCCAACCCAAGAACAGGGCTTCACACATCTTTCTTTTTTTTTTTTAAGGTAGTGTCTCACTCAAGCCCAGGCTAATCTGGAATCATTCTGTGATGCTAAACTGGCCTCAAATTCAGTGAACTTCCTACCTCTGCCTCCTAAGTGTTGGGATTAAAGGTGCATGCCACCATATCCAGCCACACTTACTATTTCTAAATTGTTTAAAAATTACCCCAGGGCCATAGCCAACTGAATTAAACACATGCTATATTGTTTTGTCATTGCAATTAATTCATTCAAATTTTTTCTGATCCTCCACTGAGTACCAGGAGCTGTCCAGGAAATAGCAAGTCCAAGTACCCTCTAGCATTCTTTGAACAAAACAGTCAATACAGGCTTACTGATGTGTTACAATGGGAAAAGAGAGCAATAATAAATAATACCAAAGCCAACCTTTACATAGCATTTATTTGTGTCACACACTATTCTAATGTGTATTGTGTGTGTGCGTGCGCGCGTACATGCGTGCACATGTGGAGACCAGAGGTCAGTGCTGGTTTTCTTCATCAATCATCCTCCACCTTACTCATGGAGATAGAATCTCTTACTGAACCCAGAATTCACCAATTTAGCTAGACTAGCTAGTCAGGGCCCTGCTTCCCCCTCTCCAGTACTGGAATTACAGGCGCGTGCCATCTGCCTACCACTTGATATGGGAGCTGCGTATCCCAACTCAGGTCTTCATGCTTGTACTTGACCCACTGAGCCACCCTCTCCCGGGTCCCATCAACATTCTTATAGATGAATAAACTGAGGGTTAGAGAAGTGAATTACCCACCGGGAGCAAGGAGCAGAACACTGGGAGGTTGTGGGGGGCAGGTTCTGGATGCTGCAGGATATCTATGATTTGCTCTTCCTGGTCATTCGGCCTTCCTGGCATATCAGGTGTGACTGAGTTATGAGCAGCAGAACATGAGCAAAGGCGTCATTCACCCATGTGAGGAAGAATCTAAGGTCCTAGGAGAAGAAGGTGCCCCCTCAGCTCCTGTGACAGCCTAACTCTGCCTGCACACCGGCTCCCCGGGGATCATACTGATTCACCCTTCCACTTGCTGTGGCATGAACAAGAAATAACCTTACGATGCACATGCCCTAGGATATGGGTGTGACCAATGCAGTCAGATCATATCCAGCCAAGAAACTTTCTAAACTGCCTCGCATCTACATTCAACATGTCTAGAAAACTATTAGAGAAATAGAGAAGAGATTTACAGACAAAGAAAGATTATGGGAAAGAGCATGAAGTAAGGAAGTGTGCCTTACACTTAAAAAACAAACAAACTGGTCATTCATAATAGTGACATCAATATGGAGTTGAGGGACATGATCAGATATATCCAAGATGAGCAGGAGTGGACTTTCTCTTCTCCCCGCATCTAGCAAAGGGTCTGGCCCCACACAGGGGTCTAACCTACACTGGCTGGATGGCATTGGGCTGACTGGTAGCTTCCATCCCTGCTGGCAGGCACAGACTAAATCAAAGTTCTGTCCCAAAGGGCTTATTAACTCTAGCAAGCTTGAGTTTTTTCATACCACTTCCCCAGTGTGATGGATGGGCCATCTGCTTCTCAGTTACCATGAAGCAGCCGCCATCTTGAATGCTTCTGGTTGCCAAGGAGAGGAAAGTGTGGAGAGGCTCAAGGTGGCCTTGAAGGAGCCCTCTGACCAGCTGTCCACCTGGAAGACTAAGGACCACTGGTGATTCCATATTCTTCTCCCTGAAGCTGTCACTCTGAGTTCTTAATTGGCTACAAACTAAGTTATTTGAGGATGATGGAGCCACAGCACCCAGTGCTCCTGTGTGCTGGGAAAGTCAATTACCCTGTTTACAAAATGTTTTTCAGAGCCTGGTAGATACAAACTGCGCTTCCTAATTAGCTGTCAATAAGTTTCATTGCATATGCAGGTGTGACATTTTCAAAAGTCAGGGTCACAAACACAGAGCTTGCGCAGGATGCCCGTCAGGAGGGGGTGCTCTTTTCCCAAGATTTATACAAATATCACAGGTTGTGAGCCGTCCTCCCAGGGATGGGAGCCCTGGGCACCTGCAAAAGAGGGACTGAACTCCAGCTGCACACCACTGTGCTAGCTCCACTCTGCAGTTGAGAGGTACATTGGTTCACTATCTACTGGGTCCTGGGCGTAGGAGTGGGAGAGGCCATGGTCCTGCCCTCAGGAGACTTAATCTCAAGGAGACAAAAGACATGGAAGTCATTCAGGAGAACGTAGTAAGTGGTATCAAGGAGATTTCAGTCAGGCATTCCAGAACTCCAGTAGGAGGTTCTCAGAACATGAAAACGATTACACCTGCATCCCTGGTAAGCAGTGGTAGGAGAGATCCAAACAAGTCTTAGCATGGGTTAATCTTGATTGTCAATTTGATAGGGTTTAGAATCACTATGGAAACAAACCTCTGAGCATGCCTTAAGGGAGTTTGTAAATTATCTTGATTGACATTGGAAGGCCTTTCTTCACTGTAGGAGGCACTATTCATGGGCTGGGGTCCTGGACTGAACAAAAAAGAGAGAGTGAGCTGGGCATCTCTCCCCTTCTTCTCTACAGATGAGGTGTGACCAACTCTTTCCTTAATCTGCAAATGAACCCTGCCTTCCTTAAGTTGTTTTTGCCATGTGTTTTTTGCCACAAGAATTAGAAAAGAAATGCAACATGACAGGATAAGAGTGGAAGCATTCAGAGATGTAAGCGAGGCAAAGAGGAATATCAAGTCACTAGGATTTCTGCTAAGACTTCTTAGAGGAGGTGGCATTCCAGCTGAGGACTGAAACTGGGAAAGGGATGGCATGGCAGGAGAGAACACCAGATAGAGTCACCTACCTGAGCAAAGGCACAGCAAGAAGAAAGGACAGGGCCCATGGGAGCAGCAGAATTCCTCCTCTGGTCTAAGAGCACAGGAAGGAGAAGTGATATGTCCGGGAAAAGGGATGGCTGAGGTGAGACAGGTTTGAGACCTCATTCGAGGACCATGAATAACAAGCAGGTGTGATTTTGTCATTTAGGCAGCAAAAGTCCATGGGAGGACAGGAATCCAAGGCTCTGAAATCCTCATCAAAGTGTCTCCGGCAGCTGGCACAGAGGGGAATGGCCACTAGCAAGATAGGAGGCCAGCTGGGGGCAGGTGCAGCAGTCCAAGTGTGAGAGGTGTGAGTGGACAGTTTTATATGGCCCCGCCCCCAGGGTAAGCATGAGTCCACCAGAGGCTACTCACTACAGGACTCTGAGGTATACGACTGGCTCATGATATCCATTGAACCCATTCAACTGGGTCAGTCTTAGTCACCTGGACAGGTATCCAAGGGTGGGGAACACAAACGAAGAAACGGACCAAATAAAGGGTGAACCTGTCTACATCAGATAAAGGCTCCAGACCGGCCCTCTGGTTCCCTGTGAGCTGACCTGCCTCAGCTGCCCTTCACTTAAACACCAGGATGGGCGAGTTATCATGTTGGTTAGTCAAGAAAGGCCAAGCTTGCTGTGGTAAGAAACATTCCTCTGTTCCCCCACCCATCTCAATGGGTCACCCAGAAGTTGATTTCTCTCTTAGCCAAGAGGTTGCTCCAGAGACACTCCAGGTGCCATCTTTAATACTGTGGGTTTCCAGAGGCTAAAGAGAGAAAAAGCACAAAGAGGTTCAACCAGCACCTGGATGGAACCCACTGACCAGACAGGGCCCATGAAATGTAAGGTTTTGCTCAGAAACAAGGGACACAGGGCAGTTTACAATGTGGCCAATAGGAGAGAACTGGTGTCAGAGCGTCTCCAGCTCACTCTTGGGCCACTTCCAGACCTATCAGTCAGCTTTGCTTGTGCTCCAGGCCAGGTTTTTGACTCAATATATACATTTCCAGCTAATGCTCATTTAGCACTGACCTGTGTGCCAGTACCATGCTAAATTCTTTCCATGCATTACCTCATTTGCTATTCATAATGTATCTTGTTCAATATTTGCAATGACCCTTTTAGCCTTCATTTAACAGAGGAGGAAATAGAGGTTTGGGGAGCTTCACTGACAAGCTCAAGGTCACACAAATGGTAAGTCATGAAGCCTGTACTCTGCCCAGCCATCATACTTGAGGTCATATGCTCTTACTTACAAATGGCTATCTCCTTAGAGCTACTTGGAGATGGGGTAAGATGCCATAGCTAATAGGGGTGAGGGATAGAAGTGATCATATCATCAAGCACAGAAATAGATTCTAGTACTGAGAACCCATGAAGAAAGGCAAAAAGACTGGGAAAGTGAGGGTCAGTCTTGCGGAGAGTGTTTAGTCTTCTGTCCTGGGCCACTCACCAGGTGAATGGGGGAAGGTGAGCTTCTAGGCAGCTTTCGGCAGGCCCAGATCCACCAGCCCAGGGATTCCCCTTATTCTGGAGGCCTTGTTTCTATCATTTTACTAATTTTTTTGAGGCAAGTCCAACAGACCTGCCTTTTTATGCCAGAGAGAGTGGGAGAGAGAATTGGTGCACCAGGGCCTCCAGCCACTGAAATCAAACTCCAGACCCATGCACCTCCTTGTGCACATGTGTGGTGTGACTTTGTGTGCTTACGTCACTGTTCATCTTGCTTATGTGGGAGCTGGAGAGTCGAACATACATTGTTAGGTTATGCAGGCAAGCGCCTTAACTGCTAAGCCATCCCTCCAGCCCCGCTTGACTAATTTTAAGTGCACCCTTCAGTGGGCTAAGCCTACCCACAGTGTTGGGTAACAGTCACATCATCTATTTCCAGAACTTTTTCATCATCTAAAGCAGAAATACTTTCTCCTTATTAAACTCTGGAGGTTCTTAAATGTGCTTTGTTATGACATTGACATCACCAGAGCTGCCCGAGCAGAAGACCCTGGCACCTCACTTGAAGGATGTGACAGTGGAGGAGAGGCCAGGGAAGGGGTTGTTGGGAGATGAGTGTGTTCGTTGGTCTAAGCACTAGGTGGAATATGGTGAGTCAAGGCAGGACAGTTGAGAAGCAGAGGCCGGAAGAGAGGCTCAGAAGGCATAAGGAATCCCAGCTTCCTCCAGGGACCCTGTGAGTCACAGATCACCAGGAACTGATGAAGAGATGCCAGAAGGAGATATTGAGCCCTGTGGATACCACACAGCCCAGCATTTGGTCACAAGGTTGGTAAGGCTGGCCACCTACTTTGCAGACTTCCTAGAGAACCACATCCTCAAGCCAGCCATCCTTCCTAGGACTCTGGCCAGAGTGGTTCTCTGATTTATGCAGATGCCCAAAGTCCATGCTCACATGTTCACAAGGCACCTTCTCAGAGATGACAGTGAGTGCCGTGCCGATCACTGCTTTCATGTATGGCCATACTCATTCCACAGGCCACTCTCTTTCTTTCACAGAAGCTCAGCTGTAGTTCATTATGTTCCCTGCTTGTCCTCCAACTGAGGACAAATGGTCCACTCCTTGCCTTGATGGATGAGGGCTGAACCACTGTCACACATCCCTGTGACCGAAGACTATAGTCAAGGGAACTGACAATTCCTGGGCCCATCACAAATTTCTACTTTTCCCAGCATGAGTGTGGTAGACACCTGTTTCCAGGAGTCCTTCCAAGAGGTTACTTCTTATCCCCTTCCCTCAGCATCCCAGCCTGCTTCCTAATTCCCATACCATGGCCCCCCGATCCCACAGGCACTGTGTTGATCTCACAGGAAGTTGTAAGGGGCCCTCTCAGCATCCTGCTTCCAGACCCCAGCTCCCCAAGACCAAGGTCCTAAGGTGCCTTCCAAATCTTGATCCCCAGGACTCTTGCCCACTCCCACCCCATGGCTAAGATCTTCTTGCTAAGTGGTCCGAAAGCCCACCAGGCATGCTTGCATAGACTGAGTACCTGCAAACACCCCTGGACTTGCTGAATAGCATGAGGGAAGACAGCAGGAAAGTTTCCAACAAACCACACCTACAAAGAGGAACCACACTGTTTCAGGGTGGGAGGCAGAATCTCCAGGTAAGGATAAATTTGAGACTAGGGGTATAGTCTTCTCTGGGGAGCCCGAACTAGGTGGACAGAGACACTTCAAAAGCAGAAGATTCAAGAGGGCAGGGATGATGCAGGCCCCAGAAAAGCCATCTTAACCCTAGTAGGAGCTTAAACTCTTTGTAAGATACACAGAGAATTGGAGAAGTATAATGGTTTGGACAGGATCTACTTGTTGAATTATGCTCCCCAAAGGTCACTGTTAAAGGCTTAGTCCCTGGGATAATGGCATTGAAATGTTCTGTAGAGTCTCTGTGATGGGGGTACCTGGTGGTAGGTGTTTGGGTCCTTGGGAGTATCCTCAGAAGGTAGTTTTTAAAATATTTTTATTTATTTATTTATTTATTTATGAGAGAGAGAGAGAATGGATGCACCAGGTCTTCTGGCCACTACAAACAAATTTCAGACAGATATGCCCCCATGAGCATCTGGCTAACATGGGTTCTGGCAAGTTGATCCTAGGTCTTTAGGCTTCACAGCAAGCTCCTTAACTGCTAAGCCATCTCTCCTGCCCTCTGAAGGTAGTTTTCATGGAGTCCTTATAGTGGTCCTGGCAGGATTGTTAGAAAAGCCTGAGTTTAGCTGCACTGTCCACTCTGCTCAGGTTTGAGGCATGACCCTTTGCTCCTGCACATATCCCCCACCATGATATGCTGACATCTATTACCTTCACCAGAGGCCACTTCAGTGTCCCTACTTCTTGTTGATGTTGGACTTGAAGACTTCAAAACTATAACCTTGGGCTGGAGAGATGGCTTAAAAGTTAAGGCACTTGCCTGCAAAGCCTAAGGACCCAGGTTTGATTCCCTAGTATCCATGTAAGCCAGATACACAAGGGTGCATATGTCTGAGGTTCATTTTCAGTGGTCAGAGGCTCTGGCATACCTATTCTCTCTCCCTCTATCTGCCTCTCTCTCTCAAATAAACAAATTAATTAATTAAAGTTAAACTATAACCTTGATTCCATACACTGACTAACTGACAGCCCTGGAGGGGCCATGTAGGGTTGATACCTTAGTTTGCCACAGCACTGGGTCTACTCAGTTTGGTGAAGCAGGCATTAACTGACGTTCTCCTTCCAGCCAAGCTCCGGCACTGAGAAAACAGGGAGGAAGACAGAGTCCATACTCACAAGCACATGGGCACAAGACAGCCAAGTAGCAGTCACGCCACAGGATGGCATCTTAGTCCATTCAGGCACAAAACATGCCTATGTGTTGGCTAATAGACAACAGATACTAATTTTCTACAGTTCTGAGCCTGGGAAGCCTGAGATCAAGATGACTCAGTGTCTGCCAAGAGTCTGCTGTCTGTCTCACATCCCGTCCATGAGAGCTCCACCCTTGTGACCTAGTCACTTCCCAGAGGTCCCGTCTCCTAAAACCATCACCTTGAAGGGTTAGGATTTCAACACATGGTTTGAAGGATGAGACACAAACATTAAGACTACAGCTAATAGGAAGGTATGTCATAAATGAGACAAGCAGTGTCCAGCCCAGAGGAATCCCTCCACTACAGCACCGGCAACAAGGCGCTTTCCTGTAGCCAAAGGTATCACGTGCTTATGCTGACTCTGGATGTTTGGGGGTTGTGCAGATGGAAGGGCAGAGAGGAAGACCCACAGTGAGAAGAACAGCCATTCAGCTGCCATTCATACTGCAAGAAGTGCTCAAGTACCACTTTGTGTCAGGCATGATGCTAGGTGTCAGGGACATAGCAGGGAATAAAGTCCTTGTCCTTGGAGAGTGGTCATTCTGGTAAAGGGGAGGGAGATTGATAAGAAGGCAGCACAGGAGAGAGTAAGTGAATGTCAGATCACAAAGAGATGATGATGTTGTAGCATAGTAACTGCTGAAAACAATGTTAAGTAAGGGCTAGGTCAGGAAGGGATGCAATTGGCCCTTGAAGCTCCCTTGTGGCATTGACACCCAGGAGATCATGTGGAAAACGGCCAGAGGTTGTACAGAAACAGTGTGTGAGGAGTCATGTGGGAGAGCAGCCACGAGGGAGGAGGGCTTGGAAGGCAGTCCCTGGGGAACAAGTAATGATAGGCACAGTTGCCATTAAGCCAACACCTCTACTGCTGTTCCTAGTGGTCTACTGAAGGCCAGAGAAACTCCATTAGGGAAAGGCTCCCTCCAGTTCTGGAAGAATCTAAGCCTGAAGCATCCAGTGAAAACAAGCGCTCAAAATCTCATAACCTGGGCTGGAGAGATGGCTTAGTGGTTAAGACACTTGCCTGTGAAGCCTGACTCATGTTCAACTCTTCAGGTCCCAGGTAAGCCAGGCACACAAGGTGATGCAAGGATGCAAGGTTGCATGTGCACACAAGGTGGCACATGAGTCTTGAGTTCAATTGCAGTGGCTAGAAGTCCTGGAGCACCAATTCTCAATCTCCTGCTCACTCACTCGCTCGCTCTTTCTCATAAAAAAAAAAAAATCTCACAAATCGGAAGGATGGAGAGGCCCATAGGGTGAGGGTGGTCCTATCCCTTGGCTAGTGTAACCTTCCATGTACAGAACAGAACAGTACAACAGGCAGATTAAAAGTCAGTTTTGAACTCAGGTGTAAAGTCAGGGGAAAACTCAGGTAGAAACTCAGGTGTGAACTCAGATGTGAACTCAGATGGAAACTCAGATAGGAGGATCACCTAGCTTAAGGAAGGTTGTTGAGCCTTACAGCCCAGATGCTGACACTGGAAACAATGCCTGTGCCAAGACTTGGAGTCCCAGCACCACCTTACCTTACTTCCACCAACTTCTAGCTGGTGACCTCTGGGCAGGCTGTGACTCTTCTGAGCTCTTATGAAAGACGGTCTCGGGAGCCTGCCTCCTTCCACCACACGGCAGACAGTTGATCAGGTGGGATTGATGGTAGCTTTGGTGACCAGGGAAGGCCCAAACACTGAGAGGCTGCTCTTGCTATTTCATGCCTCACGTGAAGGTGGGGGCTGACCAGGGACTGGGGACTAACTGTCAGTTGCTGAGTTTCTGGCAGTATTTGAGAGGCACCCTTCGTACCATCTGTAAAGAACCCCAAAGATCCTCAGATCTCAGAGAGTCCTTGAGGCTGCCGGGGATAAGCATCCTGCCAGCATCATTTCAATTACTGGGTTCAGGCTCCGATCATAGGGGACACCCTGCTCAGACTCAGGGCTCTGCTCTGTAAACACCTGCCTCAGCTTCCTACTTCCTTTGCCAATTCTGATGGCAAAGACAACTTAACCTTCATAAATCCTGCAAATGGGGTAGAAGGGTTCTTCAGGTAGGGTTAACTCATTTTCATGCAAAAAAAAAAAAAATGACTTTTGCCTCAAGCATTAACTTTGCTCTGACATGATTACTTTATCTTTTTAAGTTTAATATACCACTTCTTGAGCCTTGAAATATTAGACATATTTTCCCTTGCAATTAAAAAGAGCAGGAAGTGAATAAAACACAAAAAGACAACTACTGTAAGAGTCCACTTCTCTGAAGTACCCGGTGTCCATAAAGTCTTGGAGACAGCATAGAAATGATGGTTGACAAAGTCCAGGGCAGGAAACTATGGACTTATATTTTCAAGAGTACAGTGTTTCAGTGTGAGGAGAAGAAAAAGTTTAGGGAATCCTTAATGGTAACAGTTATACAAGTATGTGATGTGAGAATGCTACTCAGCTGTACACTTGAAAATAGTTAAAATGGGGCTGTGGGGATGGCTCAGCAGTTAAAGGTGCTTGCTTAAAAAGCCTGTTGGTTCAATCCTCCTCACCACTCACAAAAGCCTGATGCATGATCCCAACATGCTTACAATAGGAGGGGAGACAGGAGAACATCAAGCTTGCAGGCCATCGTGTAGACTCGCATTCATTTGCAACAGTGAGAATACCTGTCTCAAAGAAGGCAGAAGAGGGCTGGAGAGATGGCTTAGCAGTTAAGCGCTTGCCTGTGAAGCCTAAGGACCCCGGTTCGAGGCTCGGTTCCCCAGGTCCCACGTTAGCCAGATGCACAAGGGGGCGCACGCGTCTGGAGTTCGTTTGCAGTGGCGCGCCCATTCTCTCTCTCTTCCTCTATCTGTCTTTCTCTCTGTGTCTGTCGCTCTCAAATAAATAAATAAAAAATTAAAAAAAAAAAAGAAGGCAGAAGAGCATAGAGATCTTGAGTATGTTCTCCAATCTCCACACACACCCCACAGTAAATACCTAAATTAAAAAAAAAATTCAAAACAATGTAAAAGGTAATTTTTGTGTGAAAGTAATAGCTTCTTAGTATGTCTCATGGCATGGCCTCCATCTCCTAATCTATAAAATAAATAGAAAGCAATGCTTCCCCCTGTTCTCTGGGCCTAGGTGTGAAGAGAATCATGCCCTTTTCTCTGCAAGATCAAGAGAACATTTTGTAAAATTATATTTTCTTTATTTATTTATTTGAGAGAGAGAAAGAAGCAGAGAGAGAGAGAGAGTATGTGCCAGGGCCTCCAGCCACTGCAAACGATCTCCAGACTCGTGCGCCCTCTTGTGCATCTGGCTTAGGTGGGTCCTGGAGAATGGAACCAGGATCCTTTGGCTTTGCAGGCAAATGCTTTAACAGCTAAGCCATCTCTCCAGCCCCAAGAGAACTTTTTTTTTTTTTTTAATCAAACCTTAGCATGAAACTAAGAGAAATAGAAATGGAATCAAGTAATGAATACACAGATGCACAAAATGGCCTTGTGTCGGAGAGGTGAACCCAGACAGACAGAAGCCTAGAAAGCTTGTGTTGGTGAGAAGGAAGCCGAAGTTCAGAGAGAAAGAGAGAGAGAGAGAGAGAGAGAGAGAGAGAGAGAGAGAGAGAGAGAGAGAGATGGAAGGGGTCGGGGGACATAGAGAAGATCAGAGGCACACTCAGGTCCATTGGCTCCAGCAAAGCCCCTCTAACCCCAGTTCCCTTTCATCCAGCCACAGGCCCTCAAACTCCGAAAAGGGCAGGTGACCTCTTACACAGCAGCTGTCTGAGTCCAGTGCATATGGTTTTCCCGGAGGCCTTCCCCAGTGGATGTCCTTCCCACGGCCAGGATAATGGGCTGCGGCCATCCTGGAGTGGGGACCTCTATGGAGACAGCACAGTGGGGCTCTATTTCAAGCTCTTTCGCATCACATTGAAGGGTCTAGCTCTAGAACCAGGTGCCCAAATTCAAATATCCCACTTACGGAAAAGCAATCTTGGCACGATTATCACTCTGCTTCAATCCCCGGCCACCCTAAGGATCTATTTTATATACTTGTTGCAAGGGTTAAATGAGTTCATTCATTCAAAGCATGGCGGTGAGTTACTACCCCAGGAATGCCTGAGCCTGTGGGCTCTTCTGAGTACTGTCTCGGGACCCTGTCCCCCACGTCAGCGGGAGCTCAGGAAATGTTCGCCGCACACTGCAGGCTGCCTCATCCCCTCCTCCTCTGACCTCACATTTGCACAGAGCCCACGCCCATCCAGCCTCTCCTGAGGAAATGGGAGGGCCCTTCCTCACAACCACCCCACCCATTTCATTCCTATAAAAGCCTGGTCCAGCTCCAGGCCCACCACAGAAGGAGCGGACACTCTGGTCACGACAGGACCATATGGGGAACCGCCTCTTGCTATTTCTAACTATTTCAGGCCCATCCGTTGACATGACAACCAGCCTTCCTGACCCTGCTGCCACTCGTCTCCGTACTTGTGTGTATTCCGTGAGACACAGCCTCCATCTACCTCTGCCTCCATGGCTAGAGACTCATGTTCACAGCTTCTGTCAAGATCCACTTCCCTTAAGGGACAGAGATTAGCCAGTAGATCGTACCCCTTGGCATCCCTGCTTAGGATGTGTGTGAGAACTGGCAGCTCTGATCCGCCATGCCTAGAAGGGAAGTGCGTGCAAGCCACAGAGAGTTAAGCTCCCATCTCTAAGCTTTCCACAAATCCTGGTACTGACTTCCTTCCCAAGCAGGAGTTGGTAAGGGCCAAGTCCATGGGTGCTCCATCTCCAGGAGCCCACATCTCAGGAAAGGTCAGGTCAAGAAGGGTTCAGGTGGCTGTTTGAGCCAAGGTCAGCAAGGTGTTGCTGGGGCACCCAAGGAGCATGTCTTATCTGAAGTCACATGAATCTCCTGTCAGCCCGCCACAGCTCTGTCACCATACTCTAAATAACACAGGTTCAAGGATATATCTGGATTCTTCCACACAGCAGAGCCCAGAGTCTACTCTGTACATCAGGTACTTGGTGATCACAAATGACATGCCCGGGACCACACACAAGGACTGAGTGTCTGGAAGGGCAGCAATGACACCCTAATCAGTCATAATGATAGCTCTCTACTCCTACGGCTTGCTCTGTGTCAAGCCATACACACTTCACATCTGCAGATTGGGAAATACAAGGTCTAGTGTTTATGTGAGCAGCCCAGGGACACGAAGCCTGCACAAGAGCTGCTGTCCACCCTCTCACTCGGGACCTCAGGAGGCAGGGAGGGGACATGGGTGTGAAGAATGAGGTGGCAGCAAGTATCCAAACCATCCCCAGAGCCACCAGGGTTGGCATAGGTGGCACAGACAAGGAAGCTTCCAGAAACACTGAAAAGCAAGACAAGACTATTCCATTATCTTGGGAAACTTATCACTTATTGCTCCAGAGGATGAAATACTCACATTACATGCTTGTGACCCTACACCCACACCTTATCACCCACATTCTCCACAAGCAGTGGGAATACGAAACCGCCCAGGGAGAGAGAACACCAATGTGTCACATTATGCAAGAAAACAAAGGAACCTCTCTAGAAGGCTGGTTTGTGTAGCCAGCCATGATAAATAGATTAAAATGTGGCATTGTTTTCCCTGTGTATGTTAGTTTTAATTACTGTTTACTGAGAGACTAAAACTTCACACAGGAAAGAAGAAAAATAATCCTCAAACTTGTGTTCAGTCAGCGTGTGTGTACGGGTGGGCGGCTGGGGCTTCACTTTCCACTCTCTGGCCCAGTGGGAGGCCAGACGCAACACATCAGAGCCTGGATGTATTTCCCCAGGACTGACAGATGTGGTATTTAGAATCCCACCCAGCAATCAGGAGCGTGCTACTCCGGGGGACAGCAACACACAAGCCCTGAGCCTGCCGCAGGCCGGTGTCCTCCATGTGGGTTTCATCTGTCCTTCGTGACCAAGTCTACTGTTGATGTCCCTGACACCCCGTGCCTCAAAGTGAGCCGGCCCAGAGGCTAAGATGACTAAGCCACCTCTCCTGGGCCTGACACTTAGGCTCTGTGCCACCTTTCCAAACTGAATGTGACGCGAGACAAGGTGCCACCAGTTTCTGTGTCCGTGGGGAAAGATATGGAAAGTCTCATTACTGGGTAGGGTCTTTGGTGGCCTTAAAGGTAAGGACGTACCTAATTTCAAAGCTCCTTCCCTGGGAGACTCCTTAAGGGAAACTAGTGTGGTATGGTCCTCCTAGCAAGACTTTGGGTACCCACTATTACCTAACCATAAGACCTTTAGCAAATGCAGTTTGAATGGACGGTTCTGGAACAAGTGGAAGGGTAGACATCGGGAGACATGAAAAACTCACTGTGGTCCTATTATTGTAGCAGCTCCATGGACTTGGGTCCCCTTCATCCACAGGCCTCATCCACTTCAGCATCAGCCACACACACACAGAGCAATGTCCCCCAAATCCTAGCCTCTATTCCTGCTGTCTCCCACAGCTCCAGACCACACATCACCACTTGGGACCCACAGGTCCATACCTGAATCCCAGCCATCATAGCAGAAGGTGGGATGCAAGGGTGACAGGTAAGAAGGGCTCCAGATTCACACTTGGAGCAAACTTTCTTTGGCATACGCCTTCTTCATAGGGATGGTTCTTCACATGTGCCCTATTCAGTTACGGTCTCAGGAAACATCAGCAGTCACTGTTATTGTCCTTGTTTCCATTAGTATTGTTAACATGCCCCTTTGCTGAAAAATTGGGAAGGTGGCATTGATGACTGCTCTCTCCCAAACAGCCTTGAATCCCATGGGTTCTGTTGGTTGAGCATCCTTTGAATAGCGCTGCATCCTACCCAGCCTCACTATCTCCCCACTGGCCTTTAAGCAGGTGCCTCTGCTTGCGGGCCTACCCCGCCTCTCTGCTGACCTCCTTGTGTCCACAGTGATCTCCCAAGCATGAAAAGACGACCACAGCCCTCCAGTCCCCTGTGAATGCCTCTCTCATCACCTTCCTGGGCACAGCTCAGATATGGCTTTCTACTCCAAGCTCTTCCTGATCCCAGAGAACATGAATGACCAGCTCCACCCTGCTGACATCATCAACCACCAGAGAAATACCTAGACTCTAGGCTGTTGTAAAAGACACAATTTTAGTAATGAAAGAACCAAGATATCTGTGTATATGTTAGATTTTCTTAAGATTTATTCTTATTTATTTATTAGAGACAAAGCGGGAGTGGGGAGAGAGAGAGAGAGAGAGAGAGAGAGAGAGAGAGAGAGAGAGAATGGGCATGCCAGAGCCTCTAGCCACTGCAAACAAACTCCAGATGCTTGTGCCACCATGTGCGTCTGGCTTACGGGGGACCTGGAGAATTGAACTTGGGTACTTAGGCTTCACAGGCATGCACCTTAATCACTAATCCATCTCTCCAGCCCTATATATTAATTTTTTAAGTGAGGACATTAAGAAACCATTAAAATAAAAACAAGCATTTTGGCTATACCAAATTTTTACTAGCACCCGCTGCTATCAGTAGCCATTCAGGTATTTGTTTAGTGGTAGTTCACTGAAATTTGCCATTTGTTTTGCTGTGTAAATAATTATGTATCCAGACTCTTGTACATCTTTCCTTTTATGTAAAAGAAATGTATTTTTACATAAAAATATTAACTAGATTATTTTCTTTTGTCTTATTAACCAGTTGAAGTTATTTCAATATAATCAATCCTTTAATAATGTCCCTATTTGTGGGAAGCCCCGCTGGCTTCGTCAGGCTTTGCTGCGTCAGCTTGTTTACTGCTTTTGTATCCTAATCGTCTGCACATGAGCATATGACGTTATCCTAACATGGCTGCTCACCTATCCCGATTGGGTGATGCAAAGTCGTCTGATGAGACTTAAGCCAATCAGACGACGCTTCACATCCACATGACCACAAGTATATAAGCTTGGCGCTCCGTAGGGTCGGGGTCCTTCTCTCTTTCAGTTTGGAGCTCCCAATAAAGTGTGCTTGAGAAGAATCCTGTTGTTGTCGTTCTTCCTGCTGGCGGGAGGGGCGCAACAAGTGGTGCCGAACCCGGGACTTGTCAACAAACGGCCAATTGAGAGGACCCCTGAGGACACTTCCGAGGGAGGATTCAGAACTCAACACACGGAGCGGCGGTACCGGTAAGTTCCCCTGGATGTGCTATATGCTAAGTTTTGGCTTGTAACTGATCTGTAAGTCTGATATACATAAATTAGTTGAGCGTCTCAAACGTATATAAGGTTGTAGAATGGGACACCACCATTCCACCTTTTTGGAGCCGCTAGGTAGGGAGGACAAACGTTGTGAAGAGGTGATCAGGGAAGGTCAACGCATATTAGCACATCATCAAGATAGCATGTCAGAGTCTGAAGAAAATAAAAGGGGAAAACAAAAAAAGGTTAAAATAAAAAGAGAACCTAGGTTTCAGACAGAACAGAATAAAAGTGCACAGAATAAAAGTGAAACGCAAAAGGGAGGGCCAAATTCAGGTCTGAAGCTACATCCAGATTTGACAGAATTTGCAAATTTATATATAGAAAGTTCTAGTGAATCTGAGGGAGGGGGAGCTGTTTGTGTTTTTCCACAAGGCCAAGCTGATCTTATCTGGGTGCCAGAGCGGTTGACTCGAATTGTACATCATGAGAAGACAAGGAATGACAACCTTCTTACTACTACTATTCCAGATTGTACAGCTGAATGGAACTCATCTGGAGCCAATCTCCTTGGGAGATTTTACTTCTTGGCTATCTTCTGCATTTTCCTTCTTTAAGGAATGGGTGGGGGTGGCTATGTTCGGAGCAGCCCTTCTGTGTGGTATGGTGTTCTGTCTCTGGCTCATCTGTCGAATCAGACGACAACGTCAACAGGATAACATAAAGATTGTTCAGGCACTTATGGCTTTGGATCAAGGAGCATCTCCACAAGTGTGGCTGGCGAGCCTGCGACATGGTTAGTTCCACCCTGCCTACTGTAAGGCCTTTGCACACCAAGTGACCTTGTTGTCATTGCACCTTGGAAGGCTTACATCCCTGCATGAGCAGCCTTTGCACCCCGAAGGGATTTTTCCCATTGCACTCGGGAAGGTGCTTAAGCAGGCTTTTGGTCTTGGGCTCTACCCTCGATCAGACTGGCCATCATGAGGGCTGGTTCTGGATCGGGTATCCTGAAGTTCAAAACAATTTTTATAAGGGGGAACTGTGGGAAGCCGCGCTGGCTTCGTCAGGCTTTGCTACGTCAGCTTGTTTACTGCTTTTGTAACTTAATCGTCTGCACATGAGCATATGACGTTATCCTAACATGGCTGCTCACCTATCCCGATTGGGTGATGCAAAGTCGTCTGATGAGACTTAAGCCAATCAGACGACGCTTCACATCCACATGACCACAAGTATATAAGCTTGGCGCTCCGCTCAGTAGGGTCGGAGTCCTTCTCTCTTTCAGTTTGGAGCTCCCAATAAAGTGTGCTTGAGAAGAATCCTGTTGTTGTCGTTCTTCCTGCTGGCGGGAGGGGTGCAACACCTATTCTGAAGCTTAGCTATTCATATCTTTAGGTAATTTCTTTTTTGTCTATGTATGTATATTGTGTGTACGTATGTTAATGTGTGTGTGTGCATGCACAGGCATACTGGTATATGTGCATGAGTGTGTAGGTAGAGGCCTGCAGATACTTTGGGTATCGTAGTAGTTTGAATTAGGTGTCCCCCATAGTGTTTGGCTGCTACTATTTGACACCTGCTGTGGCAGAGGTGATGTCCAGCTTCTGCTCATGCCATGTTTTCTCCTGCCTTGAGCCTGTAAGCCAAAATAAACCCTTTCCTCCATGAGCTGCTTTTGGTCAGGTGCTTTGAGCCAGCAATGCAAAAGTAACTGCAACAGTAAACTTAGTACTGAGAGTGGGCCCACTGCTTCTGGAAACCTGATTGTGGCTTTTGGCCTTTTAGAACTGACTCGTGGAGGAATGTGGAAGGGACTGAAACTTTGGCCTAAGAGACCAGTACTGTAAGGAGAGCTTGATGGATCATTCTGGTCAGAGATGAAAGACCTGAATAAAGTAAGAACTGTGGACTGTGAGGTTTGGCTTATGAGGGGAAGAAAGAGCCTTACTGGACTGGGATAGAAGCAGTTTGTATGAAAGGCTTGCTGTGTTCTGTCTTTCTGTCCTGAGAACTTGGGCAGGGTTGCATTGTGTAGAAATGGACTGGTGTGGGCAGATGAATATAGCACAGAAAGAAACGAAAGTTTCAGGCTGGAGCAGTGCCTGTTCAGCTGCAACTGTATGAGAGATTAAGATCATTGATATTGGGCCAGATGTTATGCATTGGGGCAGAAGGAAGAATGTGGACTCTTGAAACTAAGGGACCTGAATGCTAAAGGAGTGCCTACTCTTCAAAGTCAGCTTTATTTCCCCCCTGGATTAACAAGTTGGCAGCCTACCTGGTACTATGAAATATAACAAATGCAGGAAAGTGAAGGTCATTGGATTTACAACACAGTTTTGTGTTTTGGAAATGGCTATGAGCAGTGTGAAGCAGGCTTGTTGGATTATCTGCGTGGAGGCCCGATGGAACCATAAGGATGAACCATAGTTGCAGTGGAGATCCAGGGAAGATGCCAGGACTATGGGATGGCTGCCAAGGACAGATGTCAGCATCAGATAAAGTTTTACTGAGCTGTGAGCAGCCCAGCTGGAGAGAAAGAATTGGAACTCCAGAGACTCGTCACTGGTTAGATGTTGCACTTGGAAATGGAACTTGATGTTTGCCCTGATTGTTTTAAAACTGTATGGGTTCAATCTTCCTTTACTATTCCCAATGCCATATTTTGTAGTGTGAATGTTTATTCTGTACTATTGTGGTTTTGTTTGTTTGTTTGTTTTACAGGCTAATAATTAAGAAATGTTAGACTATGGGGATGTTTGAACAGCGTTAAGATTGATAAAAACTATGGGGACTTTTAAAGTTGGACTGAATGCATTGCATTTTATAACATGGATGACTGTGAGTTTATGGGGACCAGGGGAGGAAATGTGGTGGTTTGAATTAGTCCTGTTACTGTTTGCCACCTGCTGTGCAGAGGTGATGTCCAGTCTTTACTCATGCCAAGTTTCCCCTGTCATCATGAAGCTTCTCCTCGACTCTGTAAGCCAAAATAAACTCTTCTCCCACAGCTTCTTTTGGTCAGCTGCTTTGTGCCAACAATGCAAAGTTAACTATAACAGGAATGTATTCCTTTTCTCTAAAGTTTTTATTTTATTTTTTATTTTTAGAAAGACTGAAAGAGAGAGACGAAGAGGGAGAATGGGCTCACCAGGGCCTCAGCCACTGCAATTGAACTCCAGAAACTTGTACCACCTAGTGGGCTTGTGTGGCCTTGCGCTTGCCTCACCTTTGTGCATCTGGCTTACATGGGATCTGGAGAGTTGAACATGGGCCCTTAGGCTTCACAGGCAAGCACCTTAATCATTAAGCAATCCCTCCAGCTCTCTTCCTGCATTTGGAACAGAACAGGGTTTCTCACTTGTCTGCACTTCACCAATTAGGCTGGACTGGCTGGCAGTGAGCCCCAGGGACCCACCTGTCTCCACCTTCCCAGCACTGGAGTTATAGCCACCACCATGCCCAGAATTTACATAAGTACCGGGGAATCAAACCTCAGGTTCTCATGCTTGCAAGGCAAGCACTTTACCAACTGAGATACCTTGCCAGTCTCTAGTCATGGTTTTTAATGAACAAAGTTCCTAAGTTTAATAAAGGTCAGTATCAATCTTTCAAAAACAAAATAAAGGGCTGGAGGGATGGCTTTGTGGTTAAGGTGTTTTCCTGTGAAGCCAAAGGACCCAGGTTCAATTCCCCAGGACCCATGTAAGCCAGATGCACAAGGTAGCACATGCATCTGGAATTTGTTTGCAATGGCTGGAGGCCCTGGAGTGCCCATTATCTTTCCTCTCTCTCTCTTTTTCTCTCTCGCTCACACACATAAACAAATAAAATATTTTTTAATAAAATGAAAAATCCAAACATCATCTATCATAGCAATTTAATTTTAAGAAGGCAAGATAAGAAGGAAGGAGGAAGTAAGGAGAGAGAAGGAAGGGCCCCATCACAAAATGAAGAGTGCCTTAAAACAATACCATCAGCACTGTGAAGAGTTCAACTTTATTTCTTTTATTTCTCTCATGCTGCTGTGGCTACTGTGTTAGGGCTACTGTGGGCCAAGGGCTGGCCATTGGGAATATCTCCCAGGTCGCTGTATGTCCCATGCAGTGTGTGTGTGTGTGTGTGTGTGTGTGTGTGTGTGTGTGTGTGTGTGCATGTGCATGCGCACGTGTGTGTGTGTGTGCGTGTGTGTGTGGTGTGTTTTCCAGGCAAGCCCCGCAAGCAGAGTGGCGGCAGGTGTACAGCCTAGGATGCTGTGGCTCCTCAGCTGCCTGAGCAGGTGGTCTCAAGTCAAGGCCAACACAAACC
Organism: Jaculus jaculus; assembly: GCF_020740685.1. Classification (NCBI taxonomy): domain Eukaryota; kingdom Metazoa; phylum Chordata; class Mammalia; order Rodentia; family Dipodidae; genus Jaculus; species Jaculus jaculus. The sequence continues at coordinate 109,274,075 of NC_059102.1, forward strand.
AGTCAGCCACCAGGAAAGCCCTTCACTGAGCTGCTGAGTGGGTTTTAGAAGAGGTTACTTGAACAAAGAATTCTTCTTGTATCACTCAGGAATCACATCTCTAATAAAACAGAATAGTAATAGCAATCAAAGTAACCTACTCAAGCACTAGGGGACAACTGGCGATTGTTAACTGGTAAAACGGGGGGGGGGGTTAAATCAAACTAGAGGAAAGGGAACTTAAGCTGTGGTAGAAGTGCTTGGGTTCCTACTTTGTGTGTGAGTGTGTGTGTGTATGCATGTGTGGTATGCCTACATGCATGTATCACATGTGTTTGTATGTGTGGGGGTACATGTATGTGTGCATGCATATAGAGGCCAGAGGAAAAACTCAAGTGTCCTTGGGTACACTGTCCACTTCTTTCTTTTTAACTCTTTTTCTAATTTATTTTTGAGAAAGAGAAAGAAGCAGAGAGAAAGAGAGAGAAAGTGGGTGTACCACGGCCTTCAGCCGCTGCAAGCAAACTCCTTCAGGGCTCGTGTGTGACACTTCGCACTAGCGTCACTGTGAGTATGGCTATGTGGAACCTGGAGATTTGAACATGAGTTCTTAGGCTTCACAGGCAAGCACCTTAACCATTAAGCCAGCCCTCCAGCCCTCCACCTCTTTTTGAAACAGGGTCTTTCATTTACCTAAAGCTCACCAATTAGGATAGGCTGGGTGGCCAGCAAGCCCCCAGGAATCTGGGATCCACCTATCTCTGTATGCCCAGCTCTGGGATTACAGGCGTGTACCATCACACCAGACATTATATCTAGACACTGAGGATCAAACTCAGTCCTCATGCTTGTGAGCGAGGCAAGAGCTCTGCCAACAGAGACAACTCCCCAGCCCTTCAATTCCTATTTTTAGCAGGTTACCTTGCACACGCCACCTTCTGCCACATGAGAAGCCACATCTGCAACGCAGAGACCAATACACTGCAGTCAGAAACGGGCACAGTCTGGGTGCAGCTGGTACAGGCCCTGGGCAGGCCACTCTGCCTCCATGAGTGGGTCCTTGTCTGTCAAGTCAAGTGCACTGACTCCTTTTCTGGCCTCGTAGAGCCATGAGGGAGAACGGCAGATGCAGAATGATATGACACAGCCTCTTGAAACTCGAGGACTGTGCCGTCTCTGGGGAGCGCGGCTAGGACAACTGTCGCTGTTGCTAACACTGGATGTTCGGAAGTTTGGACTAATGATGCTTGGCCAATTTGACCTGATGCTCAGCAAGTTTGGGCTAAGGGAGAACAACTGTCAGAAAACACCCCTCTCTCTGCAGAATGCCTCATTTCATTTGCCAGGCACGCTGTTTCAGAGAGACAAACAAAATCCCAAAGGTTGGAGCAATTCTTCCAGCACCTTCCTTGCTGCCTGCTGCAACCAAGATCTGAATGGCCATTTTTTTGGGCAAAGGATTTGGTCTGGAAGTTTTCCACCGTGTTTCTTCAATGGCCAACATTCATTCATGCTAGAGAGAGAAGGAATTTAATATCTCTAATTACTTTTTAGGGAGTAGTTTATGCCTGGAAAATTTGCAATTGATCTTCCGTGTAGTTTCCCTTGGTTGGTATTATTCTCTTGAGGCTCTCCCTGAGCCTTGCAGCACTGATACTCCCTCGCATTGCAGAACTATGCTTGCGTTTTTACTTTTTTAGGTTTTATCTTTCTTTTTTTGGTCCTCCTCAAGGGCAAGAATTGTGGCTCTGCGTTTTGCATCCCACTCTGGGGCCTGGCACGTCAGTTAGCTACAGCTAATGCACTGGAAACTAACGCAGAGAGAAGAACTGATGTTCCCTGAGCCAGCTGGTCTTCATGAAGCTTGGAAATCCCAGTCAGTTTAGGAGGTGAAATTGACCCACAGCTGATTAATTTTGCAAAATAGACCTTCCAGGGCAGCATGCAACATTTTCAGAAAGAATATTCTGGGCTTTACTTCCTACTGAGAGCTTTGGGGACCATAATTAGAGCAGCGAGGAGCAATAGCCTCAGCCCCAATTCACAAACTCCAAGAACCTTCCTCCCAACCTGTATGAAAACAATGTCCCATTCCAAATGAACATGTTGAGAATGCAGACTGGCAAGCTCCCATTGTGCTCTGCCTTTGTAAAAATCAGCTTTGTTGAGACATAATTCATGTAGCATACAAGTCACTCATTTAAAGCTTATGAGCCTTAAAATCTGGGTCCAGAATAGGTAAATGCATAATTCTGTTTGTGTTCTGTGCATTTTTAAAAATGTTTTATTATTTTTATTTATGCATTTGAGAGAGAGAAAGACACAGGGAGAGAGAAAGAAGAACATGGGAGCACCAGGCCCTCCGGCCACTGCAAACAAACTCCAGACACATGTGCCACCTTGTGCTTCTGCTTATGTGGGTCCTGAGAAATTGAACAGAGATCCTTTAGCTTTGCACACAAGTGCCTTAACCACTAAGCAATCTCTCCAGCCATTCTGTGCATTTTTAAGGAACTCTGACTAGGTGGTATGTGTGTGTCCCAGAGGTCAACATCCGGTGTCTTCCTCAATGGCTCTCCATATTATTTTCTGAAACAAGTTGTCTTACTGAATTTGGAACTGGCTGACTAGATTAGACTAGCTGGCCAGTGAGCCCTGAGGATTGTCCTAGCTCCACCTAGTACGGGATTACAGGTGTGCAGCTCCAGAGCTTCAAACTCAAGTCCTTATGCTTGCACACCAAGCACTTTACCAACAGCCCCTTTAGCTAGGTTTTAAGTAGAAGCTAGGACTCAGAGATCCATCCAAGGCACAGGGTGGTCCTTTTCCAAGGTGTAGACCACCCCACCAAAACTGCTCTTGTAAACTGGCACTTCTCAAGCCGTATTGTATTCCACACCGCCACCTCAAAACGTCTCTGGCAGCTCATGCGTAATTAGCACCCTCAGGGTTGGGTCTACTCACACTTGCAATCTCAGCTCGTCACCCTGCCAAAGCACTTTGCTCAGTCCAGCTCCCCACCTTGCTTGCCACCCTACACTCCATTCAGCTCCACAGGGTCACATACATACAGCAGGCCCTCCACAGTCCCTCAGGGTCCTGGTCTATGCTCCATCATCCCCCTGGCCCCTTCCACTATAGACACCAGCCCCCACGTTGATGCCTGATGTTAGCTGTTTGTTTGCCCTTCCACTCGCAATGCGCAGAGAGTTAGAACAACTTGCTAGAAGATCGTTTCTTGGATATGCATTGATTGACTGCTACCTGGATGCTGGTACCAACCAAACTGCGGGTCAATAAATAACCTCCTCTCCAGGTCCTATCTCTCTTTGGGTCCTGCCTCTATAGGATGCCTCATTTCATTTGCCAAGGCATTCCAAGATAAATAAGGCTCCTGAAGGCTGTAAGTTCTTCCAGCTAGCACTAACCACAACACTAGTCATCACAACACTAGTGATAAAGATTCTGAAATAAAGCCTCCTTCCGTCTGCGGAAGCATGCCACACATTTTCCCGTTGACTCTCACTAGTACCTGCCACATCTGTGATGCAGACCACACCTTAGCCGACCCAATTTAGAAATGAGAAATATGGCTCAAAGATATGACTTTCTCGAGGACCTAGAGCTACTTAGCCGGAGACTTGGTGCTTCAACCTATACTTGGTGGCTCCCAGGACGCCATCATTCTACCCCTGATCCAGCCTATAACTGCTGAGCCCCTGCAATGCGCCAGTGGAGCTGAGGGTGGAAGAGCCAAGACTGATGTGGCCCTTGCCATCCTGGTCTCTTAGTATTGTTGCCCCAAACAAAGTGGAAGCTGTCGTCAAAAGAAGACAAGGCCTGTGCATGGGAAAGTGACCAGGAATAGCAGAACAAGGCAGTGTGTGCTCACGAGGCACAGCCTGGGCAGCTGCGTCTCTCTGCTGCAGTCGGGACCCAGCAGGGATGTGCACCGTAATGGGCAAGCAGACGACAACCCTAGCGAAGGCGTCCAACTGCACCTCCCTTACCAGCCGCAGAAGTCAGGGGTGGGGTAGAGTGCAGGAAAGCTCAGTGTTAAAGGGTGGGTGGGGTGGGGTTTCCAGAGAGAGTGGAGCGAGGGGAACCAGGGTGCCACTCTGAGCCTCCTTGTACCTCAACGGGCTCACAGAGCTGCTGGAATGCCCACTAACAGGTGCTGGAGAAAGGAACAGGCCCAGCTTCAGAGATGACCACTGTCGTGATACCCCAGGCTGGAGGTCTTCCGCTACTCATTCTATTCACTCCTTTCATCCCGGCATTCATCTTCCAGGAGTCAAAAGCTGCTGCTGTATTCGAGTCTATGGTAAGGAGGGCCTCTGGGATACTTGGCCACTTTCAAGCTTTGCTCTAACTTGGGCTTCAAGCCACATGACATCTGAAGACTAACCATGAGATTTGGCTCATCGCTCAACCTCACAGCACCCTGTTTCTCTCCTGGAAGAGGAGATAATGGGACCTATATCCCCACCCCCAGAGTTGTTGAAAGAGGATCCAGTGAAATGAGCAAATACGGATAAACTTCTTGGAATGATGCCTGGCACATCATGAAACACTATGGAGCCTACTGTCATTATTTTTTTAATTACCACATTCCTTTTTTTTTAAAGGTGCAAACATCTCTATCAGCACAGAATTTGCCACAACTGCAAGAAAATTACATCTTAGAAACCCAGCATTCCATGCTTCCAGCCTTGGGACCCAGAGTCAGGGGCTCGGGCTCCCTCACCCCTTCCAGCCCCTCTGCTAAAGCCATCATCATCTACATCATAGTCACCTTGCAGCCAGCGCTTCCCAGACTTACTCTATCTTTCTGTCCTAGGTATCTTCACTCCTCGCCTCCCTTCGTCGCCAAGACACCTCAGTCTTATACCCCCGATGTCCTTTCTCTCCCACCTAGGTAATCCAAAGCTTACCCATGTTTCAGGTGGCCATGGAGGTAGGGTGGGAACAAGTCTCCCGACATATCACTGGTGTTTTTCAGACATAACAGTGCACCCACCTCCCTGAGGGGTAGGCTGAGTTCTAAGCTCCGTACAGGTTAAGTATCAGGCCGGAGTTCAAGTCAGGGCTTGAAGAGAGATGTCTAGCAGTGAGCAGAGACACTGACATTTTCTCTGCCGTTCTCATCCCATGCTTTCTCTGGTATTCTTGGCTCCAGCCACAGTCCTTACTATGAACCAGAGTTGCTACAGGGAGGCAGGCATCAGCAGGGGAGCCACACCCTTCTCCTAAATAAAGAAATGCAAGATGGGATGAAGGAGGGGATTGTCACTGTGGGTATCCAGGCCCTGGATGTCCACCTGGGGACAGTCAGAGGTACTGCAAAGGAGAAGGCCTCTCTCGCCCCACCAGGCGGAGCTTTTGTTCTCATAATCACAATTACGTACATCCTAATATGCTGTCACAACCTCATCTGCTCCCTGCAGAAGGTGACATGCACTGTTTCATGAAGAAGGTAAACAAAAGGATCCCAGCCAAAGTGCTGTTGCACATTATACTCACATTCCGAGGTCTCTTCCTCCTTGTCATATCAAGCATACCGTAATGATAGCAGAGATGCAAAAATAGACATGTTAAAGGCAAAACATTACTCAAAAATGAAATGTAAGTCTCAAGGAAAAGACATGAAATGAAGGAAACAGAGATGAGACTGTGGACCTGTTGGGCTCTGGGTGCAGAACAGACAGAAGTACCTGTTAGTACAAAACATAGCACACCCCAGTAAAGCCAAGGTCACAGTCACATTCAGTGTCAAGTGGGACCAGAACCAAGATCACTGCTTGAGAACAGCAATGGGAGCAGAGCAGGTAGGGATGGCCACATTTCCTTAGTAGAAGCTGGAGGGAAGTCCCACCAAGTGCTGCCTGGCACTGCAGCTGCTACATGACTGCACACTCAGGATGGCCAGACAAGACAGAGGGACAATAGATGCAAAGATGGTCCTAAGTGATCTCCTCTTCCTGCACCCATAGCCTTGGTAACATGATTTTGTAGCTCTTCCCATCACAGGGTGGAACCTGCCTTCCAACATCATGAATCTAGAATGGTCTTGTGACCTGATTTGAACAAAAAGATGTACAAAAGTGAAAAGAAGTGTATTCCAGAAATAGGCTTTAGGGTCTACTAAGAAAATGTAAGGCAATAACCAGATGGACAGTGAACCTCTCATGAGCAAGAAGAAACCTGAATATTAAAGCTCTGAAGAGAAACAATTGTATGCCTAGAATTCTACTATACCCTGCTGAACTATCACCCAAGAAGGGAGACAGTAGAGACCATTTAAGACATCCAAATGTCTAGAGTTGACTATCCTTGACCTTCACTACACTCACAGAGTTAAACATAGGAACATACTCAGCAAGAAGAAAAGGGAATTCCCAAAGGGAATAAGGTACAAAAGACAATGGTGAACAAAAACCATTGGTAGGGCTGGAGAGATGGCTTAGCAGTTAAGGTACATGCCTGCGAAGCTTAAGGACTCAGGTTCGATTCTCCAGGTCCCACATAAGCCAGAAGCACATGGTGGTACATGTGTCTAGAGTTTGTTTGCAGTAGCTAGAGTGTGCCCATATTTTTTTTCTCTCTCTCTATCCCTCTCTCTTCTTCTCTCTGTCTCTAATAAACAAATAAACAAATACAAATAATTCTTTTTTAAAAATTGGTAAAATTTGTTGACAATTTTAATACACTACTAACAATAGAACAAAAATAATTACATCAAAAAATTTTGGAACCAAAATTCTAGGACACAGTAAGACATATAGAGCAAGTACTGTAGAATCATTAGACATTATTATAATCCTCATCACATCAGCATGGAGAAAAGATACTGAATAGGCTTAGATCTTAGAAGAAAAAATAAATATAATTTAGAATGCTTATTAAAATGTTATGAATATAGCCACATCAGCAGAGGAGAGAAAAGGGGAGTGGAAGAAGGAACACCCAAACTAAAATGATGGAATTATATCAATAATTACAATAAATATAAACCAATTAAAGCTAACTAAAAAACAGGTTAAAGTGAGGAAACAAAATGGGCTACAGAATGTTAGATAGCTTATTATGTTTTTGCTTGAAAATATAGTATATTGTTTATAGGCATATCATCTATAGTAAAACAATAGAAGTGTGAAAAATGCAAACACCACTTAGATTGTTGCTGTTCCTATGGAAAGAAATGGACTGAGAAAGTAAGAATGTGGCTTTTTCTGCACAATTAGTTCTTTGGAAAATAATAACTGGAAGGAAAATATTCAGTTTTTCAATCCGATTTGCAGGGATAAGCTGTATTACCGCTATAATGGGTTGGGAAGACAGTATGTTTAAAATGTTTTGTGATGTGTGTTCAAGTGGGAAGGAAGGATGCAAAAGGCGAGGAAGGCATAAAGGAGGGAGGGGTATGCAGTGGATGCTTTGACATCTTGGAGTCCTGGCTAACCCTCTTCAGGGATGGTCTACTGCTAGAGATGGCCAACACCCTGCCTGCAAGCCCTTCATCTGCCAACCAACCCACCAGAGTCCAGACCAGCGGCCACCTCATTTACTGGTCCTCCCCCTCTGACCTACTATCCCACTGCTCCAATGGCCCAAGACGAGATACAACCCAGGGCTTCCAAGGCACCCAGGACCACCCACTGAAGTCTACAAGGGGGCACATGCATCTGGAATTCATTAGCAGTGGCTGGCGGCCCTGGCACACTCATTCTTTCCTCTTCCTCTCTCTCTCTCTCTCTCTCTCTCTCTCTCTCCCCCTCCCTCCCTCCCTCCCCCCTCTCCTTCAAGTAAATAAAGAAAAAAATTATTTACTGAGCCAGGTGTGGTGGTGCACACCTTTAATCCCAGCACTAGGGAGGCAGAGGTAGGAGGATCACTGTGAGTTTGAGGCAACCCTGAGACTACAGGTCAACCAGAGCTAGAGTGAGACCCTACCTCAAAAGGGAAGGGGGAGGCTGGAGAGATGGGTTAGTGGTTAAGGTACATGCCTGCGAAGCCTAAGGACCCAGGTTTGATTCTCCAGGTCCCACATAAGCCAGATGCATATGGTGCCACATGAATCTGGAGTTTGTTTTCAGTGACTGGAGGCCCTGGCACGCCCATTCTCTCTCTCTCTCTCTCCCCCTCTCTGTCTCTAATAAATAAATAAACCTTAAAAAAAGAAAAGTAGAGAGTAATTGAAGATATGAGACATCTACCTCTGGCCTCCACATGCATACACATGTATGGCCTCCACATGCACTCCCACACACATGTACAGCCATATAAGTACATGCACATATGCATGCTACATACATGCATGCAAAAAATTCTGTATATTCTAAGAAGCAGGGAAGGGAAAGATGGAGGAACAGAAGGATGGAAGGAGGAAGGACAGATATCAAGAAGGCATGCAGCCTATATGAAGATCAATTCTACAGATCTGGACTAGAAGTCAAGATAAGAACTCAATCCATCTAAGGACTGGCTCTTTTTATTCCAGTCTTGGTGATTTTCTTGCCCAGAAATAGACTCTCAAGTTATATTCACCTTTCCCTCCCTGTGCTGTTTTGGCCTGGCACAGCTCTGTCCTGAAACCTTTCTCCTCCATCTTAGCTCAGCTCACAAACCACTACCTGACCCCTTTGGCAGGACAACCTATGCTTCTCCCAGGCTTGTCTCTTAGCCCTGGGCTGAGAGTTGCCACTACCTGCCTCGCCTGATGATTCCCAGAGATGTTGTTAACTTCCCCTCTGATCTCCAGTCCCTAACAGGTACAGGACACCCCAGGGAATGACTGGCTCTATCACAGGTGTTGAGGCAAAACACAACTCTTACCTCAAAGGGAATAAGACAGAGTTTATTCTGGAGCCAAATATAAATGACCATAGCCCAGCAACAGGTTCAGGTTGCCCTGAATACCATGTTATAATATAGAAAAGGTCTCATGAAGTTTTTGTAGTTATAGAACAAGAGAAGGTCATGTACCATAGAAATTAGCAAATACATTGGTGGGAATATCAGGTAGGTATGTTATAGCAAAATGGAGGAAGTCTGGGCTATAGGATTCATGCTACCTGATGATATTTAGCTTTTGGGTTCGTGGAAACATGGCAAAAGGTTTCTCATGATAATCACAAGGATGTTAGGCCAGACACAGAGGTGAGCAATAAATGGCTATAAAAGGAGCTAAAATAACCCAAGATTATTTGGCCCTGGGTCTATAATATTCTACTCTCTATAATCTCAAAGTTCCAATCCAGGGTATCCAACTTTTTCTTTTCTGAGCCACACTGGACAAAGAATTGTATTGGGCCATACATTACAGTGTGTGTCCAACCCATGGAATATGCATTGCAAGAATATATATATGTTACATGTTATTGAGGTCCAATACGCTGTACTCAAGAAGCATGTAAACAAGGTACCAAAAAAAAAATCACAAAGTAAATCTCATAATGTTTTTAGTAAGTTTCTGATTTGGGGATCATATTCATAGCTTTCCTGAGCCATGTGACAGGGTGGACATCTCTGTTCTAATCAGTCAGTCTTATAAAATATTTAACATAGGTATGGCTTACTTTCTGAGAGCTTCATTTCACACAGGAGAAGTGGACTCCCACTTGTGACCTCAGAGGCGATGAGAGTCCTTCCTCAAGCAAGAGACACTGGAACAAGACAGACACAAGCTCATCTGGGCACAGTGACAGGTCATATTCCCAACAGGGCCTGTGACATGGCACCAACTGTTCTGCTGAAATGAAGCCTAGAGAATTAAAGTTTATAGCTTTAAATGTATCCATTGCAGGTAGTCTTTGACAGACTCATTTTTAAAATGCAATATACCGTGGGTAAGGGAGGAATATAAAAAATTTAATATGCATTTAGGCATGCCTGAAGGTTTTCCTGTTGTTTATTTCTCCCAAGGAACACTTTATTATAGTTATTATTGTTGTTTTTTTTTTTGAAACAAGGTCTCACTATATAGCCCAGGATACTTATTGAACTTGCAATTCTATTGCCTCAACCTTCCAAGTGCTAGGGTTATAGGTATATGCCACCACACCCAGCTTATTAGCACTTTTTTTAACTACTTTTTTTTTTAGAGACTGAGAGAGCATTGGTGCACCAGGGCCTCAGCCACTGTAATTAAACTCCAAATGCTTGCACCACCTAGTGGGCATGGGCAACCTTGTGCTTGCCTCATCTCTGTGTGTCTGGATTGTGTGCAGGATCTGGAGTGTTGAACATGGGTCCTCAGGCTTCACAGGCAAGTGCCTTAACTGCTAAGCCCTCATGAACACTTTAAATTGCTGAGGTAACACCTGACTATAGAAAATCCCAAACACACAGCAACATATAAAATGGGCAATGACAATTCCTGTGATAATCAATGGTGCTTCCTAAGCAGCAGGTGCTAGGAATGAAATACTGCACACATGTAAAGAGCTAAGAACACTGCCTGACACCCAGAAACACAATATATTGCTATGTCTATTTTACACCTGGGGAACTGAGCTTGAAAAGTTAAGTGACATCCAAATCCAACAGACAGTTATAAAAATGAAATCACAGACTCCTCTACCCTGGAGCATATGGAACCACACAAGACTACTATGGTTTGGATCTGGAATGCTCCATGTGCTCGAGCCCATGGGATTCTCGGGAAGGGGTAGAACCTTTAGGAGGTAGAGCCTGGTGGGAGGAAGTTAGTTCATGGAGAATGCCCTTAAACGAGACAATGAGCCCTGACCCTTCCTTTTGCTTCTGAGCCACCACACATTCCCACCATAATGGACTCTTCCATCATAGGCTGAGATGGTGAAGCCAAGCAACCATGAACTGAAGTCATCAGCCAAAACAGACCCTCCTCCTTTTAACTTGATTCTTAAGGCATTTTTGTTGCAGAAAGCTAAGGAGCACAGAGGTATAGGCTCTGGGGGGTTACTCTGCCCTCCATCCTAACTTCCCAAAATGATTTTAAAATCTTTTTTTTTCTCATGTGTAGTGTGTGTGTGGCATACACATGTGTGTGCAGACGCACGCTATGTGTACACAAACAGGCCAGAGGCAAACATCGGTGTCTTTCCTCATGTTTGTTCATCTGCATTTCCTTGGTTTCTCCCCCTCCCCCCCCTCTCTCTCTCTGTGTGTGTGTGTGTGTGTGGGTGTGTGTGTGTACCTGGAGGTGTTGCTTTCAGTCAGACTAGATGAACAATGAGCTCCAGTGATTCTCAGGTCTCTGCTCCCCACAGGACTGGAGTTACAAGCATATGTGGCTATGAACAACTTTTTATGTGGGTGCTGCGTATTGAAATCAGGGCATTTAAATCAGCTCTTCACGCTTGAATAGCAAGCACTCTTATCTGCTGAACCATCTTCCCGGGCCCGCTATTAAAGTCTTTATATCTCCACTTCCTACTTTCCCTCCTACCCTCAGTCAGGGTCAGGAGGTAAGCTGTCACTCTTTGCTGTGAGCTGCTCAGTTTCGTCAACCCTCCACTTGTTCCTAAGTGGGTGCTTGGTCGATGTGCTTCAGACTGAAAACCAAACAGAACGGTGGTGGTGAGATTCATGTCCCAAACCAGTAGAGCTGGGTGCTGAAAGAGGTGCTAAGCAGAGCTCCCCCTGGCGGTTGTGTGCTCATTGACAGCCTCCCACCTTAGCTGTTCAGGAGACCAGCCTGCTCCTGGCCAGGCCCTGGATAGAGGAGACTATGGATAAGTGAGCCATTGATGGGCAGATGTGCTCATCACATTCTAATGCTAGTTTTACTAAATCTCCATGCCAACGGAAGGTAGAACCATGCTTTACAACCTATGACAGTAGGTTTTCCTTCTACACCCACATCTCAGGCTCCCCAGGTATTGTACGAAGTCACTGTCCTCCACTCCTAATCGAAAGGCACAGTTGACCCCTAAAAAGTCCACGGGTGCCATGTTGCATTTAAGCAGGTTCCCAGCACACCACAGTAAATCCTTTTCGCAACAGATGACCACGAGTTTCTGTCAGACGTGTGTGCCTGAAGACTAAAATGTCTCCAATTAAGCACACTTCGGCCACAGCTCAGTGCTGGGTCCCTGGGGAGAACCCAAGGCAGCATGCTCTGCAGTTCCTGAAGGAGGAGAGGTCCGGGGAGCAAGGTGAATGGGCACAGAGGAGTGAGCCCACAAGAAGTGGAGGGCATTCAGGAGGTGCCCCACACAGCTTGGGAGTGCCAGCGACAAGGACCGAAGCGAGGCTCATGGAGGACTGGGGACTGTTCGGGAGTCCTGCCAGGACCCAGATGAGGTTGCCAGGCGAGGCTCAGCTAGGCTTCAGGCAAGAACAGGAAGGGAATCCAAGCACCAAGCCCAGGTGGCAAGCTGTCAGGGTTGGGAGAGAGGGTGCAGGGAATGAGGGGCACATGGAGGAGCTGGACTTGCAGCCAGGCTGTGTAACCCTGAGCACATCCTTTACCAGTCGGAACCGGCTGCCTTCTCTATGGTAATGAGATGATGTCTAGTCAACTGGACTGCCGCTAAGAACTAAAAGAACAGCCTATGTTCCCACAGTTGGCCAACTGCTCCAGCAGCTCCAGGCTCTGGTCTCAGACATCATGAAGGGTACCCACCCTTCCTCCACTAGATCCCTTCAAACGGCTTAGTAATGGGGGCCTTGGAAGGGAAGCCACATAGTGGCATAATTACTAGGCTTGTGCCCTTTGTGCAGTCTTGACTCGGTGGGGATTGTCTGATCACAATAGCTGGGGACATGTGTACAGTATTTAATTAGGCACGTTGGAAGGAAACAACAGTGTCTCTCATTTAATGGTGAGTGCTCTGCATGCTGTCCCAAAATCATGACAAAAGATGCCTCCTCCAAAGGAGGAGCTACATGCTGCATCCCTCCTTCTGCCTGCCCTGTCTCCTTCTCTCCATCTGGCACCTGCTAAGCATAGCTCCCTCCTCACTGCCATGTTGGGTGGATCTCTCGCTGCTCCTCACTCCTGGCCACTGGAATCAAAAGAGGAAGGGACAGAGGAGAAAGTACAGTGCTCAGCTTATTCCCCAACTCTGACCCTGGGCAAGTCCCACCTGTCTTTGCATCACTTCCCTCATCTATGAAGTGACAGCTTTATATCCAGCCTAGCTTAGCTCCTTTAAAAATAAAATATTGGGCTGGACAGATGGCTTGGCAGTTAAGGCACTTGTGTGCAAAGACAAAGGACCCAGGTTCAATTCCCCAGGACCCATGTAAGCCAGATGCACAAGGTGGCACATGTGTCTGGAGTTTATTTGCAGGGGCTGAAGGCCCTGGTGCCCCCATTCTCTCTCTCTCTAATAAAATTAATTAATTAAAAAATTTAAATGTTTCAAAAATAAGAAATAAACTATTAACTAGGCCTTGTGACCATAGAACCAAGATGTAGGGGAGATTTATAAAAGTGAACTGTTTAAGAATGGTTCACTGAGGGCTGGAGGAATGGCTTAGCAGCTAAGGCATTTGCCTGCAAAGCCAAAGGATCCAGTTTCAATTCCCCAGGTCCCACGTTAGCCAGATGCACAAGGGGACGCACATGTCTGGAGTTCGTTTGCAGTGGCTAGAAGGCCTGGCACGCCCATTCTCTCTCTCTCTTTGTCAAATAAATAAATAAAAATATTTTTAAAAAAATGAATGGTACACTGAACCTATCAGAAGCAATGTCTGGTGAAGTAGAGCCCAAAAGAGATGTCAGCAGGCAACACTGTGATCACAGAGATTCCGCCTAGCTCAGAAATTGTATTGCTTTAATTTTAGGCTGTAAAATGCCAACATTTGCCCAAGTCAATAAACATGAAGAGACTGATATTACATCAGCATCCAAGTCTGATTTTTCAATATTGATTTTGTGAAGTCAATTTTGGTTTAAAGTAACTTTCAAACTACTGCTCCTGTGATGTCAAATGTCAACGTTTATTTTTCTAGAACTCTGCTTCCTGCAGGGTCTCTGGTCTATGACTGTAGCTTCCAGTCCTTGGAGTTCCTTAATTTTCTTGCTTCTGATTCAGGGCTTTGATTACATATGCAGAATGCCTTTTCACTGAGTCCTGAGGGTCCCTGTTGGATTACAAGAACTTTCTGTGCGCATTCCCACCGTGAAAAACCCGGGAGGTGCAGGATCACTGAGTGGAAGCTTCCCAAGCTTCACGCAGACCTCCACAAACCCAGTCACCACTCAGCTGCTCTCTGACCTCTGCAGGCCGTTTACTCTCTTTGTGCTTTGATGGCTCATTTATAAAATGGGGATAACAAAATCTACCTTAGACAGTTTGTGAGAAACAAATGAGATGGATCAGGGAGGATACATGAGGCTGCCCAGAGCCTGGCCACAAAGGCTGGGCTGCCAATACTAATCTCTTCTAATCCCCTCATTCACTTCCTCTCCACTGCTATATTGTGTTTAAAAACTTTTCAAATCCACAGGGGGGAAAAATGGAAAGAACAGTACAATTAAAACTCATACCTATTGTCTATTCACTAATTATTAGTATTTCCCCCCACCCCCACATTTCTTCTTCCCTCCCTCTCTCCTGGACTCACTTGAGTATACTGTGCAAACTTAAGGCCACTTCACCTCTAATACTCTGAGCATGATTTCTGAAGAATAAGGACCTTCTCCTAGATGCATTCCTACTATGTACACTTATTTTTTGTTGTTGAGGCAAGGTCTCACTCTAGCCCAGGCTGACCTAGAACTCACTGTGTAACCCAGCTGACCGTGAGCCCATGGAGATCCTCCTACCTCAGCCTCCCAAGTGTTGGGATTAGAGGTGTGTGGCACCATGTCTAGCATATACCTTTTTAAAAGAAGTAATATTGGGCTGGGAAGATGGCTCAAGCAGTTAAAAGGTGGTTGTCTGCAAAGCCTGCCAGCCTGAGTTTGAGCCTCCCTGGAACCCACGTCTATGATCCCAACACACCTCCAGCAACGGGAGGAAGGGCCCTGAAGCTTGTGGGCCAGCTAGACTGGTGTTCATTTGCAGCTGCGAACTCTGTCTCAAAGAAGGTGGCAGAACAGCACTATCTCTACGTTGTCCTCTGACCTCCACGCACATGCCATAACACATGCCCACTCATGCGTACACACAAATAAATAAATAATGCTAAAATAAAGCAATATTGGGAAAAATAAAATTATTTAAGATAAAACCCAAATTTATAATTTCCCAGCGGTTCTAAAGATAAGTTTTATGTTTGCTGCTGAAGCCTAGATGTAAACAAAATTCCCACATTCCGTTGGGCAGCCAACCTAAGATGATGCTGTGAGGTGGTTAGGGGCAAGCAGGGCCAGGCGTATACATAAGAAAGCGGTGGCACAACGAGCCTGCAGAATTGGGGTCTGGTCCTCCCGTCTCCTTCCTGCAGATGTCTCTACATGTGCAGAAGAGAGTTTGGGTACGTCACCCCATATCCTGAGTTCTCCAATGGAGGGAGAAGAGTGAGTCTCGCGGGTTTTTGAAGTCAAGAGGGCAATGGGGTTGATTTCCACCTGGTTCAAACCAGCTTCTCACACTAAGCCTTGGCTTGTTTGTTTGCAAAAGGGGTGTGAAAATAAGAATACCTACTTCCTAGGGCCTCCATCAGAGTTCCATGTGATCATCTACGGGACACACAAGGCCCAGTGGCAGGTTCTGTTTACAAAAGCTCTTACGGTCATGAATGCTGTAGAGATGGGCTCTACAATGAGCGTGCTCACTGCTCAGCAATTATCCTTAGCTTATGAAGAACCCTGGTAAGGCGCCTTCTCCAGTTTCTCCTGGGAAAGGCACAGTCTGAGGAGGTGGGCCTCCTGGGGATAGTTATCCTCGCTTGAGAGAGGTCTAGAAAGGCTCAACAGGTTGGCCAAGGTTACCAGCTGGCTACAGAAATTCTGAGCTGCCCTGTTGCCATGGCATCGTGTCACGGGTTCTCCAGCCATCTCCACTGTGATTAGAATCCCATTGGTTTGCTCCAGTTCGTTGACTGTCCAGTCGAATCTTGACAGACCTTGCCTTGTCCTGTATGACTAGGGGATGGTCTGCTTCGGGATCCTGGTCCCCGCCCGCTACGCAATGTAACACAATCTGTCCTCCTGATGGACTGCTAATGGTCATGAGATGTGAAACAGAGGCACAGGAGAACCACAACATTCCTTGCAACGTAAGTGACCATAGTTGTCCTCTGTCTCCACGAGCTGGCTAAGGGCTCGTTCAGTACAAACTGCCCCTTTATATGGCGCCAAATGTTAGGGCCCCATCTCCCAGGCTTCATTTTTGAATCATAAATGTCAAGAATCAAAGTTACTTTGAAAAATGGCTTTTCATTTGTCATGATTTTCATTTCCTCAAAGAAAAGGCGTATTTATGACTGGAAGAAAAAAAAAAATCAATGCTTCCCTGTAATATTATGCCTACAGATAGGCAGCGCTGAAGGCCACATGGAGAAGGAGTGGAAGCTTATCTATACACTACATCAGCCACATAGAGAATGGGAAAATCAATAGCTCACAGGCACACACAAAATAAAACGTACCATTTCTAAATCAAAACACAAAAGAACTTACTAGAAAGTTTCAAGATGAAAAGTGTCTTGCCACCCACACACAAGAAAAGTTGCAGCATCCCAAGTAAATAGTAAATTTTTTCAGCAACTCCAGTGCAATCATTGTTAGGGCATCCTGTGTATTCCAAGAACCCTGATCACTCCTCCTTCGCCCCTCCACAGCTCTCGTATTTCACAGCTTCCAAACAGAGGTCACAGCGGCAACAGGAAGGGGGAAGGTAGGACACATGGGCTCATTGCCCACCATAGGCCACAATCTGGTCCACTGCCTGAGGAGCCAGGAAGGTCAAGACAAGCCTCGTCCTCAGAACATATTGTGTCGGGCTGCAGCAGAGCATGCGGGTCAAGGCTTAGTCTTCCCCTAACACATATCACTTGAAGACAAGGACAAAGACCCTGTGGTACTGTATCCTGGTGAGACACTCTCTGATGTCCCCTTTGTTTCTGGTCGTCCACACATCCTATATGGGCTCCCAGGTGCTGCTATAACAATGACTCCTACTGAGAAGCTTAACACAATGAAAATTTCTTCTCCTGTGGTTCTGGAGGTGAGAAGCCCAGATCAAGATGTTGGCAGGACTCTCCTCTCGGGAAGCTCTTGAGATGAGGCTCCAGGCCTTTTTTTAGTCCCTGGTAACTGCCAGTAATCCTGGTGTTTGCTGGTTTTTAGATGTAGCACTTCATCTCAGCTTCTGTGGGTCTGTCCCTGCCTGAGTCTCCTCTCCCTTCCTCATAGGAACACCAGTCACTGACTCAAGGGCACCCCCTTTCCTCCATCCTCACCCTAACTAAGCACAGCTGTGAACATCTTGTTTCCAAATAAGTGTACAAGCTTGAGTACTGGCACTCGGGATTTTACATATCTTTTTGAGGGACCATGTCTCAAGACTAGGGGGCCTTTGCACATGCCATTCTCTGTTTCTCTGTTTCTTCACATGTCCACATGGCTCGCTCCTTCATCTCCTCTAAACATTTACACAAATATTACCTTCTTGGCCATGCCTTTCTGATTACCCTCTATCAAACTATACCACTCCCCATGGGGATGCACTCCACTCCCAGCCTATTTTCTTATATGCCATGTCACCTATCTTTTAGCTGACTATATCATTTACCCATTTATCTGTGTGTCTGTTTCCTTCACCAGAACAGAAAGGAAACCCCAAGAGACCAGAGATTTTCACCTGCCCAGTGAAATTTAACCCTCCCCAGTAAGACATGGTCCAGGTACACCATAAACATGAACTTATGAATGTAGGCTGAATCAAAGAGCTGATTTGGGGGAGAACAAACACGAGAATGGACAGTCAAGATAAAGAGGCACGGGCACTGCCAGGCATACCCAGGATGCTGTGGTAATCTGGAGAAGGAAAGGGCCTGGCTCAGAGTGGGGAGGGAGGAGTCAGAGGTGGCTGCCTGAAGGCAGTGTCATCTACAGTGCCATGAAGGACAGATTGGTCCGGGGCTGAGGACAGCATGGGGTGGATCACAGAGGCCAGGTATCTGGTGGAAGATGCTGAATTCTGAATCTGATGTGATGATGATGGCAGCGGCGGCGGCGGTGGTGGTGGTGGTGATGGTTATACTGATGACTGAGCACTTTGGTATCATTCACTCCATAAGTACCAGTTTTAACTCAATGAATCTTTGAAATTGCCCAGGAAGTGAGCCTTGGCTTGTAGCCCCTTCTTCCTCACTCACAGCCATCTCTCTGACCCCACCCCACCTTCTGTTGCTACCCTCTCTCACACATGCACCGTCTCTCTTCTGAAGTGAGGTATATTCATGGAACTGATTGGGATGGAGCCAGTTCCACGGCCGTGATCCCACCTGCCTATTTCAGAGTCATCTAAATTCTAAATTCCCAGGTGGAAGTGGCCAACCAAAAGTCAGAGACACAGTTAGGTTCTGGAGGCAAAATTGATCTTCTCTGTGAGATGCGTGGCCAGTGTGGGCATGTGCCAACAGCCTCATCTGGCTGGAGAACTGGGAACCAGTGGGAGCTGGAAGGGAGGTGCAGGAAAGAAGGGGAAAGCCAATGTACTGAGCGGAAGGAGTTAGACTTTATCCAGGCACACTGGGATCCCTATGCCTGGCCTTGCCTCAGTATACCTCAGGATAGCTGCTGCGGGCTAGACTTGGATCTGAACATCTCAGAACACACGGGCTCACCATGTGGTGTGGGCTGAGCAAAGGCATTTGACCCTCATATTTTGCCACGACCCCATGGCCATCCTAGGAACTCAACCTCTCCTGGGACACTGGAATTCTGCCCAGGCTCCATGAGAAGTTGGTATATTTTGGCCAGAATTGTGCAAAAGAAAAACTGCAATTATCCCAATTGTTCAAATACTGTCTTCTAGTAGAAAAGAAGTGAGATGTTAAACAAAAGGTGGGTGGGTGGTTGTAACAAAGACAGAGTTCAGGTGAGAGGCAGAACAGGCAGGAAGCGAATTGTTGGGAACAATGAGGAAGAGGAGATGGCAGAAGCCATTAGGAACAGAGGTGGGCACTGTCAGTGTCCTTAAAATAGATAGTGTGCCAGGGGAGGCGCCCTACACCAAGACAGGAGAAGGCACCAAGACAGACAGCGTGTGGCAATTTACTGTGCATTTTTGGTGTGGTGGTTTGATTCAGGTGTCCCCCATCAGCTTAGGTATTCTGAATGCTAGGTTCCCAGCTGGTGGAGATTTGAGAATTAACTCTTCCTAGAGGCGGTGTATTGTTGGGGGCGGGCTTATGGGTGTTATAGCCAGTCTCCCCATGCCAGTGTTTGGCACACTCTCCTGTTGCTATTGCCCACCTGATGTTGGCCAGGAGGTGATGTCCACCCTCTGCTCATGCCATCGTTTTCCCCTGCCATCATGGAGCTTCCCCTTGAGTATGTAAGCCAAAATAAACCTCTTTTTCCCAAAAGCTGCTCTTGGCTGGGTGATTTCTGCCAGTAATGCAAATCTGACTGCAACTCTTGGGTAGGACCTTTCCCTGTCTAAGATTTGGCTTCCCTGCATGTTGTATCAGAGGAAAGGAGAGACAAGGGACTGACCTGCTGCTCCATGGGGTCTTGTGTGGCATGGAGCATGGAGACCTGTCTGGCATCACCCAGCCTGGGATGACTAGCAGAAAGGCCTCCTCCCAGGCTCCCATGGCTTTGTAGTGGCCCTCCCAGGAAGCCTGCCGTGTGCGAATGGGAACACTGTCTTAAGAACTAGAAGTTTGGGCTAGCACCTACTGCTGATCCCAGCTAAGGCCCCACAGGGGCTGGCATTAGCCTATTCCTCTTACCGTGTTGCATATCTACCCAAGAAGACACTGATCCTTGCTCCAAGTTACCATCTATCTTGGCCCACTTCTTTTACTGATGGAAATCCCAGGCCGTCAATGCTCAGCTTAGGGCTCCACACTGCTGGGCGGGGGGAACCTCTTGGCCCACAGAACCAACCTGTAGACACTTGTATTCCTACCAGAAGCTTCCTATCCTCAGACCTGGCATGGCCCAGGTGCCTGTTGAGAGGTGGCCTGCTGTCCTAAGAACGGTGCTGGGCATCCAGTCCCTCTGGGTTCTTGGAGAATGTCCTCAGCCTTTTTGTTGGAGATAATCATAATGTCTCCTCGCCAAGCTGATCAGTCAACTGGCTTAACAAGGTGAACACTCCAGGTGACTGCCCACGGAGGCAGTAGGATTAGGGTTACTCCTTGGCAGTGACTCACAACTTTAACCCCAGGTTCCTCTGGACTTTAATTCTTTTTAAAATTATTTATTTATTTGTTTATTTGAGAGAGAACAAAAGAGGTAGAAAGTGAGGGAGAAAAAGAATGGGTATGCCAGGGCCTCCAGTGACAGCAAACAAACTCCAGACACAAGTGCCACCTTGTGCATCTGGCTCACATGGGTCCTAGGGGATAAAACCTGAGTCGTTTGGCTTTGCAGGCAAGTGCCTTAACTACTAAGCCATCTCTCCAGCCACCCTCTGGACTTGGAAGCCAGGTGTATGATGAATCAAATCTGTATGTTTTAGCCCTAGGACAGCATCAAGAAATAGGGGGAACAGGTTCAGATTAAGACACTAAGGCTCATGGGACTAGGGGCTTGCCAAAGGACTTATACCATATGACCTGGAGTGGCACTAACGGCTCCAAAGCCTGAGCAGAGAATATGCCTTGAACCCAGAAGCCGGGGCCGTGAACCCATTCATAGGGCGCGAGTAGAGGAAACACAACCAGAACAGGGGACGGCGCAGGCACAGGACGTGGCACAGACCTTGTAAATATGCTCTGGAAAGAAGACAGCCACAAAGAATCATACTGTCTCTCCCCATTTACAGGAAACATATAAAACAGGTAAATCCAAAGCAATGAGAAAGGAGATCGGTGGCTAGAGACTAAAGTAAATGGGGGAACGGGAGTGACCACTAACAGCTATGGAGTTTCTTTGTGGGGTGATGAGATGTATTTAAATTGATGGTGGTGTTGGTTACTCAGATATACAAACCCAAAAACCATTAAACATATGCTTTAAGTAAGCAAACTGTGCCAAGAATGATGGTGCATGCCCATAATCCCAACACCAAGAAGACAGTAGCAGGAAGTGTGTTCCAAGTTTAGGGCCAGCCTGGTCTACACAGTGAGAGCAGCCAGAGAATTCCAGGCCAGAAAGTGAGACCCTGTATCCAAAAAGTGGGTGAATCATATACATGAATTACTACTCAAGGAATGGCTATTATAAATAAGTTTCCCTGTATAACAATAGGGAGGACAGTACTGAGCTCTTGATTCTAAGGCTTGTTGTGTGATGGAAATACACTTCAAACGCTGATTTACTGAGAACTCTGGACAAGTACAGCTGTTTCTGGTGCCCGAGGAGGCCCTGGGCATGTGGTTTTCTGGATGCACTCACATGGGTCTTTCTGTAGTGGCCCTCTTTGCAGCAAAGGTTCACTTTATCAGTCCTTTACATCGAACCTCTAGATATTGGTGTGGATTCTGGATTCTCTCTTTTTTTTTTTTTAATTTATTTTTACTTTTTAATTTAGAGGGAGAATTGGCATGCCAGGGCCTCAGCCACTGCAACTGAACTCCAGATCCTAGCGCTACCTAGTGAGCATGTGAAACATTGCACTTGCCTCACCTTCGTGCATCTGGCTTTCATGGGATCTGGAGAGTAGAACATGGGTCCTTAGGCTTCGCAGGCAAGCACCTTAACCACTAAGCCATCTCTCTAGCCTGGACTCTGTATTATCTTTTGGAGATATGAAACCAACCGAGAAGTTCTGAGGAAGGGCATCTTAAGACCCCTTACCTTGAGAACGTAAGGGGAAGACATGAAACCCCAAAATGTCTAGGTGTGGAGACCTTTTTCTTGAGTCAAGGCTCAAGATCTCGGAACTGTTCTCAGATTCTTCCTTTGTCTCATGTTTTCTGAGGCAGCTCTGTGTTGGTTCACCTCAACCACCAATAAGTCAATAAGAGAAAAGAGCTTTCAGTTTTAGATATCCACATGAATGGGTGAGCCCCCTCGACCCCCCCCCCCCACCGACTCCTGGGCTTCCTCTCTAAATAAGCTACTAAGACAGAAGGCCAAGTAGTGGTCAATCTGGGACCTGCCCTTGGTGGCCTCCTCCACCCTAAGGAATGGGATATTGGCTAGTAGAGGTATAAGGCTGGGAAAGCAGTCTCATGACCCCAGAAACAGCTACTACCCATAGGCTTTAGGGGTTACATATGAGATTGAGTTTGGGAAAGTTATCCAAGATAACTGGCCACCCATGTGAGTGGCTGAGCCCACAGGCTGTCTCATGAGGAAGTGTCTGTGTTTTACTCAGAAGCCGTACGGGGCAGGTACAACAAGAGCCATCGAGAACCCCAAGGGAGATTGATGCATGGGCTGTCCATCTGTGAAGTCCATGTCCATTTTCCTTGTTTTCTTTTTTTTTTTTCTCCCCTTACCCCAAGGCTCAGTCAACTACAAAAGTCACAAACCAAATGAGCTAGAAGGGGCCTCTGAGACCGTCTCATCCAACCTTCTATTTTACGAAGGAGAAAACGAATTTTACAGCTGAGAAGCTCACTTGCCCAAGGTCATGCAGCTATTCAGGGAAGAACCAGGAGTCTTCAATTGCTGTGTTCAATTGGGCCTGAAGTTGGGCGCTGATGGCTGGACTTTCTGCTGAAAACAATCTGTGTCAAGACTCTGTGTTTCCAAGTGTGGTCAAATAAATGTCTTTTAATCAGAGAGGGATGGGTGGCCAGCAGGATTTTAGAAGAATGAAAACTTCCCTTAAACCCATTATAAGCAGCAACTAAATAAAATAGATTCTTCAAAAAGCTACAAGGTATAAGATATAATAATAACTTCCATGGAGTGGCCCCAATAACCAATCATTTTCATTTTTGCCCCGCTTTTTTACAGATGAAAAGGTGGTCCTAGGGAAAACTTCAAGAAAGAAGTACTAGAGGCTGGGCTGACTCTCAAACTGCTACCCCCCAAATAGGACTTTTGTTACTAGCCCAGGTGTCCTAAAGACACATGCATAAAGAAATGCCTAAATGAATTTTAAAGGACAGTAGCTAATTATGTAGGCAGCTGTCCCTGACCTCACTTCCTGACGTCCAAGCGTCCCCTGGGCGCTGGCTAGGTCTTACCAGTTTCAGGGAGCTGTTTGGCCAAACACATGGGCTTGCTGTAAAACTGTCTACTTTTGGTGGCCACATCTTTCTTCTTCTCCCTTTAAATGACAAGCACATTCGTGACCTGTCTTTCTGTTCCCGATGTCCTTGCATGTGACGAACTTTTCTGCCACGCAATTGTGCCTCGCTCTCTGCTGTGTGGGCTCCCACCACATCTGAGAAGGAACACTGCAGCCCCATTCGCACACTGCCTGCCCTCATTGCCTCCTGCCGACGAATCTCCCAGGTATCTTTCCCTGAGGGGAAATGGCAAAGTTTCTGCACAGCGATGTGAGTTCCCAGTCAGCTGGATCTCAAGCCTGCAGGCCCCCCAGCTTCCTCCATGCAGATGGAAAGGACGTATGCATGTATGGGCATGCAATACGCATGTGCATGCCTGTGTGTGTGTGTGTGTGTGTGTGTGTGTGTGTGTGTGTTTGCTGTGTCCCTTTGCAATCAAAATTAACTTTGCTGCCAAAGGGAAAACTGAGTCTACCTCAGACCCAGGGTGAAATGCTGTGTTCTAAGAAAGCAAGGTGGGTAAGGAAAGGGTAAGTTGTACATCCATCAGATACTAGAGTTCATGTCAACAGAGACTGACCACTGAGGCTCCAGGGGAGAAGGGATTCATTAGAACTTACATTTATGCATTTTTGAAGGTGCTACAAAAGTATGTGTCCCTTTATTTTTACAAATAAAGATTACTTGGGTTTATTCTATTATTTTAATAATGAATAACTGTCACACAACACAGCCAAAGTGCCATGTGCAGTGACTCAGCCTGTAATTCCAGAACTCTGGAGACTGAGGAAGGAGGGCAGCCATCAGTTCAAGGCTAGTCTGAGCTAAAGTGAGACCTTGCCTCAAAAACAAAACAAAACCCCCCAAAAGAAGACAAAACAAACAGAAGTAATCAGATGGTGAGTTTAAAATTCCCGTGGTGCACGCCTTTAATCCCAGCACTCAGGAGGCAGAGGTAGTAGGATCACAGTGAGTTTGAGGCCTGCATGAGACTGCATAGTGAATTCCAGGTCGGCCTGGGCAAGAGTGAGACCCTACCTTGAAAAACAAAAACAAAAGTCTCCTCACTCTTATTTATATCTAAATGGATTCCAATGGTTTAGCCTAAGCAAGCACATTCACTTCTGTGTGCTCCTAAAAATACAAGCAATTTTATTTTCCTGAAGATGTGATTCTAGAAACCAGGTCTGAGAGAAATGGCTGTCTCCTACCTCTAACAGCTCCACCTTGCCCTGTTGTGATGGTTTGAACTAGATATGGTAGGCTCCCAAGCAGTCTCCACCATCCTCTTTCAAATATCAGACTCCGACTTCCACTTGTTTTCCCATTGGAAGGCCTGCTTTTTGGGAGACTGGTGCATTCACCCAACCAATCAGGTTTTAGCCCATTTTCCTTAACTCTGCTTGGTGCAGGAGAAAGTCAATTAAAACACATAATTCCCTGAAGGTAAGTCCCTACTTGGAAAAATTTGGAATAATGAACTATGAGGAAAAGGTCACTAGAGTTATTAAGAGTGCCACAATATGATTTGAGAAAGTGTAGGTAGGTATTTCGACTTCCTAGGTCCCTTTGTCCATTAAAAAATAAAAATAAAAACCCACAGCCGGGTGTGGTGGTGCATACCTTTAATCCCAGCACTCGGGAGTCACAGGAAGGAGGATCACTGTGAGTTCGAGGCGTGAGTTTGAGGCCAGCCTAAGACTACAGAGTGAATTCCAGGTCAGCCTGGGCTAGAGTGAGACCCTACCTCAAAAAACAAACAACAACAACAAAGATAGGACTAAGGAGATTGCTCAGTGTTTAGAGGCATTTTCCTGCAAAGCACGTCCACCAGTTTGAGCCTCGCCAGCTTCCATGTAAAACTCTGGATGCACAGCGGTGCATGCCTCTGTGATCCCAACATGCCTATGACAATGGGAAGCGGGACCATGAGAGCCTAAAGACTTCATCCTGTCTCAAAGAATACAACTAGAATATATGTGCAAAAATGGAAAAACTTAAAGAAAAATATTGGTAGGTTACTGGGAATTGGGAAATTAAATTTTCAAGACCTACAGCCAGTGTGAGAAGCAGGACCTTGAGGTCCTGGTCCATTCCTAGGATTCATGTACTGTGGCCCCTGGGAACTCTTGAACTTTGGCCCTCAAATCTTGGCAAAAAAATTAAAGGAGGATAGAATAAGATGAGCTTAAGAGACCAATGATGCACTAACACCTTTAATTCATAGAGCTGAACTGTCTGGTGGGGGCTACTAGGTACGTGTGGCTAATATTTAATTAAAATGAATTCAAATTAAGTTAAATAAAAATTTCACTTTCTTAGTTGCACTGGGCCTATTTCAAGTCCTTACCAGCCGCACGTGGCCAGCGTCATCTTAGGACAGATGCAGGACAGCTCCATCATCCAGCCTGCTCCAGCATATGGTTCTTCTGCATATGCTCCATCATATAGTACTCCTGCAGAGTAAATTAAACTCTGCAATATTCGCTTAGACCTATTGATCTGAAAACTATCAGTTGCACCTATTAAGTCAGACTAAGTGGATTCTCAGCTTCATAAGGCCTCATGATCTCCAGTGGTGTGCCTATACATTTAGGAGAAATCACAGATCAGAGTCAAACATCCAGATTCAAGCTTCAACTATCACACTGTGGATCCTTGGGAAAGACAACTAGATATTCCCAGCCTTGTTTGTTGTTTTTTATAGATAAGAGAAAAATAAAAGTTCTTTCCTCTAGTGTTGCTGTTAGGATCCCATTAGCTGACAGAGACACTCAACTAATATTTGCTGAGTAGCCACGATGTGTTGGCTCCTATTTACTTCACACATTGAGAAGAAAACAGGTGAGGGAACAGATTCCTGTCTTCACAGAGCTCACATCCTGGAAGATCTGAGCAAATGTTAGCTGTTAACCCTGATAACCATATTCTCAGTCAAGACAATACTATGATTCATATTTGCCTTGAATAGACTAGGTCCATCTTTCAGTTAATACAAATAACATTTCAATTTTAAAATAGTTGCATCCTCTAGCTCCTCCCCCAAATAAAGCCCCATCTCAACTCAGAGTGCTTGAAGCTTTGGGTTGCATCATCACACCAAACACTTCCTATGACATTTGAATCTAATTCAAGAAAAAGATCTGATTTCAGCAGCTTTTAGTCCAGACTTTAGAAAAATTAATTATGCATGCATTCAAGTGGCAATGAGCAAACTTGATAATTTAGGCAGTTTAGCAACTGGATTGAAATTTTACAGCTAATTTAAAGTACTCCACACTACTCACTCCAGACTTGAGGTTATGAAGCTGAATTGGCCTGGACAGGCGCAATTACTCAGCACTTTCTGCCCAAATTGCCTTGACTGACTGACTATAGGAACAGCGAGGAGACTGCTCCCAGGCGACCCCGGTTGGCCAGGCACTAGGATGCCCGGGGGTGCCTGTGAGCCAGGTGAGTTGGTTCTGCGTTCTCTGAAGCAACACTGGATCTCATTAGCTGTGTCTCCTCCAGCCTGACAAAAGTCACAGTGCCCTCCATGGAAGTCCTGATTGAAGAATCACAATAACTTTGGGACTTCAGGGAACTTTTGGGACTTTAGGGAAGTGCCTCTGCTTCTCAGAGCCTCTGCAGAATGGAAACTGGAAATGACCACAATACCTCCACTATAGCTGTGAAGAGATCGAGGTAATATATGTAAAATGACTGGCATACAGTAAGTGCCCAATACATGCAGCTTCTGATTTATTCAAGAGTTGCCACTATGCTGCTCACCCAGAATCCCCCTTGCCCTTAATGTTTTCTCCTTGTGTGTGTGCAGGTCCGCTTCCCTTTAGTTGCTTTCGAATGAGACACCAGAACTCGTAGCCATTTGACAAGCGGGGTCTATTTCCCTCTTGCTGGAGCTGAGCATACTTGAGGCTGTGTGCACCTGCAGGGGCTGGGTTCCCCGAGCAAAGCACTTGCTTTGCAGGCATGGGTACCTACGCTTGATACCCAGGACACATGTGAAAGCCAAACATGGTGGCACACCCCTGTAATCTTGGCCCCAAGTAGATGGAGACTGGAGTACTGGGGCTCACTGGCTAGCCACTGTAGCCCAGTTGGTGGGCTCTTGGTTCAGTGAGAAACCCTATCTCAAAAAGTAAGGTGGACAGCAAAGGAGGAAGACGCCAGCATCATGTTCTGGCCTCCACATTTGCGTGCCTGCACACACACAAGGGGAAAACAAAAAGCTATACAGGGCTGGAGAGATGGCCCAGTGGTTAAGGCGCTTGCCTGAAAAGCCTGATATCCTGGGTTTTATTCCCCAGTACCCACATAAAAGCCAGATGCACAAAGTGGCACTTGCATCTGGAGATTGTCTGCAGCAACTGGAAGCCCTGGTAACCCATTTGTATTCATTCTCTCTCTCTTTGTCTCTGGAAATAATCTCTTTCACTCTCTTTGGAAATAAATAAAATAAAAATATTTTTTAAACTGCAAGAAGAGGTTATGCACCCACTACCTGGCTCCTGGATTATGAAATCTCAGTTCTCTATCCTGGGAGTCTCCCTCAGAAACCTTGACATGGGCCGTGAGAAGCAAAACTACATGGAGGGGCTGTGGGCAGGTCCTCTGGGCAACCGTTTAAGCTAAATTCAGCCTTTGAGGCCCCTCCCAACATGTCCAGTCACCCTGGGTGAGACCTGCCTCCACTTCCAATCCAGAGAAGTCCTGAGCATAATGGACCAGTTGCTGGGTTTGTCACTAGGTTGGAGAGGGCTTGTTACAACAGCAGTAAGGAAGGGGAACACTCAGCAGGTGTCATTCATTCATTCACTCCACATCCTCCGGCCCTTCTATGAGCAAAGTAATGCAGTGAGCGCAGGGAGCCTCAGGAAGGCAGGGCTGGTGCAGAAACACGGATGTAAACAGCGGCAGCGTGCCGGTGAATGTTTCATCAACAGCTGGGGGTGGGAAGGCCCCCAGCTTGCAGCGGTTGCCGTATCCACAACATCAATACTCCCATCATTGCCAACTTCATGCTCCTGATGCAAAGTCAGCCAGCTTGAAACAATCCCCAGATTTTCACGTCAGCTCTTGGGAGCCAGTATGAGCCGGCTTCAGAACATCACTGTCAGAGGACCACATTCTGGTGTGAGGAGGGCTATGAACAAGAAGCAAAACAGCAGGGGCAGGGTGGGAGGGTAATGGTAGCTCTGCAAGCCCCAAACTTCCAATAACTTCTCCAAAAAGAAAGGAAGGGAGGGAAAGAGGGAGAGAAGGAGGGGAGGAGGAAGGAAAGAAGGAGAGAAGGAGGGAGGGAGGGAGGGAGGGAGAAAAACAGCTGGTGTTAGGTGTGAAGCTAATCCAAAACCACCCTGAAAAAAAGAAATTTCAAGATCACCCTGAATAAGAAAGCAGTGGAGGACTTAGCAGTTAAGGCTCTTGCTTGCAAAGCTAAGGGCTCGGGTTTAAACCCTAGAACCCATATAACCCAAATGCACAAGGTGGCACATGTGTCTGGACTTCATTTGCAGTGGCTAGAGGCCCTGGCATGCCCATTCTCTCTCTCTCTCCCCTCTGCTCTTTCTCATAAATGAATAAATAAAAATAAAATATTTTTAAAAAGAAACCAGTGGGCTGGGAGCAGTGGAGGGCTTAGCAGTTAAGGCTCTTGCCTGCAAAACCAAAGGACTTAGGTTCAATTCCCTAGGACCCACGTAAGCCAAATGTACAAGGTGGTACATGCATCCTGAGTTTGTTTGCATTGGCTGGAGGCTCTGGTGTGCCCATTCTCTCTCTCTCTACTTCTTTCTCAAATAAATAAATAAATAATTTTTTTAAAGAAACCAGTGGAGGCAAATGCCAGCGGGAAGTGGGTCAAATCTCTTGCCACAAGGCATGGGTTTGAAGGGGAAGATGAGGGAGGCGGGCTTAGAAAGCTGATGCTGGGCTGGAAGAGGGACAGAGAGGATGAGTGGAAGACAAACACCCATGCAGCAAAGGAGGAAAGGAACGACAGCTACCTAGAGCCCTGCAGGACCAAAGAAAATCAAAAGTCAAGGCGGCACAGCCCCTTCCCTCAAGAACAGTGTCTGAGCCTCCTCAGTGTCCCATTTGGAGACTGAGGTTATGTCTAGGTCAGTGTTTCTATGACTCACATTACAAATATAGTGTCATGTCATCAAACAGGGCATCTGAGGTTCCTCTATGTAGGCAGCACACTGTGTTTGGGTTTCCCTAGATGCAGAGTGTGTGGAGGGCAGAGTGGCCCCAGGTCAGAGGAAGCAAGAGCAAAAGAAACAGTGATCATAGGTGGAATTGAGCATCTCACTGGTGGCCACCCGAGGGCCAATCTTGGATGTGTATAAGAGCAATCCCCCGGAGCATGAGAGACAAAGGTATATCCATCTCGGCTTAGCCCAGAACGGGATTAGGTGAGCCAGAGACACTGTAACACTGAAAGGAGGTGTGCAGAAAGCCAGGGCGGGGGAGGGGTTCACCAGAAGATGGGGGCTGCGGTGCAGCTCCAGAGTGCTTAGCAGTTGAAGTCCTCCTCAGAGGCGTCGCCAGCCTCCCAGGAACGGGTCTTGTGTCCCACTCTGCTCAGCACAAGCTGGGAGCTGTCCACTTGAGACTTAGTCTTACCTTGTGGTCACTAATGTGCCATGGGGGGGACCCAGAGGAGTTCAGTAGAGCTCTTGATAGGAACCCCAGCAGCACGCAAGGAGATGCTAAGGAAAAGAGCACTGGCTCGCTTCTGTGACAGTTTGAATGAGAAATGTCCCCTACAGGCTCGGTTTGAGCACTTGGTCCCCAGACGGTAAAGTTGTTTGGGAGGTTAAGGAACCTTTGGGACATGGTGCGTAGCCGGCAGTGTAAGTCACCAGGGGCTCCCCTTTGAGGGTCATAGGGCAGCTCTGCTTTGGAATTCATTCTATGCTTCTTGATCCAACATGTTAGGAACTCCGCTACACTCCTGCCGTCCTGAATGTCACCGTGCCTTCCGCGTCATCATGGACAAAGCTACGAATGAAAACAAGCCTTTCCTCCTTCGAGTTTCTTCTTTCAGGAATTTTGGAGCAGCAAAGAGAACAGAAACTAATGCAGCCTCCCACGTGGCTTCCCCAACCTTGGCCTTGGTTAGCAGCACTATTTACCCTGCTTCATTCTCTACACATGGGGAGGCCTCACCAAAAAGAATATGGAAATTTGAGGGGGGCTCAGAATTAGAATACAAACCCACTGTTCTGGCAAAAGTCTTACACTCATCTGCAGTGTGCTGAAGAAAGAGTGTCCCATAGAACCCATGTCCACATGGAACCTCAGAATGTAGCCTTATTTGGAAACAGGGACATTGGTGGTAAAATTAGTTAAGAATCATTAGGTGGGCCTAAATCACATGGATTGTACCCTTATAAGAATAGGTTACAGACACAAAATGCAGGTCACGTGATGACAGAGGCCGAGGTTGGAATGGTGGAGCCACAAGCCGCACAACAAAACAGCCGCCAGGAGCTGGAAGCCAAAGGAAGGATTCACTCCTTGGGACTTCAGAGGGTGCAGGACACTGCTGATCGCTTAATTTCAGACCTTCAGCTTCCAGAACCAGGAAACAATAAATTCTGGTTCTTTTAGGCTGTGCAGATTGCATTAATTTATTTCAGCAGCTAACAGAGTACTTGATGCCCATGGAAGCCAATAAAGTGCTCTGTGGCTATCAAAAGTGTTGACATACCAGGCCTGGCAGGAGGAAAGCACTTACCAAGCCAAGAAGGGCAGGGAATCTCCTGGCATGTGGACACAGGAGACCCAGCCTTGCCTCTGATACACCTTTGGACAAGAGCTGGGCAAAAGCTTATTGGCTGTCTACTAGAATACCTCCTCTGCTGGGGAGCTTACCATCTCTAGGGGAAACTGCTGCTGCTCTGGGCAGCTGAGACAATACAAGTTCTTCTCATGCTGACCTAAAATACCTATACCGCTCTGAGCTCAGCTTCCAGTCTGGCTTTATTTTCTGAGTCAGTCCCAGCCTGCTCTTGACAGCCCATCTTCTCCTCAGTCTTCTTGCTGGCTACTCAGCCCTAGTTCCTTTAAGGAATAACGTAACTTACTCGAAATACAACAATGAAGCGGAATATGCAAATCATCTTATCAGCTGTACTCTATAAAGACAATCTTCCCCTGATTAGCATACTGCTCTGACTCTATTTTCATCAGGGATTCACAAAACTGGCACACCCGGAGCTTCTAGCAACCACAGGGCATTTGGGGACAGCCACTGAGGCTGGGCGGGTTCAGCCGACCCAAGTCCAGAAGAATGATCCCTCTATCACACAGACCACAGAGAGTGGTCTAGGCTCAACCCCTAGGCTCAAGAGTTCAGGTTGGCCCTGGGGATGGGCTGAGATGATGAAGAGGTGGGGGGTGAGGTGGGAGCAGGACTGAGATGGCCTTAACTGCCATCAAATGATGCTCAGAACGACAGTGAGCAAGACAGAGCCAGAAATGTCACCTAGAACTCAGCGGGACTCAGTGAAGATGGTGCTACTTTTGCCAAAGTGGAAGACACAGCCTGCCGCTGTGCAGTCAGGGTAGGCTTCTAGAAAGAGGTGCCTACAGGTTACAAGTGAGAACATGAGCCTGGCGAGGTGGTGCATGACTTTAATCCCAGCACTCGGGAGGCAGAGGTAGGAGGATCGCTGTGAGTTCCAGGCCACCCTGAGACTACGTAGTGAATTTCAGGTCAGCCTGAGCTACAGTGAGCCCCTACCTCAAAAAAGAAAAAAAAAAGTGAGAATATGGGAGACAAAGAAAGGAAGGAACCATGCAAGTAAAGTCGGGCATGTCCACAGAATGAGGGCAAGTCAGTGTGGCTGGGAGGAAGGGCATGTGTGTACCTACGGGAGGAAGAAAGGAGGTTACAGGATAAGGGCAAGACACTCTTAGACTGGGTAAAGGGTTCCTCTTGAGTGCAATTTTTTCCCCATAAAATTGAGCACTTACCATAGGTTTTCAGATTTCCATGGGCATGGGGCTGGGGATGCAACCAGTCATTAAAGGCGTTTGCTTGCAAAGCCTATTTGTCAGGGTTTGATTCCCCAGTACCTATAAAATGCCAGACACACAAAGTGGCACATACATCAGGCCCTAGCATGCCCAGACTCACTCTCTCTCCCTCAAATAAAATTATTTTCTTGGTTTTTTGAGGTAAGGTTTCATTGTAGACCAGGCTGACCTGGAATTCACTATGTAGTCTCAGGGTGGCCTCAAACTCACACTGATCTTCCTACCTCTGCCTCCTGAGTGCTGGGATTAAAGGTGTGCACCACCATGCCCTGTTTAAATAAAAGTATTTTTTTTAAATTGCCTTGGGCATGAAAAATGTCCTAGAGTCTGATTCACAGGCACTGCCCAACCTTGCTACCCTGGACTCCTGAACCCCAGCTGCCCTGAACACACACCCAGGTCCCCATTCTGGTTCCACGTGTCAGGGTGGAGCCCGGGATTCTCTGTCACCAATGTGCTCCTACAGTTACAAGGCGGGGCTCCCAAATCTCACCTGGGAAGCGATCCCGCTTCTTGCCTTCCTCCGTTATGGAAAACGGCGTGGGTGGCTTGACAACATATTCGGCTGTGCCAGAAATACGAGTGATTTCAGTTCATCTGGAAATACGCACCTGGGAAAGGAACTAATTCCCAGGCTCTGTCAAGGCACTGGAAAGAATGAGAGGCCAAGAATTTCTCAGCAGTCACCCCTGTGGGTAGAGCGGTGGCTTCTAGGGCTGCCTGGCCTCTTGCTGACCCTCACATCCAGCCCACAAGTTGCAGAGAAAGAGGCCTTTGGTAATTCAACGTGAGCACACCTGGGGTTTTGGTCAGCATCTCACCAGGAGTGGGCCTGTGCCCTTATAATGGGGTCATGCCTTCACAAAGAGTTATCAGGAATTAAAAGGGGGATTTTATTTTGATTTTGAAAAGCAAACACAATTTCAGAAGCAAAAGAAGTATCTGGAATAAAAGAGCTCAAGGGTGGAAGATCTTCCCAGCTTACTTTGCACTTCCAGTCCCACGAGAAGGTATCTCCTTCAAACATCTATTTCAGAGTGGCCCACAAATCCAAAGTCCCAGGTTCCTCCACACCCCCTCACCCTATCGTCTCTTCCTCATTCCAGAAAAATCTGTGGCAGTTCATGAGTGGCTAAGATGCATGAGTCACGGCCGCCAAGGCACAAAGATGGCGTGCTGGGAGCCTAGGCCTCCTCCTACACTGTGTGGCAATCAGGACAGAAGCAAGTCGCACTCACCCCAAAATCCATTTTGTGTCTGACACCTGTCACCACCTTGCCTGTGTGAGTTGACCCATACCCCTGTACCCGTGAAGATGGCACTGCCTGTAGAACAGTGCTGGCAGGAGAGAAGATACCCTACAGAGGGACACTCGTGCTCCTCTCTTTGGAGATTAGATTATTAAAAGAATGATCTCAGGCTAGAGAGAGGGCTTAGCAGCTAAAGCACTTCCCTGCACAGCCTAAGGACTCATGTTTGACTCTCCAGGCCCCACATAAGCCAGATGCAGTGACCCAAGTGCACAATGTCGCACATGCGCACAAGGCGGCGCATGCACCTGGAGTTTGACTGCAGTGGCTGGAGGCCCTGGCACATCCCCACCCCTCTCTCTTGCATCTTAAAAAAAAAAAAAAAAAAAGATCTCCAAGGAATTGGA
Source organism: Jaculus jaculus (assembly GCF_020740685.1). Taxonomy (NCBI): domain Eukaryota; kingdom Metazoa; phylum Chordata; class Mammalia; order Rodentia; family Dipodidae; genus Jaculus; species Jaculus jaculus. The sequence continues at coordinate 109,308,012 of NC_059102.1, forward strand.
ATTTCCACCAGAAACTCATGCTGGAGAAAGGAAAAAATTGAAGCCTGGTACCAGCCAGAGGAGGAATTTGTCTCCTAGGAAGAGATTTCGTAACATTCTGACACCAGTAGTGACAGGTGGGACTTACCTTGACCAGGACTACTTAGGTATGCACACCTCTTAGCCTCTATTTAAACCTCAACCTGACGTCAGGACACTGACGCTGAAGGTGGACTTGGGAGGGGGTGTCACTGGACCTCTTTGTTCCTCTTCCCAGTGCGGCCGCATTGAATAAATCTTTCTGTGCGTGTCACTGTTAGTTTTGTCTTTAAGTGGCCAATTGAGGCCAGTTGGCATAGTACAACTTGTTAGGGCCCAGGCTCTGACCCTAACAACGCCAGGCAGTTGGCATTGTCTTGGAAGCGGACTTCAGGGACAGAACTCCACATTCCCAGGAGGAAGAACACACTTTCAGTGACAGGCTTTCTTACCAACACAACTTAATTTAGCCTGGCATAAATTTCAGCCTCATACGTCACTGCTCTCACATACGTATATGGAGAGGGAAAAATTCAAATGCCACAGCCACTTGGGATGGGTCAAGAAATCCTCATTTCCCACACTGGGCTGTGGGGAGTACCTCATCCTTTCCCCTTCCCTCCATCAGAAGCCTGTGTGATTTCAGAGATATTTCTGCAGGATCAGAAATGAGTCCCCATTGCCAGACCCCAGGTTCTCTGTGGCCCTTAAAAGCAGCCTGACCTCAAAGGCACTCTGCCCATCGGGGTCTTTTCCTGTCCCAACGCATGGCAAGTGAGGGGCTTCCTGCCAGTCAGTTTCTCTATCCTGGCCAGAAAAACAGCCACCTCCGCTGGGGTGGCAGCAGGCCAGTCTTCCATCCCTGCGAAATGGTGAGGCTGCTCTCCAATCCTTACCTCTTCCCTGAGGATCATTTGCATGTCAAAGGGATTCTGGGCCAAATGCCACTAATTTCGGCCCTTAAGACCACCAATTTGAGCCTGGTGACCAGGTCTATAGGCCCAGCTACTCAGGGCCTGAGGCAGGAGTATCTCAAGTTCAAGGCTTGCCTGGGCAACTCTGTGAGAACCTGTCTCAAATAAAAAGTAATGAGATGTCTGGGGACATCATTTGGCGGTGGAACACTTGCCTAGCACATGCAATACTCTATCACCGGCACTGAGAAATAAATAAGTAAAAAGGCCTCCATTTTTAAGGTTTGGACCTTGGAAAATACAGCTGTGTGTGTAAGCCATGGAGCCTATTAGGCACTCGGTAGGTGATGGAATAATTTTAATTGAATTGAATCATAATGTCAATGAGCCAAGGATGCCATGGCCCTTGCCCGGGCTCTCCACATTAGGCTGTGAACTATGGGGGTTCAGGAGATAGCTGCTGGCAGCTGCAAGAATTCATCCCAAATGCCCCCTTCCCACTGGTCAGAATCTGCCACTCCTTGAGTGATATCAAGTAACTCAGCACAGTCCAACCAGGGGCCAGATACTGAGCATACAGGATGTATACCAGCTCCATTGTATGGGGGAAGACTTGCTACAGACAAGGATCCTCCTTGGAAGAGCACGGAAGGCATCCTGGAAGACTTCCCAGAGGAGGCTCCAGCTGAGAAGAGTGGCTAGGCTAGCTATGCAAGGTGGAAGGAACCCTGGGGGGTTCTTTGTAAGTCTATAGGGTCATCTGGTACATGGGATTTGAAATGAGAAACTATTAACATACGGCTGCATTCTTAAAAAGTTGAAGACCTCAGTTTGCTCATGTGCAAAATGGGGAAAATAAACTCTGCCCCCTGGGTGCTTCTCACACACTGGCTTTTTTTTTTTAATTTAATTTTATTTTTATTTATTTATTTGAGAGCGACAGACACAGAGAGAAAGACAGGTAGAGGGAGAGAGAGAGAATGGGCGCGCCAGGGCTTCCAGCCTCTGCAAACGAACTCCAGACGCGTGCGCCCCCTTGTGCATCTGGCTAACGTGGGACCTGGGGAACCGAGCCTCGAACCGGGGTCCTTAGGCTTCACAGGCAAGCGCTTAACCGCTAAGCCATCTCTCCAGCCCACACACTGGCTTATTAAAACAGAGTCTTGACTTCCTTGTTCTCTGTGCCACCCCCACACAAACCTTAGTGTGGGTCTAAGACAAGATATTTCACCCTCCTCCTCACCTTGTGCACACACAGAGGTCACACTCATAGGAAAGAGATGGGGTGGGCCTGTGGGCCCATAAAACACCATTTCAGTCACTGTTGTCCAATGCATATAAAAAACAAACCAGCTCATCCTTCACACATAGTTACTGCTCACAGGTCTAAGACTCCATTATGTCTTGTTTTTAGCTAGAGCCCGTTTCTTGGTGGGGAGAGCTTGAGACAGGGCCTTGCTATGTAGCCCTGGGTGGCTCGTCACTTGCTACTGGCCTCAAACTCCCAGCAATCCTCGTGTCTCAGCCTCCTGACTGTTAGAATTGTAAGCATGGGGGTCACTGCACCTAGCCGGGGACCTCAGTTTGCTCATCTGCATGGGGTAATAAGCCCTGCCTCCTGGGTGATGCTCACACATTATCTTATTAAAACAGAGTCCGGCTTGCTTCTTCACTCTCCAGCCCTGCACGAACATAAGTGTTTCCAAGTGAGCGTTTATGTCTCCGCATTGGTTTCTGTGTCTGCCTCCCCCCAGCAAGGCTGTGAGCGCCATCAGCACAGGCCAAATTAGAAATCCCAGTACATCGCAGCCCCCACCCAGCCAGGGGAGTGATGGCAGAAACAAGGCGAGAGGTAGAGCCACCAAAGTCCCCACGTGGCTGGCTGCAGTAGGTAGGTCAATGGGCTGGAGGGGGGGGGGGGACCCTGACAGCCTTGCCCCAGGCTGAGAACAGGCACTTGGAAGAGCCGTAAGGATGAAATCCATCAAGAAGCCGCTTCTCAGCGCGGCTGCTCCCCACTTACGGCAGCCCTGGGAACAGTTCAGCTTCCTGGGCGCGTTAAGTACATGCTGCTTGACCACTCAACAAGTCCTTTATGACACTTCCAGACTCCCAGACCGGAATAATATTAATGAAAGTTTCATGCCCTGATAAATAGTTCATCAGGAACCAAGGGGATGATGGCTTCTCGTTCCTTTTAGATAGCAAGACTGGATCCCCAAGGCTTCCTTCCCTCCTCCGGTCAGCCACCTGGTCAAGGAGGCCCACAGCCTCCCCACCCTGCTGTGCCTCTCCAGTCCCCACCCCTGGGCCTATGCAGGCTCAGATCACGCAACGAGATACTCAGATATTCCCACAGTCTCCAGGCTGTCTCCAGCCCGTCTCCCACATAGCCCAGAGTCTCCCTGAAGCTCTGCTAGGCACAGGCCATGTTATGACTTAGAAAGCTTATGATGACTTCCATGGCTCCAGGGTCAAGTGCAATTTCTTCAGCCTGACCTTCAAGCTCTAGCCTAACTTTTTTCTTTATCTCCCACCACTCTGATGCCCACAGCCTTCCTTCTCACTAGCCCAGTTCCAAACTGCAGGGCCCATCCCGCTGATGAGATGTCACACTAATGTAACAAGCTGAGCAGGAACTTTTAATTAGATAGCACTGCAATCTACACAGGACGTTTTCATTTCATAAAAATTCTGTCTTAAATTCCTGTGTGTATATGTGTGTGAGAGAGACTGAATGCGTATATGAGAAAGAATGAGAGAAGTGGAAGAGTGGGAGAGAATAAGTGCAGTGTAAAAGAGAATGAGGAGGGTACGGGAGAAAGAATGAGAGACAGAGATGTGTGTGTGTGTGTGTGTGTGTGTAAGAGAGAGGGGGGAGTGATGTCTTGGATGATGTGAGCCAATGTATCACATTTTATTATGTTGGGTTTGTGTGTGGGGGGGGTATGTATGTATGGGTGAGTATGCACATGTGTGCCGACGGAGGCCAAAGAACAACATCAGTTATCTTCCTCAGTTGTTGTCTATTTTACTTTTTTATCAAGGAAATATTTTATTTATATTAAATTTTTGTTAATAGGTTTTCTTATCAGCCACATGCCATTTTATGAGAATTACTAAAATCCATAATGCAATGCAGAATAATTTTATATGTTTTTCATAATGTATAACCTATTAAGCTTTATATATATGTATATATATATATTTATTTATTTTTATGAATTAGTTTTGTACTCAGTGAATACAGCCAAGTTGGTACCATTGTTAGGCTCATCCATGTCTTACCCCCTCCCCCTGGCTTCTCTTACTGAATCCAGAGCTTACAGATTTAGTTACACAAGCTAGCTGGCAAGCCCCAGTGATTTCCTGTCTCCACCTCCCCAGCACTGGGATTACAGGTCTGCACCACCATGCCTGGATTTTAAACAGGTGCTGGGGAATCAAACTCAGGTCCCCATACTTGTAAGGCAAGCATTTCACTCACTGGGCCATCTCCCCAGCCCTGTGTAACATTTTTAAATGCACATTTTAGCATGGATCCAATAAGAATGGTTTGAAAGCTGTTGCAGTCAGGTTTGCATTGTCATCTGGCCCCGGCTGAATTCACTGCTCCTGTCTTGCACTCATGGTTCCCTCTTCTCACCTGATTCTACCCTTCCCCACAGCTTTCCTTTCCCCCAGCTACATCCATGTGTCTAAACCTTACACATGCCTCCAGACGGTCTTAGCTGCTTCTCTCAGAAGCAGACCTTGATAAGATGTTTATGTGTGAAATAAGCCCCAAAGCATGGGTGAGATAATTGAGAAAAGACACCTGAGCCGGCCCGGGATGCACAGTTGGGCGGCCTCCTGTGACAGATCCCAGGAGTTAGATCCCTCATGGATCTTCATGTGTGGACCCCTGCCAGTCACTGCTGTGGGACCTGCATATGGAAAGGGCCAGGACAGCATGGAAGGGCAGAGTGTGCGCCCAAGGGGTTGGGAGGGCGGCGACAGCTATACAAGGTGAAGACAAAGGCCATTTCCCACATGAAACCTGCCGCTATACTCCACCATCTTCAGTGTATACACACACACACACACACACACACACACACACACACACTGCACCTGCCCTATACCGCACCATCCTCAGTACACACACACACACACACACACACTGCACCTACCATTATACTGCACCATCCTCAGTACACACACACACACACACACACACACACACACACACACACACACTGCACCTGCCCTTATACTGTACCATCCTCACTACACACACACATGTACCACAGTTCTACTTGTGTGATACATATTCCTTCCTCTTTTTACAGTGCTGGAATTCACTGATACAAAAATTTTAATAGGCCCGCAGAACCCACTCTGCTCTAACTTTTATCTGTTGTCCTGAGTTGGAGCTCCTTTTAACAAAGTGTCTGTGTTTATTTTTTCATTCGCTTCCACCAACAGGACCATGAACTCCTCAAGGGAATGCTCAAATCAGCTCACTACCCATACACTGTTCCAGAAGCAGATCCATCTTTTCCTTGAGAATGGCTCTTACTCCACCCTCATCCCATGGGAGCCAATGGCATCCCAGTGGCCATAACAAGTGGGACAGAGACAGTCACTGACCTCAACAGACAGCTGAGGCTCAGTCTTTGGGCTTTTATTTTTGGTGTTAGGAAATAGAATTGCATTCTTGTTGACATTACTCAGAGCTGCTGGCTCTCAGCTGACCACCAAGAGAAGAGATGCAGCCAACAAGGAGAGAGAGAAAGTAAGGGGGCCAGGCTCTGGTGAAGAGGCTTGCTGCCTAAGTCTCTGGCCAGCTTTCCCCAAAGCTTGGAAAGACCCCATTGTGATCCAGCTTATTCCCCTAGAGTTAGCATCACCTGAGCTCCTATCACTCACACCCCAGGATCCCACCCAAGGCAGCCTGCTTTATACCTCTCCCTGAGAACAGGAAATGTGATCCTTCAGAACCTTTACACTTTATATCTCTCGCTGAGAACAAGACATGCAATACTTCTGATCCTCTACACTTTATGTGTCCCCCTGAGAACAGGACATGTGAGCCTTCTGATCCTCTACACTTGATATGTCTTCCTGAGAACAGGACATGTGATCCTTCTGATCCTCCTAACTTGATATGTCTCCCTGAGAACAGGACATGCGATCCTTCTGATCCTCTACACTTTCATGCGATCCTTCTGATCCTCCTAACTTGATATGTCTCCCTGAGAACAGGACATGCGATCCTTCTGATCCTCTACACTTTCATGCGATCCTTCTGATCCTCTACACTTCATGTGTCTCCCTGAGAACAGGACATGTGATCCTTCTGATCCTCCTAACTTGATATGTCTCCCTGAGAACAGGACATGAGATACTTCTGAGCCTCTACACTATCTGGAACTCAGCAGGGATTAATAGCCTCAGAAAGAGGTGTTGGCCAGACACGGGGGGCGCACGCCTTTAATCCTAGCACTGGGGAAGCAGAGGTAGAAGAATCACCATGAATTCAAGTCTACCCTGAGACTACTTAATGAATTCCAGGTCAGCCAGGACTACAGTGAGACCCTAGCTTGAAAAACACAACCACAAAAAAAGAAAAGAAAAGAAAGAGGAGTGTGGAGGGTATGTCACCCAACACATTTCCCAGGTCACCGTAAGTTTTCATTGTTGCTGGGTTTTTTTTGTTGTTGTTGTTTGTTTTTTTACCATTGGCAGGAATAGAGCCACTGTCACTGATCCAGTCTTGACCAGGACAGAGGCAGCAGACAGTCCCATCCACACAGTGTGAGCAGTAGAGAGTGGAGAGGACTATTTTGTGAGAGGAGGCCAGCAACCAAAGCAGGTCTGCTTTCTCTGGGTCATTCTAAAAGGGGCCCTGGGTTCTAACACAGGGACCTTGGAACCCGTGAGCATATTAACCCAGATTCAGCACCAGAGAGGCTCTTCTTACAGGACGGTTCTCCAGGTGGCCCTGGGCTGACCCAGTTCTCCTCTCTTCCTCGCTCACAGCTCTCAAGAATAACTGTAGAATGTGCTAGAATGCAGGATTCTAAGATAGAGAGGAATTGGCAGAACAGCCAGCCTCTCTGTTCTTGAACCCAAAACCCAGCATGGCCTTCAACACTTTAATCTAACATGTCATCTTGCCCCAGGACACAAAACTAGGGTGAACTGCATTTCTGGGGTTCCTAGCTTTGCTAAGCTTTGGGAGAGTGATGATGAGTCCTAGGTTTCTGTGGTCGCTGCTGCTTATCTGTATGCAACAACCTTAGTTCATTTTTCAAATATTTTACACATTTATTTCTTTGAGAGAGACAGAGAATGGGTGTGCCAGGGCCTCTAGCCACTGCAAACAAACTCGATGCATGTGCCACTGTGTGCATCTGGCTTTATGTGGGTCCTGGGGAATCAAACCTGTGTCCTATGGTTTTGCAGGCAGGCACCTTAACTGCTAAGCCAGTTCTCCAGCCCAACAACCCTATTCCTTGTAGCTTATATCCTCTTAACTGGGCAAGCAATAAAAATGGGCCAAGGTGTACCCAGCATGCAGCAGGCCTGTACCACCCCTGCAAATAGAAGCTGGGCTGGTGCTCTTCTCACCGCACAAGACAAAGTGAGGACAGTCAAGTCCACCCTGTCACTGTGGGAAACCTGCAGAGAGAGGGCTCCCTACACACCCGCATACCGGCAGAGGTAGAACTCTTGTGGAAGGGATTCTTAGAGTTCTTTAACATGTAAACCAAAGATACAAACAGAGAGCTGTCTCTGTGGGCCACCCTCATCAGAACTTCCTCCACTATGAATTCTCCAATACTCAGGAGACTATCTCCCATCCCAACAGTTCTCAACGCCTCTGGGTACGTCAAAGCCATGTTGTAAACCTGCCTTGGGTTAGCCATGGGGTGGGCAGGCAGCAACAGCTGGGTTCCTTGGGGAAGCTTTCTTCCTGTATCTAAACATTGGCTTATAGAACCTTAACTAACAACACCAGTGACAGAATTCACAATAGCAGATATGCTAGGAACATTGCCTGGTGTGCCGGCATGCTGGACCCTGCCCACATGCCTCTCACAGAACAGACCATCTAATCCTCACCAGCTCTAGGAGGTGATTTTACTCAATTTACAGATGAAGAAAAGGAGATGCAGGTGAGTCTATAACTCAAGCCAAGTATGGCAGCATGGGTCTGTAATCCCAGCCCTTGGGAGGTGGAGGTAGGAGGATCAGGAGTTCAAGGTCATCTTCTGTTACACAGCAGATTCAAGGCCAGTTTTGTCTCAAAAAAGAAAGAAGACATGAAGAGGAAGGAAGAAATGTAGAGAGGGGAAAGGGAAAGAGGAAGGAAGGGAAGGAGGGAGGGAGGGAGGGAGGAAGGACGGAAGGAAGGGAGGGAGGGCCAATAACTCCCCACTGAGGATAAAACTCAGTAGCTAGCATGCTTACCAACCTGCATGAAACCCCTGGGTTAAATACCTAGCACTGTATAAGCCAGACAAGGTGGCACACTAAGAGGTAGAGGCAGAAGGATTAGATGTTCAAGGTTATCCTTAACTATATAGACCCCTGTGCAATGCAATACTTTCCCTGGGCAGAAACTGGGTCACACAACAGGTCTGATACTGTAGCCTCTGAAAAGCCTCTGAAAGAGACTGGCCTGTGGCTGGCACTGGGGAACCTGGGTTTAAGAGTCCCCCCCCTTCCATGTAAGAGTAGCTGCGTCCACATTGGGCCAACAATGCAGTTTATTCGAAGCACCTGCTTTTCTTCTAGAAGGGTGGCATTTTGGAATGTGCCACCTGGTGAGTAGCCCCAACTTTGGAGACTGGTCTCTAATGAGCCTGCCTAGGAGAACATATGGGACAAGTACAGTCACAGTTGATTGTTGGGAGCACTGAGCATGTCCTCTGTGACCCCACTGGGAAAGCTTTGCACCTGAACTCCTCTGAACCCCCACAGGAGCCTGTCCCCGGGGCTGACTGTGCTTTGTGGTCTTTTGTGCCCATGAATACAGGTATGCGCACAAGCCTATGCTCCACTCATGCTATTCTTGATCCTGGAGAAGTATTAACTTCCTGGGACATGCCTTGGGGACCCCAACACATCCTCAAATGTCCTAAAGCTAGTCATCTGAAGGAATGTCATAGAAGCCTTGCTTTGACTTTTTGTTTTTGCTCTGTTTATTTCAATTTTCTTTTTTTATGAGGGAGAGAGAGAATTGGCATGCCAGGGCCTCTAGCCGATGCGATCAAGCTCCAGATGTGTGTGTCATTTTGTGCGCATGTGCAACCTTCTGCACTTGCACCACCTTGTGCATCTGGCTTATGTGGGACCTGGAGAGTCGAACCTGGGTCCTTAGGCTTCACAGGCAAGTGCCTTAACCACTAAGCCATCTCTCCAGCCCTGGTTTTTTTTTTTGTTTTGTTTTTTTTGTTTTTTTGTGTTTTTATTGTTTCATATTTTCAGTGCTAGTGACTGAACCCAGGGCCTCCCACATGCTAGGCAAGCACTTTCCCCAGACCTCTTTTTTTCTCTTTCCTTTCAGACAAGGTCTCACTAAGTTACCCAGGCAGGCCTTGAGCTTACAACCCACCTGCCTCAGCCTCCCAAGTAGCTGATCATAGGCCTGTGCCACATCACCTGGCTGGTCAGCTGGTCTTGGGTGACATTTTACTCAGAACCCTACTTACAAGTTCTGGACAATTCTCTCTTTGATATGGCAAGGTGCCTTAAAGGGGTTTGCCAAGCACTGAGCTGGTACAGGGGGCCAGAGCTGGCAGGGTTCCTTGCAAGACTGTCTTCGGGAGGGTTCTGTGACACCAATCCTGGCCTCTTGGGCATCAGAAATGGCCAACAGCATTGCTTTACTTACTGGGAGACAGCCTCAGGACTGTTTTGACCTTTTGAAGGATGAGAACCCAGGAATCACCCATGACCTGTCCCGAAGGCAGTGCCAGGTACAGAGAGTGGGAGGGACAGGGAGGGCCTGTCCTCATGCAGTCTGAGTAAATACCTTTGGTGACAGGGTCTGCCTCCAAACGAATGGGCCAAACACAGGGGATGTGCTGGGGCTACCCGGGGTAAGAAAAGAACCAGACATAGGCCCTGTCTGTGGTGCCCACACCAAAAGGAGGGATTATGAAGAGACTGGCTGCCCATCATTGAGAATGCTGAAGAAAGCTGGGTGGCTGCCTCCTGAGCACCTCCCTCTACCCTCCACCCACCGCCCCAGCAACTCACACAGGATTCAGTCATTCAATATGGACTCAACTCTGCCAGACACGCCTTCTCTCCAGCCCGCTGTCTTCCTTCCCCAGCCTTCCTCTCTGCTCATCCCTTCTGCTCCTGAGAAGGTGCAGCCCAGGAAGGTGTCATGGGCTCTGGAAACAGATGGCCTCAGGGCTCATCCCAGTTCGACCCCACATGAGCTCAGGAATCCAGGCAACTTCCATAAACCCTCTCAGCCTCTCAGTTTCCTTATGTATGAACAGCAAGGGCCTTAATGTTGCCGAAATCTGCACCTGGCACCAGCCTGGCACCAGCAGGTTGTGCCCTGTGCCCTGAATGCCGAGGGCCAGATGTAACACTTTTATGAATAGGCCACCTACTTTCCCTCCTCGCTCCACCAGCAGGAGGGAGAATTAGGTTAATTACACTGAGAAGCAGCACCGGGGGGAATAACGTCTCCAATCGCATCTTTCGTTCACAAGTTAAATAAATGTAAAAGTTCTTGCCCAGATGTCATTGGATATTTGGCCTCTTTATCTTGAATGCATGAGAGTTAGTCACTGAAAAGACCCTAGTTCCTCATGCATGAGTTATCTTAGGAACGAATGATATTTTTACATGATCAATGGAAGTGTTCATTATTCAGTGTCTAGGTTATGCTTTCTCCTCCTAGCAAGTTCACAGCAACAGGAAAGACCACCCCCAACAGTTGGATCCCCACATTCAGGACTCTTCTCTAAATCACCCCTGCTTCTACCATAAAGGGCATTCTCTGGCATGCTGATAACTTGTAGAACATGCTTGCACCATTTCCAGCATTTTAAAGATACTTTTCTGGTTTTGTTTTTGTTTTTTGTTTTTTTCCCCTCGACATCACCTTTGTTCTTGCTGCTTCCAGGGGAGGGTGATAATAGTGAGAGCTTCAGAGCACCCCTCAGGACCAGGCTCTGCCACCAGGTGGCCTCCTCTGCCCCCTATCCAGGTATCAGTTGCCTTCTCTGTAAGAAAAAGGGTTTGGACTAGATTCGGAGTTTAACTTAGCTTCATTACCATCATAATTAACTGAGATGCTTTGCAACATTCAGGTTTCTGGGCCTCACCCCAAAATACAGCTTTCTACCCTGGGGAATGAAGGCTTGAAATTTGAATTTAGCAAGACATCCCACACAGGGGCTCCATCTGATATCCAACTACATAGACCAGCCGGACTAGACTACCTCTAAGCTCCTACAAACATTGATATTCTAACATCAAACAGACATCTAGCTATAATCTTAACCATCCCTCAACTTCTAAGCATCTAAATTAATTCCCTTGTTCTGAAGTGTGACTCTTTAAATGGGCCATGTTGGCTTAGGTTTCTCTTCATTCACAGACACCAACAGAAGAGAGAGAGAGAGAGAGAGAGAGAGAGAGAGAGAGAGAGAGAGAGAGAACCCAAAGGGAAGTCTACCTCCCAAAGGTCCATTAAAAAATGATGGATGCCTCAGAATCCAGGTCAGTTTCAAAGGCAGCTCTCTCCAGATTCATCTTGCAGTGGCGAAAGGGCAGGGCTGGGGAGGTTTGATTTAAATCTCACTGATTTAACTCACCAGTCAGGAGGACTCAATTTGATCAATTTTTCTCCTACAAAAGATATGTTCTTTCTCCAGAAATATAACCTGGGTCCACAAGCCTCCTTTATAGTTCAGAGACAAATGTACCTTTCCTCTTTGTTTAAAAAAAAAAAAAAAAAGTGATTTTTATTAGAATTCAAGCACACTGGAAATTTAAAGCTGAAAGCCCTAGAGATCACAAGATGCCCTCCTCCCCCCCGTCGGGTTCCACTGGATGGATGACAGGCACAGACACCCACTCTCCAGAGCCCTCAGAGCACCTTTCTTATCACACCCCACCACCAAACTCAGTCCTCTTCCGGGATCCCACAGCTTCAGAAGAATGTTGGAAAACGCTTTCATTTTCCTTTTATCTGAGACCACCTGGGGTAGAGGGGGACACACAGGCAGCAGCAAAGGAAGGAGATGCTGTGGTCCTACTGCCTCGAGCCCAGGACTGAGGCTCTAGTCATTTCTACTTCAGACTCCCACTTTTAAGTGCAGTGACCACACTAAAGTCTATTTGTGCCTACAAGAAAAACGGAGACCCATAGACAGGATTAGGGCTTGGTGCACTCCAATTTCCTAAAGAGTATTATGTTATTTCAAATCCGTAAATAACCTTTACAGCCACAGAAACATAGGAAGCCCTTGGAAAAGGGCACCTGGAGGAGTTGTGGGGGGAGATCAAGAAGACAAGGGTAGCCGGGCGTGGTGGCGCACGCCTTTAATCCCAGCACCCAAGAGGCAGAGGTGAAAGGATTGCCATGAGTTCGAGGCCACCCTGAGACTACATAGTGACTTCCAGGTCAGCCTGGGCTAGAGTGAGACCCTACCTCGGAAAACAAAAAAAAAAGAAGACAAGGGTAGCCTTTTGCCTTACGTATTTCTGCTGGAACACACTACCATCCACTTTGGTCATTTTCTCCAGTAATGGGTATTCACACTACATTAACAAAGCACAGTGGACATATGGATTTTCCGACCTCAGAGAGCACTCTGAGGAGGCCTTGCAGGCATTAGCACGGGCACTCTGGGGCACGCCTCTCCTCCGGAAGCTCATCGGGAATGGTCCTGCAGCGTCACAGCACGCCTCTGTTGATGGGGTTTCTCTTCTTTCCCGTTTTCTTCTTTCTTTTCCAGTTCCAGAGCCTGAACCCAGGGGCTTACACATGTTAGTTGAGTGCTCCACCTTGGAGCTCCATTCCCAGCTCTTTTTCCAAAATTTTATTTTGAAACAGAGTCTCACTTAGTAGCCCAGGCTGACCTCAAACTTGCAATCCTCCTGCCTCAGCCTCTCAAGCAGCAGGGATGAAAATGAAAGGAGAGCAGCGCCTCACCGCCACACCCAGTGATTGTTAATGAGATTCCCATTTCCGTTTCTCACTTATCACTCATTTCTCATGTGCTCTGGTCCTGTCTCCCCAGTAATCAATCATGCCACTTCCCCTTTCTTTCAACACAGTGCATCCCAACCTGAGAAGCAGTCAGGGTAGGGTAACAGCATCAGACTGCCTGGATAGATTCTGGTTCTGCCACTTAGTTACAGGATGGATGACTGAAACTGAGTCCTTTACCTTCTCTTAACCTGTTTCTCCATCGTTAAAGTTGGCATTGAAAGACTAGCGCTCGGGCTGGAGAGATGGCTTAGTGGTTAAAGCGCATGCCTGTGACACCTAAGGACCCAGGTTCAACTCACCCACCTGAGCCAGACGCACAAGGTGAAATATATGCACACGGTCACGTGTACACACAAGGTGGCACACACCTCTGGGCTTCAATTGCAGTGGCTAGAGGCCCTGGTGTGCCAATTTCTCTCTCTCATAAAAAAAAATTCTAAAAAAGACTAGCACTCACTTTATAGGTCTATATTTTTTAACTACTTAGAATTATGCCTGGCACCAAATGAGTACAATGAAACTGACAAATTTTAAAATACCGTTGACAGCTCTAAAGTTAATGAGGTCATCAGCAAAATCCCAGACAGGACAAATGACCCAGTTTCATCAACAAATAAATTACAAGGAGAAAAAAAAAAAAAAAAGAAAAGAAAAGGAGGAGGGAGATGAAAGAGGAACTTTTAGATTAAAAGATGCTTACAGGAGATGACAACAGCATTACTCACAAAAGTCAAAAGGTAGACCCAACCAAGTGCTTCTTGACAAATGAATGAGAAGATGGGATGTGGCATCAAAACACAAGGCAATATTATCTGGCCTTACAAAGAAGGGAATTTTAATGCATGCTACAACATGGAGAAACTTTGAGGACCTTATGTTAATAAGACAACCTCCATTTACAGATGATCCCCAAAGAAGTCAAATTCATGGAGACAGAAAGTAAAATGGGAGTTTCTAGGACCTGGCAGTATACAGTATGGGGTGATAGTATTTAACTGGTACAGAGTTTCAATTTGGAGTATTGGAGAAAGTTCTAGAAATGGATGGTGGTGATGGTGGCACAGCAATGTAAATGGGTTTAATGTCACTAAAATTCTACTCATTGAGATGACTAAACTGGTGCTTTTATGTTTGTATATTTTATCATCATTTCTAAAAGATGCTTAAGAGCTGTATCAACTAACCTATAATGTGTGGCCCTAATCCAAAACCAAACTTAAAAATTTATTACATGTATGAGACAAATGGAAATCTGAACCTCCACTGGCTATATTATGAAATTAAAGAATTGATGTTGGTTTTTATGAGGTTTAATGATGGTTGTTCAAGTTCTTATCTTTCAGTGATACAAATGGGTATTCACAGACAAACCCATATCAGATATGAGACCCGCTTCAGAATAAAGTGTGTGGAGGAGTGGGCAGTACAAGATTGATCACATCATTGGTAAAACTGGCTCATGGATACTTGGGGGTGTTTCTTATACTATTCTGTCAGTTGTTTGGGAGTTTCCCTAATAAAATAAAGCTAAGCATTCTATTATCATAGCAGAAATTGCTGTTAAATGATGCATATTAACTCTGTTCTCAAAGGCCTAGCTCAATCCTGGCAGAACACTAACTTGATGACTGTTTTCCAGTTTAGTCTGGTTAATTCTTATTTCCTCCAGTCTCAAGGCTTCAGGGCTTCCCTCCTCTTTCTGTTCTTGGCTCCAGGACAGACTCCCTCTGTACTGCTCATCATTTGAGGCATTTAAAGTGATAGCAAATCACCTCACCCTTGTAAAGGACATCCCAGCAGAAACTATCCCCATTTTACAGATGGAGACTCCAAGTCCCTGAGAGCCTAATGACTTGCTCAAGCATGCCATTAATAGCATGCAGCAGAATGACTTCACTGTGGACCTATGGCCACACTTCTCTCCCACCTCTCCTGGCAACCTATCTCTCATTCCCAGCCTCCTTCCTTCTCACACTCATTCCTTCCCACTCTCCTTTCAGCGTGAGTCAAGAGCTCATTTCTGGTTAGTCCTCCACAAAGTAAACAGGCTCCTGCTTTCCAGCCAGTGTTCACCAGGTCAGCATGATTCTCACTCCCTTCGCAGCAATACATTGTGAAATGGTTGCTTCCCTCCAGCCGGTGGGTTAGAAGGGCAGCCACTGCGTGAGCTGTGGGGCTTCCTTACCCTGTGCTGCCCAAGAGTAAAGGTTCCCAACCCTGGCTGCCCTCAGAAACCCTCAGTGCAGGGACCAGAGACACTGACCAGAGCAGACAAGGATAGCCTCTGGCATGAAGCCTAAAAAAAATATCTGTTCAATTATGTATCTGGAGGGGCGTGCATGCCATGGTGTATGTGTGGTGATAGAGGAGAACTTCAAAGTATCTGTGCTCCACTTACGTTGACACAAGGTCTCCTGCCACTGCAAGTGAACGGGCGGACGGCAAGGGAACCTCAGACCAGCTGGCCCTTGGAGTTTAGGGTTTTCCTGGCTCTGCCTCCCACTGCCATATTCAGGATCACAGGTGCCTGTGCCCCTTTGCATCCATCTTTACATGGGTGCTTGGGAAGACTGAATTTAGGTCAGCAGACACTTTGCAAGTGCCTTTTATGCTGAGCCATCTCCCCAGCCCTTGGCTTGAAGTTTTGTTAAATTCCCCAGTTAGTTCCAAAGTGCGCCAGAATTATGGGTCACAACCTCAGAGATGGTGAATGAAACCCCCCCATGACTGAGAGAAAATTAACACTGGCATAATTTTGACACATCAGTAGAATTCACATGCACATTGGCTGAAAAAAAGATTAAATGAGAGAACGATGTAAAGAAATTCAACTTCCAAGGCTCCTAGGTGGAATTAGATATTATGGCCTGACAGTCCCTTCTTCTATCCCAGCATTGAAACAGAATGGTCTCCAACTTCTCTTTCACGAGCTGAATTCAGAAGTCATCAAGAGAGGGTAAGTTTTTTCTGTCCCTGAGATATTAGCAAAGCCTCTTCCTGATATGCCAAAGGGACCCCTCAAAAGCTTTCAGTGTGGAGACACACATACACACACACACACAGACACACTTCAAGCCTCTACACCTCTACATATCTCCTCAACATAGAAAATGTTAGCCATCCACATCATAGGTAGCTTTTTCTCACATGAGAAGGAAGGGGACCTATGCCCACATAGTGTGGACCCTTAGCCCATGGTGACATTAAGCCTAACACTGACTCTATGTACACATCATGCTACATGCTATTCTCTGCAATTTCTGTTCTTTATTTCCCCACCCGACAATGGTGTGGTGAGTCAGTATCTTTAGCCCTATCTCACGTGGGAACAAACCAAGGCTTAGAGAAAGTAAGTGACAAAGCTCACCAAAGACTCATCTAGGATTTACATTCTGGCCCCTGTACCGCTAAGGAGCACAGACCTGCAGCCCAGCGGTAGGGGGCACTCATGACCCCCCCACCCCAGCAAGGACTTGGTGCTGCTATGGTGGACCTGATGAGTAGAGTTGGGCACCCCACCGCATCCTTCTCTCCTCTAGCATGTTAAGTCTCTGTTTTATGCATGAACTCTTTTGGGGGCCCATGTGGACAGGGAGAACAAATATTCGCTTCGTCATCTTTCATTCACTCCACAATCAGAGTCCTTCCTATGTGCAGACAGTGAGACTCAAGAGCGCAGTAATCTGGAGCCTACGAGCGAGTAGGAAAACAAGCAAGCTGACAGATACAGTGAAAAAGCAGAGTCAGAGACACACGGAAAGACGAGGTTTAGGGAGATGTCTCCAAGGAGGAGAAGTCAGACTGAGCTCGGAGGGATGTGTCGGGGTTAACTGGACTGGGCCGTGAGGAGAGGGAAGTGGCTTTAAGGAAAGAACTGTGAAAACTGTATGAAGAGTTAACACATGTGGAGCTTCTGGTCTCACGGGAAGGAGTCGTAAACTTAGGTTTACAAAATCCTGGCTGTGGATGTTTATGGCAGTCAAAACCTGGAAGCCACCATGGTATTTTTCAGTAGGTAAGTAGATAAATAAATAAAGAATTGTGGCATATCCCGACAGTGGAATGTTATTCACTGTTAAAACGGAATGAGCTGGGGTTGGAGGGATAGCTTAATGGTTAAGGCATTTGCCTGCAGACCCAGGTTTAACTCTCCAGGACCCATGTTAGCCAGATGCACAAGGTGGCATATGCGTCTGGAGTTCGTCTGCAGTGGCTGGAGGCCCTGGCATGCCCATTCTCTCTGTCTCTCTCTCACTCCATCTTTCTCTATCAAATAAATACAAAAAAATTAAAAAGGAATGAGCTGTACATAAATCATTATGGAGGTTGCTCAAAAAATTAGGAAGAGAACTTACAATATGATCCAGCTATACTACTCCTTAGAACATGGACCAAAGAATCTAAATCAACCTACCACAGAGATGCCTACACATCTATGTTTATTGCTGCACTGTTCATAGTGGATGAGACGTGAGATCAGCCTGGGGATCCATCAACAGATGAATGGGTAAAGGAAATGTGGTGTATGTACACAGTGAAATCTTACTCAGCCATAAAGAAAAACAAAATTCTGACGCTCACAGGAAAATGGACGGAACTGGAGACAATCATGTTAAGCAAAATAAGCCAGATTTGGGAAGACATATAGTAAGTACGTGTTTTCTGTCATTGGTGGCATCTAGATTTATTTTTTAAAAGTAAGACATGTGGGCTGGAGAGATGGCTGAGTGGCTAAGTCACTTGCCTGGAAAGTCTAACAACCCGAGTTTGATTCCTCAATACCCACGTAAAGCTAGATGCACAGTAGTGCATGCATATGGAGTTCATTTGCAGTGGCTGGAGGCCCTCGCATGCTCATTCTCTCTCTCTCTGTTCATCTCTCCCTCTCTTCTCTCTCCATTTTTCTGCTTATAAGTAATAAACAAATAAGTGCAAAAAAGTAAGGAGTGAAAATAGAAGGGGTCTACTTGAGAAGATGACCAGAGGGAGATGTGTCAGGGGAGGAGAAGATAAAGGGGAAGAATATGGCCAGAGAACACAATGTGCATAAATGATGAGGAGTGGGAGACGCTCAGCAGTTAAAGGTGCTTGCTTGCAAAGTCTGCCAAGCCTGGGCTCAATTCCTCAGCTACCCGCTTAAAGCTAACAGGCGTGTGTTTGCAGTGGCAAGAGACTCTGGCACACCTACACACACACACACACAAATAAGTAATTTTTAAATGAAACCCACTATTTTATACAATGAGTATACATTAATTTTAAAAACAAAGACAATCACAATGAGCCTTGTGATAGTTTGAATGGATGTCCCTCAATAGATTCAGGAGTTTATTAAGGCTTGCTAGGGAGATCTTCAGCCACCTGACTGGAGGAGGTGTTACTGTGAGTGGATTCTGGGGTCCCACCCTTAGGTATCACTAGGGAAGGACCTGAATTCCAGCCTAAGGAATACCGAGTACTTGAGTTCTGCCTGCGTTCCCTGCTGTTTGTCTACGGGTTTTTGCTCTTGCTTTTGGTGGCGGGTTTTCGCTTCATCGTCATTATGAAACTTCCCTTAGATCTGTAAGCTTCAAATAAATATGGCTCCTCACATAAGTTGTGTCTGGTTTGGAAGTTCATCCCCGCAACATGTAGCTGAGCTGACTACAACAGGCCCATCGTAGTCAGCTCCATGTTGCTAAGACAAGCATCAGACACAGTTTATAGGAGGAACTGGTTTGTTTCAGGCTTATAAGATCTATCAATGGTAGAAGAAGCTGTTCACCTCCATAGATCCAAACACAGAGAAACAACTGCAGCGAACAGAGCACCAACACCCAGCAGACAGCGTCAACCCCTGCCAGAGCCCAAACTGCTCTCCCTATCTTTGGGCTAGAATTCAGGTCTGTCCCCAGTTACTACATGTCCCACCATAGCAAAATCTGCTTGTTAGTGGCTGAAGTTGTAACCTCAATGTTAATAAGATATGTGAGTCCAAAAGGCCACGTTGCAGTCAGGTTCACATTACTGGCAGAAATCACCCAACCAAGAGCAACTTGTGTCAAAAAAGGTTTATTTTGGTTTACAGAGTTGAGGGGAAGCTCCACGATGGCAGGGGAAACGATGGCATGAGCAGAGGGTGGACATCACCTCCTGGCCAACATCAGGTGGACAACAGCAACAGGAGAGTGTGCCAAACAATGACAAGGGGAAACTGGCTATAACACCCATAAGCCCACCCCCAACAATACACTGCCTCCAAGAGGTGTTAATTCCCAAACCTCCATCAGCTGGGAACTTAGCATTCAGAACACCTAAGTTTATGGGGAACACCTTAATCAAACTACCACATTCAGCCCCTGACCCCCATAAACTGATAACCATCCATTATGTAAAATACAATGCATTAAGTCCAACTTTAAACATCCCCATAGTTTTCATTAATCCCAATGATCTTCAAACATTCCCATAGTCCAGGATCTTTTAAATGAGCTATAATACCAAAAAAAAAAAAAAAAAACCCAAAAAACATAGTGGCACAGAATAAACATTCACACTGCAGAAGATGGCATAGGGCATAATAAAGAAATATTCAACCAATACAAGATTTAAACAGGCAAAACATCAAACTCTGTAGCTCCAAGTTCAACAACTGTAGAAAGCAACAAATCTCCAGGTCCTATAATTCTAACCAGCAATAAGTCTCTGGCATTCCAATTCCACCCCTCCAGCTAGGCTACTCACAGTCCTAGAAAACTTCATCTGGGGCTGGCAGCTTTCCTTAGCAGCCATCTTGTGGTCCTGGCATCTCCACTGGGTCCTCACAGCTCCATCGGGTCTCCATGCAGGCAATCCAGCAAACCTGCTTCACACTGCCCATGGCCATTTTCAAAACACAAGACCTTGTTGCAAACTCAATGACTCTCTCTTTCCTGCATTTCTTATACTCCACAATACCAGGTAGGGTGCCAATTTGTTAATTCAGGGAGGAATAAAGCAGACTTTGAAGAATAGTACACTCCTTGAACACTCAGGCCCCTTCAAAAGAGTCTACATTTAGGGCTGGAGAGATGGCTTAGCGGTTAAGCGCTTGTCTGTGAAGCCTAAGGACCCCAGTTTAAGGCTCTGTTCCCCAGGTCCCACATTAGCCAGATGCACAAGGGGGCGCACGCGTCTGGAGTTCATTTGCAGTGGCTGGAAGTCCTGGCGTGCCCATTCTCTCTCTTTCCCTCTATCTGTCTACCTCTCTTTGTCTGTCACTCTCAAATAAATAAATAAATAATGAACACAAAATATTTTTTTTAAAAAGTCTACATTTTTCCTGTTGCCCCAGTGCAGGTCAGCTGACCAATCTCAAAGGTTGTAATCTCTCAATTGCAGCTGAATGTGCAGCAGTTTCAGACCAAAGATTTCATTTTTTCTGTGCCATATCCCTCTGCTCACACCAGTCTGTTTCTATACAAAGTAGCTTGGAACAACTTCTCAGGACACATACAAGCATAACAGCAAGTCTCTCACACAAACTGTTCCTAGCCCAGTCCAGGCAAAATTCTTTTTCACCCTCATAAGCCAAACCTCACAGTCCTTAGTTCTTACTGCATTCAGGTCTTTCAACTCTACCTGAATAGTACATCAAGCTGTACTTACATCACTGGAAGACATCTGTTAGGCCAAGGTTTCAAATCCTTCCACATTCTTCTCTAAGAGCAGCTCCAAAAGGCCAAAACCACACATTCAGGTGTCTAATAGCAAATGACACCACTCCTCGGTACCAACATTACTGTTGCAGTCAGGTTTGCATTGCTAGTAGAAATCACCCAACCAAGAGTAGCTTGTGGGGAAAAAGAGGTTTATTTTGGCTTACAGACTTGAGGGGAAGCTCTGTGAGGGCAGGGGAAAATGATGGCATGAGCAGAGGGTGGACATCATCCCCTGGCCAACATCAGGTGGACAATTGCAACAGGAGAGTGTGACAAACACTGGCAAGGGGACATTGGCTGTAATACCCATAAGCCCACCCTCAACAATACACTGCCTCCATGTGGTGTTAATTCCAAACTCTCCATCAGCTGGGAACCTAGCATCCAGAACACCTAAGTTTATGGGGACACCTGAATCAAACCACCACAAGGCATACATTTAAACTACTACAGGGCCTGCAACCACATCTACTCAGGAGGCTGAGACAAGAAGCGGATAAATTCAAAGCCTGCTTGAGCTACAGAGTGAGTTAAAAGGCCAGTCTGGTCAACTTAACAAGACTTTGTCTCAAAATTAAAAAGAGGGGCCTGGAGAGATGACTCAGCAGTTAAGGCATTTGCCTGTGAAGTCTAAGGACCCAGGTTCGATTCTCCAGGTCCCATGACAGCCAGGTAGATGCACAAGGTGGTGCATGCATTCTTGAGTTCATTTGCCATGGCTAGAGGCCCTGATGCACCTATTCTCCCTCTCTTTCTCTCTCTCCCTTCCTCCCCTTTTCTTTCTGTCGCAAATAAAAATAATTTTTTAAAAAGTTAAAAAGAGCTGGTGATGGAGCTCAGTGGTAAAGCGGTTGCCTAACAAGTGCAGGTCCTGGGTTCAATCCTCAGTACTGAAAAATGACGATAAAAATGAGTCAAAGAGCCATGGACAAACACAACACTTAAGAGAAGACTTTTGGGTGCCAGCTTTGCCGTTCAGGAAGCCAGCCTAAAGGCCTGTCTGTGCTTAATTCCAGCAGTGTGATTTTCCAAAATAGGCTAAACTCTGGAGAAAGTGGACAGTCAGGGGGCCAGCGTTGACAGGGCTGAAGTGGATCCTAAGGAACAGCTGGTAAATGTCCTAGAGCTTACTCAAGCCCATAGCATGTAGAGTGGTAAGAGCAACCCCGAGTGCTAACCATGCACACTGAGTGCAAAAGAAGTGTGGGTTATTCATAACCAATGTGCCATTCTGGTGTGGGGTGTTGAAAGTGGGGGAGGCTGACTGGGGGAGGCAGTTCCTTGGCTATGTAGCTGCTCTAAAAAAAAAAAAAAAAAGAAGTAGGTCTTTAATTTAAAAAAATTGTTAGAGGGCTGGAGGGATGACTTAGCAGTTAACACACTTGCCTGCAAAGCCAAAGGACCCATGTTCAATTCCTCAGGACCCATGTAAGCCAGATTCACAAGGTAGTGCATACGTCTGGAGTTCCTTTGCAGTGGCTGGAGGCCCTGGTGCCCCAGTCTCTATCTTCCCCGCCCCCGCACTCTCTTTGTTTGCTTCTTTCTCCCCCCCCCCATAAATAATTTTTTAAAAATAGGGCTGGAGAGATGGCTTAGCAGTTAAGCACTTGCCTGTGAAGCCTATGGACCCCAGTTCAAAGCTCAATTCGCCAGGACCCACATAAGCCAGATGCACAAGGTGGCGCATGCATCTGGAGTTCATTTGTAGAGGCTGGAGGCCCTGGCATGCCCATTCTCTCTCTATCTCTCTGCCTCTTTCTCTCTCTATTTGTCTGTCACTCTCAAATAAATAAATAAAAATAAACAACAAAAAAAAGTAGTTAGAAGTGAGGACTTAGAGAACAGAGGACCCAAGATAATAGTGGTGACATCCATGCAGGGCCCAGAACAAGGTGTTGAAGGTTCTGATCTCTATTCTAAGGGTCGTGTGAAGCCATTCTGGGTCCTGAGCAATAGGCTGCTCACTGAGTTCAGTTCTGAAAAGCCAGTCAGTCAAGGTGGGTCATGGATGCAGCCACCAAAGGTCTGGGTGGCAGTGGTCTAGGCAGGAAGTGGCAGAGTCAAGGACATGGGCAGGGGGACACAGGATGGTTATCACAGGGAGAGGAATAGAGTTTGTTCTCTAGGCCTCTGGCTTGCAGAGACACATGGATGACATGGCCGTAGACAGGAAGGGAGTATTCTAAGCAAGTGCAGGGCCGAGAAGAACAGAAATGATAGGAACCTTACCAACAAGTATCATCCACAGGCAAAGCCCAGCCTGGAATTGCTGTCTCATTAAAGGAGGCTAGAAACAGTCAAGCTAATATTTTGAGGAATAAGTGGGCAAGTACTTCAACCTTTAATTTACATGTCACTGGTTTCAAAACACATCTTAGAACCTTCCTACAATCTTACTGGGTTTCCGTACACTGACATTGTAACACCCAAATTATTTCTGATCTAAAAATAATTACCCAGTATGTTGCTTTGCCTTAAAAAAATGTTGCGAGGAATTATTGGCAAGGAATATTTCTCCATTGCCAATGCACAGTGAGCCAACTGCCAGCTGTGCCTTCTGTGCTCATCCCACCCATTGTTGAGGTGCCCGCGGGAGGATGGCCACGCCATCAGAACTGCTAGGCCAAAGCCGGAGGGCAGAGGTGTGTGGCATAACTAGATGGCATGATCTGCAGGGAAGTCCACACAAGGAGTCAGGTCACAGGGACTGTGAGCAGACAGCTGCATAAAGCACAGGCAAGAGAGGCCGGTCTTGACTCTGGACTGGAGAGCGCAAATCGGTGTCTCTTTGCATATTCAACCTGACAATATACATATATTTTTTTTATTTTTGATTTTTCAAGGCAGGGTCTCGCTCTACCCCAGGCTGACCTGGAATTCACTATGCAGTCACAGGATGACCTCAAACTCATGGCGATCCTACCTCTGCCTCCCAAGTGCTGGGATTAAAGGCACATACCACCATGCCTGGTTCTTAGAATATATTTCTTTTTTTAAGTTTTTTCAAAAACAAACAAATAATTTATTTATGAGAGAGACAGAGGAGTGTGTGAGAGAGAAACCAAGAATGGGCACGCCAGGACCTCTAGCCCTGCAAATGAACTCCAGACACATGTGCCACCTTGTACATCTGGCTTAAATGGATCCTGGGATTCAACTGAACCTAGGTCCTTTGGCTCTGCAGGCAAGTGCCTTCTCCACTAAGCCATCTCTCCAGCCCAGAATATATTTCCTCCAACCCACACAGTGGTGTTAAAAACAAACAAACAAAAAATAACTCAGCCAACTAAAGAAAAAAAAAATCGTGGCTTCTGTTGAGAAGTCAGTGGAGCTGGCCAAAGTAGGTCACCTTCCCCTATGTTAAGGCTCAGATAAAGCTGAGCAGCCGTTCCCTTTTGGGTAGGAAAAGCTGAGAACCCCCCCCCAGTACCACAACTCCCCATCTTTATAGTTTCACCCACTCTGTCAGCTGAGATGCATCAATTAACAGAGCTAGGTTGCTTATGGTGAACAAACAGTTCTCTCTACCCATGTCTCTATTAGTAGAAAAACACAACATAAACAGAGGACTGTACGTTCCCAAGAAAAATGGAGATAACATATTTTGGGGGGGTTGCATACATGTGGTGTGTGTCTGAGTGTATGCGTGTGTGTGTGTGTGTGTGTGTGTGTGTGTGTGTGTGTGTGTGTGTGCGCACGCGCGCGCATGTGCACTCATGTGGGGAGGGAGTCCAGTGGTTGACGTGTGTTTTCCTGGCGCTCTCTCTCTCCCTTATTTGTTGGAGCAGGCTCACTCGCTCGAGCTTGGAGCTTACCGTCCAGTTCATCTAACTAGCCAGCCGAGGGCTGGGATTGCCGGTGACCACTATGTCTATCCAGCACTTACTAGTGTTCTGGGGATGTGCTTTATCTGCTAAGCCATTTCCCCAGCCTCGGAATATATTTATTAATGGCATTAAAACCTATTGGAGGGCTGGAGAAATGGCTTAGCAGTTAAGCGCTTGCCTGTGAAGCCTAAGGACCCTGGTTCAAGGCTCAATTCCCCAGGTCCCCCGTTAGCCAGATGCACAAGGGAGCACACGCATCTGGAGTTCGTTTGCAGAGGCTGGAAGCCCTGGCGCGCCCATTCTCTCTCTCTCTCTCTCTCCCTCTATCTGTCTTTCTCTCTGTGTCTGTCGCTCTCAAATAAATAAATAAATAATTTTTAAAAAGAAAAACCTATTGGAACTGATCTCATACATAAGTGTGTCAGTTTCCCTCCTGCCAGCCCTCTGCGTGCATTCGTATGATCTGCCCACCCCTGCCGGCACCAATGCTTGGGGTTTGTAAGCTCTCAAGGCCCTTAGCCTCACAGGTCCAGGACTTAGATAGAAGGGACCTAGTCTAGGGCAGAGGGATAAGAAAGTGGCATGGTCACAACAAAGGCCCTTGTTTAGTTCTTGGAAACAGGATGCAGGGTGAAGGCCAGCTGGCAGACTCGATGGTGATGACCTCTGATGGTAACAGCCATCAACACCCGACAGTGCTGAGCATCCCGCAGAGCGCTCTACGCACACTCTTTGCAGATCGCCCTTCAAATGAGAGATGCGAGGCTCAGATTAGTTCAGTCATTCGCTGGACAGAGTCAGGTTCAAAGGCCAAGACTCCAAGTCTACCACCAACCGTGGTTTCCACCGGAGATGCATATGATCAAGGGGATAGTTCAGACTCACAGGCTTGGGGCTCCTCTGCCAGGACTGAGTAAGAGCCCCTGGGCCCTGCAAATGCCTAGCGTCTGGTGAGAAGCACTGCGTCACCCCTCCCCTCTAGACGAGGGAACGCTGCAGTGACCAGGCTAGCACAGGTATGAGGCCACTGCTCATGCAGACAAGTGTTACTCCAATCCATCACCCTGACAACCCTCTAAAGGCTGAGCCAGCAGCTGTCACACATGAAGAAACAGTCCTTGTTCAAGGAGGCATCCTAAAAGATGGCTCTTCTGTTGAGCCCAGCGATGTTATCCTTCAGTGCTGGGCTTTCTCGAGGGCTGCCCACAAACAGCGCTTTGTTCAGTTGGAGAAAGTGCTGGATGGGGCAGGGGGACAACATGAACCTTGTGCAGGTTCATGGGGTAACAGTTGTAGCCCATTTGGTCACAAGCCATATCACTACAAGTTTTAAGACTTCACCTCATTTAACCAGAAGACCAAACATGGACTCAAGCAAGAAAGAGAAAGTAGACTAGGGCTTTGGGCAGTGTAAGTTTCAAAAGACTTTCCCTGGGAGAACTATTTTCCACACATTCATACCCAACTTATTCTTTCTCTGGGAAAAATACTTGAAGTCTGACCCTATAAAAATGTCACTTTATGAGCTGTAGAGATGGCTTAGCAGTTAAGGCACTTGCCTGCAAAGTCTCAGGAGCCATGTTCGACACTCTGGGACCTACGTAAGCCTGACGCACAAGGTGACAGGAGCAGGCAAGGCCGCACTTGCACACAAGATGGCGCACGCATCTGAGTGGCTGGAAGCGCTGGAGTGCCAATTCTCCTTGCCCCCCCCTCATTAGAGAAATCACTTTATAAAGCTAAGGCAGTAATAATAATCCCAACTTTTAAAAAGCTGCCCTATTCTCCAGGAAAATAGATCTTTTACAATTTAAGGATCATGAAATGGACTTTGTATGGATATATTTTTGCTTTGGCTACTAGGAAACTCAGGGTAAATTTTGGGATTTGCTTTTTTGCAGTTATTCAAAAGTTCTGGATACATTTCTCTGTACTTACTTCATTACTCTATTTTTAAAAAATATTTTCAAATTTTTATTTATCTGTATGTGTGGATGAGTGCACCTGTGGAAGTCAGAGGACAGCCTTAAGGTGGCCGTGCTCTTCTTCTTTGAGACAGGGTCTATTGCCACTGCAAATGAGTATGTGGCTAGCTGACCTCTCTAGCTCTGGATTCTCCTGGCTCTGCCTACCATTGTCACAAGTGCACTGGAGTCACAGGGGCATGGGCCACTTTGCGTGTGCTCAGCCTCACGTGGGTGCTGGGGCAGATGCAACTCAGACTGCTGGGCTTTGCAAGTCAGCATCATTTCCCCAGCTCCACCTCTTCATTTTATGATTATCCTTTTGGTACCTTAAAAAAATTCTACATTGATTTCCTCATTTTAAAGCTTTATACTGCGAGAATGTTTATAAATTTGTGTTTATGTTACATTTTAACATTGTTTTATTCGCTACAAACATTTACAGATCAGCAAACTTTCTGCAAAGGCCCAGATAGTAAATATTCTATCCTTTGCAAAACATATAGTGTCTATTTTTTTAACCACCTCCCAAAATTGGTAAACCCACTCTTAACTTGCAAGCTTTAAGAAAAACAGGTGCTATAGGTTGCTGGTGTATGATAAAGACTGAAAATTGTATTATACTGAACTGCAACTTACCAGAAATAACCACTATTAAAATTATGGTGCATTTTCTTTGAGACATTTCTATATGACTACTTATAATAAAAATCAAATTCAATTATTTATACTATTTTGTGACTTGCCTTTTTCATTTAATAGCTGACTAATAATTTTCTATACCCAAAGTAGACACAAAAGGTATCATATAAATATTATATACATATATCAACATTTATGCAATGATCCTTTCTCCGTCAACATGTACAATATTCTAAATAGAAAGCACTCCAACAAATACCTTAAGATAAAATCCTAGAAACAAATTTTCTAGATTGAAACATGCATATTTTAAAGTCATCCGATCACCCTCTAAAACAAATAATGCCAACGTACAGAACACAACCATCAGCAGGATGAAAATATGTATTTCCTTAATTCTCACTAACAAAGGGAGTTGCCATCTTTATTTTTAGCAATCTGATGAGCAAAAGGGTATTTTGTTGCTTTGTTTTGATTTCTTTGGTGCCGTGTGTGTGCGTGTGTGTGTGTGTGTGTGTGTGTGTGTGTGTGTGTGTATAACCTAGGGAAAACACACACCCACGAAGAGAGAGAGATAAATATGTGTATCTGGGTTATTATTTTTATTTTTATATTTTATTTATTTATTTATTTGAGAGACAGAGAGAGAGAGAATGGGCATGCCAGGGCCTCTGGCCACTGCAAATGAACTCCAGACACTTGCGCCTTCCTTGTGCATCTGGCTTACATGGGTCCTGGAAAGTTGAACCAGATTCTTTGGCTTTGCAGGCAAGCCCCTTAACTGCTAAGCCATCTCTCCAGCCCTGCACCTAGGTTATTTTTAAACTGCATTTATGGTCAACTATACATGCTCTTCGGTTCAAGTTCAAAGTAGTATCCTAAAACCCTATTGCTGCTCTAACAACCTCTCCAGATTCAGTCGATGATTGTCATTTTGGAAGCCGGAGTACAGGTCACGGTGGAGGCAGGGCGTTCCTTTGAGAAGCTCTGCAGTGGGTCACTTGCAGTGTAAGCTTCTAGGGGCTGCCTTGTTTCTTGGCTCACAGTCCCTTCCCTGCATCAAACTTCTTAATTCCACCCTCACAACTTCCATGACTTACTCTGAACTCCTGTATCCCTCCTATAAGGACCCCGTGGTGACACTGGGCTCACCTAGATGATCCAAGATACGTTCCGCAGCTCAAGATTCAGAATTAATCGCAACTTCCAGGCCCTTTGCACCATATAAGGTAGCATCCCGAGGTTCCAGGAACTGGGCTTATTGACATCTTAGGAGGTGTTTGTTATTAAGGTTACACAATAGAACGTGAGTACTTTGCTCGCTGGCATGCTCATTCTTATTTGTCCCTTTGTGCAGTAAATATGTGACTGCCATAAGCTAGAGTGCATGGCAGATCTCCATCATGACAAGGCCCTCATCCGCTAGTTGCTACTGCAGGCTCACAGGTGAGTCTCCAGAAATGCTCTGGGCTGAAGGGGCAGGCTTGGAGCAGCCTGCCAGGGCAGAAGCACTGAGACCTGGCTGACCCTTGCCTTGATTCAGGCCAACCCTGGAGCTCAGGGTCTTATGCTGTCCAGCTGGCTTCCCTCACCCTCTTATAGGTGTGATTCCTGACAGCCTTGGGCAGGACAGATCCCTGCACCCAAAGCCCAGAGTCTTACTGTCCCAGGGAACACGGCCTGCGGAGCTGGCTTCAGCAGCGGAATCTCATGGGAGACTTTAGAGCTGGCACTGGGAACCCATCACTGGTAGTGGTGGAGTGCTCACGTGGCATGCGGATTTAATGACATCATAGCAGCTTCCACCGTGGCTATGGGCCTGGGTGGGACAGAAACAGTTACTGTGGAGGTTTGAGGGACACAGCACTACAAGGACCTGGGACTCAGATCACTGGTACCAGCTTCAATCAAACTGCTACAGAAATATGGGAAGAAGTGAGTATGATTAACCGTCAACTGACAAGAGGTGTCCCTGGAATGCCAGCCCTATGGTGGCAGAGACAGATGAGAGTTTGAGGTCAGCCTAGGCTACATAGAGAGTTCAAAGTCAGCTGGAACTGTAGAGTAAGACGCCATCTCACAAAACCAAGGGGTGGACTTAGTGGTTAAGGTGCTTGCCTGCAAAGCCAAAGGACCAAGGTTCAATTCCGAAGAAGCCACAAAAGCCAGACGCACAAGGTGGCACATGCATCTGGAGTTCGTTTGCAGTTGCTGAAAGCCTTGGTGTGCCCATTCTCTCTCTCTCTCTCTCAAATAAATAAGATAAATTTTTCAAAACTTAAAAAAAAAAAACAACAGCAGGTGGCATAGCTAACTGGCCAAGCACTTGTCTAGCATGTCCAAGATCCTGGATTCTATTGAATCCAAGTCCAAGATTCTATTGAAAACAAATTACAGAAAAGAAAAAGAGGTGTGACAATTGTCAGAGACCCATCTTGGTGAGATGCAAAGACTCATATGAAGAAGGCAGGAAAACAGAGGGTCAGAGCAAGAAAAAATCTTTTAAAAGCGCAAACTCCAGAGAAGGGTGGATTCTCAACTCTGAGAACATCACTGCACTGAACTCGTGGCACTGACCACGGAAGGGGACTTTCAGTGGCGACACGGGGTCCATGGAATCTTAAAAAGCTTTGGATTCTCAGATCTTCCTGCACCCTTCTGGCTGGCAGTAGCGACCCACTCCTCCCTATTCGAGACCTATGCTATATTCTGTTAAAGATAAATGCAGAGACCATACCAAACATGCCCAGCCCAGCATCAACCCTCCTACTTTCTGTCTTGACCATCAGACTGGAGTCAAATCACACAGAGCCCACACAGGGGCAAAGCTGGGGACACAGCCAAGAAGTCACCAGGGACGAGTATGAGCTGGATCCAGGGAGTGGTCAAGGGAGTGAAACATAAAGCTGGTGATGGGTCATGGAGTGAAGTAGAACGCTCCAATGAACTCCCAACCAAAGATGTTTCCACGGTGACTCTTAGGCTGAGTGAAGTGGGAATTACAGAACCAACAGAACAACAGTGGAGGATGGGGGTCACAGGGCTCAGGGACTTACACGCAGCAGGAAGGAGAGCATGCAGGGTGAGGCTGGGGACTACGGGCACTGGCGCCATGCAGCCGCTTCACGTGAATTCCCCTCCTCAGGCCAGTCTGACGGCAGAAAACACTGTTGCAGAACCAGGGCCCATGAAAAAAGGGGGTGATTGGAGCCCAAATAATAAGAAGCCCAAAAGCAGTCAGAGTCTTGTAAGCAGTGGTCTAGAAGTATGTTCAACAGGACACCATGCTTTTTGGGGAAATCAAGGTGAGTAGCAATCAGGAATAGGGCTCAACTTACATAAGCAAGGACCGAGAAATCACGAGTGGGAGTGAGAGCCATCACAGTGCGGGAAGCCATGTGGAAGCTTCTGGAATTGCTTCTCTTACCCGAAGAGTAACTCAAGAGCAAAATGACAGCCTGCTAGGAAAATGAAGAGAATGGTAGAAAGATGCAATAATAAAGGGCCAGTGGTCTCCAACATATTCCTGTTTATTTATTGGTTGGTTTAGTTGTGTGCACATGCAGTGTGTACAAGTATGTGTGTTTGTGAAGGCCAAAGGACAACCTCAGGTGTTGTTCCTCAGTCACCGTCAACTCTTTTTGAGACTGAGTTTCTCACTGACTTCAAGTTCACCAAGCAGACTAGACCAGCTAGCCAGAGAGCCCCAGAGATCTGCCTCCCAGGCACTGGAATCACATGTGTGTGCCACTATGCCTAGCTTCTCTTACTGTGGATTCTGGGCAAATAATGCAGGTCCTCATGCTTACATGGCAAGCACTTTACCAACTGAGATATCTCTCTGGTATTCCCATTTAAGTCCCCAGTCTTTCTCCTGCAATCATTACAGACTGATAGGTGGCAGTCAGTTGCTATAAACTCAACCAAACAACAGCCCCATCACCAGGCTATGGCAGTGCGACATCCTTGCTAGATTGGATTAAAGACCTTAGATACTTGGTATGTGGCCACCAAGCAGGGAAATCCATTCTCTTCCCTGGCAGGAGAAGAAGTGTTGAAAGCTATCTGCAGCCAGGTGCAGTGCAGGGTATCACGCGTGTGTGGTCCTCACCTGAGACTGTGTTGATTCTCCTACCTTCCCTCCGTGACAGTCTGAAGAGACCTGACAGCTTGGGCATCGCACAGACATCATATTGTTTTACTACCTCATGAACATTATGTTGGTGGGACCAGCTGAACAAGATGGGGCGAGTACACCTGGCAAGGCACATGCTCTTCAGAGAGAACTAGACAGGACCCCCAAAGATTTATGGGCCTACCACAGAAGTGAACTGTTTGGGGAACCAATGAGACAGGCCAAGAAGGCCTCTCCAAAGCAAAGCACTCATTATGCATCTTGTGCCTCCCGGCCCTGACAGCTTCTTGGCGTTCCCAAAGCAGCACTTTCCACACTAGGGAGAGCTCAGCGACCAGCGTGCTGACGTGGAATGTCACCAGCTGCTTACGGACCCTGGGCAGGGAGGGTCTGCGGCAGGTCTAGACCGTAGCCCGAGCGGTGCTGATTCCTCAGCCACGTGACCCGGCAGGCCCAGAGCATGACCAGGAGCCGGTGGGAGAGACCCACAGCATGGAGACTGTGTCAAGCCCAACTAGGGAGAACCATAACACAGACCCCAGGGTTCTGGAGCGAGGCCATGCCATCTGCGGTGGAGAACGACGCAACGTTCCGAATGTAGCACTTGATGTGCCCGTGAGCCCTGGCGGAGGCAGCGCAGGGCCTCCCACTCCCTGGGGCTGCTGGAGCCGTTCTCCCGTAGCTGAGCATCCGCCCCGCCGGCAACCCAGGCCAGAGCCAAGCCCCACCCAGCACTGAGCCACACGGGACTCCAGCCAGTCTCCAGGAGGTTCGTTGATCCCATGGGACGCCTTCGAGCTCCGAAGACAGATGACCTACCTTGACAATAACTGACTCATGTTCTGGGTTTGGGTTGACCTGCCCTGTCACAGGCCCTTAACCAGCCAGCCAACCATCTGGGGGCTTCAGAATACTTGCTTATGGGCTCAGGACCCTTTGTGCTATCAACTCAGGGAGGTAGAGCAGGGGCCAAGGGGCCACAGAACTGACCGGTCCTGTCACAGCCCGAGGTAGACACAGAATGGCCTTTTGCAGATACAGGAGAGGGGACAGCTCAGTGGTAAGCACATGCAGGGTGGGATCCCATGTCCCAGGACGGCAGCCAGTGAATCTAGAGGAGGAACCTAAGCAAACCATCGCTGCGTGCACCACATCCCCACGTGTGAAAGGCTGTCCCGGCCACAGAGCCCTCTGTGACGTCCACAAAGGCATCTAGTGTCCTGCTGTGGCGGTTCAAGCACGTGGCCTGCTCCACCCACCCGATCTCTCTCCCTTACAGGTGTTGTTCCAGAAAACACCTTGGCCACGTAGCCTCCTGCTTGCACATCTCTCTCTGCTTCGATTATTTCCCAAGAAACCTGTCCAAGACACCTGTGTTGTACATATTTACCCTGGACTTGTTTAAAACTACCACGGATGTTGCAGGCTCCATCTGATCACCAGCCACTGATGGTTCACAACTGGTTCCCTTTCTGGAACTTTCCCTTTGCCTCAAGGAACTGCTTCATACCAAAGGGTACCCCATAGTGACCGGCTGGTTGGTACAGGGATATAGAAGCCCAGCCCCATCGCCCAAGTTGATACAGTCCTAAAGAGCTCCCCCAGCTCAAGGCTATCCCTGGGCGTTGCTGCAGTGTGAAATGACGATGCCCCTCCTCTGACCTCACTCACTAATGCTGGGCTCTCCCAAGCCTTCCCCATAAGCCCTGTGTGCGTGGGTCTCCATCTCACTGCCTTCTTCCTTGGAACCTTGCTTAATAGAACCGTAGTTTGCATCTTCAGACATTTTTTTTTCTTTTAAATTTTTTTTAATTGATAACTTTCATAATTATTGACAATATCCCATAGTAATTCCCTCCCGTCCCCCCTTTACCCTTTGAAACTCCATTCTCCATCATACCCTTCCCCTCTCAATCAGTCTCTTTTTTATTTTGATGTCATCATCTTTTCCTCCTATTATGATGATCTTGTGTAGGTAGAGTCAAGCACTGCGAGGTCATGGGTATGTTTCATTCCAACTTACCAATGCTAGCTTTTGTGCTTGCTGTCCCTGAGGGTCACACTATGACAGCATCCCATGACTGTGTCATAGTCACCACTGATGGCTTCTTCACACCACAATCTTCTATCTGAAAATCACTCTGCTGTAAAATGATAAGCTGGGAAGCAGACGCTGATATACTAACTGTTATGTGTATGATGTCGCTGGGATAGGAATCTGAATAGTTATCCCATCAGTTACTTTGTCACTGGCGTGAGAACTACCTGAGAGGAAGCAGCTGAAGAAAGGAAGGGGCTCTCGCCGCCAGGGATGCAGCCCGCCATGGTGGGGAAGGCACGGCTGCAGGAGTAATGGACCAGCTGGTCACACTTCAGCCACAGACAGGACGCAGAGGAAGAACAAGAAGTGGAGCTGGGCGACATCCTCAAGCCACACGTGGTGGCCCGCCACCTCCAGCAAGGTGCCACAACCTTCCCCAACAGCTGAGGACCAAGAGTCACACACATGGGGCCATGGGGGAAATTTTTCACTCTCAAACCGCAACAGTTCGTTTACTTACATTGTTTGTTTTTTGAGATAGTTTCTCATTATATACCCAGATTACCCTTGAACTCTAGATTCTCCTGCCTCAGCCTACCGAGTACTGGGATTATAGATGTGTTCTACCATACACAGCTTCAAATTTCCTGTTTGTCATGACGAAGACTCACATAACATGTTACCAGCTAATGGTCGTGAGGTCCCGTGTTCCAAGATAGTAGCCAAGGAATCCAGAGACATTATGGTCACTCACAATTTATGCAACCATCACCACCATCCATCTCATGACCTCTTCATCTTCCCCAAATGGAATCCCATCCTCACTCACTTCTTCTTTCTCTCATCCTCCCCAGCCCCCAGCACCAACCGTTCTCCTAACTTCCATGTCTATGATTCAGGCGACTCCAGTTACCTCAGATCATTAAAATCATTGAGAGTTCACTTGTGTTGTAGCATGTTATCAGAATGTCCTTCCTTTGAAAGACTCAGTAATACTCCTCGGGGTGTGTGTGTGTGGGTGTGTGTGTGTGTGTGTGTGTGTGTGTGTGTCCATTCCTCCATTGATGGACACTGGTGTTATTCCCACCTTTAGGCTATTGTGAACAGTGTTGTTATTAACGTTGTTTATGTTTTTGCTTTTATTTCTTCTGGACACATATCCAGAAATGGAACTGCTTGACATCACAGTAACTGTGTTTTGCACGTGTATGTGAGTGTGGTGAGCATGCATGTGGGTTCACATTTGTGCACACATGTGTGTGGTTGCCAGAGGCCTACATTGGGTATCCTCCCCAGTCATTCTCCATCGTATGGGGTTTCCGTTGTTGTTTTCAAGGTAGGGTCTCACTCTAGCCCAGGCCAACCTAGAATGTACTATGTAGTGCCAGGCTGACCACAAACTCAGAGTGATCCTCCTACCTCTGCCTCCCAAGTGCTAAGATTAAAGGTGTGTGCCACCATACCCAGCCATCTGATGTTTCTGAGATAGAGTCTCTGGCTGTACCCACTCATTTTCCTAGACTATCTGGCTAGCAAGTCCTGTGGACCCTTCTGTGCCACCTCCCCAGCCAGCACTGAGATTACGGGCATGACCACACCAACATTTTACCTGAGTACTAGGGATTGAGCTCAGGTGCTCAAGCTTACAAGCAAGGGCTTTATCCAGGGTGCCGTCTCCCCAGCCTTCATGGGAAATCCTTATGTATTTTGGTTTGGGGTATTTTTTATTTACTTTTATGCTGTTATTCTTTATTTGAAAGAGTGGGGAGGAAAGAAAATGGGCATGCCAGGGCCTCCAGCCACTTCAAACAAATTCCAGATGCATGTGCCACCCTATACATCTGGCTCACGTGGGTCCTGGGGAATAGAACTTGAGTCCTTTGGCTTTGCAGGAAAGTGCCTCAACCACTAAGCCATCTCTCCAGCCCCCCCCCCCACCACCACACAGACTTTTTGGAGCCACATTACTTGCCACAGTGCAGTGTTCCAGTTTCTCCACGCCCTCAGAAATGTCTGCCACTCACATTTATACAATGGAGTTCTACTCAGTGATAAAGAAAAATGAAGTTATGAACTTTGCAGAAAAATGGATGGATCTGGAAAGGATTATACTAAGTGAGGTAACCCAGGCCCAGAAAGCCAAGCGCCACATGTTCTCCCTCATATGTGGATCCTAGCTACAGATGATTGGGCTTCTGTGTGATAAGGAAAATACTTAGTAGCAGAGGCCAGTAAGTTAAAAAGGAGATATAAAGGGAAGAGAAAGGAAGGGAGGAGGGTACTCAATAGGTTGGTATTGTAGATATGTAAGTAGAATGATTGAGATGGGCAGGTAATATGATGGAGAATGGAATTTCAAAGGGGAAAGTGGGGGGAGGGAGGGAGGGTATCACCATGGGGTATTTTTTATAATCATGGAAAATGTTAATAAAAATTGTGAAAAGAAAAAAATGACTGCCACTTTCTGTTTGCTTTGGTGACTTGTTTAGAGCTGTCAGTGGGTGTGGCATGGCGCCTCCCTAGGTTGTGACCTGCATTTCCCGAAGGATGACTGACAGACAGCATCTTTTCTGGTCACTTTTTTTGATCTTCTCAGGAGAAATGCCTATTTAAATCCTTTCTCTCACTTTGAATTGGGTTGTTTTTAACATTGTAACTCTTATAGTGTGAGTAGCCAGTCAACCTCAACACCCTCTGCTGAATAACTTGGTTTTTCTCAATTACTTCACATGCCGCATTTATCACATTTTAAATTATTGTATTTACTTGGGCATGCTTCTGGAGTTTCTATTCTTTTCCACTGATAAGTCTGTCTCTTGTTTGGTTATTGAGCACACTGTTTTAATTAATATCCTTTGTAAGTCATCTTATGAGCTATTATTGTG
Organism: Jaculus jaculus; assembly: GCF_020740685.1. Lineage (NCBI taxonomy): Eukaryota > Metazoa > Chordata > Mammalia > Rodentia > Dipodidae > Jaculus > Jaculus jaculus. The sequence goes on from NC_059102.1 coordinate 109,344,352, forward strand.
TTTCATTTTAAGCTGCCTTGAATCATTTTAGGAAGAAGGCAGAATATTAATGCTATAAATCTTAATATGTAAGATATTATTGAATCATCACTCCACAAATACACATGGAGCACTATTGTTGGGACCCAAGGACAGCCAGCAGGAGGGGACGGGAGTGCTGCGCTGTGCTGCGCTGGGAGCCCGCGCTCTGTCCTCAGGCGCCTGTCAACCCCGAACCTACCCAAGCAGCCAGGAACAGTATCCCCAAGGTGATGTGAGTGGGACAAGAGGCAGGGCAAGGCTAGACAGAGGTGCTCTAGGGAAAAGAGCAGCAGGCCAGCCAGGTGTGGCCAGTCTTCAGCTGGGGAGGGCTGAAAAGAAAGGCCACGACCCCACAGGCAAGACCCTAAGGGCCAACTGAAAAATCTGGGACTGTTTCTTAAGAGCAGCAGGAGACCATTGAAGGCTTTTGTCTTTGTAAATTCAGATGTAGCTCAGGGACCACACAATGTACTCATTCAGAGTGGACCCAAGCATGGGTCAGAAGAAAGATGCATCCAAACCCCAGTGGCTCCCATTACCCTAAGGAAGTCACCTACATTGGTTTGGATGTGCAGTGTCCCCCACAGCCTCATGTGCTTGTGATTAGGCCTCATACTTAATCCCCATCTGGCACACACCGTGCCTGGCTATACCCTTGCCATGCTTTCCCTGGCATGATGAGGCTCCCCATCAAAACTGTAAGCCAGAAATAAACCTCTTCCTTCCATAAACTACATTTGGGCTGGGAAGATTACTCTGTGGTTCAAAGAACTTGCTCACAAAGCTTGCTGGTCTGGCTTCAGTTCCCCGGTACCTACATAAAGCCAGATGCGCAAAGAGGTACATGCATCTGGAGTTCATTTGTAGTGGCAAGAGACCCTGGCATGCCCATCCCCCCTCTCATAGCCTCTCTCTCTCCCTCCCTCTCTCAAATAAGTAAATAAATAAATAAATAATTTTTTGAAAAAAAAAATGCTATTTCTGAATTGGGTGTTCTGTTCCTGCAATAAGAAGGCAGTTGCTACAAAAAGTTGGAGTGAGACAGCAACCGGTACACTTTCATTGTTGGTAAAAAAAAAAAAAAAAAAAAAAGTACAGTCATGAAGTGTCTGCACCATGATTTTAGAGTTTTACCAAGGGGGTGTCACCTAATTGTAAAGATTTCTTTTTTAAATTTTTTTGTTTATTTTTATTTATTTATTTGAGAGTGACAGAGGGAGAGAGAGGCAGAGAGAGAGATAGAGAGAAAGAGAGAGAGAATGGGCACGCTAGGGCCTCCAGCCACTGCAAGCGAACTCCAGACGCGTGCGCCCCCTTGTGCATCTGGCTAACGTGGGTCCTGGGGAATCGAGCCTCGAACCGGGGTCCTTAGGCTTCACAGGCAAGTGCTTAACCGCTAAGCCATCTCTCCAGCCCCGAAGATTTTTTTTTATTACGCCAGAAGTTGATAACTCGACTTTAGGTTGCCTTAAGATGTACAGCTCAGTGGCAGAGCAGTTCCTGGCATGCAGGAGGAGCTGTGTTCTATCCTGACTGCAAAAACAAGCAATACCAAAGCTGCATAAATGGAGGAATTCTTCATGGCTACAGCAGTAGCACTGACTACTTGGATAAGTTACTTGACCTCTTCACCCTTAGCTGGAAGTTTTAAAAATAAAAGATATACTAGACATACAACTATAAGCCCAGCACTAGGGAGGCTGAGGCAGGAGGATTGGGAGTTTGAGGACAGCCTGGGTTACAAAGCAAGACCTCAGTCTCCAAAGATGTTTTTTGTTTTTTGTTTTAAATTGTTTATTTATTTATTTGAGAGCGACAGACACACAGAGAAAGACAGGTAGAGGGAGAGAGAGAGAATGGGCGCACCAGGGCTTCCAGCCTCTGCAAACGAACTCCAGACGCGTGCGCCCCCTTGTGCATCTGGCTAACGTGGGACCTGGGGAACCGAGCCTCGAACCGGGGTCCTTAGGCTTCACAGGCAAGCGCTTAACTGCTACGCCATCTCTCCAGCCCTCCAAAGATGTTTTTGAAAAACAGGGTACCCACCATTCAACACTTTGTCACACATCTATGTGACCTTCATGTATCACATACGCCACAAAATGGGCTTCATGGTCAACTGTAAACACTGCCATCACCTCAAAAAGAAGACTGTTGTCACCTCACACCTATTAGGAAAGTTATTCATGAACAAAAAAACAAACCCACAGAAAATTACAGAGCTGGTGAGGATGTGAAGAAAGCAGAGCCCTGTATACACGGGAAACAGTACTGCGAGTCCTCAGGAAATTAAAGAGAGTTACCTTCCCATCCAGCAATCCCACCTTTAGAGGACTGAAAGCAGGGTCTCAAAGAAGCGTTTGTCCATCCATGCTCATAGCAGAATTATTCACAGCAGCTAAAATGTGGAAGCAACCCAAGTATCTACCCACTGACAAACGAATGATAGAGCGCACACAAGGGAGTATTATTTGGCCTTAAAGTGGAGGAAAATTCTGACATTTACAGTCTGGATGAAACTTCAGAGCATTCTGCAAAGTGAAATAAGCCTCACTTATATGGGGGTACCTATTTTTTTTTCCTCAAAGTCAAAATCATAGAGACAGAAATAGAATGTTTTAGGAGTTGGCAGGAGAGGGAGGAGGGAATTATTATTTAATGATGATACGGTTTCAGTTTGGCAAGAAGAAGCAAGTTCTGGGATGGGTGGTAGCAGTGGTTGTGCAGTTATGAATGTATTCCATACTACCGAATTGCACATTTTAAAATGATGATAATGGGGCTGGAGAGATGGCTTAGCGGTTAAGATGCTTGCCTGCAAAGCCGAAGAACCCAGGTTCACTTCCCCAGGACCCACATAAGTCAAATGCACAAAGTGGCTCATGTATCCAAGTGCATTCGCAGCAGCTGAAGCCCCTGGTGTGTGCATTCTCTCTCTCTCTCTCTCTCTCTCTCCCTACCTACTGATCTCTTTCTCTCTCTCCAATAAATAAAAAATTTTAAATAAAATAAATGATCATAATGGCATTATGAGGAAAGGGGCTTTCACCTGAATTTCCTATTTGGCTATTCACAGGTTCATTTTTCTTTAACTATGCATGTAAAGAAACTAAACAGTTTTGTTAAAGATCAGTCTGAAGTTTTTTTTTTGTTTTGTTTTGTTTTGTTTTTGTTTTTGAGAGAGAGAGAAAGAATTAGCACACCAGGGCCTCAGCTGCTGAAACTGAACTCCAAACAGTTGTGCCACCTGGCATGCATGTGTGACCTTGTGCTTATGTCACCTTTGTGCATCTGGCTACATGGCATCTGGACAGAGATCAAACAACATGGGTCCCTAGACTTCATGGACAAGCGCCTTAACCTCTAAGCCATCTCTCCAGCCCTAATCTGAAGCTGTTAATAGAACTTGATATCCTTTCATGACACAAAAGTTAGTGACATACACTTCCTTTAATTCTGTGTGTTCTATGATCTGGTAAGAGACCTGGAAATTTCTATTGCCTTTAATTGTTTCGCCAAACACATGACAGGCAGTCTAGTCCATTCACCATCATATTATTGCTTCATCCCAGTGCAATCTTTCAAAATACGCCATAAACAATAATTTAGGAGTCCAAACGTATATGAAAAGCCAAGTAGTGTGAAGTCTCCCATAAAATCAATGACCATTGCAACCGAGTTAGAAAACAGGCAAAACCCCATCCACAAGGGGGAGGGTGATTTCCCGTGTGTCTTTCACCACTAGCCAGATACATCCTGGCCTCAGAAGCATGACCGTGCCTAGGGAGGACATGCATCTTGGAATCAGAAAGACATGGGGCACGCAGTGAGCAGGAGGTTTATGTACAGCAGCAGAAAGTGCCAGTAGGCACAGAGACAATAAAGAAACCAAGCCAAAGAGACAGCAAGCACACACAGCTCTTCTCATGCTCAAGTAGCAGGGCGGTGGTAAGAGTCCAACATGATTGTGGAGGACAACTAATGAGCTTGGAGCTGCAGGTCCGGAAGCATCACTGAAACTAAGTAAAAGTCCCATCTCTTGAAGGACAGGACACAAACCGTGCTTACCTCTGAGAGGAACAGATGAAGGGAGAGACATCTTTTGCAACGTTTCTATTTATTTATTTATTTATTTATTTGCTTATTGTGAGCAGAGACAGAATGAGTTCAGTAGGGTCTCTTGCCACTGCAAACTCCAGATGTTTGTGCCACTTTGTGCATCTTTTACGTGGCTTTACGTGGGTACTGGAGAATTGAACCTGGGCTGGCAGGCTTTGCAAGCAAGCACCTTTCACTTGCTGAGCCATCTGCCCAATCCTCAAAGAGAGGGATCTTATGGCCTATAAGTATTTTCTTGTTATATTTCCTGATATAATAAATATAGATGTAAAAAGACTTTGAAAGTTTAAAAAACTAGGAATGAGGGCTGGAGAGATGGCTTAGCAGTTAAGGTGCTCATGTTTTTATAAAGCCATGGGATCCATGTTCGATTCCCCAGGACCCATGTAAACCAAATGCACATGGTGATGCAAGCGTCTGGAGTTCATTTGCAGTAGCTGAAGGCCCTGGTGTGTCCACTAATTTAATATTCTCTCTCTCTCTCCCTTTCTCTCACTCTCAAATAAATAAGTAAAAATAAAAATATATTTTAAAAAACTAGGAATGAAAATATTGTAAGTGGAAATGCAAAGTGGCCAGTCTTTCAAAAGAAAACACTTGGCACTCACATGCAGAAATCAACTAGTTCCACAATAAACACCTAAATACAACTCATGCTCTGCAGATCCCGAGTAAGGCAAAGCGAACATAGAAAACCTCATAGAATCGCCAGTATCACTTGTTAGGAGCACCAGGCAGCCAGCAAGCCCTTGTCTGACTGCCGTCAGCTGCTATCTACGAAGGTCATGGGAAGCCTGTTGAGGAGGAGATGAATGGTAATGGGTTTTTTAAGGACAAAGCCTTGCTTGGGGGCCATCAGTCACTGTACACCTCATTCTCACAGCCTGCATCAATCTTCCAGGGAGGGAGCAAAGGTGTATAAACTTTGCTTAACAAGGGAGCCACTAGTTCCTCCAGACCTGCAGCACAATGTCTCAGACTGTTGGGTTATTTCCTTCACTGTCATCCTCTAGGGAGACAGAAGGAGGTTTTATAGAACATCCCCCAGCAGCTCTCCCCAGGGTGATACCTGGAACCCAGAGGAAGCCCAGTGGGTTGCTGCAGAACGCATGGAAAATGCCTCCATCACATTCCCAGTTTCAAGCTGCCTCTTGTTACAGGTTGGTTGAACCTATTCATGTAGCCAGGAATCATTCCTCCAAGGGGGCAGAACACCTGATCATGAAACGAATCACATGAACATTTGTGGGCATGTAGGACGCTTCTCCGTGTTAATGTCCACTGGACTGAGGGCCCTGAGGCTGCTGCCTACATGAGTGACGGGTGAGCACAAAGGAGCAATGGAAATAGCTTGATAGAAGGTCCTTGCAGCTGGGTCCAGTCTAGCAGACGTACTACGTACCTTGTATGTGACCTGCCTGGAGGACAGGACTCACTGGTTGTGACAGGTGGGAGATAAGAACCACCTACACATGGGAGAGCTATGACAGTGAGATAAGAAGAGAGGCTGCAAGATGGCATCACAGTGGAAAATGGTCAAACTTCCACACCTTCCCCCAGTAGATGCTGGCGGTGCCAGCCCTGAGTAAGCAAGGTCAGAGGTGGAGGCAGCGCCATTGTGAACAAGAGCTCTGTGGTAGTTACCTACCATTGTTGGGACAAAACACTGACCAAAAGTGGAAGGGAAGTTTATTTTGGCTAACAGTCTCAAGGGGATGTGTCATGATATCCGGGAAAGCATGGCATGAGCAGAGGCTGGACCTACCTCTGCCACAGCAGGTGGAAAACAACAGCAATGGAGTGAGCTGAGCTCTAGCAAGGGGAAGCTGGTTATAACACCTCTAAGCCCACTCGCAACAACACACCTCCTCCAGCAAGGCTCCACCTCCAAAACTGTCACCAGGTAGGGACCAAGCATTCAGAACACACGGGTTTACAGGGGACATCTGATTCAAACCACCACAAGCTCACCAAGGAGCTGGGGACCCTGAGCCCCTGGGTTGAGACCAGACAGGGGACTACGAGTGTGAGCCAGCCTCAGTGACACAGAGGTCAGTGACGGAAACGGCCTTGATTCTGCACCCCTGCTTTCACTTTCTCCCCAGCTTCAGATATAGAGGAGTCTTGGGACACCAGGTCAGAAAGGAATCCCCAAATCACAGAACTGTAGTTCATCTGACTGGGTTCTCCCTTCCTGCTGAGGACGCTGAGGATTGGCGGGGATGTGTCTTGTGAAGGCCTCCTGGATGGTTCAAGACAAAGGATAAGACCTAGAGGCTCTGACTAAGGACAGCAGGGCTCTCCCTGGTTCCCACATGAGGTCAAACTCACTCAAGGAGGCTGACAGGCTTTCTCCTGCAAGGAACTGGAAACGGAGTAGAGATGTCTTAGCAAGCACAGCAGGAGGGCGATGGTCGCTACCCAAAGCAGGAGCATCACCGGTGAGAGAGGCTACAGGGGCTGGCAAGGGGGTCGCTGCCTTCCACTGGAGGAAGGCGGTGACAAAGCTAAGGTAGGTGTGCCAGTTGCACTAAGCAAAGAAGCTACGGAGCAGGACTGGGAGTGAACAGCTGGATGCTGTAGATATGGAGGGCACTGCCCACGTGAGGGAGGGGCAAGACATGGGAGTGTCCAAAGATAAGTCCAAGCCCCTCAGCTTGTGTGACCAGAAGAGCAAGCCGTATCTGTGGACTCAGATAAAGGGTGCAGTGTTAGCAGTCTATGGAAAGAGATACGTTCAAGTACCCATCCTTCCGAAGGTGGGATGGCTGGGAGGACTGCAGGAAGGAAGTAGGATTGGACAGTAATTAGTATGGCTTCTTCCTCAGATATCTTGCCTCAAACTTAGAATATATACATCCAGTGATCAGTACAGGATATGTGACCTCCTACTGGCTGCTCTCTTCCAGAGAAACTGGTTGGACCAAAGAATTCCAGGGTGGTATGGAGGAGGGTCACACTGTGTGTGTCTGTTCTTTGATTCGCCCTGACCTGAACATGCTGAGGACACTCTCCATGCACATGTTCCTCTGATATTCTTTCTCCCTCTCCTTTTTTCCATCCATAATATCGCATCCCATCTGCAGGACGAGACAGAATAGTGGTCCCCAAAGAGACCCTATCCTAATCCCAGAAGCCTGTTGTTATGCCACCTTCAATGGCCACTGACTTGGCAAACTGATAGTTCTGATTCCTGGCATGGGGAGGGGGGTAGCCTGATCATCCAGGTATGCCCAATACATGTGAGTCCTAGATGTCAGGGTAGAACCAGGAGGTTTAAATGTGAAGGGAGGGGGTCATGAGCCATGGAACACGGATGACCTGTAGAAGCTGAGAATGGCAAGGGGTTTCCTGAACCTCTCAAAGCATTCAGCCCTTCCAACATCCTTACCTGAGCCCTACTAGACCATTTTGAACTTCTAAGCTCCAGAACTACAAGATAATAAATGTGTGAGGTTTTAAGCCACTAAATTCGCAGTTACTTGGGGTAGCGGTAGTGGGAAACAAATATAGCACACCTCTAAATTTAAGGTGGGAGTTAGGCCGTGTAGCCAGGGATTAAATCTAGCCCGCCTCCCTTGCAGCTAGGCATGACGGTGAGCAGCTTCAAACAGTGCAGCTGAGGGGAAGTACAGCTTCTGGGTCTCTTCAGCATTAAGACAGCTGCTTGCTCCTCACTTAACGCGTTTTCCTCCTTCTTCCATTGCTGGTGGACAGCAACACAGATGTGGCAAAGATATGTTACAACCACACCCATGAGGACGAGCCTGACAGCACGAATGGAAAAGGGCTGAGGAACTCAAATTCCTGAATGACCTTGTGAAAGAGAGGTGTCTCACCAGCCTAAATCAGTCAGATTTTTAGCTGAAGAACAAACACATTTTCACCTTATTTCAGCCATAGTCAGAACAGCTTACAAACACACTGCCTTAAAAAGGCCTAAGTGGGCTGGAGAGATGGCTTAGCAGTTAAGCGCTTGCCTGTGAAGCCTAAGGACCCCGGTTCGAGGCTCGGTTCCCCAGGTCCCACGTTAGCCAGATGCACAAGGGGGCGCATGCGTCTGGAGTTCATTTGCAGAGGCTGGAAGCCCTGGCGCGCCCATTCTCTCTCTCTCCCTCTATCTGTCTTTCTCTCTGTATCTGTCACTCTCAAATAAATAAATAAAAATTTTTTTAAAAAAGGCCTAAGTTAGGTGATTGGAGAGATTGCTTAGTGTTTAAGGTGTTTGCCTACAAATCCAAAGGACCTCAGTTTGATTCTCCAGGACCCATGTAAGCCAGACGCACAAGGGTGTGCATGTGTCTGGAGCTTGTTTGCAGTGGCTGAAGGCCCTGGTGTGCCCATTCTCCCCCCCCTCAAATAACTAAATAATAATTTTTTAAAGGCCTAAGTTAAATAAATATTTTTTAAAAATAGGGCTAGAGAGATGACTCATTGGTTAAGGTGTTGTTGCAAAGCCTAATGATGCAGGTTCAATTCCCCAGTACCCACATAAAATCAGATGCACAAGGTAGCACATGCATCTGGAGTTCATTTGGAGCAGCTGAAGGACCTGGCACACCCATGCATATTATTTCTCTGTCTGTCTGTCTGTCTCTCTCTCTCTGCTTGCAAATAAGTAAATAATAATTTTTAAGAAATTAAAAGAATAAAATAAAAATAAAGGCCTAAGTTATCTGGACAAATAAGTCCAGAAAAAAATGTTTGTGCTCTGATAGGACAGATACTATGGTACAGATGTGACCAAATGACCCAGGAGCACAGCTGTCCCTGTGATGCAAGGGGAAAAAATTCCAGATTGGCAATGAGACCTGAGGTGGCCATTCACTTCGTATATGTCCCACCGCCCCTACCTGTAAAACAACGAGGGAGCCCATCGATAATGGTGGAACAATCTTCTCACGTGGCCAAGAGGATGTCACACTATTTCCATGTGCTGCCCTGCTCAAGTCCACCATCTGTGGCAGTACTTTCAGCTCAAGAGGGGCTGGCCACATGCCTACCTCCCAACCTAGGCTTGTGACCAATGGCAGTGTGCAGTGGCCAGCCCAGGCACCTGCAGGCTTGATCTAGACAACTAGGCAGATAAGAAACGGTCCTATTCATTGGCTTTTCAAACACTAATACTTTGAAGACACCTGAGATAGACTGACCATATTTCAAAGGTATGTATATGTGTTAGCCAATATTTCTACATTTTTTTCCTGGTGCTCTCTCTCTCTCTCTCTCTCTCTCTCTCTCTCTCTGTGTGTGTGTGTGTGTGTGTGTGTTGGCTACATTCTCCAACTTTTATATCTCTTTCATTTTTCAGCCAATTATGCCTGGTCTGCCAAAAAATATAGAGCAAATGAACCAAAAACTACCTAAAACTGTCTGGGAAGTGGCCCTAAATCACAAGTTTAATCACATTATTTCCCTGCCCAAAAATCCTCAAAAGTCCTATGGCCACAAAGGAGACCTTGCCCCTCCCCCTCTCCACCTTCGCTTCAGTCCCAAGGAGCCCCTGCCAGTCCTCAACTTCCTCAAACACGTGCTTCACGGATCGCAGCTGCTTTCCCACGGCCTTAACATAAGGCTCTTGCCTTCACCATCCAACCTCTCTCCAGGCCATTCTATAGGCCTCTGGAGAACATTCAAGAAAATACACACACCACTACACTATGATCACACATCCCTGACTCCTGTTTGCTTTTTCTTTCTAATGGCATCCATAATCCAAACACCCCAAACCGAAAATGTTCCAAAAATTCAGAAACAGGAATGATGGTAAAGCCAGACAGCCACAGATTGTCCCCAGGGGCAACTGAGATAGTGACAACTTTGTTTTCTGAGGGTTCAATATGCACAACTTTGTTTCATGCACAAAATTACTTAAAATATTATGTAAACTAACCTTTAGGATACATAGATATATATATATATAATGCAACACAAATAACTCACATTTAGACTGGGGTTCCATCCCCAAGATATTCCATGACGGAGAAGCAAATATTCCAAAATATGAGAAATTCCATGATCTGAAACACTTATGATTTCAAGCATTTTGGATAAGATACATAATCAACAGCCTGACATGTTTTCTGGCTGGCTAGGGAAGATGGTGTTGATGTAGGCTTTGTTTGTTTCTTGAATAGCGTACAAGCTCTCTGTGTCCACATTCTTTTTGTTTTGATTCCCTGGGCCCCTTCTCCAGCCCCCTGCTGCTTACAATGGTAGCTGGTGTGCGTGGTGGGTGAATACTTGTTGAGTCAATGAAGAGGCCACTGAAATGTTCTAGTAATAGACAGACTCCTCATTTTTGCCAACTCATTTCCCATCTCATTTTTACCCTGATCATACTGTTTTCAACCACAATGCTGTAAATAACTTGTTTTCAGCCAAAGCAACTGGTGCCATCTGTGAGATTTTAGGTAAGCCACCTCTCCCCCTCTCCACAGCTGTGCCAGACACCTCCAATGTGCCAGGGTCTGTGACTTTGTGATCTTAACTGTGAAGCCCCACTTCAGGTATCAAAGAATGCTACGACCCTACCTCCCAGCCACCACCTATGGCCCCTGGGTGGACACACAACATTCCAGGCCTCACTTCTGGGAAGGAGTTTAGCAAGTGCCCCAGATATTGGGATCAGAGAGCCCTGCGTCGCAGATGTCCAGCTCCTCTATCATGCCCCACATGCCCTATGCAAGGCCTATCCCCTGCTGTGCAAGATCTGCCCCCTCCCCCACGCACACCTCTAAAGCCTTCTAACCATCACCTTCCCTTGCTGGCTTTCTGAAGCTTCTTTCCTTTTACTTTGGATCCCGCTTTTCTCTGTTCTGGGCCTGGCGTTAATAAATAAATAAATAAATCTTGCGGCCAAGAAACAGTCCTCCCCAACCTCTATCCTCAAACCTGAACTGAACACCATCCTGGGGCCATTTCCAACAACCACCCAGCTCTAACCACGGGTCTCCTCCCCTCCCCATGTACTTATTTAGAAAACAGGTCTAATTCTCCAAACAAATAAAACACAGCCGGTCCATGGTGCACCTTTCCTGAGAGGTGCTTTTGCCAAGCAGCAGCTGGCATAATCACGAGGTTGGTAATATGGAGCTCTACAAGGCGGCAATTAGCACTTGACAAGCACTTTATGGCCCGCAATTGAAATGTCTATGGCATTGTAATTCAGTTCCTCATTGAGGCAAACATGCCACTAACCTCATCTGGAAAAGTGGATGAGATGCCTCCCCACATTCCTGGTCTCCTAATGAATGCACATGGGGATATGAAGCGCCCTAATCACCCCAATCTCCAAATTTCCTCGGTTCTTTCTATTCCCTATCTGCCTAAGACTCATGCCAAGGACTAGGGGGGACCAGGGTCAGGTTTCAGGTGTCTCTTTCTCCACCTTCTCTCTAAGACAGTTGAAAATGAATGCCCTTGATCTTGAAGACACTCCTTGCCTCTATGCATCCAAGGTGTGCCTGGTCGACTTGCCAAAATGAAGTCTACCGGTTTGCAGAAGTAACTCTTCGGAATGTAAATCATCTCTATGGGAGAGGTCAATAAAACATTTAATAGACTTCAACATCCATTTCTGAATTAGAACAAAATGCTGTTAGCAAACGACACAGGAGATAACTCCAGGACATGACCACAGCTGTCACAAGAGTAGCCAGCATCATCCAAGCGTGTGTCACGTAGCAGACATGCTCAGACGGGGTGCCGACACTCGGGACTTCTGCTCCCTCCCGTCCTCAACATGCTCCTCAGGCAGCTCAAGCCATGGACAGAGAAGAAAGGTGAGCACATTGGAACACAAGGTAGACTACGGTGACTTGCTTATCATACGGCCGTTGACCTGGGAAGCCCAAATAACCCTATGAGAAAAAAAAAAAAAAAAAACTAGGAGCAATGAGTATACTTGATTGGGCAGCTGGTTCACAAATCAAAGTTTTCTACACAATAAGCAATGCTTAGAAAATACCTCTGGAAAAGAGGAGCCACTGGAGTAGCAGAAGATCACTTATAGTCTATCAAAAATATAAAACCTCAGGTTAATGGATTCCGTGAAATCATCCCTGTAGGATGTATATTAAAAGGTTTATGTCCTCCAGAAATATCACTAAATGAGTGTAATGGGGTTCAGAACATGCTATCCCAAAACACATATGTTTAGAAAAAATTTAAAAAAGGAAGGCCACTTTCCCTCAGCCTCCTCTTCTCTCCAGAATCATCTCCTCATGCCATCATTCATGTAGGCTTCTTTCACCTGCATAAATGCAGCACCCTGGCCACTGATGACCTAAGGACCCACAGAAGAATATGAACACAGGCCTCACTATGTCTGCCAGCCATTGCCATTAGATCACATGCCCTCTGTCCAATAAGACTTCGCCATTGCCATTAGATCACATGCCCTCTGTCCAATAAGACTTCGCCATGGCCATCTTCCTTAAGCCTAAGAACAAAAACCCACATTTGCCTGCATCTTTGGGTCATCATGTCCTATAAGAAGCTCCTATATTGTATAAAATAGACAGCTATTACATGCAATGGCTTTTCTCCTTTTAATGTCTTTGGTTATGGGTATCTCAGCAACAAATCTAGACACAGGTATGGGAAAGACCTCTTTTCTTCCCCTACAGATGGAATACTCCAATCTTTTCCCAGAGGGATGTAAAAGAGGTAAAAGTGATATTTTAGTGTGTGTTTCTGTGTACACATGTGTGTGCAAATATGTGTGTGGTACAAAGGTCAGAGGAGAACATCAGGGGTCTTTCTCTATCACTTTTCTGCAGTGTTTCCTTGAGATGGAGTCTCTTGCTGACCATGGAGCTGCCATTAGATGGATGACCAGCAAGTTCCAGCGATTTTCCTTCTCCACTTCTCAGGACTGGGGTTATAGGCGTGCATGGCCCGACCCAGCTTTTTACGTGGGTTTTATGAACTGAACTCAGATTTCCATGCTTGTGTGGCGAGGGCTCTTACCTGCTGGGCCATCTCCCCAGCTTCCAAAATGATAATTTTCTGATTCTGCATATAAAAATTCAATAATGTAAAACAAGGTACTCTATCCAAATCAGACTTTAAGTTCACCAAATCCTAACCAACTTTAGTATGTTTAAAAATATGTTGTTTATTTATTTACTTAATAAAGAGAGAGGCAGATGTAGAGAAGGGAGAGAATGGGCACACCAGGGCCTCCAGCAACAACAAACTCCAGACGCAAGTGCCACCTTGTGCATCTGGCTTTGTGTGGGTCCTGGGGAATTGAACCTGGGTTGTCCTTTGGCTATGCAGACAAGCACCTTAACTGCTAAGCTATCTCTCCAGCCCCAAACTTTATTATTTTTAGAGTTCAACAAATGATTCTCAAGTTCTAGGGATTGACTGGAGAGGATCGTTAATTAAACCTTTGCAAAGCAAAGTCCCATTGAAATCAAAATCCTAGGCCAGAGGTCAGATTCTAGGTGGCCCTAACAAACTGGATCGAGCAAGTCACCCCAGAAATCAAATGGGAAGGTCCTAGCAGAGAGGCAGGAAAAGATTCAATCAATATGGTACTGGAAAGATGGGGGTGAAGCATCTCAGCCGTTCTGAGTACTGACATGAGATGTAGGTTTAAATAGAAAAAGCTTGGGGTAGGGGAGAGAGGTATGCAAGATGAAGCAATTTTGGTTGATCTGTGGTCTAGTTGATCCCTGGCTCTGATTTGGCCAGGTGTCCCTGAAGAAATTCTTGTCACTTGAGCAGACAATCCAGTTCCCATGAGCTAATCAAGCCTCAGTTTTTATCATTCACTTTATATATTAATGTCTTGTTTGTACTTATACATTACGTATTTTAATTTTTATATATTTATCCCGTACCACCCTTTTGGGAGGTGATCTCAACATGGAGTGATGAGAAGCTCCATTGGTGCTGAAATCCAAGGTGATGACAGGTTTGGGGCAAGACCTAATGACTTCTAGATACAGTTCATGGGGCACTGACATTATAAAAACTGAGAACAAAATTCCCCTGGAAATCTTGACAAAAATGTCTTAAGTGACTAAAACCTGAAGGTCTGAGCTGGAATCTGATCTAAAGTTCTCCTGCTTCTAGTGCTGGGACTCAAACTCACAGCCTTGCCGATGAGAGGGAAGTGCTCTACCACTGAGCTCCATTCCCACCCCCAGACCAAATTTTTAAGATAAAAAGGACAGATACAAAATGAGAGCAGGGACATCAAGCTCTTATTGTACCTTTCGTTACCCACTAGGCTCCTGAAGACCCAGAAGCAATCCAAGCTCGCCATCATGATGGGGATTCCGGAATGGGATACTACAGAACAACGAAGGCTGAGTTGATTTATACAGCAGAACACAAGCCCGGAAAGACTCAGCTATCCCTATGGAACAGAACCAAAGGTTCAGAAACAAGACAACTATATATAAGATTGCTTTTTCAAGTAAGCGGAGAAGTAAGTTATGTACTGGAAAATTAGATTGCCTATTCAGAAAAACAGATATCACTAGAAGCTCATTTTATTAAAAAATTCTATACTAAAAAGTGAAACCATTAATAGAACAAAAAGTAAGTCCAAGAAGGTTAATTATAAAGCTGAGGCATGCTTGCAGGGCCTTCTAAGCAGGGAACCAGGGGCAGAAACCGTAAGGACACAAATCTCCCAATGTGAAAGTTAAGACCCTGCTACTTAGAAAAGTAACAGAAAATTAAAAGGCAACTGAAAAGGCTGGACACAAATCCACTACGTGTGTGGAATGAGGGCTGTTCTTACCTACAGTACTTTCACAAATCAGTAGGAAAGAGCTCTGCATATTAATAAAAATAGGCAAGTGCTGTGCCAAGTGGATTCACTAAAATAGAGAGGTTCATTAAACACCTAAATGCATTCAACTTTTTTTTTTCTCAGTGCTGGGAATAGAACCCAAGGGCCTCATGCATGCTAGGCAAATGCTCTACACTAAGCCATACCCCAGCCTTTCTAATAAACAAAGAAATACAAAATGAAAACTATTAACAAGCCAATGGGCAGAGCTTTTGAGTTTGTTTTTATTTATTGCTAATTTGGGGTCAGGTGTGCCAGCAAGGGTCCACACCATCGCTGGCTCCTCAGCTTGGCAGGAAGTGCAGGGTACAATACCACCGAAGGGCCTGCAGGTGACTCCATCGGCTTCTCCTGTGTATGTCACCTCCTACCTCTGTTGTCTGAGGCAAGTTACTACATGTGTAAACCTTGACGTTTTATTTTTGCAAGAGGCAAAATAGTAATTCCTCCCTGTGCTATGAAAGTTGATGTCTTTAAGATTCTATAATGGCAAAGAGACATGTGCATTAAAAGACCTAAATCTTGCATCCCCTGTGGCCCAGCGAAGGCTAGACTCTAAGAAACCAATCACACGGAAGCACATATACTTGGTTCCAAGGCCAAGCACTGCCTAGACTCACCAACACATCACACACCACAGACACACACATCTCATTACACACATATACGATACATATACTAACCCTTGAAGCTTCTTAAACAAATAGAGACTCTTTTAAAACAAATTTATTTGCATGTGTGTGTGTGTGCACTCACCTGGGCATGTCAAGACCTCCTACCACTGCAAACAAACACGAGATACCTACGTCATCTTTGGTGTCTGGCTTATGTAGGTGGCTTGGGAACTGAAAGGGGGCTGGTAAGCGCCGCAAGCAAGCTCCCACATCTGCTGAGCCAACCTCCTAGCCCTTCCCCCAAATAAATCGACTCTTAAAGGACCTGAAAAGCTCCAAATAACAGAACTAAAGGCAAAACTAGAGAACATCTTATACCACAGCTTAAAAAAAAACACACAAACCAGGGGGTAAAAAGCAGGTCACCAGCAGCAGATGGTCTAAATTTTATGTTTTTAAATATATGGTGATGATCATCTTGTGACAGCAACAGTGACTATGTTAGAGATCGTGGGGTTAGGTATGATTTTGAGTTTCTTTGTATGTGCACTTTTCTGATTTTTGTTTTGTTTTGTTTTTCAAGGTACAGTCTCACTTTAGTTCAGGCTAACCTGGAATTCACTGTGTAGTCTCAGGGTGGCCTTGAATTTTTGGTAATCCTCCTACCTCTGCCTCCCAAGTGCTGGGAGTAAAGACGTGTGCCTTCATGTCTGGCTACTTTTCTGATTTTTTTTTATAGTAAGCATAAACTACTTCTATGAGGTGAAAACACAAGTTACCATTTATTTTTATTTTTATTTATTTATTTGGCAGCGAGAAAGAGGGAGAGAGAGAGACAGAATGGCCACACCAGGGCCTCCAGCTGCTGCAAAGAACTCCAGACGCATGCACCACCTTCTGCATCTGGCTAAAGTGGGTCTTGGGGAATAGAACCTGGGTCCTTTGGCTTTGCAGACAAATGCCTTAACTGCTAAGCCATCCCTCCAGCCCAAGTTACCATTTTTTTTTTAATACAAACTTTCCAAGTATGAAAATGAAAGTTTAGCATCAGGGTGGTTTTTCAAGAGATACAGATGAGCTTGTAAGTATGCATTTCCCTTCCCAGCTGGGAGAGGTCCACAAACTTCAAGTGGAGACACGGTGGACTCCATGGCATGATATCAGCAAATGCCCCCAGACCATCCCAGCTCATGGTACTTACATTAGCTACAGTTCTCATTGCTGTGAGCAAATACCTGACAGGAACCTGATTAAGGGAGAAAGCATTCACTCTGGCTTACCGCTTAAGGGTTCGGCGCATCCGGCAGAGAAGACATGGTACCATGGCTGCTCACACTGCATTCACGGCCAGGAAGCAAGGAACTGCCACGGCTGCGTCTCAGCTCTTTCTCCTTTACTTACCTTTTCCTTTTGTTATATATTTATTCACCAAAGAAAAGATGGGGGTGGAGAGATGGCTTAGCAGTTAAGGTGCTTGCTTGCAAAGCCAAAGGACCCAGGTTCGATTCCCTAGGACCCACATAAGCCAGAGGTACAAGGGCCGATATCATGCCATGGAGTCCACCATGTCTCCACTTGAAGTCTGTGGACCTCTCCCAGCTGGGAAGGGAAATGCATACTTACAAGCTCATCTGTATCTCTTGAAAAACCACCCTGATGCTAAACTTTCATTTTCATTTTCATACTTGGAAAGGTAGCACACGCATCTAGAGTTTTTTGCATTGGCTGGAGGCTCTGGTGTGCCCATTCTCTCTTTCTGTCTGCCTCCCTCTCTCTCTCAAATATATAAATAAAATATTTTTTTAAAAAGGGGAAGCTGGGCATGGTAGCACACACCTTTAATCTGAGTACTTGGGAGGCACAGGTAGGATCACCATGAGTTTGAGGCCACCCTGAGACTGCGTAGTGAATTCCGGGGCAGCTTGAGCTAGAGTGAAATCGTACCTTGAAAAACAAAAATTTTAAAAAGGAAAGAAAATAAGAAAAGAGGAATTAATCATTTACTCTAATAAAAATAATTGGTGAGTCTTTTTCTCTTTTTCTTTTGGTATATATGTGTGTCGTGTGGCGTGTGGAGATATAACGTATGCACATGTGTGAACAAATTCAAGTGCCCCATTGCACACATGTGGAGACCACAGTAGAATGTCAGGTGGCCTCCTCTATCGCTCTTCCACATTGTTTCCTTGGGACAGTCATCCACTGAACCTGGAGCTACCACTACAAAGACATGGGCTCAGTTCCAATTCTCCTGCAATCCCCCGGAGTGGCTTTTGGCAAATCGAGATCCCTCTTTTGGGACTTTAGAGATAGCTTAGTGGTTAAGGCATTTGCCTGTGGAGCTTTAAGGACCCAGGTTTGATTCCCCAGTTCCCATGTAAGCCAGATGCACAAGGTGGCATATGCATGTGGAGTTTGCAGTAGCTGGAGGCTCTAGAACGCCCATTCTTTCTATCTGCCTCTCTCTCTCTCTCTCTCTCTATCTCTATCTCTATCTCTATCTCTATCTCTCTATCTCCTTCTCAAATAAATTTTTAAGAAAATATTAAAGAAAGAGAGAAAAACATTCCTCATTTAATGCAACTCCATTTTTCAGCTATAAAATGGGGACAATGGGGCTGGAGAGATGGCTTAGCAGTTAAGCGCTTGCCTGTGAAGCCTAAGGACCCCGGTTCGAGGCTCGGTTCCCCAGGACACACGTTAGCCAGATGCACAAGGGGGCGCATGTGTCTGGAGTTCGTTTGCAGAGGCTGGAAGCCCTGGCGCGCCCATTCTCTCTCCCTCTATCTGTCTTTCTCTCTGTGTCTGTCGCTCTCAAATAAATTAATTAATTAAAAATTTAAAAAATATAAAAATAAAAAAATAAAATGGGGACAATGATCAGGTTGACTTTGGGTAAGCAGGCAATGGTACCCACCTGATCCCTTGATGTCCTTTTGAGCACTGGACACAAAGCAGGGCTGTGGGATGGTGAGGGACATGGTCCCCAAGACGAGGCTGCCTGGGTCTGAACCCCAGCTTAGTTGTTAGTCATGGAACTTCTAGAGGGAAAAACAGAAGTCTCAAGCGTGCCAACCTCCTAAGGCCTTGGTAAGAAGTGGTTGGTCTCCTACCTGGGAAGGGCTCAGAGCTGGTGGTGGGATGGCGGACAAGCACCTGCCTGCTCCTATGCCTGTGCACAGTTGCCAGGATCCCTGCTTCCCAGGTTTTTGAAGCACCATGTTTGGCTCCAAACAAAAAGTTGTACTGGAGACAGTAATTGTGGGACCCACAGAAGGGCTATAAAATTTTTCACACACTCATGATCCCAGATGGTGTCTCCAAGAGTCACAGTGGTAGGCGTTCGGGCACTGCTTGGCTACCATAACGTAATTATAGTCAGTCATCATGTGCTTAGCTTTCAAATTGCCTTCTTTTCTTGTTTGGTTTCCTTCTTTGTTTGTTTTGAGACAAGGTCTTGTGAGGTAGTCCAGGCTGTTCTGGAACCTACTATCCTCTGCCTCGGTCTCTCAAGTGCTGGGACCGAAAGTGGAGACTCCAGGTTCTCAAGGGCTACGTACCACCATGGCCAGCTAAGCTGCTTTCCCACGCACATCCGAGCCACCCATGGAGACCTTTGAGGATGTGTGCTTTTGTTTGTTCTGTTAGCCTTAAATCTTGCTGACATCCTGGCTTCTGACTTTTATAGGATGAAAGAATCCAACTGCCCATTTTCTTCCCTAAAAAGTAAATTCCAGCTTAAAAACAAGAATAGATGGTTCAATCTTGACATCTACTGCCCTATTTCTTCTTAAAACTGAAATGAGACCTACTTAGGTCCCATTATCTCCACAGAACCATTTCTCCTGGGGCTTCCTGCTTCTCATGCAGGCTGTGCCGCAGACAGGCCCTCGCTGGGACACTTAATCCCAGAGGCCCATCCTGGCTTTAGTCACAGGAAGGCTTTGGGGGGCTATTAACAAAGTGAAGCAGACGCTCACCTGGGAGCTAAATATAGTAATGCATACCTACAACCCCAACTACTCAAGAGACTGAGGCAGGAGGATCACAGGGTCAAGGGCAACCTGAGCAACTTGGTGAAACCTATCTCAAAAATTTAAATAACAAAAAAAGAGGCACTGGGGCTGGAGCTCACTGGGGTAAGGTGTTTGCCTAGCATGCATGAGGCTGTGGGTTCTATGCCCAACACTGCAAGATAAAAAAAAAATGAGGAAACTGGTGATACAGCTCCGTGAGTGGTAGCAGGCTTGCCAGCTGGCCCCACGTTCAATCCCTGGAACTCCTCCCCCACCAAAAAAAAAAAAAAAAATCACCCTGAAGGTGCCTTTCCCAATCTACAGGTAACAAAACTAAGGCACAGGGAACTCGAATTTCCCAGAACTAGCAGGACCAAGCCTTCCCAGCCCCAGGCCTGGATTCTGAACACAGCCTTCCCTTCCCTGTGGCTCCCTTAAGCCATTATAACTCTCTTTCGCTAAACACCCAGCACTGACTCTTTTTTGGTAAAAATCCAATTTAGTCTTTATCCATCAACTTCTTTATCAGTGCTTGTGAGGAAACCACTGTATTGCTCGGCGCTGAATCTCTTCCATCCAAATGCATTTTCAGAACGGCCCATCATTCTCTGCCCGGAGAAGAAGTAATCTGTAGCAGGCTGTAAAAAGGGCTGGAACCTGGCAGGTCTCAGAAGCAAAGCCATCCGTCGTCCCAGCTGGGAAGCCAAAGTCCCATCCTCTCCAGATGAGCTGATTAATCAAGAGAATCCAAAATGACAGCGGCCCCCAGCGGCTCTGCTCTCTCCAAACCTGGGATCTGCCTAACTGGGGATGGCGGGGGGGGGGGGGGGGGGACGGGACAAAAGGGGCCAATTCTGTGCACATCTCCCACCACACACAGACAACCAAGACAGGTGCTGAGGACAGGTGCCATGTGTGCCTGTCCACCTTGCCACTGAAAGCGGTCTCCACTGCAGCCAGACTAGACTAAAAGGAGGAGCAGCCCCAGAAGTTAATGCCAGCCTGCGTCCTCAGACCTGGAAACCTGGCTTCTTGCCGCCCATGTTACTTACTCGCGTCCAGCCCATGCATCTCTGCTGCCTCCGTCCAGACAGTCATTAAGAGGAACGTAAAGCCGGCTGCCTCCACTCTGTCCACCTACAGACCCAACTTAAGAGTAAGCTTTAAAATCACTCCTGGGCCCTCTTCAGACCCTGAGTCATTTTTCCATTGTTAAAATTAGAACGGTCTCCTGGCAGACTTGCTCCCAAATCTAAATGATGTCTAACAAGGCTGGGTCCTACTCCCATTCAACATTTCCGGGCTGGCGCACGTGAGGTGCCTGGCTCCAGCTGGGTGTGGAGACGCTCTCCCTCCTCCTAGCTTCTCAAAACCTGCTGGCAGGTAACACCCAGTCCTGTTGGACAATGGAAAAGCAGGATGAGTAAAAGGAGTTACTGGGCTCACAAATTAGGGAGCCATTCAAGGCCACGGCCCTAGGAAGTGCAGAGCCAGGATGAATCCCAAATCAGCCTGATCCACTTTTCCCGCCCCTGTGCACTAGGCTCAGGGCCATGTCAGGCCCCTGGATGCCTTGAAGATGTGTCCTCCAGCTTGAGTGGCAGGAAGCCCTGATGCCAGTAAATCTAGAAGCCAGGCCCTTGAGGAGGCCCTAGGTGAGCATTCGGATGCTCTGCATAACAACTCCTGCCGTACCTCACTGGGTGGAGCCACATCTGAATGACTCCACATGAGTCCCTTGAAGTGCCATCCTCTGCCCTTTGCTTACAAGCTCCCTCCTCACCCAGGGATCTGCCACATCTTCCGTCTGCTGTCCTTCAAGACCAGTTCGCGAGTCACCTCCCGTGGGCTCTGGGTGCCTACAGCCTTTACACACATCTCTCTGAAGAGAACATTCCACCAGCATCATCTCCTTCACGTTGACACTACCTTTCGGGCAGGTTGAAATCCCTGGCAAACATGTTTGAATGCTCAGCACTGTTCTCTGAAGGAGATGCTGTGATCATCACCCTGATGTGTAGATGAGAATACCAGGTAGAAGGAAGTGGTTTGCCAGAAACCAACACAGCTAGTCAATTTTCTTCCCAGAGCCACCTGCTCACAGGTACCTGGTCCACATTGTGCTGTGAACTCTCAGAGAGCAGGGGACAGAGCCAAGTCATGTTTGGATGTGCAGAGCACGGCGTGTGGCTGTATCTCTGCGCTGGTTCTCCTAAAAGGAGCTCAACGTCTAGCATGAGGTCACCTTCCCTGCGTCACCAGCAGACAGTAGCAGCCATTTTGGATACTGGCTCACAGAACTTGTAAGGCGCCCCAAGCATCTGCCTTCACTGCCTTTGGTGGTCTTTCCTGAGAGCTTAGGAAATAATGGAGGTTTGACCAACAGGGTTTTGAAAAGAACGGCCACTAGTGATGACTCCTTACATCGGGCCAGATCTCTTGACTCCAACCAGAGAACAAAACTCAGACGCCATGTGACTAGATCATGGTGCGAAGGATGGCCGTGGCCATCACAGAGAACACTGGGCTCAGAGTCAGGCCAGCTTACACTTTCTGCTTCTCATATGCTGAGCCTTTAGATGCTCCAGCCATAAACAGGGCAATGGCAAGAATCTCTCTGCTGCTGCTTACTTCTCGTGAAAACAACAACAAAACACATTGTGCAGGCCTAGATTATTGTTTCTCCTGGACGTGTCTGTCAGCAGCAGTCTGGTGAGAGTGGAAGCATGGGGAAGAACTGAGAACCAACTGCATTTCACACTCCACCAGACAGGCCTTGACCCTCTGCATGTTCACAGAAGAGGTGGGCAAGATAGTCCCTGAAGCCTCTCAGTGAACCCTGGCCCAGCACCCTGCCCATCCCCCCCACGGTGGCCTATGTTGACAGGCTGGCTACTTTATACTTTGAATATTAAATGCTGGAGACATGGCTTAGCGGTTAAGCGCTTGCCTGTGAAGCCTAAGGACCCCGTTCAAGGCTTGATTCCCCAGGACCCACATTAGCCAGGTGCACAAGGGGGTGCATGCATCTGGAGTTCGTTTGCACTGGCTGGAGGCCCTGGTGTGCCCAACCCCCCCCCCCGTTGCTCTCAAATAAATAAAAATAAAAATATTTTAAAATGTCCCCCATCTGCTCATGTGTTGAAGCATTTGGTTTCTAGCCAGAGGCACTGCTAGGAAAGGTGGTGGAACTTTTCAGAGGAGAGCCTTGTTGGAAGTGAGTCATTGGGGGCATGCCTTGAGGGGGTTTTTGTTTGTTTGTTTTGTTTTATTTTTTGTATTTTTTTTTTTTTTTAGTGAGGTGGGGGATAGAGAGAGAGAGAGAACCTGCCTCAGCTACTGCAATGGAACGCCAGATGATTGCGCCACCTAGTGGGCATGTGCAACTTTGCGCTTGCCTCACCTTTGTGCATCTGGCTTACATGGATCTAGAGAGTCGAACATGCGCCCTTAGGCTTCCCAGGCAAGTACCTTAACTGCTACGCCATCTCTCCAGCCCGTGCCTTGAGGTTTTAATAGCCCAACTCCACATCCTGATTTTCCTGTTTCCAGCTCCTGCCACCAATCCTTTCCTATCATGAAACTTCACTGCAAAACTGTAAGCCAAATTACACTTTTTCCTTCCTTAAGTTGATTCTTGTCAGGTATTTGTTCACAGCAATGAGAAAGTAACTGATACAGTTGTCTTCCTAACCAGCCCTCTGTACCCTATTCCCTGGCCACACCACAAGCCTCATCAGCAGGCTTTGTTCAGGGCTGTGTCACCTCCAAAGGCACACACTACCAATTATAGAGTCCAGGGGAAGGTGATCAGTCTCTCTTACTTTCTAAGAAACTTCAGGACAACATGGCCTGGCCCTCAGCAGCTCCAAGACTTCTCATAGCCAGGGCAAGGTCGGCTGGAATGTCTTAGGAACTCACAGCCACACCAGAGCTTGGCCTTGTTCCAGATAACTCTTCTGCCTGTGACCATACTGTCTGCCATTCCATGGCAGGGTCACAAGTGGCGCACACTAACCACAGAGGAGGTGCTTGGATTTGGAAACCAGAGCCCATGTGCCATTCTACAGGCCCTTAAACTTCACCCCAGAAGCAAGTCTGTCTCGTCCCTGCTGGAAACCCACCGGGTAGCATCTGCTGATCCCACTTTATCTTGCTCGGGCTTCCAAATGACTCTGCCTGTGTGCCATCTGCTCTCTGTCACACATGGGGTGCAAGGCTTGGGAAATCATGAGCTCATCAAGACCAAACTCTTCCCACTTCACCTTGCCATTCTCCAGGCACAAGTGGCATCATCTAGCTCAGGTCATGGCACAGATAGTGGGCTTGTCTCATGGTAGAGCGCAGGCTACAGTGGGGGGAGGGGGGCTCACCAGACCAGAGCTAGTGCAAAAACAGAAACAGCCAGGCAGAGCCAAGTGAAGGCCCTAAAAACCTAAAAAGCTATGCTAGGGAGATGGCTCAGTAGGCGAAGTGCTTGCCATGTATGCATAAGGATCTGATTTTGATGCCCAGGACCCAAGTAAAATGTCATGGTGGTACACACCTCTAATTCTAGTTCTAGGGAAGTGAACCAAAACTGTGAGCATCGGGTGAGAAAAATAAGATGGAGAGCAACTGAGAAGGACAAACAATGTCAACCTCTGGCCTCCACACACATGTACATGAGCACCTCCTACACACATGTGTACAGGGAGAGAAAGAGAGAGAGACATACAGACATGCATACACACACCCAAAACAAACTAACAACACACACACAGCTTCTCAGGACAGTGGCCAATGCTCTTCTAAACTGCCATCTGGTACTTCCAAACCCTCCAGGCCAAGCCTGAACTGTGAGGTTGCCACCAAATACTTGCACATCTGCTTGGAGAAAGTCCAAGCTCTTTCTGGGGAAGAAAAAAAAAACACAGAGAGAAACCATTTGCTCAGCACTGGCATATTCCGCTGCCCAACCCAAGCTGGACATTTCATATTTCCAGTTGGTCAGCCAGGTTCTGTTTAACCACCACGCCTAGCAACTCTCCATGATGGAGGAGGCCTAAGCCCCCACAGCAGGCCTAGATCCCCAAACCAGCCATCAAGAAATGCCATGTCCCTGAGTTCCAATTCAGGGACCCTTGTGCCATAGTCTGCTGTGAATGGCCTTGGGATTGACACCTGCCAAAACAATGGCTGGCCAGTGACAACATCTGACAGTTGAGCAGAAGACCCATTAACTAGTAATTGTTGCAGATGCTTCAGTTAGGCAACCTCTAGGGTCATCCAGCCTCAGACCCCTGCACCTCTGATTCCAGAGGGCTCAAGTCTGGTGTCACATCCTCCTGTATCAGAAGGTTATGTGAGAACCACTCAGGCAAACAACATCTCTGTGCCTTTTATAAAGATCTTATTGGAAGGTGGGTGTAGTGGTGAATGCCTATAATTTCAACAAGCAGCAGGCAGAAAGATCATTGCAAGTTTGAAGCCGGTCTAGCTTACAAATCCCAGTTCCTCCAGAGTTACTTAGGGAGACTTCTTCCAAAGACAAAACACAACAGTTGTTGGGACACTCAGCGGTCCTAAGAGGACTACCCATAGATTACTCTTTGCACTTTGTAGACAAGCCATCTTACATTCCGGCTTCTTTATAGCTCTATAAGCCTCTGGGTTCTTTGTTTTGTTTTTGAGACAGGGTCTCACTCTGGATCCCAGGCTGGCCTGGAATTCACTATACAGCCCAGGCTGGCCTCAGACTCCTGGCAATCCTCCTGCTTCAAACTGCCAAGGGCTGGGATGACAGGTGTGAGCCACCATGCTTCCCTGCCCAGCTAAAGCCCCCAACCACCAATAACTCCATGAAGAAGCAGGGATAGCACTATCATTTCCCTTTTCAGATGATGAAATCGAAGTGTAGGTCAAGGTTACCCAAGGAACAACAGGGTCAGATGACCCATGGCACAGCCAGAGCTCTGTCCACTGAACCACCCTGCTTCTGACCTAAAGATTTGTCTCTGGTAGTAAGGAGCTGTGTCCTCATCTGAGATAGCATTCTCTCTCTCTCCCCCTCCCTCTCCTTCTCCTCCCTTCATCTCTTTCTCCTTCAGATCCAGAGCTCAGTCCAAGCAATTCATTCCTCACAAGGGCCTCTTAACATCTTCACCATTGAGAGGCAGATATGATTTTTTTTAAAAAAATATTTATTTATTTGCACACAGATAGAGACAGAGAGAAGAAAGACAGAATGGTACTAGGCATGCCAGGGCCTCTACCCACTTCAAATGAACACCGGATGTATGTGCCACCTTGTGCATCTGGCTTTTCATGAGTACTGAGGAATCAAACCCAAGTCGTTAGGCTTTGCAGGCAAGTGCCTTAACCGCTGAGCCATCTCTCTGGCCCCATTCTTGTGATTTTTATTTGAGTGTTGTTTTAACAGTGTGTTTATCCCCAGTCACACAAAATGCACTTACCCAGCACTGACAGGATGCCAGGGACCATGCCTAGACATAGAGGCCTCAGCCACACACGAAGGTCCCTGAGTACCTGCAGGTGCTGTTCTAGGTGCTGGGATCCCACAAGTATCAAACAGGTGCCAGGCCTGTCCTCAGAGGCTGAGTTGGCTCACAGCCAGGTGAGTGACAAAACAAAGCAACAGTGCCATCACTAGAGACAACAGCCCAGCCCCGAGAATGGTCAGGTACAGAGCTCACTTCCCACTGTGGCCTCCTAACATCTCCAATCAGAGGCTCTGTACCCTGGGAGTGCAAAGGACAGTGAAGGACAGCAGCAGGCCCACCGCGCATCCACTTCAGCTTCCTTGGTATGGGTATATATGTGTGTATGTACCCCTCGGAGGCTTGCAGCCCCCCTTGAGTCCCTCCAGGAGTGAGAGAGGGCTGAACAACAAGCCTTGACCTCAAATACACATGACCCATTGTAAAGAGATGAATTACTTTGCCACCACAGCAGTTTACCTTTTCATATGCATTATCACAAAATACTAGAAGTTAGTGGGCGCCTCTTGGATGAGCTTTCTGCTCAATGCTTTACATAAATGCTCTGGGCCAACCCTCCCAGTGATGCTAAGAGTTTCATTCTCACTTCACAGATGCGAACACTGAGGCTCAGGGAACAAGCAGCGCACACACGCACGAGCTTGTCTGACTCCACATACCTTTCCACACCTCCAGCTGTCACACCAATCCTTTTTCCAACCTCCATTCATTCTACAGTATTTACTAATCGTCTGTTACGTGAATAAAAGTACACTGGACACCATCGGGAGCTGGAACAGACCAGTTCTTGCCCTCTGGAAAGACAAGGGGAGACCAACCTTGACTGAATGTTCCAACAAATACCAAGCTGCAACTATAATAAGCACTAAAAAGGAAAGTTCAAAGTTCTTAGAGCACTCACGATGTGAGATCGTTCCACGTCAGGAAGACCGGAGAAAGCATGTTCGAGCTAGTACCCAAAAGAAGAAGAAAGGTGGCCAAGGCCCTGTGTGAGGAGGAGCATGTTCACCCAACAGGCAGAAAGAAAAGGGGAAGGGTGCTCTGCAGTGACTTTGAGAGCGGACAGGGCACACCCCAGAGGACTTCTAAGGGCAGGTTCTAGTGTCAGTCTCAGAACAAGGGTGCAGCCCTGCTGGGTGTGAAGCAGAGAGATGCCCCTAAGCAGGATGCTAAGGCCAGTGGTGCTGACCATGGTGGACAGCACCTGTGCCTACCCTGGGCCCAATGCACCATCCCACTTCTGTTTCCATTAGTGGCGTATGCGTGCACGCACACGTGTGGTGCATGCATTGCATGTACGTACACAGATGCACATGCCCATGTTCACCCATGTAGAGGCCAGAGGAGGACGTCAGGAGTACTTCTCTATGGCTCTTCCACTTTGTTTCCTCAATAGAGAATCTCCCACGGAACCTAGAGCTTACACTGGTTTTCTTGGATAGAATGCAACGGGGTTCCCAGCATGCCCAGCCATGCCCAGCTTTTTGACAGAGGTACTGGGACGCAAACGCAGGTCCTCATGCTGCATGTTTGTTCTCTCACCCCCTGAGCCATCTCCCTCGCCCTACCATCCAACTTCTTTCTGTGTTTATTTTTATTTATTTATTTGAGAGCAACAGAGAGAGAGAAAGAGAGAGAGAGAGAATGGGCGCACCAAGGCTTCCAGCCACTGCAAACGAACTCCAAACACGTGCGCCTCCTTGTGCATCTGGCTAACGTGGGTCCTGGGGAATCGAGCCTTGAGCCAGGGTCCTTAGGCTTCACAGGCAAGTACTTAATGGCTAAGCCATCTCTCCAGCCCCCAACTTCTTTTTTCTTTTTTTTTTTCTTTTTTAAGTAATTTATTTATTTAAGAGAGTTAGAAATAGACAAACAGAATGAGTGCTCCTGGGCCTCCAGCCACTGCAAATGAACTCCAGATGTTTGCTCCACCTTGTGCATCTGGCTTACGTGGATCCTAAGGAATCAAACCAGGGTCCTTTGGCTTTGCAGGCAAAGTCATCCCTCCAGCCCCCAACTTCTTACGCACAT
Source organism: Jaculus jaculus (assembly GCF_020740685.1). Classification (NCBI taxonomy): domain Eukaryota; kingdom Metazoa; phylum Chordata; class Mammalia; order Rodentia; family Dipodidae; genus Jaculus; species Jaculus jaculus. The sequence continues at coordinate 109,372,469 of NC_059102.1, forward strand.
GGGACTCTTCCCTAGTGGGCTACTGCCATGCGCTTCCTACTTTCAGGTCCATCTATGCCTGCCCCTTCCAAGACCTGGTCCTGAAAGGTGTTCAGGAAGGTCCACCCAGACACATAGAGGAGGCACCACTGCCCTTCAGCTGATCCGAGTCTAACGGGAGGCACACATGTTGGCACCAAGTAAACACAACAGGAGTGACAAGCTTCCCACAAGACAAATGCTGCAGGTGTGAAGGGATGGGCAGAGGATGCGTGCCAGCCAGGTGTACAGACAGACACGCATACAGCGAGTTGATACTGCTGCTTGTGACTGAGTGGGTGGACAGGGAGACGGAGAAAGTGGGACTGGATTCGAGGGAGTGTAAGCAGTCGTGTGAAATTCATGAGGGAAAAACAATGTCTCAGCTCCTGACAAAACATGTGCTTGCTTTTGGGGTGTGGGGAGGGAGGAGGGAGGGACAATGTGACACCTCACAGAAGATGTTGGCTCGCATTGATCTGAAGCCACAGGTGTCCACCCTGGCCTCCCATGCTGGCTTCCCCTTGTTTGGTTGTAGTGTTAAGTAAGTCTCTTCGCTTTTCTCAGGCTCATCTCTGCAATGTGGCCAGCGATCCTGCCGACATCATCAGACTGCAGAGCGAATTCAAGGAAGGAGACACAGCTCTTGGCATAGCACCGCCCGCCAGGCGGGAGGCACCACAGAAATGGAACCTCTCTCTATAATCTCTTCCTTCACCCGCCCACCCGCAACTAGACGTTCCCAGTTTCTTTTCCATTGTTCATGACAATGACATTAGAAACATTCCAAGGGCTTCCCAAATCTCCTGCTACTCTGAGTCCAACAAGGAGCTCGGAAGGATGCTCTGGTCCCCAGTTTACACTGGAGTGACCCAAGCAGACTCATCCACATAAGTCAAGGCCTTCTCCAAGCTGGGCTGTCAGGGACACTGCTATGACTCTGGTCCTATGCCGCACAGTGACCAAGCAGGTCTCTACCTGCCAGTTAAGTCCCTGAAACAGTCCTGGGCACTTTCAGAAAAGCCTCCGTGCCTGGGTCACTCTAGAGACAAAGCGATCGGGTTTGGATAATATAGAGATGATTACTGGACATGTGGCTGTTGCCTTCAAAATCAGTTCCCTCTACACCAAGTCAAGTGGATCCTGAGCAGAGTGTGAAAATATCATTTTCCTCTGCGCCCATTCTGACCCCTCAGCACAAGAACAGCAGTAATGCATGACTCCCCACAGCCTTTGTCGGCTAGAGCTCATCAGAAGCCTGACTGATAGGCCCTTGCTAAATGGCAGGACCAGGGGTCAACTGAGCCAGCGGCTAGGAACCTGGGCACTGATGAAGACAGGTGACTCCATGCCTTGGATCTACTAATGCTCTAGATGGAAATGACACTTCCAGCAACAAAGCACATTCAAAAAGACCAGAGAAGTAGAAAATTGGCAAAGCATTTCCCAGGTCTCTCACTCCAATTCAAACTTCAGCTCATCATCAATCAACTCTCACTCTACACATAGTTCTAGCAAACATGATTATCTGGTTGGAGGTCACCACCATCAGACCAAGCTCCTTCAGTTCCTGAGTCTCAGTACTAAGGATGGATGGAAAGGGTAAAAGTATCTATTCCTGGAGTGTAGAGCCTGAATGAAGGCCTGCTATCTGGGCGATATACACTGTGCCCAGACCTGGCATAAGACCACCTGACCCACCATGCTGATGATTTGGTTCATTCCTATAGTGTCTCCTGGGACCAGCACCTAGTCTGTTTCAGTCGGCTCTGTGCTCTCTGGAAGTTGGCATTAAGATATGAAAACCTGGTTCTTGAATCTTCCATTAGCACATCACTCCAATAAACTGACCTCCTTAGAACTAGAACACTTCTCACATGCTGAATAGGAAGGCTTGCCTAGGTTACTCTGTGCCCATGAGGGAAGAGGAGAATGACATCTTCTTGGCACAAGATTTTCGGCTGGAATGTCCAACAAGCGCCCTTTCGTCTTCTCCCCATGCTCCAAAGCATCAAATAACAAGAAAACCGAAGAATGAATAAAGAGCAATCGGGAAGCTTCCCCACATGGCTTGGCCTACAAAGCTCTTCCTCCATTTGTTACAAGCATGTCCATGAATCTTGCTAGCACAGGAGAGCTGGAGTCCAGGCTTTTACATCTATTTGTTTGTTCTGTAAATATTTTTCGGTGTTCCTGCTCTGCTCCTGGCTCTGAATTGTTCCTGGAGGGAGTGTGGAGCCAGGCATGCCCATGCCTGCTCTCTGCGTGCAAAGATGAAGCAGGGAGCCTTAGTCCAAGTTCTGCACAGGGTCAGCGACACTCCCTGCAGCTCCCCTCCCGTGTGCTCAGTCCTGTGCACCTGTGTATCCCGAGCAGACAGCCAGGTACCGAGTAGAAGGCACTGCACCAGCTTCCCAGACAGGCCTGTGGTTATGTAACCAGGAAGAAGGAAAGAGGAGCAGATGTAACACAGCTGCTCCTTGGGCAAGTATGCCAGTTAATTCTCTCACCTTTCTAGAACCAAAATAAATAACCAAAACAGTAAGAGGCAAGAAGTCAGTTTTCACTCCCAAACAAGGCAGGGAATGGCTGAGCAGGTGCCTGGAGCTGGGAAGCATTGCCAGCAGCCTCTGCCGGGTTGCACCATGAGGGATAGCGGCGTTGGCCCTCCCACCTGTTAGACAGTGAGCTCCTCATTCAGGCAGCATTGCTGCAACCTCACCCAAGGCCTGGCAGAAGATTCTTGCCATCGGAGGGTAGGGTACCATGGAAGAACAGGCCTTGTCTAGGAGATGCCAGTTTATCCAGTTTTAGTTCACTTCAGCAACCATTTACTTATGCCCACTGCATGCCCGGCCCTTTCGGGCCCTCAGAATCAAACAAGCCCTGCCCATAGGAAACCTCAGCCCAGCTGAGGAGTGGAGCCCACCATAGCTGTGACAAGAAGTAGAACAAGAACTAGGCGAGAAGAAGCACATCAACAAAGTCCTCAGTATAGGCATCCTCTGTCCCCAACACCCACCTCAGCAATGATGCCAGAAAACAAGGCTACGGGCCAAGTGTGGTCATGTCTAAAATTTCAAGACTGGGGAGGCTAAGATAGGAGGATCACTGAGTTCAAGGCCAGCCTGAGCTACAGAGTGAGTTCCAAGTCACCCTAGTTCAAAAAAGAAAGAAAGACCCAGCTCCATCTTTATTTTTAGTAACAGCTAAATTGGGAGTGGGGAAATTGCCCAGTGGTTAAAGCACCTGCCGTGCAAATGGGAGGACCTGAGTTCAGATCCCCAGCACCCAGGTAAAGGCAGACACTGCAGCAGACAGTCTGCGATTCCAGTGCACTTCCACAGTGAGACGGGACACAAAGACAGAAGAATCCTCCAGAAGTTCACAGACCAGCTGGCCTGTGTAAGCAGAGGCAAACAGCATGATTCTGCCTCAAATATGATGGAAAGGGAAGATGGCACCCAAGGTTGTCCTCTGACCTCCATAAAAACATCATGCACGTGTGCCCACATGAGCACACAGAGAGAGAGAGAGAGGGAGGGAGGGAGGGAGGGAGGGAGGGAAACAGCTGTGTTGGAATCCACTTACTATCACCTTCACTCTTTTGGAATGTATGACTTCATGGTGCTCAGTAGTTCCTCAGAATCATGCAACCATTCTTACTTTCCGTCCTGCACTGAAAACACTCTGGGCACTTCTGCCCTCCCCTCTAACATCTCTCTCAAGTCAGCGCTGTGACTTCTGTCTTTCTGCAACCCAGCACGCCCAGCATGTGCTCGGCAGACCCCCACAGGCTGCGCACAGCCTCCTAGGCAAGGGCAGCCTCAGCCGCAGTTATTGAGCCCCTTCTAAGGCACAGCGCATTAGAGAATGGGCGGCCGGCAACGCTGCTCAGGAGAAAGGCATGTTCAGCAATTACTAGCGTGCTCTGGGTTTCTAAGCTGGATCCCTGTATCGGGGTGATCTGCCCGAGAGATGCACACCTGGGCCGTGGGCCTTCAGCTTCCTCAACTCCACTCTGCTCTATCATAGCATGTTCCAAAACAGTAACAAATAGGAAAACATGAATCCAAGAGCAGAGAAACAGCTAACCATTTATGTGCGCATGGCATTCAATAGTATATGACCACTAAAAACACCTTTACACAAAGATTTGAGGATAGAGGAAAATACTATGTAATGTTAACTAAATGAAAGAAACTATTAAAATGTATAGCATGTAATATATCAAGTGCATGATATAGTAAACACTGGCAACTGGAAGGAAATAATTCTAATTATAAGATGCAATTATTTTTGTATAGGTGGATTATGGGCAATTATTTTCTTTATGCTTCTTTTTAATTGCCAGTTTTTCTAAAATGAGCATTAATCAAATCAAATCAGAACCACTATTTTTAAGCCCATTCTTTGATTACTATTTTCTTTTACTAATGTGGCTAGCAAAGAATGAGAAACCACTTCATGTAGAATAATACTGAATTTCCTTTAAAAGCGGTTTTTAAAAATAAATTGTCCTTCAGATTCTTCAAAAACATAAGTAATATGATCCACCAGGTTTGCCTTTTTATCTAGATTGCTTGGAAGCTCAGAGCAAATCACTTCATACTGCAAATATAACAATCAGTTTCGTGTTAGGATGATCATGTCCATGCCTCTGTATGCTTTCTGACACTTCTTTCTATCTACCATTTCAGTGTCTTGCTTGTGTTTTTATATATGCAAATCTTTCTTGAATCCATAAACAAGTATTTGTTGAAGTGACTGAATGTCACCTCAGAGAAGCAGAGGTTCTGACAGACCCACAGTAAGGAAAGTGAAGAAGAAAAGCCAAGACAAACTCCGGACTTGATCTCTACAGACAGTTTATGGAGTACAAGGGGCAGCAGCCTTCCCATAGGATGGAGGCGGAAGCACTGAGTTAGGTTGGGGTGCAAGCTTATAAGGAGGATCCTAAGAAAAAAACAGACTGGACCAGGTTTAAGACCAAGGGAAGTAGATAAGGAACTTGTAGCTATTTGTGTCTTTCCTCAGAATAGGCTTTTTCCATAAGAATTGTCTAAGGGAGGATACCCCAGATGGTTTCTGTTCCTTCAAGGCCTTCTGAGTTAAGGGAAGTACAGGAGTTGTCAAGCTAGTCTGAGAATGGCTGCCTCTGATGTTTCTCTAAGGCCTTCTAGTCTTAGGGACAGTCATTAACCCTCTAGCTCCCTCTGGTTTTCAGGAAGAGTCATTAACCCTTCACCCATGATCTGTCCTGATGCTTCATTTTTACAAATAGCACTCAGAAGGACTTTGAAAGTTCTAAGCTGGGCCTGGAATCCCAGCTACTTGTAGGCTGAGGTGGGAGGGCCACAAGTTCAAGACCTGCCTGGGGTATGGAGTCAGTTCAAAGCCAGCCTGAGCAATTTTGTGAGTCCTTGTCTTAAAAAGAAAAAGTCAAAGGAGTCAACTGAGGATGTAGCTCAGTGTTAGAGCCTAGTATGCACAAGATCCTGGGTTTAATTCCCAGTACTGTCAACAAGGTAACAAAAAGTTCTATCGTTCTGCTAATCCAAGTAGGGGCTCAACCAAGACAGGTAGCATGAAAGAGGCTTCTTTTATGGAAACAGGCTGTCCCAGTGACCAGATGAACATATTACAAGCTACATCTCCATCTTCTTGCCGGCCATGTGCACCAGGGTCCATGCTGGCTTCCCATAGTCACTGTTCCCTAAGACCACTGACTGACAGCAGATGTCAACAAGGCCAGCCAAAACTCTCCTCACCATATCCAGCCTGTACTCGTCTTCAGACAATGAAGTGACATGCCGGACAGGTAATGTGGCAGTACACACACTCCACAAACACAGCCCACCTGAACCAATAGGACCTACTTCAAGATGGCCCTGAACTTTTTTTTCTTTTACTGTTGCTACAAATTACTCAAGACTGATTCTTCCTTCATGCCTCCAGCTCAGAGAAAACTTTAGAGATCATATGAGGGGGGAAAAAGTAATTACAACCCCTGGGCACTTTCCCAAACACAATACCTCACAGCGGGTGAGGATAATATTGAGTGTCAGCCAGAATTCCCCTTCCTGGTGGTAACTTTCCTGACTCTTAACAGACTGCAAAAGCAAGCAGGGGAGAGAAAAGCACTCTTAATATTTTAGCTGTGACCATGTTATCCCGCCTAAAGCCGGTGCGTCTTGCTGGTGAATCCGTGTGGGATGAAAGTGCAGGAAGGGAGGCAGCATCATTTACCAGGGCTGACAGTGTGCCGGAGGAAGCGGGCAGAGGAGCCCGCCTGCCGCTTTGTCCTGTAAGCCTGCAGAGGCTCTGGAACAGCCCCATTGTGGAGGCGTGAACACCTAAGCTTAGAAGGATTAGATACCTGGCTCAAGGTCACCCCATGGGGAAGGCACCTTGTTTCCGAGTGTTGAACCCAGAAGCCCGAGACCAAGCTCTTTTTTACATGGCTAGAGACCTTCCATGTTTGCATGATGCTGAAATTATCCCTTATCCTCCCTTCCAGTATTTCTTCAACATTCCCACTGACTGGAGACCTCTGGCTGCCTCATCCTCTTGACTTTGGGCCCTCTCATTCAGAAAATCATCAAGGCGCACTTGAAAAATAAGATATGAAAGCTTCCACCCACATCCTGCAACCAAGCGCCCACCCCTCTGCTACCACAAGCAGCCTCCGAGGAGATCTTCCAGACAAGCGTTCTTAAGGGAAGGAACTGAACCGATCAACTGATCGAAAACACTCTGCGGCTGACAGTAGTTGGTGACGATGCAAGCAGGGCTGCCCTGTCCACAAATGTTTTTGTCTCCAAAGAACAACAGGCTCTCTCCCCTGTCCCTTCCAAGAGAATGTGTACGGAAGGGACCAGGAAATGGTGCCACTGAGACCTGCTTCCCTGTCATTGCGTGCCTCTCTCCGATTGCATGTGCCACACAAGTACCCTCAAAGAACTCGAAATGCTCAGGCAAAGAGGAGGGCGACAGGAATGTGACTGGAAGTGATTTCACACACGGTTGGCCCTGTACAGCCAGCCAGCGAGGGTGCCTCTCCGCCTGCAGCAAACAGCGCTCCCCGCCACCAACTGCCACCGGTTCCTTCACCTTTTATTTACAGCCCAGACAGGCGGACTGGTTCATCAGTGGAGCGAGGGAGGAAGGAAGGAAGATGCAATCGACATTATTTTATTTCCCCGGGGGACGTGAAAGGGGTCAGGCAGAGGAGGAAGTGAAGCCCAGGTTGCACCACCAGCGTCACAGGGCAATCATAGGTCTGCGGGTGAGCTCCAGCAGAGGCGCCCTGAGAGCCCCGGGAAGAGGGGGTCAAACTCAGCACCCAGGTGATGCTCCGCGCGATGGAAGAGGCGCCAACAGAGCGCACTGTACAGGAAATCACTGCCCCCTTCAGGCCGTAGCTCAGACACAGCCGGGGTGTTAGGGGCTCCCCAGGTCCGAAAAAAAACTCGCAACCCCGACCCTGCGAGGCTCTTCCATGCTCCCTCCGCAACCTAGCCCCCCGGCGGGCCGTGAAGGTCTGCACTGAGACTCCTGGTGGAACTGGAACGCACTCGCAGGGGTTGAGGAGCGGCGTGCTCGGAATGGAAAGCTCTTGGTGGCCAGGCTGGGCTCAGAGAGGGCCAGGAGGGGAAGCCCTCTGCTGCGCTCCAAGTCAGGGCACGGCTTACTCGGACGCCTCAAGTGTGCCCTTAATCAACTGCGCCTGCAGCTGCGGGACAGCAGCGTCTCTGAGGAACTAACCCTAAGGAGCCTCCTCCTAAGACCACTCGGGCCACTGATACCCCTGAGCACATGCAGGCGGAGCAGGTGGCCCCACGCCTGCGGGCTCAGACCTGCGGACCCGCACCCAACGCCCAGCTCAGGCGTGCGCTCAGGGGCCCCCGGGGCCCAGGAGCCCTCAGGACCTCAAAGCGCATCTTGGAAGTCTGAGAAACAGGCCAGTGCCCCTCCAGACCCGACTGGCCCAGTTTGCAGTCAAGATGCTTATTCCTCCCTCCCAGCGTCCCACAGTCTCATCAACCGCACCGGGTCAGGGGTGACCACTGCAGGCCTTTAGGGGTTCAACCCCACACACCTCCACTCTTTCACTGGCCAAAGGAGACCCTAGCCTTCTATGCCCTGCGCGCGCATACAACAAACACACACACACACACACACACACACACACACACACACGATCCCAGAGGAGGGTGCTTGGTAGATCAGGGGTATCAGCTGTGCCATCCAAGCCCAGCGGGACCCCGATGGGAAACACTGAGCACCAGCCGCGGTGCCCTAGCCAGCGCTGGTGGGTCGATCCAGGTTCTGGCCAAGGGCTGGCGCTCGCCTCCTTAACACTGTCCCCTTCCCTACCAGCACCCCCCCCCCAGCTTCGACGGCACCCGCGGCCGGACACTCACCTCGGTGTCGTAGAGCCGCAGGTCAAGGAAGTAGGGGCGCAGGAGTGACTCGTTGCGGATCTGCTCGATGGCCAGCTCCACGGCGGGAAGCACGCCGCGCCCGATGCTGCCCTTGGCCACCTCCTTGGTGAGCGGCATGAGGCCCATGATGGAGAGCGGCGGGCTGCTGGGCGGCGGCCGGGGGGCTCCTCGCGCCCAGCCCCAGGCCCCGGGCGCCAGCGGCAGCAGCAGCGACAGCAGCAGGAGCAGGAGCAGGCGCGCGGGCGGCGGCGGCGGCGGCGGCGGCCGGGGCTGCCCGGAGCTCCGCGGAGAAGCCATGCCGCGCCGCGGGCTGCGGGCGCCGGCTCACTCGGCCCGCATGGCCTGGCCCGGTCCGCCGCCCGGCGCCAAGCTCTCCCCGCGGCACGCGCGCAATGGCGCCGGCTCGGGCCCCGGTTCCTGCTCGGGTTCGGGCTCGGGCTCCGGCTTCTGCTCGCTCAGAACGGCCGCGGCGGCGGCGGCGGTGGCGGCGCCCGTGACGGATCAATCACGCCGGGAAAGGGGTGGGAGCAAGCGGAGTGCGGGAGGCGGGGAGCGAGCGAGCAAACGCCGAGAGGGGGGCCGGCGTCTCGGCGCGCGCCTCTCTCCAGCGCGGCCGCCCCGCACCGGGTCGCCTCCACCCGCCCCCGTGCGCGCTCCGAACTGCTCTCCCGCCCGGAGCTGCTCGGCGGCCGCCCCTGGAGCCCGGCCGGGGATGGGGCGGGGGGGTGGAGGACGGGCGGCAGGAAACGCGGGAGGCGAAGGCGAGGCTGCTCCGCCGCGGCTCGGGCCGCCTCCAGGGACGGGGACGGGCCGTGCGCGCCGGGGGAGGGGGAGGCGCCGGCGCTGCGGCGGCCGCGGGGAGGGCCGTCTTCCCGGCACACGCACACACGCGCCCCCGGCCCTCCACCGCACCGGCTGCCGCTGTGAGCTCCGGGACACGGCGATCACGGCGGCCAGGACCTCCCGCTGGCACGCGCAGGGGACGCCGCCGCCTCGCCCCGGGCTCCTGCCACACCTGCGCGGTGGTTTGGGACTGCTTCTCGGAGGTCTGGCCCAGCCAGTCTGGGCGGACGAACGTTCCACCACAGCGTCCTAAAGACACCTGCAGCCCGCACTCTCCAGTGCCTGCTCAGGTGGCGCCCGGAACCCCCGGCGGAGCCTGGGGAACTGGTTGCGGAAGAAGCCCGCAGGCGCTCGAAAGCCAGGTGACGCTGGCTTGTTAGACTCCCCGGGTCTAGGCTGAAGACCCTCCCCTTGGGGCGCAGCAACCGACCTTTGCCAACCCCAGGCAAAGGCTCGGATTCGCGCCTGGCTTGCACTACCGCCCCCTCCAGGCATTTGACCTCCGGGTGTCCCCACTCGTGGAGGGCCCCGCCCTAAAATTCTTTCCTAGGTGAAAACTCTTTCGTAAGGTTCTAGGGGCACCGTGGACCCCTGGAGTTGGCTCTCCGGCTTGCATGGCCACACTAGCTAACCTTAGGCAAAAGAATCTTGGGCCACATGAACCTGGATGACATGACCTGAGACCTAGGACCCCGTGTGCTCTCCATAAGCATGGGAAATTTGCTCTCTAGCCTACACAACAGAGGTTCATTCATGTGAGGAATACAGTAGGACATCATGTCACAAAACAATTCTGAACCAAGCCTTGCGGGCTACATGCTCAGGCTTCTGACGGGGATAGGGAGTTCAGAGTTCTCTGGGAGCTTGCTACCTGTCGTATAATGCAATCCTCAGAACAGCTCTATAAACACAGCTGAATGACACTGAGGGACTCTAGCTTGTCGTACCCATAGCTACTAAAGGCACACACAGAGCCAGTAGGGGCTCTCTGCACCCCCTGGATGCAGGCGAGTTTCCCCTGCAGCTGGAGTACTGGTGACTCTCAGTGGTCTCGCAGGCATTTGAGTAAGGGGGTTATTCTAGATGCTGTCTGTAGACCTGCCCTTCTGGAGTAAGGCAGGCAGGCATCCTGAAAAGGACTGGGTTATCGGGAAGCGTGATGAACGTGGAAGCTGAGTGGTTCAGATGGACAGCACCCTGGACAGTGCCAAGGGAAGCAGGCCAAATCCGCCCCTTCTCTCTTGCCAGGCTTAGTGTTTCCTTCTCAGGGTTTGCAAGAGCATAGTTCATTCACATATGCCCACTCCCTCCAGCTACAAAATAGTCCGCGGGTCGTCAGTGTTCTCTAGCCCTGTCTCACTGGCCAACACAGACATCCTATAGTCATAGCCTTCTGGCGCTTGCCCGACCTCAGCTCAGGTTTCCGAGTGAGCATTTTCACTTTTTTTTTTCCTTAGTCATTTGTGTTTTCCTTGTAAGCTATGCCAATACACAGTATCCTCGACACCTACATGAGAGAATAAGTTAAAAGCAGGATAGCTTTACCTGACATTTACTAAGGAATTGAAAGTCCTGCTGGGCACCTGTTCTTCAGTCCCTCTGTCTTCACTGATGGATGACCTGGTCCCAAGATACATGGCCTGGGACAAGCCCTGACAGGAGAATTCTCCCTGCTCATCAGTCTGGCTCCAGTCCAAGCTCTGATCTCATGCCCCACTTTGCCTGCCTGGGCATCCCTCTGGCTCTCTGCTCGGGCCCTGGCCTTGGGTTCCACTGTGTATAACTAGGTCTTTGGCATGCTTCCTGAATCCAAGTTCCCGCCTGGGTCACCAGCCTGGAATCCATGTTGCTCTAGAGCCAGAGCTCAGCTGCTTTCGTTGAATAGCGTTTCCCTCCTCCTGTCAATGTTTGGGAGGGAAGAGTGAACCCTAGTTGCTCCCTCGTAGAATTGACATTGTGAAGAAGAAGACATTTTAGCATGTCAGTTTGTAGACAGTGCAGTGGAGAACAACGAGGAGGAAAGAGGAGTGAGGCTGCCCAGGTCAGGCTGCCACTTGAGACAGGGAAGTCAGGGAAGGGCTTCACTAAGATGACTTCTGAGCGACTCCTGAGGGAAGTAAGGCAAGCAAACAGTGTTCCAGGAGGGAGAGTGGCAAGGGCAGAGGCTGTGGGATGGTGAACCTGGCACACTCAAGGGACATTCAGGAGCCAGTGTGGCTGGAGCAGAGGGAACAAGGGAAAAGCAATGGAACCCAAGGTCAAGGACAGGGAGCTCAGGCAAGGCCCAGGCGCTGTGAGGACTTGGGTTGCACGTGATGAAATGGAAAGCCACAGGAGCAGGGCCAGGATCCGAGCTGTTTTACCAGGCTCCCTCTGGCCGCTGAGTGCAGATCCGTTAGGCAGAGGGAAAGGCAGGAGCAGGCATACTGGCTAGGAAGCTATTATAGCAGGCCACATTTGGTGGCAAGAGCCAGGGTATAGCAGAGGAGGTGAGAATGGCTGAAGTGATAATTGTTTTTATTATTAATGGGAAGAAAACACACGGACCAAGTCCAGGAATGTGCAAATACTTTATTGCAGCCCCTCACCTTGCAGAAGTGCAGGAGACTCAGTGAGCAGCAAGCTTTGGGCCACCCCTCCAGAACACAATGAAATGTCGATGTCAGCTCAGGTCTGCGGGGCTTAAAGTCTTACTGTCTTTGCACCACCATCTTCTCAGCAATACTTTCTCCCACACCTATCCTTCAAATAAAAGTCTGCCTCCAGAACCCCAGCTCAGATGTGGGGCTGTGTTGAGGAGATGGTATTCACTCCTCTGTGGGGATTTGGGGGCTCTGTGGTCCATCTGGCTGCCTGAGCATAGGGCATCCATTCTTTTAGTAGGATTCTGACCAGGGAGCAAACCAGCCCCACCCCTCCATCTGCTCTTTACCCTGTTAGGCTGAGCATCCTCTGACACCTCAGCAGGGGTGGGGGCTGCTCAGCTGTGCCCCCCAGCTGTCTCCTCCCAAGACCTGGATACAAATTTCCCATACTCTTCTCAGCTTCACCTGCCATCCATCCTTGCCTCTACTCTATCTCCTCACAGCATCTTATACTCTTCCTTGCAAAAATCCCATTCTAAGCCATCTGTGCAAACATCACCCATGTATTTCTTATTCATGTTTACATTGAAATATTTCTTTCAATCAAGTAGCTCAGCTGTTTTTAAGTGCATTGTTTTACATTTCTTCTCTTTTTTAAAAAAAATGGATAAGTCATGAATGATGGCTCTAAAAAAGATCACTGAATGAATCTAAGTAGCTTTTTCCTTCTCCCAAGGCATGTTTTTTAAACTGAAAAATTGAGTTTCAGGCATCAAATGTGGTCTAGTGACACGTTCTAGTAATAATAATAGCTACCATTTATTAACCACCCACCTACTCTGTGCCAGACACCTTGAATGCATCATCTTAGTCTTCATGGCTGCCTGAAAAATGGGCGTTAGGCTCCTGGCTTGAAAATGAAGAGACTGAGGTCTGCCTTGATTCAGTGGTGTCCTGGCAATGTTTGGCAGAGGCAGTGATGAAATTCCACAAACAATAAGATCTTTTTAAAAAGGGGGGACTGGAGAGATGGCTTGGTGATTAAGGCACTTGTCTGCAAAGCTTAAGGACCCATCCTTAGCTCTCTAGATCCTACATAAGCCAGATGCACAAGGTGGCGCACACATCTGGAGTTCGACTGCGGTGGCTGGAGGCCTTGACATATCCCTCCTCTCTCTCTCATATTTTTTTTTTCTTGAAAAGGGACCAAAGGACTGGAGAGATGACTTAGCAGTTAGGGTGCTTGCCTACAAAGCTAAAGTTCCCAGGTTTGATTCCCCACGACCCACGTAAGCCAGATGCAAAAGGTAGCACCTGCATCTGGAGTTCATTTGCAGTAGCTAGAGGCCCCGGTGTGCCCATTTTCTCTCTCTCTCTATCTCTCTCTCCCCTTTCTTTCTCAAATAAATAAATCAACATAAAATATTTTTAAAATGGACTAAGGAGGGCTGGAGAGATGGCTTAGTGGTTAAGTGCTTGCCTGTGAAACCTAAGGACCCAGGTTTGAGGCACAATTCCCCAGGACCCACGTTAGCCAGATGCACAAGGGGGCGCACTCATCTGGAGTTTGTTTGCAATGGCTGGAAGCCCTGGTGCGTCCATTCTCTCTCTCTCTCTCTCTCTCTCTCTCTCTCTCTCTCTCTCTCTGTCTCTCCCTCTTTCTCTCTATGTCCATAGCTCTCTCTGCCTCATTCTCTCTCTGCCTCATTCTCTCTCTGTCTGTAGCTGTCAAATAAATAAATAAAATATACAAAAATATTTTTAAAAAATGGACCAAGGACAAATAAGAGGCATACTTTTGCAACAGAGCCGTAGTGGAGAAGAGGCATATAAAGTCTTTAGTCCAACCATGTGTTCATGAGCCCTCCCTACCCCCTTAGCAGCAATGAGATGTTTAGAATTCAAATTCTGCTTTTCCAGTTACTAGTGGTGTAACTCTGGGCAAGTCAAGTCACACCCTCTGAGCTTCAGTTTCCTCGTCTGTGAAGCGAGGGTGGTAATGGTTCCTCATTCGTGAGGCTATCATAGGGATTAAATAATAACAGCTACTATCTGACAAGCATTGACATTGCCAGCTGCTATTTCAAGCACTTTGCCTGTAACACATTCTCGTATTAAGGTGATACATGAAAATAACTTAACACAGTCCTAACCACTTATTAGGCAAGAAATCAACAATTATGATGCCACAAAGATGGAGAAAGCCATGTCTTCTGTCATGAGATTCCCACTCCATTACTTGATAGATGATATTTTCACACCTTTTTTTTTCTTCAGGCTTCACCACATTCAGCTTCCCTACAGCTTTCCCCCTGGATTCAAATCTGCCACTGTTTCCATGACACTCCCCTTTGTTCATGGCAGCCCTATGGTAGAGACAGTTTGCAGGTATTCCCTCACTCCCAAACCCTGCTGCATCTTTTCTTCTCCAAGGAGAACTAGCCCCAGATCCAGATCCCTCAGCCTTCCTTGGCCATTACTCTGCAGAAGAGCTGGCCCAGCCTTCTGTGCAGCCTCTGTATCCTTCTCTAGTTACCACATTTTGCTAGTTGGCTCCATCACCCCTTTGATTCCTAGGAAGCTTGTGGCTCTCGGAGAGCCCAGGCCTGTTTTCTTGCTGTTGTTCCCAGTGAGCAGCAAGCCAGAAATCTCCAGTCCCACCCATTGCGGTTTAATGTATGTGAATGGAACATTTCATCAGTGATCGTGTCCTGATGTTCCGGCCTGTTGAGGACATCCATCTTTGTCAGTCAGCACCACTGTTATCAGAAAACCCAATTTTCTTTCTTGTCCTGAAACAATGGCCAAAAAGGCGACTAGGAGAGTAGAGTGACAGAGTCACAGCTCTGGGTGTGCACACACGAAACGTCATCTGTTTCCTCTGGTTCTGAAATGCAACCTGATGACAACTCCCCCATCTTGCACACCAGAACAGGACAGCGGGTGTCTTGCTGAAGCCCCGGCACATGCTGTCTCAGGGTTTCTCTTACCTGCAAGACTACGAGCCCCATGAATAAAGGGGAGGGTGGGCACCCGGTTCTAGGTGAACAAACACACATACTCTCAGGAACTCCTCAACTGGTTCGTTTTGCATCCTGCTGAAGGTCAACACACAAATCCCATATTGTAAAAACACCCTTTGAGGTTCCCAGAACCCAGTTACACGGACACTTCCTGACTCTGCCTGTCACTCATCTCCTAGAGCTCATGACGCGCTCTATTTCTCTCTATTTATTTATTTTATTTTATTTTATCTCTTGTTTTGTTTTTCTTTTTCGAGGTAAGGTCTCACTCTGGCTCAGGCTGACCTGGAATTAACTATGTAGTCTCAGGGTGGCCTCAAACGCACAGCACTCCTCCAACCTCAGCTCCCCGAGTGCTGGGATTAAAGGCATGCGCCACCATGCACAGCTTTATTTATTTATTTAAAACTTTCTTTTTTGTTAATTTTATTTATTTATTTGAGAGTGACAGAGAGAGGAAGAGGAAGATCAAGAGAGAGAGAGAGAGAGAATGGGCACGACAGGGCCTCCAGCCACTACAAACAAACTCCAGACTAGTGCGCCCCCTTGTGTATCTGGCTAACGTGGGTCCTGGGGAATCGAGCCTTGAGCCAGGGTCCTTGGGCTTCACAGGCAAGCGCTTAACCGCTAAGCCATCTCTCCACTCCTATTTTTAATTTTTTAATGAGAGAGAGAATTGGTGCCCAGGACACCCAGCCACTGTGATCAAACTCCAGGCACATGCACCTCCTAGTGCGCATGCATGACGTGCTTGTGTCCCCTTGTGCATCTGGCTTGTGTGGGACCTGAGAGTCGAACATGGGTACTTGGGCTCGGCAGGCAAGCGCCTTAACTGATAAGCCATCTCTCCAGCCCTCTCTCTTTCTCTTGACCCATTATAGTCCCCTAGTCTTGAAAGTGGCTCACTAGGAGCCCTGGGCTCACTACACTGGAAGCATGTAGCTATACCAGGAGCATCTTGTCTCTTCCTCAGTTTCCCTCTGAATTATGCTAGCTTCCCTGATCCCACTTTGCCAGTCATTCTACTTTTTAAATTTTTTTAAATTTATTTATCCAGGCATGGTGGTACATGCCTTAAATCACAGCATTTGGGAGGCAGAGGTAGAAGGATCGCCATGAGTTGGAGGCTACGATGAGACTATATAGTGAATTCCAGGTCAGCCTGAGCTACAGAGAGAGAGAGAGAGAGAGACACCCTACCTCAAAAAACCAAACATATATATATCTATGACATAGAGAGAATAGTTACTCCATAGCCAATTCCAGACACATTGCCACTGTTTTATGTGGCCATTGGGGAATTGAACCCAGGATGGAAAATTTTGCAAACAAGTGCCTTTAACCACTCAACCATCTCCTCAGCTGGTCATTCTTCACCAAAACATCTGTAGCGTCTGTTATGGGCCTACAGGTGAGAAAGATGCATGCTACCCTGTCCACCCTCTGCCTGCTCCAAGCCCCTTTGGTGTCTGTCACTTTGTTGAAGGCCTCGGCTTGGTCTCAGATTGAGTGCCAGAGTGATCCAGCAGGACCTGCTACACCCCCATTCTGGACCCTCACTTCCATGTCTTCCTGGCCCTCATTTTTTGTAAATGCTATTGAGGTATAACATACATACTGAAAAGTGCACCAAGGCTCAACACAAAGGCTACCCACCGAGCAGACACTCATGGGACCAGAGCAAGAACCCAAACAGTACCAGCATCAGCAGTTCCGTACAGCCCTAGTCAGTCACTCCTCCTCCCAAGGGAAGCCGCCCTGCTCGGGGCTGGCACCACAGATTGGTCTGGGCTTCTTCTTACATTTGAGCTGAGTTGTATCACTGTCTGTCATTTTGTGTGTCTGGCCTCGTTCACTATGTTTCTAAGATTCATCTATCTTACAGTGTGTGGTATTACATCTCCTATTTTCATAGCTCTATGGTGACCTTGGTCTCTTACAATCTGACCTTATGGAGACCCACGTGTGGGGTTTGCTCTCCACTGACCTTCAACTTGGCTGCTTGCCATAATCTCACTTGTATCTTGGCCTCTATTCTTTTTTTTTTTTTAATTTTTTATTTATTTATTTGAGAGCGACAGACATAGAGAGAAAGACAGATAGAGGGAGAGAGAGAGAATGGGCACGCCAGGGCATCCAGCCTCTGCAAACGAACTCCAGATGCATGCGCCCCCTTGTGCATCTGGCTAACGTGGGACCTGGGGAACTGAGCCTTGAACTGGGGTCCTTAGGCTTCACAGGCAAGCGCTTAACCGCTAAGCCATCTCTCCAGCCCTTGGCCTCTATTCTTGCTCTGCCACAGCCTAGCCTTTAGGTACCCTGTCACACGGATGTGTCCAAAGCTTAACTATAATCATGTCACTCTCTGTTTAAAACATCCTGTGGCTCCTGATTTCCATGGGGCACAAACTCCAAAGCCTGGTATTATCGGCTATTTACAATGTTCCATCAATGTTTCCAGCATTAGCTAATGCAACCAGCTCTCTCTCCCCACACCTTCTAGACTCTAACTACTTAGAATGTGTCAGCTGGCCCATAACACGCCTGCCCTTTTCTGCCTCCGTAATCTGCTTGTGCTATTCCTTCAGCCCTCAACGCTCTCCCCACTCTCTCCCACCGGTTAAATCCGTCAAGACCCAGCTCAGGCATCACCTCCCCTGCAATGCCTCCTCCAGTCACTCCAGTAGGAATAATTGCTCCCTTTTCTCAGCTCCCGGGCTGAGGCTTGGTTCATGCTGAGAGATAACACTTATCACTTCTTTAAAAGTTAATTACCACATTTCACCATCCTGAGACATGGATTCTTACTCATCTCTGGGATCAGGGTGCACTTTGCCCTTGAAGCTACCTTAAAGTTGGATTTTGTTTTTGTTGTTGTTTTTGCTTTTGCCTTTCTGACAAATACATAAAGCCAGGGTACTTAAGAGTCAATGAAATACAGCATTTTATTCTCTCAGCCATTCTAGAATGACTTTTTGGCACATACTACCATGTATAACTCTGAGTCCTCCATAAGTGAGACCACAGGCACCCCAAAAAACAATCAACATGTGCTTATGGAATGAACATGTGTGCTCTGCCTGGTGTCTTCTGCACCTGCCTCTACAGCAAGGAGAGGGTGGGATGGGATGGTCTCCGGCCTGGAGTTCACCTTGAGGCTCTTAGCTTGCCGAGAAGATGGTGCTGTGGGTAGGTAGCAGTGGGGAGAGCTGGAGTCAGGCTCTTTCCTAGGGTAGGCTGCCAGCTTAGAGCAGGTTCATCTAATGTTAAATCCTTGATTGGCAAAGTGAGATTCAAGTAGAGCCTCATTCCTAGTGGGTAAACGTGATTTGTTTTGAGAGACTCTGATTCACCACCTGGCTTTCAGAACGTGCTCTGATAGGATACAGCCGCTTCCTGTGGCATCACTCTGGTTCCAAGCCACTCTCTTTGAATAGCAACAGCAAGTCTCTGAATGTGCCTTTTGCTCCTGAACCACCTCTCTAGCATACTAAATAACATGGGCATGGGCAGGGTGGCATCTGACATTGCCATATTTTAGTTATTCTTTGCACTTCCAATGTCTTAGGGGTTTTGGTAAAGTCTAGCCTATTGGTCTCAGACCGCTTGGGTGGCTATGACAAAACACTCCAGGCTGAATAAGTCAGAAACAGAAATGTACTGCTCACAGTTCTGGAAGCCAAGAAGAATAAGATCAGGATGCCAAAAGATTTGATGTCCAGAAAGAGCCCATTCCTCAGAGATGGTACCTTCTATGCCCATGCCCAGTAGAAGGTGCCCTCATAACTCTTATAAGGGTATAAATACTATTGCTGGCTACGGATCTCTTCTAACTTCAGCACTGCATACATAACCTGCTGGGAGATGGTTTCCATGTAAATTTGAGACCATAACAATGCCCCATGGTTTTCTCACATGCCCCTAAAATTTGGAATCAAGGGCTGGGCAGATGGCTCAATGGTTAAAGGCACTTGCTTTGCAAAGCCTGCTGACCTGAGTTCAATTCCCCAGCACCCACATAAAGCAAGCTGGGTATTCAGTTGACACGGCAACAAATGCTGGTGAAATGTACACACACACATGCAGATAAATAGATAAAAAAGTTTAAAATACAATAATATTTGCAATCACAACATACATAGTCAAATGACTTGGGGCAACACATCTTGTTTTAGTGTGTATATATGGCATGTGTGTATATAGATATGCGCACCCATCCACACACTTGAGATGCCAGAGGAGTGTATCATGTGCCCTCCTTCATCTCTCTTCTGCCTTATTTACCCTACACAGGGTCTCTCACTGAAATTGGAGCTTGTGGTGTTTTTTGGCCAAATTGGTTGACCAGAAAGCTCTAATTACCCTCTTATCTGCACCCACCGCGGCACTGGAGTTACCGGCATGCATGACCATGCCTGGCTTTTTATGTGGGTTCTGGGATCTGAATTCAAGTTCTCATACTCGTACAGCAAGCACTTACCCACTGATCTATCTTCCCAGCCACAATGATGCACTTTATGTGATGAATGATAACCTAATTTTCTGATGTTGCACCACTCGGTACAAGACCCCATAATTCAAATAAAGCCATAGTTAATTTAGAAGATCCACTTGAAATAAATGTTCATGTGTGGGTTTTTTTAAATAACATATTTTTATTTATTTATTTTCAAGCAGAGAAAGATAGTGAGAAGAGAGACACGCAGAGAGAATGGGCACACCAGGGCCTCCAGCTGCTGCAAACAAACTCCAGATGCCTGTGCGACTTTGTGCATCTGGCTGTAGGTAGGGATTAGGGAATTGAAACCCTACTTTGGGCTTTGCAGGCAAGCACCTTAACCACTGAGCCATCTCTCCAGCCACTGTTTCTGAGTTTTTCATGCATCCTAAACAAATTATAAATTTTACAGGGTGTTATGTCTTAATATAGTATGTTCCTAATAGACTCCGGTGTTGAACACTTGGTCCCTAACTGGTGGAACCTTTCAAGTAGGTGGTAGAAACTTTAGGAGGTGGGGTCAAGCTGAAAGCACTAAGTCACTGGAGGGCAGGAGGGCTTGGAAGGCTGTCCTGAGCCCCTGGTCCTTTGCCTCTCTCTGCTTCCCGTTTACCTCAAAGGCAATGGCTCAGCCACCCACATGCTTTCACTGTCAGAATGTGCTCCTTCACCATGTTCCAAAGTAACAGAGCCAAGGAATATAGACGGAAACTTCTTTTGTTTGTTTTGGTTTTTTATTTTTGGTAAAGTCTCACTCTAGTCAAGGCTGACCTGAAATTCATTATGTAGTCTCAGGGTGGCCTTGAACTTATGGTGATCCTCCTACCTCTGCCTCCTAAGTGCTGGGATTAAAGGCATGTGCCACCATGCCCATTTTTTTTCTGTTTTGGGGGTTCTTTTGTTTTGTTTTTTGTTTTTTTGAGGTAGGGTCTCACTCTAGCTCAGGCTGACCTGGAATTCACTAGGTAGTCTCAGGGTGGCCTCGAACTCACAGTGATTCTCCTGCCTCTGCCTCCTGAGTGTTGGGATTAAAGGTGTGCACCACCACACCCAGCTTCTTTTTGGGGGGTTTTAAGGTAGGGCCTTACTCTAGGCCAGGCTGACCTGCAATTCACTATGCAGTCTCGGGGTGACCTTAAACTCACAGGGATCCATCTATCTCTGCCTCCTGAGTGCTGGGATTAAAGGCGTGTGCCACCATGCCTGGCAGAAACTTCTACAACCATGAGACAAAATAAATATTTTCTCTCCTTAAGTTGTTTATGGCAAGTATTTGTCACAGCTCCAAAAACCAACATATACAGGCTCTTCAGCTTGAGGAGGGTTTGCCAGAGAACCTGTCTGCATCATCACATGCTGCTTGCTGTTTTGATGGCTTTCTTGGGTGTTTCAAGGACATGGGGATCTCTGTCCAGTGAGCATGATAAAAGTTCAATTGCATGGCCATCTGGACTTCCTTTGGGGAGCTGCTTTGACTGATATCTTTATTTTGTCAGGACCTTGGAAAGCACTTAATTCTTTCATATGATGTTCATTATCTTTTAGCAAATTAGATGCCTCTGGGAATTTCCTAAATTTCATCTTCTCTTTCTAACCATGGATAGCATCACTTATACTTGCAGTGTGGAAATAACAGAGACAAAGTCCCCAGCTAATAGGACTGGGGTGGGGGATAATGGAGGGAGGGAACAAATTTCTTTCTCACCATATACCTTTATATGCCACATGTCCTTTTTTTTTTTTCAATCAGAGATTTGTATTTCTTTCGTTTAAAAGAGCCTACTGTATCCCTTCACTGGTTTGTTATTGCTTTTGGTTCCTTTTTCATCCCATTTGTGTTTTCATTATGTGAACTGTATCCACAGGATGACTCAGTTAATTAAACAACAAAAAGATGAAAACAAAACCAGCCCACTACCTTGGGTTTTTGTTTCCCTGTCTTAATTTTCTTTTTAGGCCTGCTCTGATCTTTCTCAATATTAGATTTAATCTTATAATAGAAACAAACTAAAATGATGCAGCATCAGAATCTCTAAACTTAGGCGGGAGCAGCTAGTGACCTTCTAAAAGACCAGGGGAAACCATAGATATCACCCCCCCCCAACCGCAGCATCTTCCCCTCTGGAAAGTCAAATACCTACACTATGTAATCTGTGTATACTGCCCGTGGCATATATCATCTCATTTAATTGTCATCACTAACTCTGACACATGCAGATGCTCAGTTTTCTGAAGAAATAATGGGTTTTTAGATCCAACCATTTGCCCAAGATGTTACGGGGGAAATAACAAACCGGGCACTGTGATTCTGGACTTAGGTAATCAACCAGTCTTTTCTAACCCATCACGGTTGCAAGCTATGGATTTTCTAATTTGTCATTCATTTTTCTCCCCTTTTCTGATGTGAGTATGCAGCACACCTTCTTGTTTTCCTTATGTTTCTTTGGACAGGGCCCCTTTTTGTTTGCAGGCTCTCGGGATGTTACTCTCTGCTGGGTCTGCATCTCCCCAGAGCTCAGCTGATTTATTGTCCCCAGAACAAGCCAGAAGGTGGTTGGAGGACCTAGAGCTCAACGATCCTCTCCTCGGCATCCCTGGCTAGCGGCACCACAAGTAGCAGACAGGAAAGGAGGCAGGAGAGGCAGCGGAGTCAGGGGAAGACTGCACTCTGTCCCCACATGCTGGCCCGTGGGCAGCTCCATGTTTTCATTGCATGTCTTGTTTTATGTTCACGTATGCAGGGGGTGTGTGTACGTGTGTGTACTGTGGAAGTCAAAGGGCAACCTATGGATATTGGTCCCTGCCCTCCACCTTGTTTGAGACAAGGTCTCTCTGCTGTCTCACCATTATCAATAGCAGACTAGGTGGCTTGTAAGTGTCAGGATTCTCCGGACTCTGCCTCCCACTGCCACAGGCGCGCTGGGCTCACAGGCGAGTGTTACAGACGCGTGCTGTACTTGTGTCAGGCTTCACGTGGGCTCTGGAGTCTTGAACACCAGTTGTCAGCAAGTGCTTCTTCTAACCACTGATCCATTTCTCCAGCCCGCATGGCTTCACTTTAAAATGGGGTGAGTGGGGATGTAGAGATGGCTTACTGGTTAAGGCTTGCCTGAGAGGCCTAAGGCCCCATGTTCTACTCTCCAGATCCCACATTAGCCAGATGCACAAAGTTGAGGCAAGTGCAAGGTCGCACATGCCCACTAAGTGCTGCAAGCGTCCCGAGCTCAATTGCAGTGGCTGAGACCTTGGCATGCATGCCAATTCTCTCTCTCTCTTTCTAAAACAAACATATGCAGTTTTAGCAACAAAAACTATATTGAGTATGACCAGCCACCCAGCCTACCACCCAGCATTTACCACTAGCAAGGAGCAAAGTCAAGATTCCAGCCAGAATCTGGAAGTCTACGAGCCTTCTAGCCTTCACTCCCTCCCCTCCGGTCCCTGCTATGGCGCCTTCTCAGGCCCACCTCATTATCACTGGGACAGATCACAGAGAGGGAAGGCATGGCACACCATTCCAAATAGCTCTTTTCTCCCTCTTTGTGAAAATTATTTCTTGTAACAGTTACATTTTTGAAAATATTTTATTTACTTGAGAGAGAGAGAGAGGCAGATACATATAGAGAGAAAGAATAGGCATGCCAGGGCCTCCACTGCAAATGAACTCCAGATACATACACCACCTTGTGCATGTGGCTTTACATGGGTACTGGGGAATCAAACCTAGGTCCTTAAGCTTTGCAGATAAGCACTTTAACTGCTAAGCCATCACTCCATCCCCTAAAGGTTATATTTTGGGGCTGGAGAAATGGCTTAGTGGTT
This sequence comes from Jaculus jaculus, assembly GCF_020740685.1. Taxonomy (NCBI): domain Eukaryota; kingdom Metazoa; phylum Chordata; class Mammalia; order Rodentia; family Dipodidae; genus Jaculus; species Jaculus jaculus. The sequence goes on from NC_059102.1 coordinate 109,395,705, forward strand.
AAAGCACTTGCCTGTGAAGCCTACGGACCCTTGTTTGACTCTCCCACATAGGCCAGATGCACAAATGTGAGGCAAGCGCAAGGTCACACATGCCCACTAGGTGGTGCAAGCAACTGGAGTTCAATTGTAGTGGCTGAGGCCCTGGCACACCAATTCTTTCTCTGTCTCTGTCTCTCTCTCTAAAAATAAAAATGTTACATTTTTTAAAAAATGATTTTATTATATTTATTTGCAAGCAGAGACAGAAGGGAGAGAGACAGAGAGAGAGAGAATGGGCATGCCAGAGCCTCCAGCTGCTGCAAACAAACTCCAGCTGCATATGACACTTTGTGCATCTGGTTTTATGTGGGTGCTGGGGAATTGAACCCAGGGTGTTAGGCTTTATAGGCAAGCACCTTAACTACTGAGCCATCTCTCCAGCCCAAAAAATTTTCGTGTGTGTGTGTGTGTGTGTGTGTGTGTGTGTGAATATATGTATATAGTTTTGTTTATTTATTTATTTATTTGAGAGAGAGGGAGGCTGGGGGTGGGGGAAAATGGGTGTGCCAGGGCCTCCAGCCACTGCAAATGAACTCCAGACGCATGTGCCCCCTTAAGCATCTGGCTTATATGGGTCTTGGGGAATTGAACGGTGGAAATGCCTTAACTCTAAACCATCTCTCCATCCCCCCAAAGCTACATTTTTTTTCAAAGCTACATTCTTTAATGTCTATGAAAATGATATTATGACCAATGAAAAATGTTCTGTACCTATTCTTAAGCATTTATTTGTCTCCCCATCTACAATGGTAACAGGAAGCACCTTGGGAGAAATTTCTCTCATTTGGATTCATTACCATATAAGTCACCTAACCAGAGTGTGGCTGGAGCTTGCTGTGTCATCTGAAAATATCTTGCATTTGTGGGGCTTTGGGAGGCGTTAGCTGACTGTCACCCCTCACTGTGATCACCTGATCTGCTTGAGTTCTGGCCCCTCTGGATCCCTGGAAGCTGAACATCCAGCCTCTTCTGTGCTATGCAACAAGCAAAAATTTCACTTGGAAAGTTTTTCCCACCCACTCCAAACACCACACACTTTGCAGAGCCCAAATTAAACCCCACCTTCTCCTTAAGCTTTCCTTATTCCAATAGGAAGTGATCTCTGTATCTTCTGAACCCCCTACCTTTTGGCTTCCGCCTGTAGGACACTGAGCATTGCTGGCCTTGTGCCATGGCTGTGAAATTCAGAGCAGCTCACTGCCAGCCAGCTCTCTATCCCATTTCCTCATCAGCCCAGGCCAAGGCCAGTCCATAGTAGGTCCTTCTGAAGTGCAAAGGTAATCTGGCTTCGCTTCCTCTTTCTCCTGTGCTCCTTCACCTTTCCTACCCCTCTGGGTCTTGTTTATTCTCGCATCCTTTGGTCTTCCATGCACATTCCTCTTCACTTCTTTCGAGCCTTTTCCTGGTACTGCCTGTTTTGGTGATCTGCCAGCATCACAAGATGCCCCAGAACTTCATGGGTTAAAACTACCACCACTTAGTTTGCTTCAGACTGTGGTCTTGGCTGGCCTCAGCTAGGACGTTCTTCTGTCGGTGGTCACTCGTGGCTGTATGCTGGTGGATTGGGCTCAACTGGGGAAGTAGGGACAGCTGGGGCTCCTGGGGCCCCTGTGCATGGGCTTTTTGGGTGTCCTTTCTAGCAGGGAAGCCGGAGCTTATCATGGCAGCTCAGGAAACCAAGATGGCAAAGGCAGAAGCTATTGAGTGTCTTAAGGTCAGGTTCAGAGCTGGCACTCCAGGCCATCTGCATTGTATTTTGTTGAAAAGAAAGTCAGAATATATTTAGTTACTTCTCTTGCTGCTCTGATAAAATGCCTGACCAAAGCAACTTGAGGAAGGAAGGAGGGTTTATTTGGGCTCGTGGTTGGGGAGGATGCAGTCCTTCACGGTGGGGAAGACATGGCAGCAGAAATGTAAGGTGGATGGTCACACTGTGTCCACAGTCAGGAAGCGGGCAAAAACAAATGCTGCTGCTCATCCAGCTTTCTCCTTTAAAAAAAAAAAATACTGTATTTATTTATTTATTTGATAGAGAGAGGGAATAAGGTGCAATGGGAGAGATTGGGCACACCAGGGCCTCCTGCCACTGCAAATGACGCCAGATGCATGTCCCATCTTGTGCATCTGTGTACTGGGAAGCGAAACCCAGGTCCTTGGGCTTTGCAGAAAAGCACCTTCATTGCTGAGCCACTTCTTCAGCCCTCGCTCTCTGCTTTTTATTCAGCATAGGTTCCCAGCTGATGGTGGGTGCTTGCCCACATTTAGAGTGGATCCTTCCTCCTCAGTTACTCCACTTGAAATACCTTCCTGCCATGTCTGCAGGCATGTTTTCTATGTTACTTCATATCGTCCAGGTGGGCAATGAAGATGAATTCTTACACAGACCCAGCCCAGATTCACCGAGAGCAGGCTCCAAAAGGCACTTATGCTAGGAGATGATATAAGTTAGCTCTCCTCACTTCTGTGACCAAATACCTCACAAAAGCAGCTTAAAACAGGAGGAGTTGATTATGGTTCACATTTTGAGGGGATCAGGCTTGCAGAGTATGGTGACTTCATGGCAGTGGGAATGTTCAGCCGTGGGGTACTCACTTCCCCCAGCTAGGCCCCACCTCCAAATGTTCCACACAGCTTTCCAAAACAGTGCCACCAACTGGGGACCAAGTTTTCAAACACTAAAGAATATCGCACACCATAACAGAGACAAAGCTCACTGGGGTCACAACGCCCAGGACATCACACTCTGGGTCTAGAAGGAGCTTGAAACAGCTGGTCACATTGTGTTCACAGTCAGGAAGTAGACAGAAATGAATGCTGATTCTTACTTCTCTTTATTTACTTTACACAGTGTAGATGCCCAGCCCATGGAATAACATTGCCCACATTTAGGGTGGGTTCTCCCACCTCAACTAACCTAATCTAGAAAATATCTCAGAGACATGCCCAGAGGTCTGCTTCTAGGGTGATTCTCAATCCTGTTAAGTTGAGAGCAAGATTAACCATGGCAGACGAGGCCATTCCCTGAGCAAGAGCCAGGAAGCCCAGACTGTGTACAGTCTTGCCTCCAGGCGACCTTAGGTCAGTTTCTTGCCCCTTTCTAGACCTCATTTTCCCCAGGAGAGGCTGAACAAATCTTTAAGATCTATTAAGAGTAGCTGACCTGATTTTACAGGGCAGAGCCCAGAATCCTTGAGGAGGCTCTCAAGGTCTCAAGTTTACCTCAACATTCCTTCTGAGCCACAGAGCCGGGGCCCAGCCACCCTACTTTCTGCTGTTGTCCGTGGAGGCCTCCGCTCCTTCGCCTGTGATATTCCCACTGCCCGGACTACGGTTCTCCTTCCCCATTCATTCTTCCTTCTCTCTCTCTCTCTCTCTTCTGTGTCTCTCATGTATGTGTATGAGTGCACATGTATGTGCAGGTGTGTGTAGAGACCAGCAGTTGGTGCTGAATGCTATACTTATTCACTTGACACCTAATTTTGGAGACAAGGTCTCTCACCAAATCTGGAGCTAAGTAATCCATCTAAGACTTGCTGGCCAGCAGGCCTCGGAGATCCTCCTGTCTCCACCTCCCCAGGTCTGGAATTCCTAACATGCGATTGTGCCCAGAATTTTGTGTGGGTGCTTGGAACTAGAACTCAGTTCCCTGTGCTTGACCACCAAGCACTTTACCAAATGAGGCATCTCCTAGGCCCCAGCTTATCCCTTAAGGAGGCAGTGCCCATTTCCTTAAATTTTCCTCACAGGGATTCATAAACCTTTCTCTGCAACACTTGTATTTTTTTTTAATTTTTATTTATTTATTTATTTGAGAGCAACAGACAGAGAAAGAGGGAGAGAGAGAATGGGTGCACCAGGGCTTCCAGCCACTGCAAACGAACTCCAGATGTGTGCACCCCCTTGTGCATCTGGCTAACGTGGGTCCTGGGGAATCGAGCCTCGAACCGAGGTCCTTAGGCTTCACAGGCAAGCACTTAACCGCTAAGCCATCTCTCCAGCCCAACATTTGTATTTTCTTTCATCCCTATTTCCCACTCACTCCTCTCCCTCCCTCCAACATGGCTGCTCTTCTAATGTGTCTGCCACATGCCAAGTACCTACATAAACTTATAAAAGATCCATTCCTACGCTACCTCAGGCTCTTCATCTTTCAAGCATGTGTCCTTAGAGACCTATGGGGTTTCCTTAAGGTCCTCTGGCCAGGACTGCAGCTGCTGGGCCCCAGATATTAATCAGTCTAACCAGAAAACAGGAGCTAGTGTTTACACAGACTGTTGAAGGCAGGATACTGGTAAGAGGCTACTTAGGGAAGGTGAGGCAATTGGGGCATCATCCAACAACAGGAAATTGCCACTGTCCCCTTGCTGAGACCTAGAGGTGTGAGAGGTCAGCTGGGAAAGCTGGACTTATGACTGACCTGCTGCCCATGGCAGGCTCTGGTGACAATGCAGCTGCTGCCCTAGACATGCCTGACATGCATATGGCAGAGGAGGGATCCCTGGTGGCTCCTGACCCCCTGTGGTGTGCACGACTTCCATCATTATTTCTCCTGCAGGGATGGTGTGAGGCTGGGATCAGAAGCTCCAGGCTCATACTGGACTCAGCCTTGACCCCAAGCTGAGCTCTTGCCTGATGACTTCTCTCTGGAGAGAAGGAAAGAAAGTAAGGTCTGCCCAGGCCTCTGACTGGAAGCCAGCTGGTAGGGAGCCTGGCACCAGCCCCACGTGATGCAGAGAAGAAGAGTAGGAAAAATCCAGAAATCCCTCTCAGGACACAGGACCTGGGTCTGGCACTATAGGCAGGTATATCCCCAACTAAAATATGCCAGCTTTGGGCTGGGAATGTAGCTAAGTTGGTGGAGTGCTCACATATAGACACCAAGCTCTGGGTTCAAGCCCCAGCGCTTCAAGAACCGGGGGAGGCGGCACTGGTGAGGTAGAGGCAGGAGTTATCTGGTGCTCAAGGTCATCCCCCGTTACTTGTCAAGTTCAAGGCATGCCTGGGCCACATGAAATCATGTCTCAAAAAAATAAATTAAATAGGCCAACCTTCTTCCCAGAAGACCTTGCCAATTGACATGACCACATTCCCAGAAACGCTGAGTACCACCCGCTGTTCTAATCTGTAAGGGAGATGGGCAGAAGGATGGTGTCTGCTGCTGGCACTTGTGAGTCCTGCTGACTGGAGAGGCAGAGCTTCCCTCACACACCTGGCTCTTTGCGTTTCTGTGATGTCAACCACCTTTTCCTGCTTCGCAAATGTTGTTTAACCACTCATCCCTTAGGAGTCCCTGCCATATTTAAATATTGCAGGCCTGGTCACTTTTGTCCTTCAATAAAAAAGAAACCTTTTAACTTCCATACAGTTCACTCATCATTAGTATCATTTGCCTAAGGACTTTGTGCTTTTTGTGTGTGGTCAAGAAGACCCGAGATGGGTGTGGTGGTGCTCACCAGTAATCCTAGCACTCAGGAGGCTGAGGAAGGAAGACCACAAGTTTGAAGAGCCTGAGCTGCATAGTTTGAGACCCTGTCTCAAAAAAAAATTTTTTAAAGGTCAGATGGAGAGATGGCTTAGCATTTAAGGCACTTACCTGCAACACTAAGGACCCAGGTTTGGTTCTCCAGAACCCACGTAAGCTAGATGCACATGCTGGCACTTGTATCTGGAGTATGTGTGCAGTGGCTACAGGCCCTGGTGCACCCATTCTCTCTCTCTCTCTCTCTCTCTCTCTCTCTCTCTCTCTCTCTCTTCCCTCTCTCTAATAAATAAATAAACAAATAAACAATTTAAAGTGTCTATTTATCAGCTCACGTTCCCATCCCCTCATTGTCCTAGACTGCACTTCTCTAAGCCCATAACTTCAGGGAGAGAGGAAGGAGTTTGATATGTTTCCAGACTTCCTACTTGGCCCAGTAGTAAGCTGATGCTCTGGGAGATGGGTGTTTTCTGCCTGTTTCCCAGGCTGAGGATTCTTCACTAGAGAGTGTTTTCTGGACTGTCAGGTTCCCAGAGAATACCCTAGACATCATTATCATAGGCAACACCACAGCTGGAAATAGCGATGTAAAATACAAAGGAAAGACGCATGTAACAAAACTGGTTTGCAAAACAGCTGCTTTTCAGGGAGCTGTAAGGAAAAGTAAAAAAGAGGAAAAAGCTGAGTGTGTTCTCACCTTCCTCGGGTGTCATGTCTCAAGGGTATGTGCACACAAAAAGCTCATTTTTAGTCCCACAAGCTTCTAGAAAGTGACATGTTGCAGACAGGTGGTTTTGGGACAAAGGTACAGATGCACTTCAGTGTAACACGGCTCATCTGTGTTCTGCACACGTCACCCCACATGTTCCTGACTAGAGCATGGGGTTTACCATACGCACCAGACCAAAGGGAGCTTGGATCAGGATGCAAATGGAAGAGCTTCTCGCCCTTTATGCTCTCTTTCCTTTTTCCTTTACTCATTCTCTCTCTCCCTGCCTCCCCCTCTCCCTTCCTTGCTGTGTTTTGTTTTGAGACAGGCTTTTCTTCTAGAACCTAAAGTGGCCATGAACTTGTGACCTCCTGCCTCAGCTTTCCAAGTAGCGAGGATTATGTGCCACTATGCCTAGCTAAGATGGTCTTTGTTTAGTTTTATTTATTTGCTTGTTTGTTGAGACCATGTCTGTCCATGTATCCTGGGCTGGTCTCCAACTTGGAATGCTCCTGCATCTACCTTCAGAATTATAGGCATGCAGGCTACCACCATGCCAGGCCGTTACAGATTGTTAAGTACCTACCATGTGCTGGGCATGGGGGATATTTTTTTCACTTAATCCTGCAGCTACCATAGCAGTAGGGATTTGCAGTGGGGAGACTGTAAGGTGTAGGGGTTTAGTGATGAGGTAGTGTCCCCAGGTCATCAGGTTGGGTGGCTATGGTCCTGCCTCTGGTTAGGCTGACAACACGGAGTAATTTGATTTGAGAGCCTTACTTTTTGTCACTTGCTTTCCTGACAGTCTTTATGACATCTCTCCTGCCTTGGGAAATAAGAAGCAACATAGATGGTTCTTTCCAGGACTTCCCTCCCTCGTGGCTTGGGCGGCGTGCAGAGCCCTAGCAGCCTCCAGGGATCCCCCACCTGGCTGCTGAGGCTTGGGGGTCTCTGGAGACAGATAGGAAATGGTTCCTATAGCTCCAACCAGGTGGGAAGGTCTATAAAGTTCTCAGTCATCCCAAGGGCTGGTGAATGAGGTGCCCCCAGGAGACATGGCTTCCCCTGATGTATGGGTTGGGGTGTCACCCCAGAACAAGGTTTCCCTGCATCCTGGGAGGTGGCATTTCCTGAGTCTTCTGCCCCTTTCAGGGCATGAAGCTGCCTGAAATCCTGTAGGTGGTATAGGTGGTAGTTTGGGCATAGCCTGTGTGTCAGAGGGCATGGAGGGCTGACTTGGAATAAACACAGCCACGGGCACGTTTTCTGCTATCGCCACCTTCTGTGACAGTTCTGGCAAGGGGAACCGAAGCTGTGTAATGATAGCAGGTGTCTCCTCCATTTAGTATGGCATGGCAAGGACTGGGGATGGCTCAACAGACAGTTAAAGGCACTTGCTTGCAAATCTTGACAGCTGGGGTTTGATTCCCCAATACCCATGTAAAGCCAGATGCACAAAGTGGTACATTTGTCTGGAGTTCATTTATGATGACGAGGAGCAATAGTGTACCCATTCTCCTCTCTTCTCTCTCTCTCTCACACACATAAATAAATAATGCTTTTTAAAAGATGGCATGGGGGTTGGAGAGATTGCTCAGTGGTTAAGGCACTTGTCTGCAAAGCCCAATGACCCAGGTTTAATTCCCCAGTGTCCATGTAAAGCCAGATGCACTGAGTGGCCCAACATCTGGAGTTCATTTGCCATGACTAGAGGCCTCGACACAACCATTCTCCTCTCTCTCTCTTCCTCCTTGCAAATGAATAAATAAAAATAAATTTTAAAAAAGATATCATAGAAACTATTTCCCCTCAAGACTCACTGAGGAAACCCCCAGAGCCCAGTCAACAGGACCCAAAGAGCCCAGAACTGATGTCTTTGTGTCAGCTGATTAGCAAGGCATCAGGTGACCTTAGGAGCAATGGGTTTCTGGTTATTTCTTAGAAAAGGGCTTGGAACATAGCTCAGTGAGTAAAGTCAGCATAAAAGCTGGACATGGTGGTGTCAGTACTGGGGAAGCAGTGACAAGAAATCTCTCAGGCTTGCTGGCTAGCTTATGTAGCCAAACTGGTGAGCTCTAGTTCAATGAGTGACCTGTCTCAAAAAAATATGAAGAGTGGCTTCCACATGCATGCACGCACACATGTGCCCCCCACATACACACCATAAACACGCACATGGCAAAATAAAAAGGTTGCCAAGCGACAACATACCAGAGCCAGAAAACACCTGAGAGATGCTCACACTTGCCATGCTCATGAAAAGCAGGCTCAGAAAGGACAAGCAAGGCCTGCAAACCCGGCAGTGTAGTCTCCTCACATGATTCCTGGTGGTCCCTGTCAAAATTGTCATCCCCATGACAGTTCTGCTAGTTTGGGCTGGAGAGATGGCTTAGCATTTGCCTGCAAAGCCAAAGGATCCTGGTTCAACCCTCCAAGACCCATGAAAGCCAGATGCACAAGGGGGCGCATGCGTCTGGAGTTCATTTGCAGTGGCTGGAGGCCCTGGCGCGCCCATTCTCTCTCTCCCTCCCTCCCTCTCACTCTGACTCTTTCGCTCTCTCAAATAAATATATATTTTTTTTCAAAAAAGAGTTCTGCTAATTTATCACAAAACTATGATATTCCTCTAGATTTTGAAAACTTAGGGGCATAGTTCTCTTGTTTAAAAACTGTGTCGTAATTCATTCCATGTTACAGAAACCTTGCTTTTCAAAACAAAAACAAAAACAAAGCAATCTCTCTCTCTCTCTGTTGGCTCCCTTCACTAGATCCCTGGGAGGTGCAGAACTCAAGAAACGTTCTGCTTCTGTCTTGCAGAGTCCATGGGGAACCAGAGAAATCCCAACCCTAGTGTTTCCCAGGGAGCAAGCTGCAGTGCTGTAACAGATAACACAGGGAAATGCAGAGGGGAAAATACCAGTGAATTTAGTTGAGACTCAGGTGCAACTTTTAGCTTTGACATTGATTTGCTGTGTGACCTTGGGCGCGCACCACCCCCATCCTGCGCCTGTTTTATCTCACATAATTTGGAGGCCAGAAGACGAAGCTATCTGAGCATTGTTCAGCTTTGGAGCTGGCTGGAACCTTGGGCTTTCCCTCTGTGGTCCCTGGAAACCATGCCAGCCTTCCCTCTGTGCTTGCAGAGCCTGGGAGAGGAGGGCTGGGGTTGAGGTGGGGCTCTTCTCCCGTTTCAGCTCAGGTTTGCTGAGTGACTTGTCCACGATTTGCTGGACGTGACAGCTGGTGACTAAGGACCCCCCGAGGGGCTCTGTCCAGATCTGATCACGGACATCAGGTGAATGACAAGCCATCCCCCGCTTGCTCTGGGCTGACGTGGCAGCAGTAGATGATGTTAATTCTGCTGTTTACAGAAAGAAGTCCAGTGTGAGCGAAGGCTTTTTTGGTGTTTAAAACCAGATGGTATTTCCTGCCTTGATCAGCTTCAGAGCTTTGGTTCCCATGGCAACCCTGAAGGTCCGCCTACTGCAACTTCCTCATTCTCTGAGCTTCTTCCTCTTCTCCCTTAGTGTCAGGGGCCCTGGAGAAGAAAGCCATTAACTAGCACGTGCACCGCACTTCACAGCTGACACTGCACTCTAGAGTTGATGACCTTACTCCTCACCAAAGACTTGCCAGAGCATCTGCTGTCCCTCCACTATACAGAAGGCAAAACTGAGGCCTCATAAGGCGAGGTGACCCACTCTGCCTTCACTGGTGTCAGCAGAGTTGAAATCAGTTCGGACCTCATGTGCCACCCATGACTGCCGATTGAACATGATTCCCCTGCTCTGCTGACGGGGCTCATGGTTCCTTAAGTGATCAATTTCATATATAAACGAGGTCAAAATCAAGATGTGTAAGCTGGGGAGATTGCTCAGTGAGCAAGAGTGCTTACCGTCCAAGCATGAGGGCCTGATATGCCTTGAGTTCAATTCCCTAGCACCCACATAAATAGCTAGGCATGGCCACACACTCTGTGACCCCAGTCCTGTGGGAGTCAGGGCCAGAGAATCACTGGGGCTCACAAAGGCAGGAGCTCTGGGTTTGCCGACAGGCTCTCTCTCAAGGAAACAAGTGAATGAGCTATAGAGGAAGGACACTCATCATTCTCCTCTGACCTCTGCAAGTGTGCATACGGTACGTGTGCACCAGCACACACATGCATACACCACACATGCAAAAATAAATAAGTAAATTAAAAGTATTTAAGAATTAAGGAATTCCATCTTCGGGTAAGTTAGCTTCTCTGGGCCTTACTTTGCTCCCTCTGTGAAATAGATAGAAGTAACGGTGTCTCTGGAGAGGTGAGACTATTAGATATATGTGCATACCAGGTATGGTGGCTAATCTCAATTGTCAATTTGAGTGGATCTAGAATCATCTAGGAGAAAATCCCTGGGCATCTCTGAAGACGAGTTTCTAGATAAGGTTAATGGAGGCGGGAAGACCCACCATATGGGGAGTACTGTCCCACAGGCGGGGGTCTCATTCTAAATAAAAAGGAGAAAGTGGGCTGGAGAGATTGCTAAGCGGTTAAGAGCTTGTCTGTGAAGCCTAAGAACCCCGGTTCGAGACTCCATTCCCCAGGTCCCACGTTAGCCAGATGCACAAGGGGGCGCACGCGTCTGGAGTTCGTTTGCAGTGGCTGAAGGCCCTGGCGCGCCCATTCTCTCTGTCTCTACCTGCCTCTTTATCTCTCTGTCACTTTCGAATAAATAAATAAAAATAATTTTTAAAAAAAAGGAGAAAGTGAGTTGAGCACCAGCACCCATCACTCTGCTTCCTGACTGTGGGTGACGTACGACAGCTGCCACATGCTCCTGTCGCCATGCCTTCTTTGCCACGATGGACTGTACCCTCAAATGAAAACTAAAATACGCCTTTCTCTCCTCAAGTTACTTTTCTCAGGGTATTTTGTCACAACAACCAGAAAGGTAACTAATGACCAGGGGATGAAGAGAGAGCTGAGATCTTAGTTCAAACCTAATTGCCTGTGGGATATTGGGGGCGAGGGGGGGGGGTCACTCTTCTTTAGAGCCTGCTTCTCTGGTAAGAGGTTAAGTGTCACAGTGCTCACTTTAATATTACGCAGGGTAAGATCAAGGTACCACCTTTCATGCTGCAATGGGCATGTGCTTCCTCCCTAAGGACCTCGCAGGACATGCACCTTTGTGTGTATGTATGTGGTATGTGTGCTATATACACATATATGTGCTGATGTTGTGTCCTGTGTGTCTGCAGTGTCCCATAGGCTTATCTGTGGCAGGTGAACATGCAGGGTGTGTCCCCTCCCATCACTCACCACCCGATTTTCTTTTTTGACAGAGTCTCTTACTCCAGAGCTTGCTGTTTGCAAGCTCCAGTGATTCTCCCATGTCCACTTCTCATAGGACTGGTGTCACAGGCATGAGTGGACACACACAGACGTTTATGTGGGTTCTGGAGATTCAAAATCGGGTGGTCTCGGGCCCCCTCCTGAGGTCCTCGTGTTTATGCAGGAAGTGCACTCAGGCACTGAGCCATCTCTCCAGCCCCTGCAGTTATGAGGAGCATCCTGAGGGTGTCAAGGGTGCCAGTCCAGGAACATCACTCTGATAACAAGGCTGCAGCTAAGGAAGCACTGTGCAAGTATTATGAGTGATTCACTGTCAAGGGAGGCATGGCCACATCCACAGAAAGCTCCAGACACTAAGAAACCCCCTGGGAGCACAAGCCAGAAGGCCTGTCCAGGTGTGAAGCCATGAGAAGGGCTCTTGATGCCTGTGCCCAGGTCCTGCAAATCCTGGAGCCCCATGGGGCTTTCATGGAGCCTGTGCCTGGTCTTAGGGTGCTCAGCAAAGCATGTAAAGGAGCTTGCTACATCCCACATGACAAAATAGACTCATTGACAGCAACCCTTTTTTTTTTTTTTACCTTTTTTGGTGCATGTTATATGCATATATGCATCATGTAGCATATGTGGTGGGTACAGGTGCATGTGTTTGTGGAGGTCAGAGGTTGACATCAGGTGTCTTCCTCATTCTCCACTTTATTCTTTGAGACAGGGTCTCTTGCTAAACTTGGTGTCTACAGATCATATCAATTACTTTCTCATTGCTGGGACAATACCCAACCAGAAGCAAGTTAGGGCTTACAGTTTTGTTTTGGCTTACAGTTCCAGAGGGTGCAGTCCATCACAGCAGGAGCAGGAATATGACATCACATCAGCAGAGAGGAAGGAGAGAGAGAGAGAGAGAGAGAGAGAGAGAGAGAGAGAGAGAGAGAGAGAGAGAGAAGTGAATGCTTGTGTTGAGCCAGCTCTCTCCTTTTGATATAGTCTAGTACCCTAGCCCTTGAAATGGTGCTATGCACATGTTAGGTGTCTTCCCAGTTCAATGAATCTAATCAAGATAATCACTCATAGGCATGCCCAGAGGCTAAGCTAATGTAGATGGGATGATAAGCCTCCCCCCACCCCCCTGTCAAGTTGACACTCAGTATAAACCATCACATCCATGTAGTTAAACAAGCTAGCCAGCAAGTCCCAGGGATTCAGTCTCCTTCTCCCCAAGGGCTGGGATTACAGGCCCAGATTTTTAAATTTTTATTTAGTTATTTGAGAAAGAGAGAGAGAAAGAGAGAGAGGGAGGGAGGGAGGACATGTCAGGGTCTCTAGCCACTGCAAACAAACTCCAGATGCATAGTTTACGTTGTGCATCTGGCTTTCCATGGGTACCTTAGACTTTGTAGGCAAGCGCTTCACTGCTAAGTCATCTCTTTAGGCCAGACCCAGATGTTTCATGTGAGGGGAACTCAGGCCTTCGTGCTTGCTTAGCAAGCACTTTCCTCACTGAGGCATCTCCCCAGCTCCATATTTGTGCAACCCTTTCAAAATAAAAATTACTTTTTTTTTTTTAAAGCCACCTGCAGCTAAATGACATGTTTAAGCTCATGACAGAAAGGGAATCAACGTGGAGTTCTACTAGTCCGCATCATGTGCTGTCCTCTACCAGTTGCCTTTGCCCTGTATTCTGTATATGACTGTGGTTTACAAATTGAATTATGGGCATTAAGTTAATTGCTATCCAAATTAACAAATATTTTCTCTTTATTCTTGTAATCAATCTAGCTGATACATCCCCTAGCCCAGCTCCTCTGATGGCCCCCCGTTCCATGGCGGTCAAGGAAGCTGTGCTGAGTGACTGGTGAAGAGTCTCTGTGGTCTGACACCCACCCAACAGATAGAAAAATGTCCCAGAGCTTCGGATGCTGAGGAGCACTTGCCTTTTGTTGAGCACCTGCCCTGAACTAGGACTGGCATGACTCCAGCGGGTGACAAGCAAGGCAAAGACTTAGCTTGGCTCCAGGGGGTTTCCCCAGCCCCTCTGGTGGAATGCTGGTGCTTCGGCTGACTAACATGTACCCTAGTTCCCACCACTCCCTGAGGACAGTTACTTCAGCTTCCTTGTGGTCTCAGGAAGGCGCCCCACAGCTCATGCCACTTGGTCTCGTCCCAGGTTGGTCCAAGGAGATAGAGTCTGAGTGTGGCCCAGCTTGCTTGGGGCCTGGTCTGCCAGGGCACACCTGCAGACATGGAAGTGAGGCTGGGGTGGAGGCAGAAGAACAGGCAGCAGGTCTGAGGGGTATGGACCCAAGGAGCCCCCCCAGCTGGACCTCAGGGCCGTTGCTGGCTGAGCAGGTCTGCAGACCAAGTGGTTGTCCATGCTAATGTCAAGCTTCACACACACTCATCTGCCAGGAGCGATTTTCATGGTGATGAAGGTGGAGAGAATCATTCCACAGAGAGAGTGCGAAGCCAAAGAAGCAGGCAGCTTGGGGACTCGTTGAGAAAGGAAATGGGAACCAAAGAAGCCTGACAGGGCACTGAGCTTGGAGGTGACCGGAGCCTCGGGGAAACTTCCTACCTCAGGAAGCAGCCTCGCCAAGGCAGTCCCACCTCATCCACCTGGTCACTGGTGAAACATTCGTCATGCTGAGTTTTAGGGACATTGGCTTGAGATCCTTTGGGCCTTTCTGACAATGTGGGCACATGTGTATGAGAGAAGACAACCCAGGCGCTGAGGAGATACTGCTCAAGCATTCTACTACATTTTTGGCATCTTCAGGCCAGCCTGGTTATACAGTCAATTCAATAATTTATTGAGGACTCCTTCCCACATTTCCCGCCCCCTCACAGTTATGGGTCTGAATGGAACCTCAAAAGCAGCCTTGGATCGTGTTTTCCAAGACTTTTGGATTTCATGGCACAGTGAAGCCGGAACTACCATCGCTGCACCCTATCTTTCCAGAACCGAAAAGGTCTTACTTCATCTGAATCAAGGCCAACCCCATAAAAAACGGAGAGTCCGTGTCAGCTCTGTCCCTGCCTAGCCTGCATTTCTGGCACAAGCTTGCTTGACCTCTGTGCCTAACAAACAGGAAGCTCTTGTTCCCAGTTGTTCTTCCTCATAAGCTCCCTAGTTCCCTTGCTCTGCTCTCTGGGGCCCGGAGTCTCTCCTCACCTCCTGGATACCTGTGCTCCTTAGGGCTGAGCAGACCAGCTGGAGGCACCAAGACCCAGGCTGGGGCAGGATTCTTAACAGAAAGAGAACCTCCAAGCTATTTATAGCACTCCCCCTCCCCGCTGTCAACAAAGGGCATGAACTACATAACAAGATGCCATTTGTTTGTTCTGTTGTTGGCTGGGCTACTCACTGCTGACAGGCAGCCAGACATCACGAAAACAACACACACTCTGAGGTGAGACCTGCATTCAATGCGAAGTGTACCCTGTTAGCTGTATATGACCTTGGCAAAGCTGGTTACTATCAGTGTACCAGTCACCAAATTGACAGGAAGGAAAAGCTAAATGTGTTGTGCAGATGGAATAGGTAACCCGCAGAAGGGCCTGGCAGCCCAGGGCCTCATTGTGTCATAGCTACAGGAAGAAACCTGGGCAGAGTTCTACATCTCCGAGAAACACAAAGCGAGATGGAGTCACCACTATTTAATATAGTCCATTTGGCAAGTAAAAATCTTTCCAAGAATTCAGTCGTTGGCATGGAAATATTAATTTAATATGGAGTTCGATATGAGGAAAATGGAAACTGGCTCTGTAGGGCTGATACAAGATGGCACCCTGGTCTCTGACCAGTAGATACAGTGGCCCTAGAGAGAGCTTGAGACATCAGATGTCCCCATTGAAGCTAGTGCTCTGTCTGCTAGCCCTGGAGAGAAGGCTCTAATAGGAAGAGGATTCTGCTGAGGGGAGAGTTGCCTCCACCCCAGTAGCAGAGCCCTAGACAGCCTTGGGTAGCTGAGTGTGGTTTTGGAGACAAGTAAACTGGACTTGTGGTCACTCCTCACATGACGTATGTTAATTTCCCTCACCCTTACCACCTGAACCACCCACTGTCCGTTGGGGCCCGGCTTCCCGGCTCTTTTGCAACTGGGGCTGAACCCCAAGTCTGCTCTTAAGAAGGCAGCACCCCAAGGCTAGTGGGGAACTTGACAAGCCTTAAGTATCTATCTGGCAAGTGAGTGTAAAACTCCAAAGGGAAGAGGTTTACCACCCTCTCCTACCAGTCCTGAAGAATTTGACACCAACTTTATTGGGTGGTGAGGGGGGGCACATTCAAGCCTCTCTACACATTGAGCAGGACCCATTAGTTGAACAGATTAACTTGCTTGAAATAGACAGAGACAGCCAAAGGTCGCTTCACCACCCACATCTTCTGTGAGGTCCCCTTCATTTGGGTGCAGAATCTTCTCTGGAAGGGTCTCAGCTTCGCAGGTGAGACCCACTTGGATGCACAGATCAAGGTAGATGTCTGCAGCCATCTGGTCTGCACAATGCTGCCGGGCAATTCCAAATGGAAGGGCGTCCCTCGTCCTCTCTGCTGCCAGGTCAGCTCTGATGATCTGGCCAGATGGTCTCCTTTCTTTATGCCCATTTGCTCGGAGTGTCACGGATGCAAACACCTGGGGGCAGGCCCAGTGAGAGGGCAGGGGTCCGCTAGCCAGTACGTGATGCCTCAGGGCTCTGATGCCAGCAGAGCCATCTGAGCTGCTGCTACCTCTTGCTGGATGCAGCTTCTTCTGGCCTCACCCACCCGGCCATGGCTGTTGTTGTGGGGCACAGGAGAGAGAAGGGAGAAGAGAAGAATTCAAAATACGCACCACCTTTTCGATCCCTGCACAGCTTCAGGGTGGAAGGGGCTTCCCAGCCCTCACCTGATCTTGAGCTCCTCAGGGACAGGTGTCCCCTGATAACCAAAAGTGAAACTGAGGCTCAGGAGATAAGAAGTATGCAGGGCATTGACCAGAGAAGTGGCGAAGCCAAAGCTAGACCCAGTGTCCCGCCAGGGCCTCTCCTTTCAAAGGTGGGAAAGAGAGAAGCTGGTGGTACCACAACCCTCCGCGTGATACAAGCCATTCAGGCTAGCCACTGCCTTTGCGGGGCTGTGCTCGGCCTGGGGGCGGGTGGGGTTTTTCCCTTCCCTACGTGAAACAACAACCCTTGCTCTAAGGACCAGCTCTCCTCTGGGGCTGACAGGGCTCAGCCTGAGGCTTTAGGATTCCTTCTGTGCTGTGGCCCTCGCTCATGCATGTTGTCACACGTCCTCAAGTGGCTCCCCGCTGTCCAACTCCCTGAAGGTCGAGGTCAGTCTTTCCATCGGTGACTGCACTGTGCAAGCCTGGGACTAGCATGGACAGATGCTCAGTAAACGTTTCCTGAAGGAGGGGATGAAAACTCAAACACTCCTTGAAAAACCCTCTGACCTCTGCGTAATGGTGTGGGGTTTAGGCAAGGGGGCCAGGAGCCTTTCTCTGGCTAGACAACTTAAACTCCAGCACCCTAGCAGGACGCTGGACATAATGTCTTCTACTCTGAAGGAGATTTCCGAGGATAGAGAACCCCTGAGCAGGCTCCCTGCCCTACGAGTCAGGGTGTTTTCTCAACCCCAATGTCCTATGGCCCAGCGGGCTTCTGCTACAGACAGCTGCTGGGGGAGGAGGTGGTTCCTGAGGACTCTGGCTTGGCTCAGCCCCGGGGTACCCCTTGCAGCTCATGGCTGGCACAGTCCATGACAAGGTAGGGTTTCCTTAATTTGTCTAAGTAACTCTTGTCTTGCACTTTAGAAAAGACAAGCTTGAGAAAGGATACGAGCTTCCTGCGGCCCTGCGAAGAAACCTGGCCCATAGAAGGTTCTGAGAAGCCCGCTGCCAGGACAGTCTTGTAGCTCAGCTTTCACCCAGTGTCTGCCAGTCCTCCCTCACCATGGAATCTCACCCCACTTTCACACATCTACACCCAGGGTAAAGCCTATTAACATCATGAGAAGTTAGTGTTGCATGGAACACACGTTGGGAAGTGCTGGAGATTGTCAGACAAGAAAGACTCTTCTGAAGGGGACCAGCCGCCTGGAGGTAGGCTGGGGACACACATGAGCTGAGGAAGGTCCCAGGAAGAGGTGATCAAGGCTAGGAAGGGAGGCATGGAGGATTGCTGGGTGGCATATAAACTGCCTGAAAGGAAAACAACTTGGAACCACTGGAGCCCAGCAGGAAAGGAACAATGACATCCTCCAGAGCCTTGGTTTCTCATCTGCATGAAGGGAACAATGAGCCCTGCTGCTCAACCCTCGGATGACAGGGAGGGTTGCTCTGTGCAGAACCTGGGACAGTGCCTGTGGTTCACAGGTGTTCCAACTGACCTAAGTAGGAGCCATTTTCCATATGTGGGATATGCAAGACAGAACAGACAATAGCAAAAAGCAGGCACATGGCCTCCAAACACATGCCACTGGGGGCAAGAACTTCAGAGTGAGTGACTACACCGGTGGCTAACCCCTGAGAACACCAGACACTTGCAACAGCAAGAATCACTACTGCATCCAGGGGTCAACTGGCCTGAAGGAAGGCCTGGACTCGGAGGCCCACTGGCTCTGAATCCAACTCAGTTCTGCTCCTTCCAGAGTGCCTCCTCTTCCCATACCTGCCCCAGAGTAGGAGGGGAGTTAAGCAATGCGAAGATAAACGAGCATGCCGTGAAGCCTGGAAACACAACAGGTGGTCAGCTTGTGTGTCTCCTTAAAGACAGGACATGAGGAACCTTCAAACTGATAGCTGCTGTGGGCAGCAAACTGGAGGAGAAGGACAACTGGAGTCACTGGAATGCCCAGCAGAGGAGAAAACATGGGACTGCAGGCAATATAGTGACCATATGATGTAAAAGTGATGGAAGGACAGACTTTGATAACGGGAGTATGGACAGATGGGAGATGGCCTGACACTACTCATGGTGAAGACTGCAATTCTGGAAAGTCCATTGTCTGTTGAGTACTTCCTGAAGACCAAGTGCTTTAGGCACATGGGCTCCAACCTGCAGCTAAGAGAGGCTGAATAACCTGTCCACCGTGGAGCTGGCCTTGTCCCTCAACCCCAGGTCCACAGAACAGTGTCTATTCTCTCCTGCTGTTCTTGAGGTTGGGCTGTGTGTTCACAGGTTTCCCCTGTCCATCAACATCCTACAGTGTGCGTATCCAGTACATAATAAAAGTTAACTAAAATAGAAAAGCCAGGCCGCTTAATATGACACAGTAGAAAACCACATGGGCTCAGGCTAATCTGCTTTTGAGAATCACGGCATTAATAAAGTATAGAAGGAAGCTCAGATTCTCTACTTCCTAGCCTTCTGAGCCTGGGTCCTTTCACAGTATGACGCCTCAGTCTCTCACCCCACATGCAGTGCAGAGAGCCACACAAAGCAGAAGAGCGGCAAGGAGCATGGAGTGCCATTTTCCCAACTCTCCACCCTGTGGGCAGGAAAACGGAAGGCCAGGCGGGGGGAGGGACCCACACAGTGGGCCTGCTCTTTTCTCCTACGTAAACAATTGCTTTGCACTAATGGAAAATGCATCCAACATGCACATCCTGATGCCTGCTGGTTATTGTATGCAGTAAATGCAGAGAGGAGCTACAACAGCAATACACAAAACACGGAAGGACCAGCTCTGTGTAAGGACACCCAGAAAAGCCTCACCTGGGAAGTAACCCGGGCCATAAGAGATGAGTCAGAGGTTTTAAGAGCAAGATGTGGCAGGGAGGGATAACCTTCCACTAAAATGGACACTTTCCTATCTGAGTTTAGTGTTGCCTGGAAGGTAGCTGAAGGAACTACATTTCCCAGTACCCTTTGCATCTAGGTAGGACCACGTGATAACTGAAGGCCAATGAAACATAGGCAGCGGTATATCAGCTGGGTGTACAGCTGTCAAAAACTGGGCAAAAAATAAAAATAAAATAAATAAATAACTGACTGGGCATGTCTCCACAATCCATTTTCCTTTCTGTCAGCTAGAAGTAAAGACTCTAAAACTCTTGGGGATGGCAGGTCACCAGAGGAAAGGAACTGGATTCCTGAGCTGCTGTGTGAACCCGGCTGTCAATACGGAGTACTGGACTGGGTCATTAGGTGAGACTCACTCTCTACCTATGAGGAGTCTTACAGCACAAGTATCACCCACTGACAAGTATCACCCACTGAGTTCCCAGAAGAGGGGAAAGCTACCGGGCCATGGCACGGCAGTATTGCAGACACGGCCTTTCTGGGGGCCCTGGCTTCAGGAAGGGACACTGGACTTCAGAGAGCACACACAGGTGGCCACAGCAAGGAGCATCACGTACCAGGTCTGTTGCCAGGGGGCCTGGCGTTGCTGGCGCTGCTCTCAAAGGAAGAATGGAAGTTGTGAATGGTCTCCTGTAGAATTTGCCTCTCGCGTCCCTGTAAGGAAATTGGAAACAGACACCGAAGGTCTTGTTAAATCTTTTAATAACTGTTCATTCAGCTGACAGTGTGTAAGGCTCAGCACGTACTTGGAAAACCCTTGCGTATCTTGGAGGAAATACATTACCTAACTGAAAGAGTACCACATTTAATGAGATTGGCCTCCGTTACAAGCTCCCAGTACCCATAATGATAGTCATAGGTGATGAGGTGACCCCTAGGTGCAGGAGTCCAATAAGGGAGGGCTCCTCACTGGGCTACCTCACCTACACAGGTGATTTCTAGGAATTCAATGGAAGTCCAACAATGTAACCCTAAGCCCCCTATTTGGACAAGAAAAAGTGGGTGGAGGCCTTCTAAAGCTTCCTTGAATGCCCAGAGGAGAGGCAGCAAGATTCAGGTTAAGAACAGACTAGAACTGAACAGCCTTGGTTCAAATCCCAACAGTAAATCTCATTTACTACCAGGAATACATGGGGCAAGGTACTCCACCTCCCCAAGATCCAGTTTTCTCAGCTTTAAAATGGGACAGCTGGTTGCTGCTGCTAAGGGATCTTGTGTGGGCAGGCAGGTCCTGCCCTCAGTGGTCGGAAGTGTGTTAAACTCTATTTTCTAAATTAGTGAACAGATGTGGTCAAAACTTAAAGCAACTTAAAAGCGTATAATCTCTGGAAGATGGTTCTCTGATAAAAGTAAAACAAAACTTAAGTCCTCTCAGTAAGCCTGGACTTCAACCTTTCTTTTTATTTTTTAAAAGTTTTTTAAAATTATTTATTTATTTATTGGCAGAGAAACAAGGAGAGAGAGAGAGAGAGAGAGCGCGCGCGCGAATGGGCCTGCCAGGGCCTCCAGCCACTGCAAATGAACTCCAGACGCGTGCGCCCACTCGTGCATCTGGCTAACGTTGGTCCTGGGGAATCAAACCAGGGTCCTTTGGCTTTGCAGGCAAATGCCTTAACTGTTAAGCCATCCCTCCAGCCTAAACTTTCTTTTCATTTTATAAACTTCTGCTCTGTACCTCCCTTCACCAAGGAACCCCCCTCTTTAGATCTCCACACAGGGATCTCCAGTGCTGATTGAAAGAGTCTCCTTATGTCAGTCCTCACAGATGATATTAAGCTGGAAAAGCTTGTAGGAGTGTATGCATACACACACATGAAGGCTACAGGGTAAGGAGTGGGCACTGGGTGTGGGGCAGCTGAGCTAGAAGCCCAGCTCCACCAGTGGTAAGATGCGGCTTCCCAGATCTGCCTTTTCTCCTGAGTTTCCACCTCTGTATATAGGCAGTGATGATTTCTATTGATTGCCAACCCCTGAGGGATTATCTTGATTAGGTTAACTGAGGTGAGGAGACCCACTTCAACTGTGGGCAGCACCATGTCATGGGCCAGGGTCGTGGACTGTATGAAAAGGAGAGAGCTGGCTGAGCACCAGTGATCACAGCTCTTAGCTTCCTCACTGTGGACTGAAGGTGGCCAGCTGTCTCGAGATCCTGCCATCATGCCTTCCCTTCCAATGATGGACTGTAACCTGGAACTGTAACCTGAAATAAACCCATCATCCCTTAAACTGATTTTTGGCAGGTATTGTTCCAGCAATGAGAAGGTAACTAACATAGCTGGGGAGACTTCTTCATGGTTTATAATAAATACAATAGCCCTGGGGAAACTGCAGGGGGCTAAGGGGCCAACAGAAGGGATGATAATGACTTGACTACTACATACCACCTTACTCTGAAATGCCCAAGAAATAGGTCAGGGCTAGCTGGAGTCCCAGCAGCCTCATCATCACAGGAGGGAGCTGTATACCATTAAAACCATGATCACCAGGCACAGTCAAGGGAGCTCCATTGTGACTAGAAACCCTGAATCCAGGTGTTGCAAAGGACCACTTTGCACATTCCCAATGAGAAAATGAAAATGGCCATTAAATACAAGAAAAAACGAATTTAATCCCTCTAGTATTTCTAGGAATGTAACTTACAACCAATGGCATGTTTTCGTTTATCAGGTACATAATGATTAAAAAGCAAACTGACACTGGCCAATGTGGACAACGCTGCAGGAGAACCAGAACGCACATCCACAGCCAGAAGGGTGCACATGGATCTTTCTGAAAAGAAATTCAGGGTGATGTACCTACACCATGAATCTGGTTCTCTGAGTTTCAGGTTCCTGTTTTTTAGGCATCTATTCTGAGGAGAGCAGGAAGCCTTACAAACGGTTGTCCGCAGTCACACCATTTCTACAATGTGTGGGCATCTGCATACCCAACAAGAATTTCTGAAAAAAACTAATTTTAGTACACCTCTACAAATTTATCATATCAAAACGTGTTCTGCTGGGTATGGTGACAAAAGCCTGTCCTTCCAGCATTCAAGAGGCTGAAGCAGGAAGAACTTAAGTTCAAGGCCAGCATGGGCTACACATCAAGGTTCCATCTAAAAAAAAAAACCTCAACATTCTCCAGAAAGAGTTCTTAGTGACATGGGTAACTACATAAATTTCATGCTAAACAAAGAAAACAGGACATAAAATTATAGATCTAAATTTATCTCCGTTACATTAAAAAAAAAGTTACTTGGCACAAAACACTTGGAGTAATCTACCCCAAAGTGAACAGCATTAGACTTCAAGGGACAGCATAAGAACAGGATTTCTTACAAAAATTGTCTGGACCTGTTTAGCACTGTGCACATTTTTTTTGTTCACTATTTATTTATTTGAGAGTGACAGAGAGAGAGAGAGAGACAGAGACAGAGAGACAGAGAGAGAGATTGAGAACGGGCACGTCAGGGCTTCCAGCCACCGCAAACGAACTCCAGATGCGTGCGCCCCCTTGTCCATCTGGCTAAGGTGGGTCCTGGGGAACCGAGCCTTGAACCGGAGTCCTTAGGCTTCACAGGCAAGCGCTTAACCGCTAAGCCATCTCTCCAGTCCGCACTGTGCACAGTTAATAACATGATCATCACAAACAGGGAGTAGGAAGACACACAGGCTTAGAACCGCCCAAGCACTGGTGAGACTGAGATCAGTTTCCGCTTAACCTGTTCTGGTACGGGACCCCCTGGAAATGGACAACTTCATCAGCAGACTGTGTGCTCCGAATGACAGAGGGAGCAGGCTCATATGGTGACACAGTGGCCATAACTTGATGGCAGAGGGGTCCACAGTACTTTGATAACAGGATTGGGCCTGATATTATTTATTGACATTATTATGAGCCAGGTTCTCTCTCTCTCTCTCTCTCTTTTTTTTTTTGGTGTTTCAAGGTAGAGCCTCACCCTAGCCCAGGCTGACCTGGAATTCACTATGTAGTCTCAGGCTGGCCTCAAACTCACAGCAATCCACCTCTGCCTCCCAAGTGCTGGGATTAAAGGCATGTGCCTCCACGCTTGGCTATGAGCCAGGTTCTTAATTGATATTCATTTTTTAAAAATTTTTTTGAGACAGGATCTCATGTATCGCAGGCTGACTTTTATCTTGGTATGTACCCAAGGATGACCTTGAACTTCTGACCCACCTGCCTCCACCTCCTATATGCTAGGACTACATGCAGTACATACAGCAGTTTATATGGTGCTGAGACCCAAACTCTGGGCTGCCTGTATGGTGGCACACACCTTTAATCCCAGCACTCCGGAGCCACAGGTAGGAGGATCAGCATGAGTTCCAGGCCACCCTGAGACTACATAGTGAATTCCAGGTGGGCCTGAGCTAGCCTGAGACCCTACCTCAGAAAAACAAAACCAAACAACTCTTAGAGTGTCTGTGGAGATGGCTGAGAGGTTAAAGCACTTGCTTGCAACACCTGACAGCTTGGGTTCAATTCCCCAGTACTGGTGTACAAAGTGGCCCATGCATGTAGAGTTCATTTGCACTGGCAAGACGCCCTAGCATGTCCATACTTATTCATAGTCATATTCTCTCTCCTTCCTTGCAAATAAATAAACGAATGAATATTTAAAAATTCTTTTAGGTTTTAATGTTCAAGCATTCTTTGACTTTGTAGGAAATATCACAACCCTGTACCCATGGTGGAAGTTCCCTCCTTCCTCTCTATTCTAATTTCTATTCTACTAGATTTTTACTTATTTTATTTTTTATTTTAGAGACAGAGAGAGAGAGAGAGAGAGACAAAGACAGAGCAAGAGAGAAAGAATTATCCAGGGCCTCAGTCACTGAGATCAAACTCCAGTCGCCTGCGCCACCTAGTGGGCATGTACAAACTTGCACATGCCTCACCTTTGTGCATCTGGCTTAGTTGGGATCTGGAAAGTCAAACATGGGCCCTTAGGCTTCACAGGCAAGTGACTTAACTGCTAAGCTATCTCTCCAGCCCTCCTGTGTATTTTTAAATGCTGCTCTAGGCCACAAAGTTGATTCTCCACCCCAAGCATACTATGGATCCTGGTGGGTGGAGCACAGGGCCTCTTTCCAGCATGACTCCAGGCCTGGATTCAGGGTTTCTGGTCACAGTGGAGCTCCCTTGACTGAGCTGGTGACAAAAAGGACAGCCTGATCAGAAGGAGCAGTTCATTCTCAGCCTTAGGGAAAGAGCTGGGTGCTCCCAGAGCAGGGTCAGCAGGGCTGGCCCAGACCAGCCAAGGCCCAGGGCTTCTGCAGAGACCTCAGGTGAGGCTCTGGGAGCTGCATCTGACCACGGAGGACTTTACCACTATAAGATCTAGTGGGATGGGCTGGAGAGATAGCTCAGCAGTTAAAGGTGCTTGCTCGTAAAGCCTGAGGCCTGGCCTCCATTCCCTAGAACCTACATAAAGCCAGATGCATAATGTGGCATGTGTGTCTGCAGTTTGTTTGTAGTGGCAGGACGCCCTGGCATGCACATTCTCATTCATTCTCTCTCTGTCTCTCCCCCTCTGCAAATAAGTAAATAAATAAAAGAAACAAAAAAGACCCATGAATTTAGTTAATAAAAAAAAAAGAACCAGTGGGTGCTGTAGCAGCTTGAGCAGTGAATATGGAGGAAGGTCAGGTTTTTATAAAATCCAACTTGCATCAAACACTCCTTGTCTGCTCTGATGAAGCTAGTTACCACTCCTGAGGTGGTCAGAGCATTCCTATTTTAGCCTTCCTGGGCCAAGAAGCCCCAGGCTGTAGAGAGCAGGGGAGGTCCTAGTGTCATTAAGACATTGCTAGGTTCCCAGCTGGTCATCAATACCTCATGTCCACCCGCAGTGACACACCTTTTCCAGCAAAGCTCCACCTCCAGGCTCTACCAGTCCCTCTCCCTGGAATGGCTTAAGCTGGCTTCCTGACATCCTCTTCTTGGCCATGCATCTGCTCTCGAGGCCAGGAGAAATGGAGAAAATCCAACTCTACAGCCCACAGCAGCACTCCTCAAACCCTCCCTAGACCTCTGCCCTCATGCAGCTGGGTCAGCTCACCACTTTGGCACCTTCATTATGCCCTGTGTCTACTGCTCTCTGTGCTCTGGCCACTGTTAGTTCTCCAAATGTGCCACACACCGTCTCTCCACAGGGCCTTTGCATCTGTTTTTCCCCTGCCTGGTCTGCTCCTTTACCCAGCATGCTGGTGTGAACGGCACCAAAGCCTCATACTCACCACCCAGCTGGTGGGGCCTTTGGGGGTGGAGCCTCACTGGAGGAGGTGCAACACTGGGGGGGGGCTTGGAGGTGGGGCCTTGCTGGAGCCTCGCTGGAGGAGGTGCCACACTGGGGGGGGGCTTGGAGGTGGGGCCTCGCTGGAGGAGGTGCCACACTGGGGGGGGTCTTGGAGGTGGGGCCTCGCTGGAGGAGGTGCCACACTGGGGGGGGGCTTGGAGGTGGGGCCTCGCTGGAGGAGGTGCGACACTGGGGTCGGCTTGAGGTTTATGAGTGCAGCTCACTGGGTGTCTAGAGCTCGCTCACTCTTGCCACTACCTCCCAGTTCATGCAAGAAGGCGTGATGCTCAGACTCTGCTCTTCCATGCTTTTCCTACCATGACAGAACTTCCCCTTGAGACTACGCCAGAATAAACCCTTTCTTTTCAGGTGCTGTTTTTGGTTGGGTGTTTTGTTTCAGCAGTGCTAAGCTAACTACTACACCCAGGGCTTCTCATCAGGTCTCAGGCCCCTGGAAAGGTCTCCCTGGACCCTACTCAGGCCCCATTCTGCCTCTCCTCCTCCACATGCCTGGGTGTTAGTTATTGCTGCAGAGGCAGGAGGGCATGTGGTCAGACATACTCTGAGTTCCAATCCTGACTTTGCCTTTTACTGGCTGTGGGACCTTGAGAAATTTTTTGATCTCTACAGTGCTGGGCACAGAGCGATGCTGACTTCTCACCCCTCACACAGAGGGCTCAAAGATTTCTATGACAGGTGTGACTGCTCCGCTCATGTGATTCATGCTGGGGCTTCAAGCTCCCTGGTCAACAGCCTCCATAACCATGGAGATTTGTGGCCTCCATCGACCTCTGGCCTACCCCCTAGCCCATCCCCGAAAGAACAGCAGGACTATGCAGGTCCACGGTCAGGAGCCAGCGCTCTGAACTGGGCTTCCCTACCTGCCCGCTGGGAAAGATGAGGAAGGTGCCCATTGTGCTAAGTCTGAATTACTCTTAAGTCACTAATTCTGAAGGGTCACCTTGTAGTCCGCAGACATGGGGAGTGAGACGCCAGAAGCCTTGGGTTTAGTTCCTGCCTCAGCTGCCCAACATGGAAGAAGACAGACACTGTCCAGGCACAGAGCCTCTGTCCCTCTCCAGGAAGACATAAGCTTGAGAACTCTAGCCTCCTTCAGCAAATGGCTGAGGTCATGTTTGTGAAGCGGCTGGCAAGGGACAATGCGCTGGGTGAACATTTCTCTGCTGCGGGTGCTTTCTGTGTTCACTACTGCTGTGGTGCACAACCACCAGTGCAGAGAAAGAACCAGAAAACTGCGCTGCTCCTGCTATCACTTCTCACTGTGGAGTGTAGCCAAGGGAACAGATAGGACCACAAAGAAGGGAATGAGGCCAGGAAAAAGGAAGAGGTGTCCATGACAGTAATGTTTAGAACTGAAGTCTCAGGCATGCTGCAATTGTGGGACAAGTGGGCAGCTGTTGGGCAGTGAGTGAGACAAGGGCCGGTGAGCTCCATCAGGTCGTGGCTGAGCGAGACACACTCCGAACTAGAGCAAGAAGCAAAGGGGCTCGAACTACTGACAGCACAGAGCGCATGGTGATTTGCCCTTGGGTTTGTGATGCTGGCTTGGTTTTTCGGGTGTGTGTCTGTCAGTGAGGGGTACTGCTGATACTCATCTTTGCAGCGAATGAACAGAGGCCTAACATTAAGCACAAACCAACATGGGATGCCATCAGTATCAACTACGGTGCTCGGCAGCTGTGGGTGCCAGGGGCCCGGTGAGGCATTTCAGTCCTCACAGCAGCCTTCACTCCACCCCACAGACAGGATGGTGAGATTCAGAGAAAGGATGCTCTGTTCTAGAATTCCAGCCCATATCTGATGCCTTCTGAGGACAGGCATCTGCACAGGGGACTGGCTGCGCAGGGAGGCAGGGAGTGCTCGGTGATGGGGAGTGTGTACGCACGCTGCCAGCAGATGGGCCACAGGAGAGAGCAGTACCTTGCCTGCATTCAGTTCGGAGATGGCTGCCAGGATCTGCTGCCGGGACCCATCCGTCTTAATGCCCAGCTCCTGCAGGTCGCCGTCGGTGAGTGTGAGGAAGGCTTCCATGTCTACCTGCAGAGAGAGGGGGCTGCCGCTGTGTGCAGGGCTCTCCCAGCTGTGGCACATGCCACCTGGAGAGGCGTCCAGTGCTTATGGTAGCAAATCCACTGTGACCTGCTGTTTTTATTCTCGACTGCTGCCTAGAGTTCAGCTAAAGATACCATTAGCCCTCACCCTCCCTGACTGGGGCCAGCCCTTGGTTTCCACACAGGTACCTCAAGGAAAGATAGCTAACAGGAAGAAGAGAAGGCTTTGGGTCAGGAACCTGGGCTGCCAGCACAGGCCACACCAGAACCTCCCACTAGGGAGGAAGTCCCCATGTGACCACAGGAGGCAACACTGGACACTACATAGCAGAATGGGGTTCACGGTGATACTCACCTCATTACACCCAAGAAGACAAGAGAGATTGCAGACTGTGGAAAGATAGAGTGAGAAAGTAAGCAGAAGCAAGCAAGAACAGCCATGGACAACCAAGGCAGAGGTGGCAGAACCAGCGGGTGAGCAACTGCGCATCTTGCTTCTGTGAGTGACCGTCCTGCCAGTCTCGAGAACAAATGGGTGCTGCCCCAAGAGGCAGGCTCACAGCCCTGTGCCATATGGGACACACACAAGGGAGCAGGCCTCCACTCCCAGGCAAATCCAACCCTAAGAGCCCTAAGCTGCGCATGCAGTGGTGCCTGGAGCTCTGGGAGCCACAGTGAACTTCGGGGACAAAGGTCACACACTCTAGTGACTGGACAGCAGACAACTGATGACTGGCCTCCAAACTTTCTGTGGCAAAATAACCTTCTATTTGGCTAAATATCATTCTTTTCTAAAATATATTTATATACCATTCTTTGACATATTTTTTCCCCTCAATACACATGGCCAAATCCAATCTATTCAAATACAGTTAGAAAGATGAAATTATTAGTCTGTCTTCAGTTTCATTATGACAAGGCAAGAACCTGTATTAACCTAACTCCTCTTCCAATTTCTCACCGATGCCTAAAAGGACAGAGAAATAGGGGACATTCTGCCAACACTAGAACTAGGGAAAAAAAAAAAAAAAAGTAACTCTCTTCAGGCCAGACTTCAAGGACTTCCACCAAGAAGTGCTCGGCAGCTATGAGCGCTGGGCCTGGGGCAAGGACAGAGATAATCAGGGGAGTCACACCGCAAGCTTCTCGGGGGTGCTGGGTTGGGGATCAGCACAGAGGTGAGGTCCCCCTGAGTGCAGCAGTTTGAATGTTACCCGGCTCACAGCCCTCTGCTAAAAGGGCAGATTACTGGCAGGTGGAGACCTGAGCCTTCTCAGCTCCCTTTCCTGGACCAACTTCCCCGGGATTACTACCACCCTGCTCCTCCCAGCTCCAGGTGGACAAATCATGCAAGAGCAGTTCTCGCTGGGTCCCCACTCTGGGCAGTGGGGCAGCTGAGCAGTGATGACAGAGACCCTGGACAAAGTGCTTGTAAAAAGGGGATAAAGCCACGGTGAGGGGACAAAAGCTACCACGCGAGACAGGAGTGAGGTGTGCAGGGATGTGTTCCTCATACATTTCAAAGAAGAGCAAGCAGCTGCCAGCAACTCAGAAGATTCCCCAGAAATGGGGGAGGGGGGAATGCTGCTGAAGTTTCAAAGGGCAAGGAGACAGAGAGACCAAGGAAGCAGGTTGTACTAGAACAACACCCCAATTCCACCTCAGGCCTGTTGGGGACAGTGAGTGACACTCACGATGGCCACAGCTCTTGTGGCGGGTTTCATGTGCCATGCCGTCACCAGGGCACCCTTCAGCAGTGATTTCAACCCGCGGCTGGTGGCCTGCAGAGGAGTTTTACTTGGCTAACACAGTAAACCTTTAACGTTTGCTGAGATATGCTTCACTTGCCATGCTATGTGCTAAATGCAACTGCACTTGAAGCAGAAAAGTGTGTGGCTTTTACTATAGTCAGTGCACAGCCATCAGCACACTGAGTGTTAGAACATTTTCATCACCCAAAAGGAAACCCTGTGCCCACTGGCAGACACACCCTGATCTGCCTCCCCTAACCCCAAACATTACTGCTCTGCACCCTTTCCTCTTTCCCTTTTCATTCTTTTAAAATTTCTTTTTGGAGACAGGGTCTCATGCTGTAGCCCAGGCTTGCCACACTGTGCAGTCCAGGCTAGCCTCAAACTTGTGACAATCCTCCTGCCTTCCAAGCGCCGGAATTACAGGAGTAAGTCATCACGCTCAGCTGACATGCAATATGAGGGCTTGTAAGAAGATGGGAGCCCTCGATTAGCATAGGCTCTAGACGTGTCCCAGACTCCTCTTCAGCTCTGCTCATGGCCCCCCGTAAAGTCAACCCATGCAACATGCAGCCTTCTCTAGAGAATGGTGCTCAAAATTACAAATTTCAATAATGATGCAGTAAGTCATGGTCCCCAGGGGTTTCACAGGGAGGGACTATGAGCTACTGTGCCTGACACGACATCTATTTTCTCACTTTCGCTGAGGGAAAGTGCAACCCAGCTGACAGAAGGAAAGTCATGTATTTAGACAGTTTTTTTTTTTAATAGTAATAACTCAGTTGGCTTCCAGAAAGAAATTTACCTCTTGTTCCTCAAAGATGGGCTGGTATTTCTCAAGTGATAATTTCTTAAGGATTCCAGTCAGCTCATCTACAAGAGGGAAAGGTGGGGATTAAAAAAAAAAATTTTTTTTTTTTGAAATTTGGTAAAAGGTAGCAAAAGTGGTTTTCAATTCTCTCTCAGATATAAGCATCTTATTTCAGAGGATGTTTGCCAAGAAGCCCCAGCACGGTGCTCTATGACACGCGCCTATGGCTGAGGCTGCTGTGCCCAGCTGCTCCCAGCCACTCTCTCCCACAGGAATGGCCCCACTCAAGCTGCATGGCCCAGGCTGATCTCCCATGGCTTGGCCACCCGTGTTTGCAGAGCTCTAGCTCCTGGGACTGGAGCTGCCCGTCCTGTGCAGGAACACACAGTCAGTGTCGCTGCCTGGGCCACAAGGCCTCAGCGAGCAGGCTGGCGCTCCAGGCAGAGGCTGGCTCAACCTGTGTGGAGCCTGTGGCCTTCCCGAAGCCCGGGGGGGTCTGGTGGAAGAGCCAAGACAGAAGGACTCAGACGAGGCGAGTGGGGTGGGTATCAGCAGGCAGGCTACAGAAAGGACCCAGGCCAGCATTTGAGGCTGGAAATAATGCATGTGCACACCCCACAGGGATTTACCAGATCGGACACAGGACTCTACAGGCCCCACGCAGAGATTTCAGGCTGACAGGCCAGAGCAGCAAGGAAGGAGACAGTAGGATGGGAGGTGACAACAGGGCAAGAAGATACTCTTCTACAGAGGTGGCCAGGGATGATGTGCCTCCTCAGGTGATGTTTAAGCTATGAAGGTATTTGGGAGGAGAGCGAGTGCAAAGGTCCTGAGGCAGTGGAAGCATTTAGAGAAGCAAGTGGGAGGCCCTGGTTCTGCCTTTATTCACGTGCTTATGCACCAGTGATTACGAATGTGCTGCAGTCTGCTGGGAATGCCTGGATGGGGAGGTCCCAGCCATGGGTGACTCCGGGTGGCTGGGAAGGTGTAAAGAGGGCGGTAGCTCTCCCTCTCTGGCACAGTGCTAAGTAAGGGGCATCTGTGCATGGCTGACCATTTGTTCTTTACAGCCACCCTGTAAGGGACAGTCTCTCACTCTCCTCATTTATAAAAGAAATAAGGCACAGTGGGTCGGGTTCCAGGTGTTAGGTGGAGTTCCTGGTAAAATGGCGTGCCACTTCACTCATGGTTATGTGTGCCATGGTGAAGAACCCAATCAAGGCGACGTGGGGGTAGAGGAAACAGCAAGCCCAGCCCTGGGGACTGGGCAAGCTGCTCCCCTCGGGGGGCTGCTGAGAATCAAGTCCCAGGCTGCACCCGCCCCACCACACTCACAGATGACCATTTGTCCCTGCACGTAGGCAGGTCGCCCCGTGGGAAGGAAGTGCATGCAGGAAGCGGTGCTGCAGGTTGCCCAGTAGAGCAGGATGTGCCACGCAGTGTACAAAGGACGACATCTGCAGCACACCTCACTGTCACTGCACAGAGCCGGCCGAGTCTCACCACGTGCTTCTGGCTGATTTTTGTTCTACTCCCAGATCCACAGCCAAGGAGTGTTGCTCCAACATGACTGTTCGCTGACAGTTTTGTTTACATGAACAAGGAAGAAAATGAAACAATGAACACACATGTTGGAGCATCATGTGAGCAACTTGGCTGAATCACAATGGTTTTCAAATAATGAATGAGTGTTTTGCTAGTTTTTCATGCTGTTCCCAGTATAACACTATCAACGTGACACTTTTAAGGTCAGCCTTCACTAATGGCATCTTCTCCCTCACTGCCTGGATGATGTCTAGTCAGTCTATCAGACAACAAATCAAGCCCCGGTTGGTGGCACTTGCTGATGTCTGTGCTGCGAACACCCCACGAGTGGTGGATTTCAAGATTTCAAGTGCTGCTGTCACATTCCAAGAGCGGAGCTGGGAGGAGGGACCCCAATGACACATCAAGAGCACACACACGAGTTACGCCAATCACCTCAGGAGCACAGGCGCCAGCCAGGTGCACTACAAAGGCATTAAGCAAGATATTTTATTTTAAATACAACATACCTGTATATTAGTTTAGTTTACTTAATTCTATGGATGTGTACTTTAATAATAGCTATGGCTAACAAATGACTCCAATTTCCTGTGCATCATACTATATGCATATACTAGCTCTGCGACACTGTTCGTCTCTGCTCCGTCCACATGGTCCCCCACAGGGTTCTTCTGCAAGACATGCTGTGCTGTGCTGGGCTGGGAGCAAAGGACTGATACCCCTGTGATATCACCTGACACTATGACGATGACTGCTTGCCCAACTGTATGGTCCTTATTCTGATGGCCAATCACGCAGCCTCGGTACAGGCAGCCTAGGATGGATGTGAGGCTCAGAAGGAGGCATTATTGTTCTGACACCTTAGTGGGAGGAGTCCAGAGAGTGGAAGCGGAACTGATGGGCAGGAAAAAGATCTACATGTGGTTGCGGGGGGGGGGGGGACCATTTCCCAGAGGATATCATAGCGTGAGCCTGCAGCCCCTGTGGTGTGACCGTCTCATACCCACAGGACAGAAGTTTTACCTGAGGACTCAGAAACCTTAGAGAGAGAGAAAAACAAAAACAAAATGGGCTTTCCAGCAGAACTATTTTATTTGTTTACTTCTGATTTTGTAAGACATCTCATGTGCTCAAGGTTGGCTTTGAACTATGCAGATGAGGTTGGCTTTGAGCTTGAGCCTCCTGCCTCCACCTCTCAAGTGCTGAGTATCACCACCCCCGCTTAGAGCCACACAGCTAACCCAGAAAGAACCACTGGTCCTCTTCCTTCCCATTCTAATTAGGGCACTGCAAGCCTTCTTTTACCATGAAAGAGAAGGCCTGAGTGATGGGGTGGGGGTTAACAAAGTATTGACTTTTTCTTCCTTAGAGAGAGGGCTGAAACCCATAAATGAACCTCTGCAAAGCTTGGAGGTGAGGAACTCATGAAGGGGACCCCGTCAAAACCTGCACAGGTAGATGAGGCCACTGGTGATGCTGGAAGCCTTCCCACGTGACTTGTCTGGAAACCCTGACAGTGAGTGCAGTTCCGCAGTAGAGAGGATGCTGGCAGCCCCCACAGGCATCCACTTCTAACTCAACTCAGCATGCCGGCAGGACAGCTCAGCATCTGTCTCAAGGGCCATAAGCAATACCACCCCACCCACCTCTCATGCTCTTTAATTGCACCTGCCTAAGGCCACAGCTGCCAGAGGGCAGGCAGCCGTAAAGGACAGAGTGCTTTGTGTCACCATCCTTATCTTTCCTGGCCTTTGCCCTCCACCTGCTCAGTCTTCCTTCCCTCAGTTCCTGCGAGAAGGCAGGGAGTTAGCGGGAAGATGAAAAAGCCTGAAGCTGCCTACCAGCCCTTGGAGAGGCCTACTGAGCTCCAGAGAGAAACATTTTCAGAGCAACTGCATCTAAAAGTGCTTGCTTGCAAAGCCTGCTGTCCTGGGTTCTGCTTCCCAACACCCATATGAAGCTGGATGCAGTGATGCATGCCTCCACGACCCCAGTGCACCCAAGGCAGTCTTACAGTTCTTTGGCAGTGGCAAAACCCCGTTTCCAAGAAGGTGAAACATAGGCACCTCGAAGTTGTCTTTTGGCCTCCACACATGACCTGTGCTCCAGTGTGTGTATATGCACGTGCGCGCGCACGCACACACACACAAACTGACTAATGCTAAAAGTCTGGGAGCTGGAGAGATGGCTTAGCAATTAAGGCACTTGCCTGCAAAGCCAAAGCACCCAGGTTTGATTCTCCAGGACCCACGTAAGCCAGATGCATCACGGTGGCACATGCATCCGGAGTTTGTTTGCAGCAGCTTAAGGCCCTGGCATGCCCATTCTCTCTTTCTTTCTGCCTCATTTTCCCTCTCTTCCTCTCTCTCACTCTCTCTCACTCTTGCTATAAAATAAAATAAAATAATTAAATAAAATAAAAAAGTCTGACCTTGGTTGGATATAGCAATTCACGGTACCACATAGCTGCTTCCAGGTCACTGTCCCAAGAGAGCCATTGGGAGTTCATAGCCCTGGGGGACTTACCCTCATCTGTGATGGTGCCGCTGCTGGAGCCCCCACTGCTCTTGGACTGCCGATGGGATGAGGAGGAAGACACTGAGGACTCCGCAGTGTGGCCTTTGGGGGAGGGGGAGGGCGTGAGGGTTGGGGAGGTACTTTTGGAGGTACTGGAAGTTCCAGATGGAGGCCGTTTGCTGGTGTCCAGTTTCTGCTGAAGGGAGGAAGGCAAAGACGCAAGCTATCACCTGGTGGGTGGAAAGGATGAAAACAGATCCCATAACAGAGGACATGGGTGGCATCTACCTCAATAGCTGGGACTGTGAAACCTACTTCAAATACGGGCCAAGCCAAAGCAGCAACAGTGAAGAGCTACAGGCGCCCAGAGCAGAGGTGCCAGGGCTATACGGCAGCACAGCGGGTCAGGAGGCCTGGGCCCCGGTCCTGCCCTGTAGCCCACCTGAACAGCACTGAGCTTCTCTTCTATGGCTGTCCGTTTTTTGGATTCAATAATGTTTCATTTTCATCATATAGATCCTGCACACTTTATTAAACGCATGTGTATTTCATTTTCACATAATTTCATATAATACATTTCCAAATATATTTAGTAAAAAGCAAATGAAAATCCTACTGCTCACTATTAGCATAAGGAAATACAAATGACTCTGCGCGTTGACCGTGTATTCCCCGAGTTGCACCCTGAGCTTACAACCTTGTTATTGTGAGACCTTGCTGAACTCATTCATTAGTACTAAGAGCTTTGAGTTCTGTTAAGTGATGTTTCTACATTTTCTTCTTTCATCTGCTAATATGTTGAATCACATTCATTGATTTCCCAATGCTTAACCAGACTTGCAATAAACCCCACTTGGCCAGAATATATTATTATTTTTATTTGTCACTGAGCTTGACTTCCTAGTATCTTGTGAAGGACTTTGATATTTATGTTCAAGAGGTCTACTGACCTGTCACCTTTCTTGTAATGTCATGAAAGATGCAGCTTTGTTCCCAAATCTTAAGGTGTAAGAAAGACATTTCATTATGAAGGAGTCATTAAATCATAATTGTCATAGATGTGTATAGGACTTCAAAGTAAGTGAGCCAATCCGAAGAGATATAATTACAGACTTTCACACTCTGTTCTTAGTTAACACAGAAAGTTAGTAAGCATATAAAATACCTAAAGAATACTACCAGCCAGCCAGAACAAAGTGGCATTTACCTAATTTCCCCTTCCCAGTGATGATACCAAGAAGATACATTTTCTTCCTAAGTAAGTGCACGTGGGAAAAGCACAAGATAAATAACAATCCAGAGAGTAAAGACCTCGGCACAAGGAAAGGAAGAAAAGTAGAACTATACTGGGGTAAGCTAGAAATGAGCAACAAGATTTCTCAAAAGCCCTCAAATGATTGAAAAATAAAACATACACTTCTTGTTTCCTTTTGTTGTTGTTTTTTTTTTTTTTTTTTTTTTTTTTGAGGCATGGTCTCACTCTAGCCCTGGCTGACCTGGAATTCACTATGCAGTCTTAAACTCAGTGATCCTCTGCCTCTCCAGTGTTAGGATTAAAAGTGTGTGCCATCACACCAGGCAAAACAGATTTTTTTAAAGCAATGAGCCAAAAAGGAAGTCTCAAAGAAAATGAAAAAAAAAAAAAGAAAAAAGATAAAGAAGTTAAAATAAAAATACTTTAAAATCCGTGCAGTATAGAAAAAGCAGCAGAGCACTTGGTAACACTTAGTGCTTATAATACTACCGACCTGTCAAGCAAGACGTGCCCTTTGGTAAGAGTAGCATTACTGCCATGGGGGTGACCAACCACTTTCTGGGTGGACTTGAACTTTCTCCTTAGGAGGGAATTCATACCTGCTCTGTACATCTAGTCAAAAGCATGTGTCTGGGGAGAGCGCATGCTCTAGTTGGGAAGTCACTGCCGTTATTTTGCTAAGTGGACATGATGTGTCTATCAAACTGCCTTCTAAATAGTTATGTCCATAGACTACTGCTCTTTTCAGCTTGGGTCAGTGAAGCTTCTTTCTGCAGTGGGTGATGGTTACCACAGAGATGGTCACCATGGAGTGCTGACAATAAGTGACTGTTGAATGCTCAGCCCTAAATAGAACATCTATATAACCTTCTCCAAGGCTTAGGGAGCAACACAAAAGTAGCAGTGGAAAGAATTTAAGAGCCAGAGGAAGGGGTGGAATGTTGCCGAATGCTGCCTATGGACCAGGCTGTTCATTACACTCATGAACTCCTACTAACTGTGATGACCTGCACAGAACTAGCACGAGATGAGTCTATCAGCATTGCAGTAGAAGGGAAGGGCTCGAAAGGCCCACCCCTCTCTGGGGGTTTATAGGCAGGTAATGACAGCTGGTGGCAGGTGAGACATTTTCATTAGTAATGTAGCCACTGATAAGGTGGCTGTGTTCCCGTAAATAACCCCTTGCCAATGCTCCTCAGGGTAACTCTAATTTTAAAAATACATAAAAGTAGAAGGGTGACTACTTGGGAAGAGAAGGGGATCATGGGAAGGAAGAGGGAGACGAGAGAGTGAATGTGATCAAAATACATTACATACATATGTGAAAAGCCATGATAAAATCCATTATTTAGCTGGGTGTGGTGGCGCACGCCTCTGATCCCAGCACTTGGGAGGCAGAGGTAGGATGGCCGCGAGTTCAAGGTCACCCTGAGACTACATAGTGAATTCCAGGTGAGCCTGGACTACAAAAAAAAAAAAATTTTTTTCAAAGGACAAACTAGGTACTGTGATGCACATCTGTGAACCCCACACTTGGGGAGTGGAGCTAGGAGGGTCAGGAGTTCAAGATCATTCTCAGCTACACAGTGAGTCCAAGCCAGCCTGGGCTATATGAGACCTTGCCTATAAATGAATTAATTAACTAAATTAAATGTTTTAAAAGCTTCCAAAAGAGAAATCAGTTGACTCCAATAGATTCATTGGTAAATCTTATCAAACAATTAAGACAAGAGGAATGGCCATTGTACATAATCTCTTCCAGACAAAAAAATTAAAAAGATAATACATCCCAATTCATTTTATGAGCCAATTATTCTTTCAGTACTTTAATGATGTCATGACACTACTTTATTTGCATACTTCCTGACAAGCAATCAGCTGCATTTATTTTTGTTTCTTGGTATGTAAGATTTTTTTGCCCATGGCTGCCTTCAAGATTTCCAAGTCTTATTTTTAGTAGCTGAATCATAATTTGGCTAGGTATTGTTCTTTTGCACATTTTCCCTAGTCTGTGTTGTCTGAACTTCATAGGTCTGTGGGTTTCCCTCTGTCATTCATTTGGGGGAAATTCTCCATTATTTCTATCATGGTTTGTCCCTTTAAAAAGCCATATATCTGATGGTATGGGGCCCAGACTATGACACTAATTGAGAACTGGGGGGAACACATAGGGGGTGGAGTCTAGTGAATGGAAGTTGAGTTGCTGGTGTGTGTCCTTGAAGGGGATCCTGAGATTCTATTTCTCTGCTTCATGGCCACCAACAGGTATCTAGACCTCCTTTACCACATGTTCCTACATGATGCTCTGCCTTACCACAGAGCCCAAAACACTCACTCTAGCCCGCCATGGTCTGAAGCCTTGGCAACCATGAACCAACGTGAACATTTCTTCCTTTCAAGCTGCTTGTCTCAGGTACTTTGTTATAGTGATGAAAACCTGCCTGTCACACTTTCTGTAAATATTTCTTCTGCCCACTGTTCTTTCTCCCTCAGTTCTGCAGGGATTCCAATGACCTGTCCATTAGTGCAGTATCCCACAATTTTTGTGTGCCATGTTTAAGTCTCTGCTTTTAACTTTGTGTTCTGGTTAGGGTAATTCCAGCTGATCCGTACCTTCAACTCACTGACAATTTCCTTGACCATGTCAAGTTTGAGGTGCTTGTCGAAGACATGCCTCATTTCTGTTACTGTTTTTCTTTTTACTTCCAGCATTTCCGTTTGATCTTTTATGGTTTCCATCTCTGCTAAAATGACCGTGTATGTAATCACGCACCACATTTCCCAGGACAGCCTTAGCATGTTAGTCATCACTGTCTTAAATCCCACCACATAATTCGAACCCCTGGCTCATTCCTAAGCCTGATTCTTATGAGTCTCTTGTTTCTTGGGAGTGTGTTTCTCTTCCTTTTTCACTTATCTTTAAATTCTTGCTATAAACTGGGTATTGTGAATAACACAGTAGAGACTAAGGTGGACAGTTTTTATGTCTGGGCCTGGGCCACCTTTGCCCTTTGAGAAAGCCTTTCCTTCATTGCTCTTCTCCACATCTATATCTGACTTGAAAAAGAAGTCCTGGGCTGGAGAGATGGCTTAGTGGTTAAGGCACTTGCCTGCGAAGCCTAAGGGTCCAGGTTTGATTTTCCAGGCCCCATGTAAGCCAGATGCACATGGTGGCACCATGTGTCTGGAGTTCATTTGCAGCAGCTAGAGGCCCTGACGCACGCATTCTCGCCCATTCTCTATCTCTCTGTGTGTCAAATAAGTAAATAGACAATAAAAATAAATCTTAAAAAAAAAGAAGTCCTTTCCTTAAATTCTGAAAGATTTAACAGGCTCTCTGTACTCTGGAACAGTCTTCTCTTGCCTTCTTGCTAGGGCCCTTGCAAACAGAACTTCTGATGAAGCAGACCATTGGGGAATCTATACAAGGTGTGTCTGCCCCAGTCTAAAGCAGAGGATCTCACAGGTAAGCACTGTGTAGGAGGCAGGTAAAGATCAGATTACGTAGGGGTCTCTGAAATGCCTCAACTGTTCTTACAACCCTGAGGAGACGGCTTTACTGCATCATGCGTCCTCTCCCTCCTTTGGGCCACTGTCTGTTCTGCAGCTATGTGTTTCCAGGTGGGGGCACGCTAAGGTGCCAAACAGTTCAACTGGTTGTCAACCCTGCCATCAGCCACTGCTAGAAACACGTCTCCAAACTCAGACACACACCGGCACTGCAGCC